>NC_135319.1:13645542-14275542 GCF_048772815.1 Callospermophilus lateralis
AAGTAACTTTTTAGTACTAGAAAACAAATATGTATTTCGGGTGGATGAATATTTTTAAAATAATCTTATGAAAAGTTTAATATAAAACCACATACATGAACAAGAATGAATTTAGGGAGTGTATAATAGGACACATATATTTTATATTTTGAAAAATCTAGAGAATATAAATATATATATATATATATATATATATATATATATATATATATATATATACACACACACACACACAAAACACACACAGAGACATTAAAAAGTAGCAATATATATGCCAATTAAAATTCATTGTGAAATACATATCATCCACAGATCCAAAAACATTAATTTTACTGAACATGGATTTATGTATAATGTTCTTCAACTAAGAAGCTCACTCATAGTCTGAATTTTCAGTTCCAAAAGCATTAATGAGGAGTGATTTCTTCTCACACTTTGTATCTGCCAAGTTAGCCACCTCTCAAGAATATACGTGTGATACCAGGTAGCATTCTATATGTGCATATAAAAATACATGTGCTGAATAGGCTACAGAAAAATGGAGACAGGAATTCACATATGTGTTAACTTTAAAAACACATGCAGAACTATTTCAACAAAAAATTGACAAGATTTATAATTCCTACCCTATATCATGCAAAAGGCAAGACCAACTATCCACCATGCCTCCTCTGAAGTGCTACTATTTCTATTCTGTTTGGGTTATTTTTCTCCATCATATTAGAATTAGTAGTCAGAGTCTAGTAGGGTATGGGTTAGTGTCAAGGATTCAGTATTTCGAATGGAAAATTGAACAATGAATCCAATGTGTATGTAAATATGTGCTACACAAAATTATTCCCACTCTCATCCAGAACAATGCCTTGACAATTCCTTCACCCCAAGTAAGACACAATTAGAGGAGAAGATTTAGAAAATCTGTGAATAAATATGTGGAATGGAATATGCTCAGGAGCCCACAACCTTGGAAGTGGTAGAGTAGTTTCCAAAAGTATGGGACAGGGTAAAAACTCCACAAACATGGAGGTCTGCTGGCCTAGAGACTTCTTGAGAAACTGCCTGTGAGGTTGGGCACTTGAAAAATATGTTGTTGTCAGGAGCTTTAGCTTCCTTTCTAGGGAGACCATAAAAGGTTGGTCTGCATCTATGAGACCTGGAGGACATGGTTTCTTATTTCCCAATGTACATGAGGCAGCAGTGCTGAATTCTCTTTTTAGGTAAACTGTGGCCCCTGGGGGCTAAATGTGTGTCAGTGTGCACTGTGAAGCCATATGGTCATCTTCCATTTTCGTGGTGTTTCTTCCTGCTGCACTAGGTATTTGCTTCACGAAATACAAGGAGTTCAACTGGGTCACAGTGCAAGAGGAAGTTCTGTCATGTATGGTGGGTCAGGTTTTGCAGGAGGATACAAGAACCAGGATCCTACCCCACATATCTTGCCCCCTTGACCATAGCAACCTGATTCTGAACAATGTCCTGAAACCTCTCCATATAACAACTTGCCTTAACATGGAAGGTTCTGCTGGCTGCACCATGTCAGTCACAAGCCATTTGAAGCCAATGGAAGATCCACATGGCCCCACCACAGATGTTTTATCACATACCTGCCCACCACTGCTCTAACCTACTACTCAACAGAGTCCAACTTACTGTCATCTCTGTTCTACAGCATTTACATGAAACCCAGTCAATCAAGGCACTGTCTGGTATATTCATGATGAGCAACAGGACATCAAAAGGTTTTCCAGTGCCACCTGGTGATGGGAAATTCAAAAATTTCATGGTATTTATCTAGCCATTTTTCAAGGATAAAGTTGGAGGCACTGTGAGTTTCAATTCTTTCAGGAACCATTAAATTGTTAGGAAGCTCATTTCAATGAAATCTCTGGAGAACACTCACAGGTTAGGCTTCCCAAAGAGTGGCCAAAAGATCATATGATGTTATGCCCATTTAGGTCTACAATGTGAGGTCCATATGAGTTTTGACTCTCAACTATGGGTGCCAAGTCTTTCAGAATAAAATTTGTGGTATCCTGGCTGAGAGGCTCAGTGCTCTGTGGAAAGCCACCCTGGGCCTAGAACTCAGTTTCCAAGGGCGACGCTCATGCCTGGCTTCCGAAAATCTCAACACAATTCATGGCAATACTTCTCTGAGGTCAGTTACAGAACTCAGACTCTAAGGGAATCACACCAGAGTTCAAGAACATGTGGACCAAGTCATCTCTTCCAACCGCCACCCAAATGTCCACAATTTAAACCAAAACACTCCAACGTGGCGCTCATCTTCTTCCATATAGACACTCACAATAACCTATGGCTGGAGTTTTCCATGAGGGGCACAGCCCAAGACCATGTCCAAAATAAGCTCTCTTGCACCTAATTTGCCTAAATTCAGGGTGGCCTGCACACCTTTCTTGTGAACCAGGAGAGATTAAATAGGCCTCCCATTAATACTGCTCCGCTTCTTCAATTTGAGGCCAAATGACTGTGGGGTTTGGATTCTTTATGTAAATTGGAGTCTTGAGAAAACCCAATCAACTATGGGCTAGCCTCTGCAGGGCTTTGAAGAACTCATTTGACCCAAAGGATCCCTAATCTGACTTGATGGAGGTCAGGAAAGTTACAGAGGAAGGCGAGAGACTTCATCCACAAGGACTGCTCTTTTGGCCATTTTGGTTTTGGATGTACACATGGGATCTTTCTTTAGATTCATCAGGAGCTGATAATCTAAGCCACAGCCTCACACAGGGTAAATAGGCTGATTCAGACACATCCTTTCCAAAGCAATTAAGCAAAGATCCACAGGTAATGCCCATTCATTTCCATTTGAAAACTGTTTTCTTCAGGCTTCACAAAGTGGTGGACTGAGGAAAAGACCTTCCTGACATTCAGGGCAACAGAAGAATAGGTAAACAAAAGGTCCCAAGCATTGTTTCTCCACTGAGACTTTCCTGGTCACACTGATATCTGAGTTTTCTGAGATGCTCACCATTCCCTTCAGCTATACAGTACATGGTCATGTCACAGAGCTCCGAGGTTGTACATATCTTAAACAGAAAACCATGAACCTATTCTGGAGAGTGGCCGGAATTCAGGAATAAAACAGGAACTAAGGAAGATAGCAGGTGTTGCACATCAATAAGGCAAGCTGCAGTCCATTCATAAATAGGGCAGGATGAATGCTGTGAAGCTTTCTACTAGACAGGACATATTCATTGATGCATTCTCTTTTCTAATGTCTACAACCACGGACACAGTGGGATACACAGACATAGAAATTCTCGCCTTGTCAAACGACTTACTAGAAACAGTTCACTCCAAACAAAACAAAACACCTTTCATACCTATTCTCAGAACATGAGACAAAACCACCAATCCACACCCACACCACAAAGGCACCTCCTTTCCCCAAGTAGGTCTGTGACTATACGGAGTGTCCTCTGACTGGTGGGCCTTACTGTGTTCCCTGGAAATAGTCTGTTCTGTCTCAAATCTGGTCTTTTTGGCCAACTCTGTGAAGTTGTCAGGAGCCAGCGGTGAGCCACTGCCTCCTTTCTCAGGAAAGGCCCCTCTTCATAGCTTTCCTTGCATTTGGCCATCCTTACATCAGTAGGTCTCAAGAAAGACTGAGTCTGTCCTTGGTAAATCAAAATAAGTTTGACCACTGGGACTGGGACTAGGACTGGCTCTGGGTGCCTGGCTTCCTGGATTCCAAGTTCAGAGAGCTCCATCACCAAAGAATTTAGGTGAGGTCACTTCCTTTTGGAACTGAATGAGGTCACTGCCTTGGCAACAACTTTGTCCTAACAGTTGCTTCCAAGGTTCCCATGAGAAGGAGGCTGCTCCTACATCCTGTGACACTTTCACAGGTCAGAGTGGTATGTCAACCATAGGCATGCAGGAGCAGCTCTCAACATATGCCTGCTTTGGTCCACCTTCTCTACATTAAGAAGAGAGTGGCTGATTCAGACACATCCCTTCATCCTGAGCAGGTTGTTTGCCATGGAAGACTTTTGCTCTCTCAGGTACTTCATACTTGCCTACATCTTCTCCAGGGATCATTTCTGCGTGGACCTTTGAGGTTTTCAGCAGGTGGAAGATCCTCTATATTCCTGTATTTTAATACCAATTCTGTCCCTGCTCTTCTGTAAAATTAGATTGAGAGAACAGTGTATGGTTAGGATTAATAACAGGTTCGATTTGGTTTAGAAAGGAAACTACACGGTTGAGCAAACAGGGTCCTACAGTTAGCAATAATATGAGGATCTTTAATGGACCGGCCATGGCAGATAAAAGCGTAGTTAATCAGGTCACTGTGTGAACCAAGACTCAAACCTCCCTTTTGGGGCCTCTGTCTCTCTTTGACGCTCTTCAAGTCGTTTTCTTAATTTACTCATAGATTCTTTTACAACTCCAGTATTTTCAGCATAAAAACAACATTCTTCCCTCAATGCAAGCAAAAAGGCACCTTTCTCTCATGAAGAGGAGGTCCAACACTCGCCTGCTTTGTAAAACAACTTCAGAAAGAGAGAGGTTAAAATTCCTGTAAAGCTGTGATGTCGGTTTTTAATGTCTTTAAGCTTTGGCCTATTTCTGCTTCTAATTGTGTCTTTGTTGTGTCTCATGGACTAGCCCACCCCTTCAGCAATTATTATTTCTAATAGGATGGCTAAAGTGAGGGATACAGGTTCCCAGTGAAACCGGGTTGTATGCCCCCCCCCCTATTTGATCTTTAAATGAACCTACGTCATGAGAGAGAACTCTGGAAATCATCTGCATCATTACATAATTAATCACATATATTGACCATTTTATGAAAACATAAATAATGTTAAAGTGTATAGAATTATACTGTTGTAGGGACGGACAAGGAAAGGGACCTAAGATAGCACCAAACACAGGAAAACAGTCTTATTTGTTTGCATCCGGATTTAGAGGGCATTGCTTCTGTTGTAATCAATTAATCCCCTGAACCCCAAGTTTCAGTAGTTTTAGAATTTGTACCCAACATGTAAGGGAAGTGGCTCAGAAGTTCAAAGTCTGTAGAAATTCACAGAAATCAGTTTTTGTTTCTGTTTTTGTTCCTCTGTTCTGGGCAAGTTAACTTTTCAAGGACACCTTGGAAAGGGAGAGCTTTTTTGTCTCTTTTTTTTCTCCCTGCCAGCTGTCACCATGAAGCCCAGTTGGTAACTTTTTTATTTTAGAAATGTAGCCATCTCTGTGAAGCCCCAGCTCAAGGCCAGAGGCCTTGTTCACATATTTTGTGAAAACCTAGTAAGGCGGTGTCAAGCTTAGGGGTGGTGATTTTTCCAGCCAGTGGCCAAGTAGAACAGGGCAACATGAAAAGTGGAAGTTTATCTACATTGAACTCTTTCAGAGGGACTCTTTTGCTGAAAGACCTAATGTAAGCCTCGGTGAAGACTTCTGGAGAAGGTTATTTAAGACATATCTATGGACCTGGTACAGAGGGGGAAGACAGGGAAGGCGAGGCTGAGAGCAGCTCCGTGGATCTGAGAATGAGGAAGATGAGATGTAAAAGAATAATGGAAAAGGGGTTTGGGATTTTCCTAGAACAAAACTTGAGCAGTAGAACAGGTAGAGCAGAGGTGAAGATGGGAGTGAGTATTCCAAAAAGCCTGTGAGGGACTTTAAATTCTTAGAAACCTGTTTTCAGTGATGACAAAGCAACTTTAAAGGCCATTTTTATTACATCTTGGATAGGGGTCTGAGGGCTCTTCTCAGCTGGTTTGAGCTTTTGTTTAGCTTCTTAGAGGACTTGTTGGGACCTAGTGCAGGCACAGACAGAAAAAGAGAGGAGTGAGTGAGTGGAGGGGTACCTCGGAACCTGCTACCTCAGCAAGGGGGCAATGGTCTGAGAACTGGCGGAGGTTTGGGTTTTTGATCTAGTAATTGGAGGGGAGAAATCAGGTTGCTGAGGTGTGAGTGACAGCAGAGACTCTAGAGCAGAAGGCTGAGGGTGAGGAACTATTGGAGAAGCATAGTACAGGATTTGAGTGAAGGAGGGAAAAGGATTCCGCATAGGGGAATTTTCCCCTTTTGAGCACATGCCGAAGTTAAAAATGTCACGCAGAATTTGAGGATCTAGAGAACCCTCTGGGGGCCATAGTTTTTGGTTGTCTAATTGGTAATATGGCCAATGCTGTGTACTGAATTTGATGAAGAGTTTGGGTTCCACCAGACAGCCCCTGTATGCTCACATCCCCATGAGTTACACAAGAAGTTGGCTTTTTCCTGACACAGCCATGGCTGTTTGTGGCTTTGATAGTCCGCCGGGCATATATAGTAATCTAGGCTAGCCAACCTGAATCTGGCTCGCGTTTCCGTGCATCCATAATGTTTGTTTCAATTATCTATGGTACAGAAGGGATTTAATGGAACTTTAGTGGGATCCTCTTCATCAGGGTTATCTCAATAGGAAAGACCTATACCAAGCTGAAAAATGTCTGGGTGGAGAGATAGCCACCAGGTCCCTAAGGGGGCTGTATGTGAGATATACCATACTTCTTGTCTAGTAGGATTTGAGATCAGCCTTCACTGCTGAACAGGCTGATGAGGGTTAGGAGTACTGGTGGCCAAGGGGAGAGTCTATAGTCTTGTCCACATAGCGAATACGCAATTTGAAATGGTTACCAGTCTTTTCCAGTTTCCAACCAGAGTCTGGACACAGCGAAGGCTTGAGATGAGAGGCATGGATCCAAAAAGTGATTCTGTCTACTTTTACCACTGTAGGTGTTATAAGTAGCACCTGGTATGTTCCTTTCCAGCGGGGTTCTAGGGATAACACCTGATGTTGTCTTATGTAGACGAAGTCTCTTACTTGATATTGATGTGGAATCCCCTCGTCCTCAGGTTGGTAGGCAGTGGCCAGCTGTTTCCACAGTTATCACTGAGTTCATTCAATGGCTTTAAGTCTGTCAAGCAAGGGGTGTGGAAGGGATTGTTAGGCCTTAGAGTTGGAGATTAGGTCCCTTACTGGATGATGGGCATCATAGAGAATTTCATAGGGGGTGAGGTTACACAAAGAAACAGAGGGAGTATTTCTCGCATGAAACAGTGCATAGAGCGGGAGCATAGTCCAATCTTTTATGCTGGTCTCTAAGCTTAATTTAGTTAAGGTCTCTTTAATGGTTCTATTTATTTTTTCTACCTCTCCTGAGCTCTGGGGTATATAAGCATAATGTAACTTACAATTAATCCACACCTGACTTACCTGGGCCATGAACACAAGTCCATTATCAGACCCTATTACCTTAGACAGACCATATCTTGGAAAAATATCTTCCAGGATCTTCTTGAGAACCATTTGCGCCGTTGTTTTTTTTTTTTTTCTCTGTGTGTGTGTGTGTGTGTGTGTGTGTGTGTGTAAGGCTTCAATCCATCCTGAAAATGTATCTACAAAGACTAGGAGATATTTAAGTCCATACCTTGCTGGCTTAATTTCAGTAATGTCCACTTCCCAGAATTGTCCTGGTCTGGTTCCTCGTAGGTGCTTTCCTCTAAGAAACTTGGAAGGGTAAGCATTAAACAATTGACTGACCCGACAGGCTTTTGTTACTGGTTCAATTATTTCCTTTCGCCGTGAGTTGGTTAGTGGAAAACTCTGTTCTTAATCCTACAGGAATGCCTGCAGTTTCTTTGAACCAAGGTGAGTGAGTTGACGTACATTTTTAACGTAGTGTAGGGCTTTCTGTAATTGCAGGCTGAGCTCAGTAGGTTGAGGCATTCAATGTCAGTGTCCTTAGATGTTATCAAAAACTTCCTGGTACTCAGGGGTCCATTGTAATTGGGCATCTCCCTTTAACAGCGGGTATAAAGGAGCAGCTAAGGACGCAAACCCATTTATCCATAACCTGCAAAACCCAGCAATCCCAAGAAACTCTCTTAGTTGTCTGCTGTAAGATGGGGTTGGTATCTGCTCAATGGTTTGTTTTCTGGGCTCAGTGAGCCATCGTTTACCGCCCCTAAGGAAATATTCGAGGAAGATTACTTCTTGCTGGCAAATTGGGCAATTTTGGCAGAAGCTCTATACCCGAGTTGAGCAAGCTCGGATAATAGTGCTTGGGTCCCAGTTCACAGTTTTACTTGGTGTTGGATGCCAGTAGCAGGTGATCCACGTATTGAAGCTGGGTGACTTTGGGGTGTTTGTGGCTTTGATAGGCCAGATATTTCAGAATATAGGGCCTTATCTCATCTTTAGCTTTTTATGCTTAGAAGATATTATTTGACATTGATTGGGGAGGCTGAGGTTTTTAACTCCATTGTTATTGGAGGTTGTTTCACGGCCAGGCCTAACACAGCAGTTTTTGCCCAGGCATCTGGGTAATCTGTTATCCATTTTTGGGGTAGCTTGCCTGTTTGATCAGTCTTGGGGGGTGTGAAGAGTGGAAGTTAATCTTCTACTAATATAGTTAAAGCGGTGACTATAGGAGTTTTACTGAAGGATTTAGAAATTTCATTTGGGGGCCTTCAGGTTTAAAAGTTATTTTGGCCCAGAGCTTGGTGAGCAGATCTCTGCCCATCAATGGGTGTGGGCATTCTGGGATTACTAGGAAGGAGTGATGGATTTTTTCTTTCCCCAGGTCCATGGTCCTCTTAGTAGTCTAAGCCCGATATTTACTGCCATTAGCCCTTTGATAAAGACCTTTTATTTGATAGACGGCCCAATGGGGCCTTAAGGGCTAAGTATACTGCTCCTGTATTCACTTAAAAGTTTACTGGGGTCCCCTACACTTCAAAAGTTACCCTGAGCTAGGGGAAGAAATCTGAGCCCCAACTTTCTAAGTCATCCTCCAGAGTCAGAATGGCTGGCTGGCGTGTCTGTCTCTTTATAGGGCACTCTTTGACCCAGTGTCCTTTTTTTTACAATAGGCACATTGATCTGAGGCCAGGGGTGGCCTCTGGCACGGGCCCAGGTATCCCTTCCTGTCACCTTATGTCTTAATTTCTGGCCTCTTTCTTGTTGTGACCATGATCTTAGTCAATGCCTTAGTCTTTCTTTTGCTTCTCTCATCCTCCATTTGCTCCCTTTCTTTTTCCCTGTTTCTCTCTTATAGTATACTTTTTCGGCTTCTCTGACTAAATCTCTCTTTTAACTTTTTTTTTTTTTTTTTTAATATCCATGGCAGCTTCCCCAATTAAGGCCATCGTGACAGATGCCTTTTGATCTGCTGCCTGAGGATCGAAAGGAGTATATCTCTTATATGCCTCCATAATTCTCTCTAGAAACATAGGGGAAGATTCATCAGGCCTTTTAATAATTTCTCTTACCATGGTCAAATTAGTTGGTCACCTAGCGGCCCCTTGGATACTCGCTATTAGAGCCTGGCAATAATTGGACAGATGGTCCCTATCTTCAAAGGTGTTGGGGTCCCAGTTGGGTTGGTTTAAGGGGAAGCCGGCTTTGATTATGTTGGGAAGTTGTGTTGGTCACCCATCAGGTCCGAGGACATTTTTTTCTAGCTTCCAGGAGGTTTTTCTCTCATTCCTCTCTCATGAAGAGAGTCCCTAGGAGTTGTTGGCAGTCATCCCAAGTAGGCAGGTGTGAAAACGTTGGCGAGTTCTCTGAGTTTTTTTAGCCGGGCCAGCTTCCTCCAGGGAAGGAGGCGCTGTCTGTGCCATGGGACAGTCATCGGGAGGGCACTGGGCCATTCTGGCTTCCTCGAATGGTGGAGAGGCTGAGTCAGCAGCAGGGGAATTACTTACAGGGTTTTGGGGGTTGGGGGACAAGGGCAGAGGATAAGGACGAGTAGAGTCTTGAGACTCAGGGAGAACAGAGGGTGGAGGTTGAGGAACAGAGAGTTTGAAAGATAGAATCGTAGGGGAAGGAGTAGGAGTGGGTGCAGGGACAAGGAAAGGCTTCACCCATGGAGGAGGAGATTTGCAGAGGTTCTGACAAGTTAAGATATATGGCTATTGATCTGGATGGCTATGTGGCCCCGGCTGAAAGACAATATCTCAGACTTTTCAAATTAGTGCGAAGTAGAAACATCTTTCTAGGGGCCATCCGACTACAAAGGTGGGTTATTCTGAGACACAGAATCTGCCAGGTCTGGTGTTTTACTGAAAAAGAAAGATTCAGAGCCCTTAAGCAGACTTTGGTCCAGTGATTAAGGGTCAGGGACAGAGGCATTGAAGTGCTCTGTCCCATAATGAAATATACACAGACAGTGAAAGCAACAACACACGACACAGACAAGACACAACAATAAAGAAAGGCAATGGACGTCCAATACTGAGTCCAGGACTAAGTAGCCGGCAAAACCTGATGGGCTGGCAATTCCGAATCTGAAAGAAAATATCACTGAGTCGAGGAGACTATGGTTCCTCGATTTCCTGAGTCCATCCCCCAGGGACATGGCCTGTGGCTCTGTGACATGTGTGTCAGCCACCGTGGGAGAGAGCTCACGCTCTTTACCAATAGCCATTTTGTCAAACCCTAACCTGAATCCTGAAACCAGAAAGAGGGGCCTTATTTACCCCCAGAGGAGCCCATTGGGGGTCTTTCATCTGCAGCTGCCGGATCTCTCTGGGGCCACCAGAAGTAAAGGTAGGGTGACCGTCGGTGGAAGAGACCACCAAGAGACTGTCTAATGCAATAGCAAAGGGTTTACTGGGAGTCCGGCATGCAAGGGCTCAGAGCTCACTTGAATAGAGCAGAGAGCCCTGAGAACAGCTTAAGAAGTGCTTATATTTTTTCCTTGGAGAGGGCAGGGAGGGAAGTTTATTGATGGGTAAGGGCGAGTGGGCGGTTTGCGTGCAAATGGTTGATGGAGTACATTCTCCAGTTTGGCAGTTGGGGGCAGCACATTCTGGGAACAAGAATAGCAAACAGTTCTCAAGATTCCAACAGTGTTTTATTAAGCATACAGAAAAACAGGAAGTGACAAGTACCTATTTTATTAACCTTTCAATATAAGTATGAAAACAGAAATCTAGGTAAGATTTGAAGCCCAGAAGTTCATTTGGCCCTTGATTGGTATACTTAGCTTTGAATTACGTTCCATAGAGATGTCCCAGAAATATGGATATACAATGACACAGGACCTTGTACCTTCTCAGAGGTCAGTTCCAAAACACAGTCTCTAAGGGGAATCACACCAAAGTTCAAGACAAGGTGGACCCAATTATCTCTACCAACCGCCACACAAATGACCACAATTAAAACCAAAACACTCCCAAATGGCACTCATCTTCTTCCAAATAGACACACATCATTACTTCTGGCAGGAGGATGCCATGAGAGGCACAGCACAAGACAGTGTCCCAAATAATCTCCCTTTCCCCTCATTTGCCAAAAGTCAGAGTGGGCTGGACACCCTTCCTGTGAACCAGGAGTGATCAAATATGCCTGCCATTAATACAGCTCTGTTCTTCAATTTGAGGCCTACTGACTGTGGGGTTTAGATTCTTTATTTGAATTGGATTCATAAGAAAACCCAAGATCCTATGGGCTAGCATCTGCAGGGCTTTGAAGAACTCAATTGACCCAATGGATCCCTTTTCTCACTTGATGGAGGTCAGGAACCTTACAGAGGAATGCGAGAGACTTCATCAACAATGACTGATTTTTTGGCCATTTTGATTTTGGATCCACACATGGGATCTTTCTTTAGATCCATCAGGTGCTGATAATCTAAGCCACAGGCTCACACAGGGCCAAGAGGCTGATTCAGACACATCCCTTTACAACACACTTAAGCAAAGAGCCACAGGTGATGCCCTTTCATTTCCCTTTGAAAACTGTTTTCTTCAGGCTTCACAAAACCATGGCCTGAGGCAAAGACCTTCCTGACATTCAGGGCAACAGAACAATAGGTAATCAAATGGCCCTTTGCAGGGTTTCTCTACTGAGACTTTCCGGGTCACACTGATATCTGACTTTTCTGAGATGCTTGCCATTCTCTTTAGCTATCCAGTACATGTCCATGTCACAGTGCTTGGAGGTGGTACATATCGTGGACGCAAATGCATGAACCTATTCTGGAGAGTGGCTAGATTTCAGGAAGAAAACAGGAACTTAGGAAAATAGCAGGTGTTGCCCATCAATAAGGCAAGCCCTAGTGCATTCATAAATTGGGCAGGATGAATGCTGGGAAGCTTTCTACTTGACAGGAAACATCCATTGATGCATTCTCTTTTCTAATATCTACAAGCACGGACACAGTGGGATTCACAGACATAGAAACACTCACCTTGTGAAACAACTTACTAGAAACAGTTCACTCCAAACCAAACAAACCGACTTTCCTGCCTATTCTCAGAAGAACATGAGACAAAACCACAAACACACTTCCACACCCACAAAGTCACCTCCTTCCCCAAGTAGGTCTCTCACTCTCCAGAGTATCCTCTGACTGCTGGGCCATACTATGTTCCCCTGATATGGCGTTTCCTGTCTCAGATCTGGTCTCCTTGTCCAACTTTGTGAAGTGTTCAGGAGCCAGCTGTGAGCCACTACCTGCTTTTTCAGGAAAGGCCCCTCTTCAGAGAACTCCTGGCATTTGGCCATCCTCACATCAGTAGGTACCAAGAAAGACTGACTCTGTCCTTGCTAAATCGAAGCAAGTGAGACACTGGGACTGGGACTGAGACTGACTCTGTGTGCCTGGCTTCCTGGATCCCAAGTTCAGAGAGTTCCATTACCAAGGGATTGAAGTGAGGTCACATCCTTCAGGAACTGAATGAGGTCACTGCCTTGGCAACCACTTTGTCCAAACAGTTGCTTTCAAGCATACCATGAGAAGGAGGCTTACCCTATTTTCTGTGGCACTTTCACAAATTAGAATGGTATATCAACCATAGGAACCAAGGAACCGCTCTCCACCCAGGCCTGATTTGGTCCATCTTCTTTATATTTGGAAGAGAGCCTTTAGTCCAGGAAGCACTGCAGTGAACCTCTGCACTAAACTATTAGCAAGCACCTGATGGAGGAGGCCTCCATAGGTAAGTGGCTCCTTTATAACATCTGATATCCGGTTAAGGGAGATCACTTCTGATGACAGAGATGTGGCACAGGGAGGCTCACATATACTTCTGTCCAGGACAGTAATGAGAATCTTTCTGTCCTCTGTTCTGTTCTGTAGGGAATTCCTCTGGAACTGTAGAGAGGTGCCGACGGGCACGCACGCGCTCCTACCCTGGAGCTTTAGCAAGATGTTGCACTGTTCCCCTGTTTCTGTGTTTAGGCGCCAGGTTTCTGGTTTTTTTGTGTTCTGTGTTCTATTTTTTGTTTGTTTGTTTTTGTTTGTTTTGTTGTGTGATTTTGGTGGTAAAAACTTAAGTATATTGGACATGAAAATCAGAAATAAAGAGAGTAAGCCTGACACCCTTTGGACTGTGTTTTAAGGAATTGCAATGAACTTTATCCCCCTTTGTAAAGCAGGATGATAGAAGGCCCTAGCTGACTTCCTGGAGCACACCCATTGCAGAGGGCAATGCCTGCTGGGGACCTAAGAACTGAGTATCTCCCAGGTTAACAAGTGAAACTCCTTTAAAACCCCTTGTCCCTCCAGATAAAGAGAGACACAACTTTGGCAGAGTCCCCTGTGTTTCTCCTTTGTTAGCCAAGCAATAAACCTCCTTTTTTCTTTTTCTCAAAACCCAGTTCTCATTATTAAATTGGTATTTATTGGCTTCAAGGTCAGGAACCAAACTTTAAGTTACAAATCTTGTACCCCCCCTCCGCCCCGGAACTTTGTGAGATCTATCTACTGAAATGTTAGGAGATAGAGCATGCTTGGTGTGGAACTGAATCAGAGGAGCTAATATTGTATGTAAAAGGAGAAACTAAGGGACTCCCAGCAGCTGCCAAAGCCCTGTTGATTCAGGGAATTACCTCCTTCCTTCCCTGCACTGTAAGGATTATGCCACCTCTGTCTTGTTAAAAAAAGAGAAAAAGAAAAAGGGGACACTAAAGGTAGTAAAGTCACCATGGAGACACTTTATTTTACATTTCAGGTTGCCCCTCTGTGAAAACATCTGGTCCCCTTGTGGGGACATCTATGGTGCCACTGGTGTAGGAGATTTTTCTCTTATCTGCTCTGGTTTAAAGGGTTCTGTCTGACAGCCATAGTCTGGACCTCCTTTCTGTCTGTATTGTGCCTTTGTTTCTGGCCCTTTAAGGCATCTGCAATAATTTGTTGATATTATAAATTGTTTTTTGGGAATGATCTTAGCTGAATGTGTGTCTAAATGATGATGTTTTATTTTAACAATCTGGTATCTGAATGGGTTTTTGAAGCATTGCACAATCTTGCAGTTAAAAGTCGGGTTTAGGTAATTGTTTAGTTTATGATTTCAGATAATTCATGACAGAGAACTTAAATACTTGGGGTGGATAACTGAAGAACTCTACTTCCAAGTTGGCAAGAAACTTCCCAATCATACAGTCTTTTTTTTTTTTTTTCACCAATTTTGAATTGGGTAGCCTGGGAAAATGTCACTGTGTGTACCAGTGCATTTATTTGGACATGGATAGTAAATCATAGTATGGTGTCTGTTGACAAAACAAGATGTAAAGATATAAAATTTTGTGAATTGTATCTTAAACTTGTATCATAATTTTCAACATCCGAAACTGAAAATTATGGTTAAAATGCCTTAGTCCTGAGATGTCTGTTCAGAATAGCAGTTTTTTTCCTGCTCCTTCCAGACCTCAGCCATGACTTATGTTGAAATGCAAATGAAAGAAGCCTGCAAGCTTTGTAGGAGACTGATTTGAGGTCTAAGGGAAGAAAAGGTAAATTGTATGGTATTTACTAATTACTGGCAAGTCATTTTTTCTAGGACTCTTACATTTTTTTCTTAGATACTTTATGTTTTTTGACCTCATGATTTTGAGCATACAGACCTAGGTTAATGTTTTTCTGATCAGTTCTATCTTTGACCAACTGTGGACTTTTTGAAACATTGCAATAAAGATTTCACCTGTGAAAAGCTACAAGGCCTTTACTATTATTATGTGTGCACAATTTTGTTATGTGTTGTATGTCTATATATACATATGTCTGTATATCATATATATGATACACAAATTAACATATATAAGGAGTGCTCATAAAAAAATAGCACTCATAAAAAAATTTTAAAAAGTGCATCCAAAGATCTTTAATTCACGTGATTTAAATGTTTCAATTTAAATTGTATAAAGAGATAAAAACAAATGTCTTTAAATTTAAGCTTACAAAGTTTTCTAGGTGTTCAAACATCTAACAAAATATAAACATCTACAAAATGTCTAATATGCCTTGGCTCTAGTACCTTTCCTTCAACATAAAAATGGTTTACACTGTTCAATACATTTCTCTAACTTTTTGATAAATAAGTAAAGTAAATTTGATATGGGATTACTCATTCATGAGACCTTTGGTTAGATATTTGATTGATTTACTAAGATCTGTATTTTTTTTAGTAAACTCTGTATAAGATTGTAAAAATCAGTCATGTGTTAATGAGACAAAAATTTCTTAAAACATAAGTTTACCCATAACATTGAGTTTATTAAGATTTATGTTTTCTAGAGCAAGCAACCATAAAAATTAAACAACTGATTAAATAAGAACTGTTATTTTAGAGCACTGTACTGCCATTTCTTTAAAAGCCAATCTTGATTAATGTAGAAACATAAATGTAATTGTTATGCTATTAATGTTTTCATATCTTACAGGTATGCAAGTCTGTAAGTTAGAAACGTTAAAAGAGCATTATATCAAGCTGGTGCTCTGAAGTTGTGTGGTAAAAAATATATTGGGGATTTATTTACCTGTTATTAATAAGATATGTAAAGTTTTATGTTACTTTTTACATTGGGGAACAATTTAAATGTATTTTTAAGTTAATGAGGGCCTAATCTTTGTAAAGGTTAAAATCTTTCAGCCTTTCTTTAATTCATGTTTTAAATGTGATATCATATGGTGTTAGCTAATGTTCATGTGACCTCAAACAATTTATGTAAACTTTGTCAAATGATATTTAAAAATAAAGATCAGCTCTAGAACTAAAATACTTAAGATTTATAAAGAGCCCTGCCTTACCTGAGATAAGGCTGTGTGTCCCATCTTACTACATGTGAGAATGACTATGAAACCAGTAGGTCAGATAATATTTCTTTAAAGTTATGTTAAAAAGTTTTTTTTTATTGTCAATATTCCTAGGATCTCAAACAGGGGATATAATGTATAACTCAGCCAAAAAATTCAGGGAAGATATTACATGAACTAAGTATTTTTACTTTTGTTAATTTTAGTTTGAAATTTTCTTATAAGTGATCTAAAGATTCCCTGTTAGTGTTTTACAAATGTGTTGCTTTAAGAACACAACATGGGTTTATTCAAGATAATAAGTCATCAACTACAATACAGACAGAATAATACAGATCCCAATTAATAAAAAGGTAATTATAAAGTTATAGACATTAAAGCCCAGTACTCTTAATATAAGGCTGTTAAAATTTATTTGCTGGATGTTTAAGATTAGGATTTAAAATTAATGTTAAATGAAAAGGGCCAAGAAAACCAATATTTGGCTCTTGCCCTCTGAGTCAGTCTGAATCCAGGGAACAGGGGACTTCTCTAAAGAACTTTGCAACTCTGAGCCACATAACCTCCTGATCAGGGAGATTAATGAGACCACTGGAGAACCGAAAGCCAATCAGTGCATTTGTTACAAAGAGGAGAGTCATCAGAGAAAGGAGACATCCATGATGCTTCTGAGGGAAGCCAAATGGTCAAGCAAGACCTGGACCCACCTAGCGCAAATGGCACTAGCAGAACTGAGAATCTCCTCTCAAATTTCCCCAGCATTGATTCCCACAAAAGCTCAGCTGACTGTTAACAATAGATAGAAACAAAAGTCAGTTTGACTGCTTCATCTTAAACACTTAGCAAAGACAGTTAAGACCAAAATACAGCCATTCCTGGGCATTTTAAATAATAATAATAATAATAATAATAATAATAATAATAATAATAACAATAATAATATTTTAAGGTATGCACCTTATCTTATCCTCCCAAAATAAGTAAGACTGGAGGCTACAAAGAAGGATTCTCAGACAGGAATGCCTAATACTTATAACAAGAGACTATCAAGAAGAGCTGCCACACGCAGAAGTTTTCAGTTTAAGACCTACAGATATTCCTAACCTACACAGGTAGGCTTGGTGTTTGCTAGTACGATTATCCAGCCCTGAGTAACAGAATTAAAGGTTTCTCTATTAGACACAGAGGTCATACTAGTAAAAGGATTTTACAAGATCAGATGACATTAAATTATTAAACTGTGTCTTATTGGGAGGGCCAACTGTAACACTTAAAGTTAAATATTAAGTTGACAGTCCTGATAATTGGGTATATTAAAGACTGGTGAGGGAATTTCTATACAGTGACATGTTCCAGCTGCTGCAACATTTATTCAGTACTCATGGTTTTTGTTTCACTCATAGAAGAACACATTCACAGATGACTTTAAAACCTGTTCTTCCCCAACCTGACTTCAAACCGAACTGACTTCTAAAAGGCAACTCATGTCTCTCAACTGACTTCTAATAGGCAACTCATGTCCCTCACGACGAGCCCACTCACGTCACCCTGTCTCAGGACAGAAGAAGAAAAAATTAGTGATGCCACTCTTCTTACAACAATGGAGAGAAAGATAAATAGACTATCAATATAAGTAATTAATTAAGTCAGGTAAAATCAGGGAGATCGGTTTTGGGTGAGTTCTAAAAATTTGGAGACTCTTACCTGAGGGATTAAAATTTCCTCAGTGCTCTTCTCCTAATCTATCAAAGATTGAAAGGGACACAGAGAAAAGGGGGGAATTGTAGACCCAACCTGGTCTTTTATTAAAATTGGGAGCCATCATGCCACAAAGCCATGAAAAGATAATTTTGGCTTTACCATAAATTACTTCAAATTATGAACCTGCGTGGAATGCCTGCCCGCACCTTGAACTCACGCATGCCCGGCTCTCTGACCAGATAGCAGCCCTCTCTGAAACTTTAGTGACACATCATAAATATTTGCCTTCTCTGGCCAGACAACAACCCTCTCTGAGGCTCTAATGGTCCTCATGAATTCTGATGTAAGGACAGCAAAAAAATTGTAAACTACCTTTAGTGTGATGTTTATCAGAGTTCTGTTATCTGTAACCCCACTTTTGTGTAACTTTCTGGGCTAAAAAGCTGGGCTGTAGGAAAGCTGGGGATGCTGTCTTGTTCCCACCGTTTTGGGAGGGAGAGGCAGCACGGAAGGTGGAAATAATAAGCTTAATTTTATTTGATTTTAATTTGAGTCAGTGGTCTTTTCTAGCCTCCTGGTCTAACAGGTAAACACTCCAAAAACATGGAGCTCTGCCGGCCTAAAGACTTCTTGAGAAACTTCCTCTGAGGATGGGCACTTGAAATATATTTTGTTGTAAGGAGATTTAGCTTCCTTTCTAGTGACACCATAAAAGCTGGGTGTGCATCTACGTGACCTGGAGGACATGGTTTCTTTTATTCTAATGAACATGAGGCAGCAGTGCTGAATTTTCTATTTGTAGGTAAACTGTGGCCAATTGGTGCTAAGTGTCTCCCCGTGTGAACTGTGAAGCCATTTGGTCATCCTCCCATTTTCGTGGTGTTTCTTGCTGGTGCACTGGGAATTTGGTATTTGCTTCATGAAATACAACTAGTTCAACTGGGACCCAGTATTGGAGGGAGTTCTGTCACTTGTTGTGACAGAGAATGCACCAAGCAGGCTTCTATCTCACAAAGCTTGCCCCTTTGTCCATAGAAATCTGACTCTGAACTTTGCCCAGAAACCTCTCCATATAACAAGAAGGGTCTGCTGGCTGCACCATATAAGTCACAAGCCATTTTGAAGGCAATGGAAAATCCTCATGGCCACACCACAGATGTATTATCACACACCTGCCCACCACTGCAATAGGCCCACTACTCAGCAGGGTCCAACTTACTGGCATCTTTGTTCTACACCATTTTCATGAAACCCCGTCAATCATGGCATTCTCTTGTACACTAATGATCAGGAAAAAGACATCCCAAGGTTCTCCAGTGCCACCTGGTTAAGGGAATTTCAAAAATTTTATTGTATTTATCTAGCCATTTTTCATGGATGAAGTTGGAGGCACTGTGGGTTTCAGTTCATTCAGGAACCATTAAATGGTGAGGAAACTCATTTCAATGAAATCTCTGGAGAAATCTCACAGGCAAGTCATCCCATAGAGTGGTCAAAAGGTCACATGAAGCCAGGCCCATTGAGGTCTTCAATGTGACATCCATGGGTGTTCTGTCAACTATGGCTGCCACATTTTTCAGAATAAAATCATGTGATATCTTAGCTGAGATTCCAAGGCTCTGTGGAAAGTCACCCTCGTTTTTTATCTCAGTTTCCAAGGGGAAATCCCATGCGTGGCCTCCTAAAATCTGAACACAGTTCATGGAAAAATTTCTCTGAGATCAGTTCCAGAACTCAGACTCTAAGGGGAATCACACCAGAGTTCAAGCCCAGGTAGACCCTGTCATCACTTCCAAGCACTACACAAATGACCACAATTAAAACCAAAACACTCCCACAAGGCCCTCATCTTCTTCCATATAGACACTCATCATAACCTGTGGCTGGAGGTTTCCATGAGGGGCTCAGCCCAAGACAGTGTACAAAATAATCTCCCTTGCCCCTAATTTGCCTAAAGTCAGGGTTGCCTGGACACCCTTCCTGAGAACCAGGAGTGATCAAATAAGCCTGCCATAAATACAGCTCTGCTTCTCCAATTTGAGGCCTACTGACTCTCGGGTATAGACTCTTTATGTGAATTGGAATCATGAGAAAACCCTAGCACATATGGGCTATCATCTGCAGGGTTTTGAGAACTCATTTGACACAAAGGATCCCTATTTTCACTTGATGGAGGTTAGGAACCTTACAGAGGAAGGCGAGAGACTTCGTCCACAATGACTGCTTTTTTGGCCATTTTGGTTTTGGAAGCACACATGGGAACTTTCTTTAGATCCATCAGGTGCTGAGAATCTATGCAACAGCCTCACACATGGCCAAGAGTCTGATGCAGACACATCCCTTTCCAAAGCAATTAAGCAAAGAGCAACAGGTGACGTCCATTAATTCCCATTGAAAAACGTTTTCTTCAGGCTTCACAAAGGAGTGTCCTGAGGCAAAGACCTTTCTGACATTCAGGTCAACAGAACAATAGGTAAGCAAGTGGCCCATTGCAGGGTTTCTTGAATGATATCTGAGTTTTCTGAGATGATCCTATTCCCTTCAGCTATCCAGTACATGGCCATGTCACAGAGCTTGGAGGTGGTACATATCGTGGACACAAAACCCTGAACCTATTCTGGAGAGTGGCCAGAATTCAAGAAGACATACAGAAACTTAGGAAGATAGTAGTTGTTGCCCATCCATTAGGCAAGCCACAGTCCATTCATAAATTGGGCAGGATGAATTCTGTGAAGCTTTCTACTAGACAGGACACATCCATTGATGCATTCTCTTTTCTAATGTCTACAACCACGGACACAGTGGGATAAACAGACATAGAAACACTCGCATTGTCAAAAGACTTACTAGAAACAGTCCACTCCAAACCAAACAAACCGACTTTCCTATATATTCTCAGATCATGAGACAAAACCACAAATTCACATGCACACCCACAAAGTCAACTCCTTCCCCCAAGTAGGTCTGTGACTATCCGGAGTGTCCTCTGACTGATGGGCCATACTACGTTTCCCCGAAATGGGCTGTCCTATGTCAGATCTGGTCTCCTTGGCCAACACTGTGAAGTTGTCAGGTGCCAGTGGTGAGACACTACCTGCTTTCTCAGGAAAGGCCCCTCTTTAGAGCTCTCCTGGAATTTGGCCATCCTCACATCAGTAGTTACCAAGAAAGACCGATTCTATCCTTGGTAAATCCAAACATGTGTGGCCACTGGGACTGGGACTGGGAATGCCTCTGGGTGCCTGGCTTCCTGGATCCCAAGTTCAGAGAGTTCCATCACCAAGAAAGTTATATAGGTCACTTCCTTCAGGAACTGAATGAGGTCACTGCCTTGGCAACCTCTTTGTCATAACAGTTGCTTCCAAGTGTCCCAATAGATGGAGGCTGCCCCTACTTCCTGTGACACTTTCACAAGTAAGAATGGTATATCAAACATAGGCACCCGGGAACAGCTCTCCACACAGGCCTGGTTTGGTCCATCTTCTCTACATTAAGAAGAGAGAGACTGCTTCAGACACACCCCTTCATCCTGACCTGTTTTGTTTTGTCATGAAAGATGACTTTCGCTCTCTCAGGTCCTTCATAGCTTTCTATATCTTCCCCAGGGTTCACTTCTGCATGGACCTTTGAGATTCTTAGCAGGTGGAAGATCTCTTACATTTCTATATAAGACCAACTCTGTCCTTGCTTTTCTGTAAAGTTAGATTGAGGAAACAAAGTATGGTAAGGGTTAATAACACGATTGATTTGGGTTAGGAATCATTCTGCTGCATGAATAATGGTATTGGGAACCTGCAATATTTATAAGTATATATTGAGGTGAAATATATGTATGAAAACACAAATCTAGGTAAGATTTGAAGCCCAAAAGGGCATTGGATCCTTGATTGGGATACTTCACGCTGAATTATGTTGTGCACATGTGTCTCAGATAAATCTATACATAATGGCATAGGACCTTGTACCTTGGATAATTGAATGTCGAAGAGAACATCCAGTCAAAAAAGGATAGTTGGTAGGATTAGGAAGATAGTTGGTAGGATTAGAAAAAAAGAGTGAGTATAGGATTTGGACAAAATTCTTTAGCAATAGGGTTTCAGGTAGACAGAAAATGTAAATGTCAGCACATGTGAAGAGTCAGTCACAATGATGAACTGGGGAAAATATGTAGGAAAGCAGATATCATTAGAGACATTAGGAAATCAGGCAAATGATGAAGTGATTGATAGGATTAGACATTTTCAACAGGCTTGAGGTTGAATACATAATCTTAGGAAGAAACAAATATGTAGTCACCAATAGGATTGACATTTGAGAGCATTAGGCAACCTGGACATGGGTGATTTTCATAATCCATACTCACATTCCATTTAGGCTTTGGTACAATTGTAAGTGTGACTTTGCATTTTGTTGCCAGAATATTACTGTGATAAAATGTATATGTAGATCAGGTGACATGAGTATTTCTTGCACCATTTCTGGGAGCAATATTTAGAAGAGATATAAATTAGTATTGGGGGCACAAATAGGTGTATCATGTGTGAATATATAATATAACTGATTCCAACTTTAGAAATTGGAATGAATTGATATCTGAAAATACACAGGAAATGTTATATTGATATACATACATTCATTCCAACCAGTTATACATCTAATGGTAATATTAGGGTTGTGGTTTATCATAAAGTGTGTGTGAGTTTTGCTTCAAAATTGATTATGGAAATCGAAAATAATGTGTTTGGAAAGAAGTCTCATGAAATGACCAGTCAAAAGCAAGGAGGAATACATGTGTACTGAAGCAGGAAGTGATTGAATGTGTTTCAAATGTCTTTAAATTTGTGAACTTGTGGATGAAATGTATATTCTATGATGTACAAAAACTGAAGAAATAGTAATGTACCAGTGTTAAATAAAAATGAACGTCAAAATACACATCATGCCCCATTGGAATCTACTTGCATTGATGTTAAATTGGGTCAGTTACTGTAGAAATATAAGGATTTGTTTGCACCATTCAGTGAAGTGAGTTTTCAGTACTAGAAAACAAATATGTATTTCAAGTGGATGAATATTTCTGATAATAATTGTATGAAAATTTGATTATAAAACCACATACATGAGCATGATTGAATTATTTAGGGAGTGTATAATAAGACACATATATTTTATATTTGGAAAAATCTAGAGAATATATATATATATATATATATCACACAGAGAAACATTAGAAAGTAGCAATATATATATGCCAATCAAAATTCATCGTGAAATATATATCATCCACCGATCCAAAAATATTAATTTTACTGAACATGGATTTATGTATAATGTTGTTCAACTAAAAAGCTCACTCATAGTTTGAATTTTCAGTTCCAAAAGCATTTAGGAGGGGTGATCTCTTCTCATACTTTGTTTCTGCCAAGTTGGCCACCTCACAAAAATGTACGTGTGATACCAGGTAGGATTTTATATGTGCATATAAAAATACATGTGCTGAATTGGCTACAGAAAAAAGGAGACAGAAATTCACATATGTGTTAACTTTAAAAACACATGGAGTACTATTTCAACAAACAATTGACAAGATTTATAACTCCTACACTATATCATGCAAAAGGCAAGACCAACTATACACCATGCCTCCTCTGAACTGCTTACACACTCTCCTTTCAACACACCCATTCTGGCAGTTAAGAAACCTAACGTGTCCTACAGGCTGGTTCAAGAACTTTGCCTGGTCAACTCCTCTGTGGACCCCATCGACCCGCTAGTGCCCAACCTTACACCCTCCTCTCTCAGATCCCTGCCACTACTCACTTCTCAGTCCTAGATTTAAAAGATGCATTCTTTTCTATTCCCTTGTTCTCAGAATCTCAGGATATCTTTGCTTTTTCATGGACTGACTCTCACACCCGCCATTCTCATCAGCTTACCTGGACTGTCCTCCCACAGGGATTCAGGGATAGTCCCCATCTCTTTGGCTAATTTCTTTCCCAGGACCTCACATCCTTTCACCTGACCTGTCCTGACTCTACTCTCCTTCAATATGTCGATGACCTTCTTCTATGAGGTCCTTCTGGGAACACTCTCAATCCCACACCACTCAGCTTCTTAAATTCCTAGAAGACAAGGGATATAGGGAGTCTCCCCACAAGGCCCATGTTTCCCAGTCTTCGGTCACCTATCTTGGTTTTTGCCTTACACCCGGGAAAAAGGAAATAACACTGAATAGGAGGCAACTCCTCTCGGATCTTCCAGTGCCCTATACGAAAGCCAAAATACTATTATTCCTAGGATTAGCAGGTTATTTTAGGGCCTGGATCCCAAATTATTCTCTTCTCTCCAAACCCCTGTATGACCTAGCAAAGAGACCCCCTAGTGAATCTCTTGCCTCCTCTCCCATCTACCACTTCCGCAGGCTTCAGCAACTCCTCTTAAAGGCACCTGCCCTTCACCTTCCAGATCTTTCAAAAACATTTCATCTATATGTCCATGAAAAAGGGGGGCAAGCACTTGGGGTCTTAGGTCAAAACTATGGGCCTACATTTGCACCTGTGTCATATTTGTCCAAGCAACTAGACCCTACCATCCGTGGGTGGGCCCCTTGCTTAAGAGCTCTGGCTACTGGACAAATTTTACACAAAGAAGCCTCTAAGCTGACTTTTGGGGCCCCTTAAACTATCTACTCCCCACATCACTTGAAGGATCTTTTACCTTAAAAGGGCCTTCAAACCCTCCCTACATCCAGAGTTATGTCGCTCCTCACTTCCTTTCTGGAAAACCCTAATATTATTTTCCTCCCCTGCTCTGCACTGAACCCTGCCTCACTGCTCCCAATGACTCCCATGTCTCACACACCAACTCATAATTGCTTGGAAACCTTAGATGATTTCCTCCCCTGTCATTCTTCCATTTCTGAGAGACCACTCACCAAGCCTGACGTTATCTGGTTTACTGACAGCAGTTCCTTTACGCAGAATGGAACTCATTACTCTGGATACGCTGTATTTTCAGCCACTGAGATTATAGAGGCCAAAGTTTGCCTTCAGGAACTACAGACCAGCAGGCTGAACTTATAGCATCCACTCGTGCCTGCCTTCTAGCACAAGGCAAATCCCTCACCCTCTAAACTGATTCAAAATATGTCTTCCATATCTTATTATCCCATGCTGCAATTTGAAAGAAGCGAGGCCTACTTACCACCAAAGGTAATGCGATCACTAATTCAGCTCTTATAACCAATCTGATAGAGGCCTCCCACTTACCCACCCAGTTGGGAGTTGTCCATTGTAGGTCCCATCAGAAGGACGGCTCTCTTATCACTGAGGACAATGCCAAAGCTGACCAGGCGGCACGAATGGCTGCTACCACTTCCAATCGTGGCCCCCATGGGGGACATATAATGGCCACTTTGGACAGCTCATCTGAAGCCCCTACTTCTTTCAGTAAGAACAAGCATCTTTTCAAGTTCCTTCATACTCTATTCCTTTCCAATTCTCAGTCTTTGACCCTCTTTTTACACAGTTTCTTCTTCCTCACCCCCTCTGACAAGCCATGCTACAGAATATAGCCTCTAATTGTCAGATCTGTCAGCGGACCAACCCTCATACTCCTTTAAGGCCCAAACCTTTCCCTTCCCACCAAGCCCGGGGACACATTCCCGCTGCTGACTGGCAGGTAGACTTCACCAACATGCCCACAGTATGGTGCACTAAATACCTCCTTGTCTTTGTGGACATTTTCTCTGGTTGGGTTGAGGCATTTCCCACTTCCAATAAAAAGGCTTCCACTGTAGCTTCAATCTTACTGACAGACAACATCCCCAGGTTTGGTATGCCCACTTCCCTACAATATGACAATGACCCTGAGTTTACTTCTAGGATCACACAAAAGGTCTCTCAAGCCCTCTCCTTCAAGTGGCATTTCAACTGTCCATATTTCCCCCAGGCTTCAGGGAAAGTGGAAAGGGTAAATCATACTCTAAAGGAAGTCCTTACCAAATTGACAATGGAATTAAACATAGACTGGGTCAAACTCCTTCCCTTGGCTTTGCTTCGAATCAGAGCTCTCCCTAAGAAACCATCTTTATTGTCTCCTTTTGAGATAATGTATGGAAGACCTCTTATAACCCCTGGGTTGGTCATTTCACAAGGACCTCTCACCCGAGATTTGTCTTTGCCTCTCTTGCTTCATCTCCGCTCGTAACTCTGGAAATATCAGGACTGGCTTCTTCCAGACCCAGTATCCTCTCCAAACACTCCTCCCTTAGCACCTGTTAGTCTAGTCTATTATAATACCCCAGAGGAGAAAGGGACTCTTGCCCCAAAATGGGAAGGCCCCTATCCTGTCATTCTCTGTACCCCCACCGCCGCCAAACTCTCCTTACCAGACAACCGTCTCACTCCCTGGAATCACATGTCTAGGTTGAAGCCACATCACCAGGAGGCCCCACATGCTGACGACAGGGCCACCCCAGAGGAACTCCAAGAATCACCTCCTGAACCTCCCCTTTACTCCTGCTCTCCACACCCATCTCACCCATTTAAGTTGCGGCTCACACGGTTTTCCTTGCAGCCCAATTCCTCTTAAAGAAGGCACAATGAGCTCTCCCAACACCCTAGTCTTCTCTAACTGCTTGTTTTTTGTGCTCTGCTTATTTTCTGTGCTCTGTCAGGATTGGTCTTTACCCTCCTCACCTACCATGCATTTATTCACTCTTCGGGAACGATACTCAGAACATGGCATGCAGAAGGTCTGCGCAGTGGATGCAACTACTTGCTTCATCCACAACTGCACCTCTATTTCCCTAAAATTGTCACCTTCAAGGACCTTCGTCCCTGGTAGCTGGAACTGGCCTTTCATTTGCTTCCTTTTTGATTAAACAAAAGACTATTGTCATTGGTGGCCTGAGATATATAATGGGTGCCCCTATTGGTCATGCAGATTCCATGATGAATGTGGTAGCTATTCTTACTACTCACTTGGTTACCCTGAAGGGTGGACTTCTAGTTACATAAAGTGGCATAAAGGCTCTTCATCCGACTACAATGGATGGTATACTTTAGATAAACCTGACCCCAAGGCCAAACGTTGGGACTATGTTGAGTTTGCTGTCTATGCTCAGACAACCTCAGTCAGACCCACAGGGTGGATGACTATTGGCCGCACCCTGATTACGCCACCTAAGGCAACCATCCAGGTAGTCGAATACATTAAGGACTCAGAATCAAAACTTCGAGATCGTATCCATAGCTCATCCAAAAAGGATTCAGAGCCTTCAACCCCCTCAGGTCCCCCTCCCACATGGCTCAATTTGCTACACCAAACTTTTTGATTATTAAACTCCACCCCTCTTTCTGTGCCTACTTCTCAGTGCTTTCTCTGTGCTTCACATAGTCGTCCACTTTTAGCAGCAGTCCCATTAGCGGCAGGAAATATTCCAGCAAAAACCTACAATTTCTCTAAAAAGGACAACCCCTACATGTGACAGGTATCCCACTGTGGGAAAGTTATTCCACCAATACTTTATTTCCTTTCATCTGTTTCCACCTGCCAATAATGAATCCTTTACCCATTTGTTCCTTGAGTTACAACACCCCATAGAGCCCTGTGTTTATGCAACCTGGACATTTCCTCTGGTGTAATGGGTCTTTAAGTACCTCAACGATCAATGTCTCTGGCACCTGTTTCTTGGTTACTGTAGTTCCTCAGCTATCTTTGTATACTCCCACCGAATTCCGACAGTTGGCCCTACCTTCCCGCACCTGTAGGGTAGTCTTTCTGCCGGTTCTGCCTCATTTTAACAACCTCAGTGACGAGTCTCGGACTCTCTGGTGGAGCTATAGGTCATGCTCTATGGGCATCCAATGACCTTCATCAAAAACTGCAGGAAACACTCAATACCTTGGCTGAGTCTCTGGGTTCCTTGCAGCGGCAGGTTACTTCATTGGCACAAGTGGCTTTACAGAACCAAAGGGCAATTGATCTTCTCACTGCAGAAAAAGGGGTTACATGCCTATTTCTCAGAGAGGAATGTTGCTATTATGTTAATGAATCTGGGCTAATAGAAAAAAATGTTGTTAAATTGCAGGAATTATCTACCCAATTGCTCAAAGCTACCTCCTCCAATCCCATAACGGGGTTCTTCCAATCCTATCTTGCCATGTGCTTACTACATATCTTGGGGCCCCTTATTGGGATGCTCCTTTTTTGTGCTCTCTTGCCCTGCATTATGAAGTGCCTTCAAACCCAACTGCAAAAAATTCCTAATCAAACTTTCAACCAGCTTTTGCTTAGGCACTACCAGCCTCTGATGACCGATGAACCCCCAACATCTCCAAGAGAACAGTTCACTCAGTGATGAAGCTCACTACCAGGCATGATGGAATGCAATGGGTATCAGACAGTGGGAGACAACGAGCTCGGAGAACCTCTTAATCTGCCATCCTGGATTCATGAGTCTTTACCACCTTCTAAGCTTTCTCATGGCCCTTGGCCTCTTCTATGTCAGTCCCCCAACATGGATCTTCTGCCAAAAATTGACATTTGCTTTAATTTTTATCTTCATTCTGTTTTTATTCGCTCTGATCTTCTTCAGGGGCTGGTGACACCATGTCCAGGCAACGCTTCCAGTATTTCCTAGAGTCTCTGTTACAGGACCAGTGGCTGATACCAACAATCTCTTCCATCCAAGACTGCTTCCATGCCATCGACAACTTTGGCTTCAGGAAACATTCATTGACTTCACCCCTACGAAAGTAGCTGTCTATAGCCACTGGGTTTTAATTCTGGCTGCCATGATATCCCCATACCTGCCCCCTGAGCATTCCTCCAATTCTCATTCTAGGCCCCACACCACCCCCACACAGCAGGAAGCAGCCGGATCTGACAAACAACGCCCCACTTCCTAAGAAAACAAAAAGGGTGGAATGTTGGGAAAAGAATAAATGGCAGCCATACCCCGGAGAAAAACCCCAACATGGCGCCTAAGGACTTCTTCTTCCTACCTTCTTCATTTCTGCAGTGGCACAAAAAGTTCCCGCCCTTGTGAACTCTCCCGCCAGCGCCAATTTCAAATCTCGCTTGTGGGGAGCCTTAGCCCCAATGAGAACTAATTCCTGGGCTCTGGAGCTGATATCTGAAAGAACTTGCCAATAAACGGGTTGCTGCCATTTATCTAAGCCCTACCATCTCCCCCTTAGTTCTATATAAGCACACAGCTTTTAGCAATAAAATTGGAATTCTCCCAGTGAAGTGTCATTGCATGGGGAATTATTTCACTCATGATCAGCAACAGGATATCCAAAGGTTCTCCAGTGCCACCTGGTCATGGGAATTTCAGAAAATTGATGGTATTTATTTAGCCATTTTTGAAGGATGAAGTTGGAGTCATTGTGAGTTTCAATTAATGCAGGAACCATTATGTGGTGAGGAAGTTCATTTAAATGAAATCTCTGGAGAACTCTCACAGGCAAGGCTTCCCAAAGAGTGGCCAAAAGGTCACATGAAGCCAGGATCATTGAGGTCTACAATATGAGTTCCATGTGTGTTTAGACTCTCAACTATGGCTGCCAAGTCTTTCAGAATAAAATTATGTGATATCCTGGCTGAGATTCCCAGTGCACTGTGGAAAGACACCCTGGCCCTCGATCTCAGTTTTCAAGGGCGATTCTCATGCGTGGCCTCTTAAAATCCCAACACATTTCATGGCAATACTTCTTTGAGGTAAATTCCAGAACTCAGTCTCTAAGAGGAGTCATGCCAGAGTTCAAGCCCAGGTGGATCCAGTTATCTCTTCCAACCACCAAACAAATGACCACAATTAAAACCAAACACTCCCACATGGCCCTCATCTTCTTCCATATAGACACTTATCATAACCTCTGGCTGGAGATTTTCATGAGGGGTGCAGCCCAAGACAGTGTCAAAAATAAGCTCCCTTGCCCCTCATTTGCCTAATGTCAGGGTGGCCTGGACACCCATCCTGTGAACCAGGAGTGATCAGATAGGCCAGCTGTTAATACTGCTCTGCATCTCCAATTTGAGGCCTACTGACTGTCAGGTATAGATTCTTTATATGATTTGGAGCCATGAGAAAACCCAAAAACCTATGGGCTAGCCTCTGCAGGGCTGTGCATAACTCATTTGACCCAAAAGATCCGTATTCTCACTTGATGGTGGTCAGGAACCTTACAAATGAATGCGAGAGATTTCATTCACAATAATTGCTCTTTTGGCCATTTTGGTTTTGAATGCACACATGGGATCTCTCTTTACATCCATCAGGTGCTGAGAATCTAAGCCACAACCCCACACAGGTCCAAGAGGCTGATTCAGACACATCCCTTTCCAAAGCAATTAAGCAAAGAGCCACAGGTGATGCCCATTCATTTCCATTTGAAAACTGTTTTCTTCAGGCTTCACAAAGGGGTGGCCTGAGGCAAAGACCTTTCTGACATTCAGGGCAACATAACAATTGATAAGCAAAAGGCAGAAAGCATGGTTTCTCCACTGAGACTTTTTTGGTCACACTGATATCTGAGTTTTCTGAGATGCTCGCCATTCCCTTCAGCTATCCAGGACATGGCAATGTCACAGAGCTTGGAGGTGGTACATATTTTGGACACAAAACCATAAGACTATTCTGGAGAGTGGTGAGAATTCTGGAAGAAACAGGAACTTAGGAAGATAGCAGGTGTTGCCCATGGATAAGGCAAGCTGCAGTCCATTCATAAATTGGGCAGGATGAATGCCGGGAATCTTTCTACTATACAGGACATATCAATTGTTGTATTCTGTTTTCTAATGTCTACAACCACGGACACAGTGGGATACACAGACATAGAAACACTCGCCTTGTCCAAGGACTTACTAGAAGATGACCACTCCAAATCAAACAAACCGTCTTTCCTACCTATTCTCAGATCATGAGACAAAACCACAAAATCACTCCTACACCCACAAAGACACCTCCTTTCCCCATGTAACTCTGTGACTATCCGGAGTTTCCTCTGAGTGGTGGGACATACTATGTTCCCCCAAAATGGCCTGTCCTATCTCAGATCTGGTCTCCTTGGCCAACTCTGTGAAGTTGTCAGGAGCCTGCGGTGAACCACTACCTACTTTCTCAGGAAAGGCCCCTATTCAGAGCTCTCCTGGTATTTGGCCATCCTCACATCTGTAGGTACCAAGAAAGACTGACACTCTCCTTGGTAAATCCAAACAAGTGAGCCTACTGGGTCTGGAACTCGACTGACTCTGGGTGCCTGGCTTCCTGGATCCCAAGTTAAGAGAGTTCCATCACCAAGGAAGTGAGGTAGATCACTTCTTCAGGAACTGAATGAGGTCATTGCCTTGACAACCACTTTGTCCTAACAGTTGCTTTCAAGAGTCCCATGAGATGGAGGCTGACCCTACTTCCTGTGACACTTTCACAAGTTAGAATGGTATATAAACCATGAGCACCCGGGAACAGCTCTCCACCTAGGACTGGTTTGGTCCATCTTCTCTATATTAAGAAGAGAGAGGCTGATTCATACACATCCCATGCTGACAAGGTTGTTTGCCATAGAAGATGACTTTTCTCTCTCAGATCTTTCGTAGCTGCCTACATCTTCTAAAGGCATCATTTCTGCATGGAATTTGATGTTCTCAACAGGTGGAAGATGCCCTACATTCCTGTATTTTAAGAGCAACCCTGTCCCTGCTCTTCTGTAAAGTTCGATTGAGAGAACAGTGTATGGTTTGCGTTAGTAACATGTTCAATTTGGCTTAGGAATCCTTCTGCATGACGAATAATGGTATTGAGAAACTATGATATTTACAAGAATATATAGGTGAAATATAAGTATAAAAACAGAAATCTAGGGAAGATATGAAGTCCAGAAGGGCATTGGGCCCTTAATTGGTACACTTAGCTTTGAATTATTTTCTGCAAAAATGTCTCAGATAAATCTATATACAATGGCATAGGAGCTTGTACCTTGGATGATTGAATGTCGAAGAGAACATCCACTCAAAAAGGGATAGTCGGTAGGATTAGGAAGATAGTCAGTAGGTTTACAAAGAAGAGTGAGAATAGAATTTAGACCAAAAGTTCTTAACAATAGGGTTTCAGGTAGACAGTGAATGTAAATGTCAGCACAAGTGAAGAGTCAGTCACAATGATGAACAGGGGAAAATATGTAGGAAAAGAGATATAAATAGAGACATTACTAAATCAGGCAAAGTATAAAGTGAGTGATAGGATTAGACATTTTCAACAGGCTTGAGGTTGAATATATAATCTTAGGAAGAAACAAAAATGTAGGCACCAATAAGATTGACATTTGAGAGCATTAGGCAACCTGGACATGGAAGGTTTTAGTAATCCATGCTCACTTTCCATTTAGGCTTTGGTACAACCTTAAGGGTGACCTTTGATTTTTTTGTCCAGAATATTACTGTGATAAAATGTATATATAGATCAGGTGACATGAGTATTTCTTCCACCATTTTTTGAGGAATATTTTGAAAACGTATAAATTAGTATTGAGGGTAAAAATAGGTGTACCCTGTGTCTATGAATATAGAGATAATGCATGAATAGACCATACAGTTAATAAATAATATAACTGGTTCCCCTTTAAATAATGTATTGAATTGATATCTGAAAATATATAGGAAATCATATATTGATATAGAATCATTCCTAACAACTAGTTATACGTCTAATTGTAATCCTAGGGTTATGGTTTATGATGAAGAGTGTGTGAGTTTTGCTTCAAAAGTGATTATGAAAATCAAAAATAATGTGTTTGGAAAGAAGTCTCATGAAAAGACCAGTTTGAAACATGGCGGAACACGTGTTTTCTGAAGCAGAAAGTAATTGAAAGTGAAATAAATGCCTATAAATTTGTGAACTTGTGGGTGAAATATATATCCTATAATGTGCATAAACTGAAGAAATAGTAATGTACCAGTGTTGAAATAAAAATGAACTTCAAAATACTTATCATGTCCCATAGGAATCTACTTGCATTGATGTGAAACTGGGTCAGTTACTGTACAAATATTAGGATTTATATGCACCATTCACTGAAGTTAATTTTCAATACTGGGAAAAAAATACGTATATCAGGTGAATGAATATTTCTGAGAATAATATTGTGAAAAGTTGATTATAAATCCACATACATAATCATGAATGAATTTAGGGAGTGTATGATAAGACACATATATTAAATATTTTGAAATGTCTGGAGAGAATATATATATATATATATATATATATATATATATATATATATATATATATATATATAATAACCACAAACAGATTTTAAAAATTAGCAATATATATTCCAATCAAATTACACCATGAAATATATATCATCCACAGATCCAAAAATATTTATTTTACTGGATATGGATTTATTTATAACTTTTTTCAACTAGGAAGCTCACCCATAGGTTGAATTTTCAGTTCAAACAGCGTTTAGGAGGAGTGATCTCTTCTCACACTTTGTATCTGCCAAGTCATGTAACTCACAAGAATGTACGTGTGATACCAGGTAGGATTCTATATGTGCATATAAAAATACATGTGCTGAATAGAATACAGAGAAAGGGAGACAGGAATTCACATATTTGTTAACTTTAAAAGCACATGGAAAACTATTTCAACAATAAATTGACTAGATTTACAACTCCTACCCTATATATTGCAAAAGGCAAGTCCAAGTATACAACGTGCCTCCTCTGAACTGCTTGTATTTCTATTCTGTTTCGGTTATTTTTCTCCATCATATTAGGATTAGTATTCAGAATCTAGTAGGGTATGTGTTAGTGTCAGGGATTCAGTATTTCAAATGTAAAATAGAAAAATGAATCCAATGTGTATGCAACTATGTGCTAAACAAAATCTTCCCACTCTCATCCAGAACAATTCCTTGACATTTCCTCCGCCCAAAGTAAGACACAATTAGAGGAGAAGAGTAATAAAATCTGTGAATAATATGCTCAGGAGTTTACAACCTTGGAAGTGTTAGAGGAGTTTCCCTAGTATGGGACAGGATAAACACTCCATAAACATGGAGCTCTGCTGGCCTAAATACTTCTTGAGAAACTGCCTCTGAGTTTGGGCACTTGAAATATATGTTTTTGTCAGGAGCTTTAGCTTCTTTCTAGTGAGACCATCAAAGCTGTGTCTGCATCTATGTGACCTGGAGGACATGGTTTTTTATTTTCCAATGAACATGAGGCAGCAGTGCTGAATTCTCTCTTTGTAAATAAACTGTGGCCACTGGGGGTTAAGGGTATTCCCATGTGGACTGGGAAGCCATTTGGTCATCCTCCACTTTTCGTGGTGTTTCTTACTGCTGCACTGGGACTTTGGCATTTGCTTCATGAAATAAAAGAAGTTCAACTGGGACACAGTTCTGGAGGCAATTCTGTCATGTGTGGTTGGTCAGGGTCTGCAGGAGAATGCACCAACCAGGCTTCTATCCCACATAGCTTGGCCCCATGTCCATAGCAACCTGATTCTGAACATTGCCTGGAAACATCTCCATATAACAAGAAGCCTTTACATGGAAGGGTCTGCTGGCTGCACCATGTCAGTCACAAGCCATTTGGAAGCCAATGGCAGATCCACATGGCCCCACCACAAATTTTTTATCACACACCTGCCTACCACTGCTCTAGGCCCACTACTCAGCAGGTTCCAACATACTGGCATCTCTGTTCTACACCATTTTCATGAAACCCACTCAATCAAGGCACTGTCTTGCATATTTATGATCAGCAACAGGACATCCAAAGTTTCTCCAGTGCCACCTGGTCATGGGAATTTCAAAAATTTCATGGTATTTATCTAGGCATTTTTCAAGGATGACGTTGCAGGCACTGTGGGTTTCAATTCATTCAGGAACCATTAAATGGTGAGGAAGCTCATTTCAATGAATGCTCTGTAGAACTCTCACAGACAAGGCTTCCCAAAGAGTGGCCAACATGTCACATGAAGCCAGGCCTATTGAGGTCTACAATGTGATGTCCATGGGTGTTGTGACTCTCAACTATGACTGCCAACTCTTTCAGAATTAAATCATGTGATATCCTGGCTGAGATACCCAGGGCTCTGTGGAAAGCCAACCTGGGCCTATATCTCAGTTTCCAAGGGTGATTCTCATGGGTGGACTCCTAAAATCCCAACAAAATTCATGGCAATACTTCTCTGAATTCAGTTTCAGAACTCAGTCTCTAAGGGGAATCACACCAGAGTTCAAGCCCAGGTGGTCCCAGTCATGTCTTCCAACCTGACACAAATGACCAAAATTAAAACCAAAACCCTCCCATATGGCCCTCATCTTCTTCCATATAGACACTAATCACAACCTCTGGCTGAAGGTTTCCATGAGTGGCGGAGTCCAAGAGAGTATCCAGAATAACTCCCTTGCCCCTCATTGGCGTAAATTCAGGGTGGTCTGGACACCCTTCATGTGAAACAGGAGTAATCAAATATGCTAGACGTTAATACTTCTATGCTTCTCCAATTTGTGGAAAACAAGTGTCAGGTATATATTTTTATGTGATTTGCAGTCATGAGAAAACACAAGCACCTCTGCAGGTCTTTGAAGAACCCATTTGACCCAAAGGATCCCTATTCTCACTTGATGGAGTTCAAGAACTTTAAAGAGGAAGGCGACAGACTTCATCCACAAGGACTGCTTTTTGGCCATTTTGGTTTTGGATGAACAAATGGGATCTCTCTTTACATCCACCAGGTGCTGAGAATCTAAGCCACAACCTCACACAGGGCCAAGAGGCTGATTCAGACACATCCCTTTCCAAAGCAATTAAGCAAAGAGCCACAGGGGATGCCCATTCATTTCCATTTGAAAACTGTTTTCTTCAGGCTTCACAAAGGAGTGGCCTGAGGCAAAGACCTTCCTGACATTTAGGGCAACAGAACAATAGGTTAGCAAATGGCCCAAAGCAGTGTTTCTCCACTGAGACTTTCCTGGTCACACTGATATCTGAATTTTCTGAGATGCTCGCCATTCCCTTCAGCTATCCAGTACATGGCCATGTCACAGAGCTTGGAGGTGGTACATATCTTGGTCACAAAATCATGAGCCTATTCTGGAGAGTGGCCAGAATTCAGGAAGAAAACAGGAACTTAGGAAGATAGCAGGTGTTACCCATCCATAAGGCAAGCCGCATTCCTTTCATAAATTGGGCAGAAAGAATTCTGGTAAGCTTTCTACTAGCCTGGACACATCCTTTGATGCATTCTCTTTTCTAATGTCTACAACCATGGACACAGTGGGATACACAGACATAAAAACACTCGCCTTGTCAAATCTCTTATTAGAAATCGTCCACTCCAAACCAAACAAACCGCCTTTCCTACCTATTCTCAGAACATGAGACAAAATCACAAACACACACTTACACCCACGAAGTCACCTCCTTTCCCAAAGTAGGTCTCTGACAATCGGGTGTGTCCTCTGACTGGTGGGCCGTACTATGTTCCCATCAAATGGCCTGTACTGTCTCAGATCTGGTTTCCTTGGCCAACTCTGTGAAGTTGTCAGGAGACAGCAGTGAGCCACTTCCTGCTTACTCAGGAAAGGCCACTCTTCAGAGCCTTCCTGGCATTTGGCCATCCTCACATCAGTAGGTACTAAGAAAGACTGACTCTGTCCTTGGTAAATCAAAAGAAGTGAGACCACTGGGACTGGGACTGGGACTAGATTTGTGTGCCTGGATGCCTGGATCCCAAGTTCAGAGAGTTCCATCACCAAGAATGTGAGGTGAGGTCACTTCCTTCAGTAACTGAATGAGGTCACTCCCTTGGCAAGCACGTTTTCCTAGCATTTGCTTCCAAAGGTCCCATGAAATGGAGGCTGTCCCTAATTCCTTCGACACTTTCACAAGTTAGAATGGTATATCAAACATTGGTAACCGGGAACAGCTCTCCACAGAGGCCTCCTTTGGTCCTTCTTCTCTACATAAAGAAGAGAGAGGCTGATTCAGACACATCCCTTCATGCTGACCAGGTTGTTTGCAATGAAAGATGACTTTTGCTCTCTCAGTTCCTTCATAGGTGCCTACAACTTCTCTAGGGATCATTTGCGCATGGACCTTTGAGTTTCTCAGCAGTTGGAAGATCCCCTACATTCCTATATTTTAACACCAACTCTGTCCTTGCCCTTCTCTAAAGTTAGATTGAGGGAACAGTGTATGGTTAGGGTTAATAACAGGTTTGATTTGGAATAGAAATCATTCTGCTGGATGAATAATGGTATTGGGAACCTGTGATATTTTCAAGAATATATAGGTAAAATATATGAATCTGAAAACAGAAATCTAGGTAAGATTTGAAGCCCAGAAGGGCATTGGGCCCTTGATTGCGGTATTAAGCATAGGACCTTGTAACTTGGATGATTGATTGTCAAAGAGAACTTCCAGTCAAAAAGGGATAGTCGGTAGTATTAGGAAGATAGTCGGTATGTTTATAAAGGAGAGTGAGTATAGGATTTGGACCAAAAGTTCTTTAGCTATAGGGTTTCGGGTATTGAGTGAATGTAAATGTCAGCACATGTGAAGAATTAATCACAATGATGAACTGGGGAAAATATGTAGGAATGCAGATATCAATAGAGACTTAAGGAAATCTGGCAAAGTATAGTCGGTAGTGAAATGTTAATAAAATAGATTCTTGTCACTTCCTGTTTTTCTGTATGCTTAATAAAATACTGTTGAAATCTTGAGAAGTGTTTTCTAATCTTTTTCCCAGAATGTGCTGTCCTCAATTGCCAAACTTCAGAATGTACTCCCTCACCCAGTTGCACGAAAACTGCTCACCCGCCCAGACCCATCAATAAACTTCCCTCCCTGCCCTCTTCAAGGAAAGTATATAAGCTCTGCTTAAGCTGTTCTCAGGGTTCTCTGCTCTATTCAAATGAGCTCTGAGCCCCAGCATGCTGGACCCCCAATAAACCCTTTGTTTTTGCATGAGAGAGTCTCTTGGTGGTCTCTTCCCTCAACGCTTTTCTGATCTTTATATATGGAGGTTCCACCGAAATCCATCAGCAGTGAATGAGAGACCCCAATGGGCTACTCTCAGGGTAAGTAAGGCGCCTCTTTCTGGTTTCAGGTTTCAGGTTAGGGCTTGGCAAAATGGCTGTCGATGAAGTGTGTGAGCTCTCTTTGATGGTGGCTGGCAGACGTGTCACAGAGCCACAAGCCAAGTCCCTGGGGGATGCCACAGAGGACTCGGCAATCGAGGAATAATAGTCTCCTCGACTCAGTGATATTTTGTTTCAGATTCAGTATTGCCAGCAAATCGGGTTTTGCCGCCTGCTCAGTCTTGGTCTCAGTGTTGGACGTCCATTGCCTGTCTTTATTGTTTTCTCTTGTCTGTGTCCTGTATCGTTGCTTTTACTGTTTGTGTATCTTTTATTATGGGACAGATCACTTCAATGCCTCTGTCCCTGACCCTTGATCACTGGACCAAAGTCCGTTAAGGGCTCAGAATCTTTCTTTCTCAGTAAAACGCTGGACCTGGCAGACTCTGTGTGCCTCAGAATGGCCCACCTTTGGATTCGGATGGCCCCTAGAAGGATCTTTCTACTTCCCACTAATTTAAAAAGACAGATATATTGTCTTACAGCCAGGGCCACATAGCCATCCTGATAAACAGGAATATACCTTAACTTGGCAGGACCTCTGCAAATCTCCTCCTCCGTGGGTGAAGTCTTTTCTTGCTGTGTCCCCGTTCCTACTAGTTCCCCCACGATCTCTCAACCCCTCTGCTCCTCCTCCTCCTCCACCCTCTGTTCTCCCTGAGTCACAAGATTTGACTCTACTGGACTCTCGTCCCCCTCCTTATCTTCTACCCTTGTCCCACAACCCCCAACACCCTTTAAGTGATTCTCCAGCTGCTGACTCAGCCTCTCCACAATTGGAGGAAGCTAAGCCAGCCCAGGGCCCTCCAGATAACTCCCCTGCATCACACACAGCCCCTCCTCCCCTGGAGGAAGCTGGACTTGCTAAAGGAACTCGCCGGTGGCAAATGATTGAAAACCCTGGAACTCCCGTGTTGCTTTCCCTCCATCCCTAAGGGCCAATGATTGACAATGGCCATGGGGAAAAAATGCAAGCCTACCAGTATTGGCCTTCTCCTCTTCAGACCTATATAAACAATAACCCTTTTACCGAGGACCCAACCTGGCTCTCAGGTCTGGTGAAGTCATTGATGTTTTCACACCAACCTACTTGGGATGACTGCCAACAACTCCTAGGGACTCTCTTCATGACAGAGGAACAAAAGAGAATCCTCTTGGATGCTAGAAAAAAGTATCCTCGGACCAAATGCGTGACCGACACAACTTCCCAACATATTCAAAGCCGGCTTTCTCTTGAAACGACCCAACTGGGACCCCAACACCTTTGAAGGTAGGGAGCATCTGTCCACTTATCGTCGGGCTCTAATAGTGGGTACCTTAGTGGTCGCTAGGTGACCAACTAATTTGGCCAAGGTAAGAGAGATTATTTAAGGGCCTGATGAATCTCCCTCTATGTTCCTAGAGATAATTATGAAGGCATATAAGAGACATACTCCTTTCGATCTTCAGGCAGAGGATCAAAAGGCATCTGTCACAATGGCCTTTATTGGGAAAGCTGCCCTGGATATTAAAAGAAAGTTACAATGCTTAGATGGATTACAAGATATGACTTTGAGGGATTTAGTCAGAGAACCCGAGAAGGTATACTTTAAGAGAGAAACTGAGGAAGAGAAGGGAGCTGAGTGAGGATAAAAGAAACAAAAGACAGACTAAGGCATTGACTAAGGTCCTGGTCACAACAACAAATAGGCCAGAAATTAAGAAACAGAGAGACAGGAAGGGATACCTGGGCACACACTAGAGGCCACCCCTGGCCTCAGATCAATGTGCCTACTCTAAAGAAAAAGGACACTGGGCCAAAGTGTGCCCTAGAAAGAGACAGCCACGCCAGCCAGATATTCTGACTCTGGAGGAATACTAAGAAAGTCCGGGCTCAGATCCTCTCCCTGACCTCAAGTTAACTTTTGAAGTGGAGGGGAACACAAAAAACTTTGAAGTAGATACAGGGGCAATATACTCAGCCCGTAAGGCCCATTGGGCCCTCTACCGAATAAAAGGTCTCTAATTCAAGAGTCTAACAGAAGTAAATATCGGGCTTTGACAACTAAGAGGACCATGGACCAGGGAAAAGGAAAAATCCATCACTCCTTCCTAGTAATCCCAGAATGCCTGGCCCCATTGATGGGCAGATATCTGCTCCCCAAGCTCTGGGCCAAAATAACTTTTAACCCTGAAGGCCTCCAAGTGGAATTTTTTAATCCTTCAGTAACTACTCCTATAATCATGGCTCTAACTATGTCAGTAGCAAATGTTCATCAACTCACTCACCTTTGTTCAAAGAAACTGCATTCATTCGTGAAGGATCAAGAACACAGTTTTCCACTAACCTACTCACAGCAAAAGGAAATAACTGAATGGGTAACAAAAGCCTGTCAGGTCCATTAATTGGTTAAAGCTTACGCTTCCAAGCTTCCTGCAGGAAAGCACCTATGAGGAACCAGACGAGGACAATTCTGGGAAGTGGACTTTACTGAAATTAAGCCAGTAAGGTATGGACTTAAATAACTCCTAGTCTTTGAAGATACATTTTCAGGATGTATTGAAGCCTTCCCCACAAAAAAAAAAAAAAAAAAAAAAAAGAAGAAAAAAGAAACATCGCAAATGGTTGTAAAGAAGATCCTGGAAGATATTTATTCTCCCCTTGACGACCAGTAGTCTTAACCCTCATCAGCCCCTTAAGCTGCGATGGCTGATCACAAATCCTACTGGACAAGAAGTATGGCCTATCTCGCATACAGCCCCCTTACGAACCTGGTGGCCATCTCTCCACCCAGTCATTTGTCAGCTGACTATAGGTCTTTCCTATTGGGATATCCCTGATGAACAGGATCCCACTAAAATTCCATTAAATCCCTTGCATACCATAGATAATGGAAACAAACATTATAGATGTAGGGACACGTGAGCCAGATGCAGGTTGGCTAGCCTAGATTACTATGTTTGCCCGGCAGACTATCAAAGCCACAAACAGTCACGGCTGTGTGGGGGGAGAGCAGACTTCTATTGTAAGTCATGGGGATGTGAGCATACAGGGACTGTCAGATGGAACCCAAACTCCTCATCAAATTCTGTACACAGCATTGGCCATATTACGAATTAGATAACCAAAACCGATGGCCCCCAGAGGGGTCTCTAGATCCTCAAATTCTGTGTGACCTTTTTAACTTCTGCAAGTGCTCAAAAGGGTGAAAGGAGATTCCGCTATGTGGAGGCCTTCTCTCTCCTTTGCTCACATCCTGAACAATGCTTCTCCAATAGATGCTCACCCTCAGCCTTGTGCTCCAGACTCTCTGCTGTCCCTCCCACCTCAGCAACTTGATTTCTCCCCTCCAATATCTAGATCAAAAACCCAAATCTCCACCGGTTCTCAGACCATTGCCCCCTTGCTGAGGTCGCAGGTACTGAGGTACAACTCCATTCACTCACTCCTCTCCTCTCCTGTCAGTGCCCGCACCGGGTCCCACCCAGTCCTCTTACCAGCTAACGCAAAGCTCAAACCCGCTGAGAAGAATCCTCAGACCATAATACAAGATGTAATGAAAATGGCCTTTAATGTTGCTTTGTCATCACTACAAACAGGTTACTAAGAATTTAAAGTCCCTCACAGGCTTTTTGGAAACTCACTCCCGTCTCCCCCTCTGTTCTATCTGTTCTACTGCTCAAGTTTTTGTTGTTATTAAGATCCCAAAGCCCTCTCCCAATATTCTTTTACATCTCTCCTTCCTCATTCTCAGATCCACAGAGCTGCTCTTATCCCTGCCTTCCAAATTGTCCCCCTCTGTACCAGGCCCACAGAAAAGTCTTATCTGACCTTCTCCAGAAGTCTTCACCATGGCTGATTTAGGACTTTCAGCAAAAGAGTCCCTATAAAAGAGTTCACTGTAGATAAACTTCCTATTTTTGTGTTGCCCTGGTCTCCTTGGCAACTGGCTAAAAAATTCAGCACTCCTGATCTAGACACACCCTTACTAGTTTTTCACATAATATGCGAAAAAAGGCCTCTGGCCTTGAGCTGGGGCTTCACAGAGATGGCTACATTTCTAAGATAAAGAAGTTACAAACTGGGCTGCATGGAAACAGCTGGCAGGGGGAAAAAAAGAAAGGGAAGAGACCCCCACCCAGGTGTCCTTGAAAAGTTAACTCGCCCAAACTGAGGAAAAAACAGAAACAAAAACTGCTTTTTGTGAACTTCTGCAGACTGTGAACTTCTGAGCCCCTTCCCTTACGTGTTGGGTACAAAATTCTGAAACTATGTAACTTGGGTTTCAGGGGATTAATTGATTACAACAGAAGCAATGCCCTCTGAATCTGGTTGAAACCAAAAAAGACTGTTTCCGTGTCTTTGGTGCTATCTTAGGTGCCTTGCCTTGTTCGTCCCTACAACAGTATAATTCTATATACTTAAACATTGTTTATGTTTTCATGAAATGGTCAACAGATGTGATTAATTGTGAAATGGTGCAGATGTTTCCCAGAGTGCTCTATCATGACGCAGGTTCATTTGAAGATCAAAGAGGGGGACATACAACCCGGTTCCGCTGGGAACATATGTCCCTCACCTTAGCCATTCTATTACGAATAGGAGTTGCTGCAGGGTTGGGCACAAGAACCACTGCTCTGGTCCATGGGACACAACAAATGACCCAATTAGAAGCAGCAATAGATCAAAACTTAAAGATTTTAGAAACCTCCATCACAGCTTTGCAGGAATCTTTAACCTCTCTCTCTCTGAAGTTGTTTTACAGAACAGTCGAGGGTTGGACCTCCTTTTCATGACAGAAGGGGGCCTTTGTGCTTCATTGAGGGAAGAATGTTGTTTTTATGTCGACAATACTGGAGTTGTAAAAAAAATCTATGAGTAAATTAAAAAGACGCCTTGAAGAGCAACAACGAGAGAGAGAGGCACAAAAAGGGTAGTTTGAGTCTTTTTTTACACAGTCCCCCTGGTTAATTACGTTTTTATCAACCCTGGCCGGTCCAATAATAATCCTCATATTATTGCTAACTATAAAACCCTGTTTCCTCAACCATGTAATTTCTTTTCTCCAAGCTCAAATTGGACAAATTAAAATTATGGTAATACCCCACTAGCAGACATAGAATGTGACACCCCACAATGATCACTTTTATGATTAAAAGTAGCCAGAAAAAGAAGTGGGGAATGAAAGGTTAATAAAATATGTACTTGTCACTTCCTGTTTTTCTGTACGCTTAACGAAACACTGTTGAAATCTTGAGAACTCTTTGCTAATCTTGTTGCCAGAATGTGCTGTCCCCAATTGCCAAACTGCAGAATCTACTCCCTCACCCGGTTGAATAGAATCCTGAACTGTACTTGGATCATTGAATGTAGAAGAGAACATCCATTCAAAAAGTTATAGTCAGTTGGATTAGAAAGATAGTCGGTAAGTTTAGGAAGAAAAGTGAGTATAGGATTTGGAACAAAAGTTCTTTAGCAATAGGGTTTTGGTTAGAGAGTCAATGTAAATGTCAACACAAGTGAAGAGTCAGTCACAATGATGCACAGGGGAAAATATGTAGGAAAGCAGATATCAATAGAGACATTAGGAAATCAGGAAAAGTATAAAGTGAGTGATGGGATTAGATATTTTCAACAGGGTTGAGGATGAATATATGAGCTTAGGAAAAAACAAATATGAAGTCAACAATAGGATTGACATTTGATAGCATTAGCGTAGTCCAAGACAGTGTCCAAAATAAGCTCTGTTGCCCCTCATTTGCCTAAATTCCCGGTGGCCTGTACACCCTTTCAGTGTACCAGGAGTGATCAAATAGGCCTGCCCTTAATACTGCTCTGCTTCTCCAGTTTGAGGCCTACTGAGTGTCGGGTACAGATTCTTTATGTGAATTGGAAAGATGAGAAAACTCAAGCACCTATTGGATAGCCTCTGAATGGATTTGAAGAACTCATTTGACCCAAAAGATCCCTATTCTCACTTGATGGAATTCAGGAACCTTACAGAGGAAGGCAAAATACTTCATCCACAATGACTGCTATTTTGCCATTTTGGATTTTATGCACCCATGGGATCTTTCTTTAGATCCATCAGGTCCTGAGAATCTAAGTCAAAGAATCACACTGGGCCAAGAGGCTGATTCACACACATCTCTTTCCAAATCAATTAAGGAAAGAGCCAAAGGTAAAGCAGATTCATTTCCATTTGAAAAATCTTTCCTTCAGGATTCACAAAGGGTTGGCCTGAGACAAAGAACTTCCTGACTCTCAGGGCAACAGAACAATAGGTAAGCAAATGGCCCAAAGCAGGAATTCTCCACTGAGACTTTACTGGTCACACTGATATCTGAGTTTTCTGAGATGCTTGCCATTCCATTCAGCTATCCAGTACATGGCCATGTCACAGAGCTTGGAGGTAGTACATATCTTGGACACAAAACCATGAGCCTATTCTGGAGATTGGCCATAATTCAGGAAGAAAACAGCAACTTAGGAAGGTAGCAGGTATCGCCCATCAATAAGGCAAGCCGCAGTCAATTCATAAATTGTGCTGGATGAATGCTGGGAAGCTTTCTATGAGACAGGACACATCCATTGATGCATTCTCTTTTCTAATGTCTACAAGCATGGACACAGTGGGATACACAGACATAGAAACACTTGCATTGTCAAACGACTTACTAGAAACAGTTCACTCCAAACCAAACAAACCGCCTTTTCTACCTATTCTCAGAACATGAGACAAAACCACCAACCCACACCCGCAATGGCACCTCCTTTCCCCAAATAGGTCTGTGACTATCCGGAGTGTGCTCTGACTGATGGGCCATACTATGATCCTCCGAAATGGCCTGTCGTGTCTCAGATCTGTTCTTCTTGGCAAACAATGTGAAGTTGTTAGAAGCCAGGAGTGATCCACTATCTGCTTTCTCAGGAAGAGCTCATCTTCCGAGCTTTCCTGGCATTTGGCCATCCTCACATCAGTAGGTATCAAGAAAGACTGACTCTGTCCTTTGTAAATCCAAAAAAGTGACCACTGGGACTAGGAATGGGACTGGCTCTGGGTGCCTGGCTTTCTGTATCCCAAGTTCAGAGAGTTCCATCACCAAGGAAGTGAGATGAGATCACTTCCTTCAGGAACTGAATGAGATCACTGCCTTGGCAACCAATTTGTCATAACAATTGCTTCCAACGGTCCCATGAGATGGAGGCTGCCCCTACTTCCTTTGACACTTTCACAAGTTAGAATGGTATATCACCCGTAGGCAAAAGGGAACAGCTCTCCACACAGGCGGGGTTTGGTCCATTTTCTTTCTCTACATTAAGAAGAGATAGGCTCATTCTGATGCAACCCTTAATCCTGACCAGGTTGTTTGCCATGGAAGATGATTTTTGCTCTCTCAGGTCTTACATAGCTGCCTACATCTTCTCCAGAGATCATTTCTGCATGGAGCTTTGAGGATCTCAACAGATGGAAGATCCACTGCATTCCTGTATTGTAAGACCAACACTGTCCTTGCTCTTCTGTAAACATAGATATGAATTGGAGTCATGAGAAAACCCACGAACCTATGGGCTAGCCTCTGCAGGGCTTTAAAGAATTCACTTGACCCAAATGATCCCTATTCTCACTTAATGGAGGTCAGGAACCTTACAGAGGAAGGCGAGAGACTCTATCCACAATGACAGTTCTTTTGTCCATTTTGGTTTTGGATGCACACATGGGATTTTTCTTTAGACCCATCATGTGCTGTGAATCTAAGCCACAGCCTCACATAGGGCCGAGAGGCTGATTCAGACACATCCATTTCCAAAGCAATTAACCAAAGAGGCACAGGTAATGACCATTCAATTCCATTTGAAAACTATTTTCTTCAGGGTTCACAAAGTGTGGCCTGAGGCAAAGACCTTCCTGACATTCAGGGCAACAGAATAGGTAAGCAAAAGGCCCAAAGCAGGGTTTCTCCACTGAGACTTTCTTGGGCATACTGATATCTGAGTTTTCTGAGATACTCGCCATTCCGATCAGCTATCCAGTACATGGCCATGTCACAGAGATGGAGGTGGTACATATCTTGGACACAAAATCATGAGCGTATTCTGGAGAGTTTCCAGAATTCAGGAAGAAAACAGGAATTTAGAAAGATGGCAGGAGTTTCCCATCCATATGGCAAGCTGCAGTCCATTCATAAATTGCACAGGATGAATGCTGGGAAGCTTTCTCGTAGACAGGACACATCCATTGATGCATTCTCTTTTCTACTGTCTACAATCACGGACACAGTATGATATATAGACCCAGAAACACTCACCTTGTCAAAGGACTTATTAGAAACAGTCCACTCCAAAACAAACAAACCAGCTTTCCTAACTATTCTCAGAACATGAGACAAAACCACAAACTCACACTGACACCCAAAAAGGCACCTCTTTTCCCCAAGTAGGTCTGTGACTATCCGGAGTGTCCTCTGACTTGTGGGCCATACTATGTTCCCCAAAAATGGCGTGTCCTGTCTCCAATCTGGTCTCTTTGGCCAACTCTGTGAAGTTGTCAGGAGCCCATGGTGAGAAACTACCTGCTTTCTCTGGAAAGGCCAGTCTTCATAGTTTCCAGGCATTTGGCTGTCCTCACATCAGTAGGTACCAAGAAAGAGTGACTCTGTCTTGTTAAATCCAAACAAGTGAGCCCACTGGGACATGGACTGGGTTTGACTCTGTGTGCCTGGTTTCCTGGATCCCAAGATCACAGACTTTCATCACCAAAAATGTAAGGTGAGGTTACTTCCTTCAAGAACTGAATGAAGTCACTGCCTTGGAAACCACTTTGTTTTAACAGTTGCTTCCAAGGTTCCCAAAAGATGGAGTCTGCCTCTACTTGCTGTGACTCATTCATAAGTTTGAATGGTATATCAACCATAGGCACTGGGGAACAGCTCTCCACACAGGCATGGTTTGGTCCATCTTCTCTACATTAGGAAGAGAGAAGCTAATTCAGACACATCCCTTCAACCTGACCAGGTTGTTTGCCATGGAAGATGACTTTTGCTCTCTCAGGTCCTTCATAGCTGCCTACATCTTCTCCAGGGATCATTTCAGCATGAACCTTTTAGGTTTTCAGCAGGTGGAAGATCGCCTATATTCCTGTATTGTAAGAACAACTCTGTCCCTGCTCTTCTGTAAAATTAGATTGAGGGAAAAGTGTATGGTTAGGGTTAATAACATGTTCAATTTGGGTTAGGAATCATTCTCTGGAATGAATATTTGTATTGGGAACCTGCGACATTTATAAGAATATATAGGTGAAATATAAGTATGAAAGCAGAAATCTAGGTAAGTTTTGAAGCCCAGAAGGGCATTGGGCCCTTGATTGGGATACTTAGCATTGATTTATGTCCTGCACAGTTGCCTCAGTTAAATCGATATACAATGGCATAGGACCTTGTAATTTGGATGATTGAATGTGGAAGAGAACATCCAGTCAAAAAGGGATATTCGGTAGGATTAGGAAAGTAGTCGGTAGCTTTAGATAAAAGAGTGAGTATAGGATTTGGACCAAAAGTTCTTTAGCAATAGGGTTTCGGGTAGAGAGTGAATGTAAATGTCAGCACATGTGAAGAGTCAGTCACAATGATGAACTGGGTAAAATATGTAGGAAAGCAATATTTTGAAGACATATAAATTAACTGGGGGTACAAATAGGTGTACCCTGTGCCTATGAATATAGAGATAATGCATGAAGAGACCATACTGTGAATAAATAATATAACTGGTTCGAACTTTAAATAATGGATTGAATTGATTTCTGAAAATATACAGGAAACCTAATATTGATATACAATCATTCATTCCAAACAGTTATGCATCTAATGGTGATATTAGATTTATGGTTTATCATGAAAAGTGTGTGAGTTTTGCTTCAAAAATGATTATGAAATTAAAAATAAAATGTGTTTGGAGAGAAGTCTCATGAAAAGACCAGTCAAGAAACCGGGAGAAATGCATGTGTTCTGAAGCAGGAAATGATTAAAAGCGAAACGAATGCGTATAAAGTTGTGAACTTGTGGATGAAATATATATCATATGATGTGCAAAAACTGCAGATATATTAATGTAGCAGTGTTGAATATAAATGAACGTCAAAATACACATCATGTCCCATAGGAATCTACTTGCATTGATGTTAAACTGGGTCAGTTACTGTAGAATTATTAGGATTTGTATGCACCATTCACTGAAGTGAGTTGTCAGTACAAGGAAACAAATATGTATTTCAGGTGGATGAATATTTCCAAGAATAATCTTGTGAAAAGTTGATTATATTTCCTCATGCATGAACATGAATGAATGTATGAATGTAGAGAGTGTATATAAGACACATATATTTCATATTTTGATAAATCAGGAGAGTATATATATATATATATATATATATATATATATATATATACAAAAAAACAAACACAGAGACATAAAAAAGCAGCAATATATATGCCAATCGAAATTTATAATGAAATATATAACATCTACCGATGCAAAAATATATACTTTACTGAACATGGAATTATGTATAATGTTGTTGTACTAGGAAGCTCACCCATAGGTTGAATTTTCAGTTCCAACAGCGTTTAGGAGGGGTAATCTCTCACAATTTATATCTGCCGAATCAGCCACCTCACAAAAATGTACGTGTGATACCAGGTAGGATTCTATATGTACATATAAAAATACATGTGCTGTATAGGCTACAGAGAAAGGGAGGCAGGAATTCACATATTTGTTAATTTTAAAAACACATGAAAAACTATTCCAAATAAAAATTGACTAGATTTATAACACCTATCATTTATAATGCAAAAGAAAAGTCCAAAAATACACCTTGCCTCCTCTGACCTGCTTGTATTTCTGTTCTATTTGGGTTATTTTTCTCCATCATATTAGGATTAGTAGTCAGAGTCTAGTAGGGTATGTGTTAGTGTCAGGGATTCAGTATTTTGAAAGGAAAATAGAAAAAAGAATCCAATGTCTATCAAATATGTGCTACACAAAATATTTTTTTTCTCTCATCCAGAACAATGCCTTGACATTACCTTCGCCCCAAGTAAGACACAATTAGTGGAGAAGAGTTAGAAAATCTGTGAATATATAACTGGAATGGAAAATGCTCAGGAGTTCACAACCTTGGATGTGGTAGAGAAGTTTCCATAAGTAAGGGACAGGTTAAAAACTCCACAAACATGGAGCTCTGCTGGCCTAAAGGACTTCTTGATAAACTACCTCTGAGGTTGGGCACTTGAAATATATGTTGTTTTCAGGAGCTTTAGCTTCCTTTGTCGTGAGACCATCAAAGCTGGGTCTGATTCTATGTGACGTGGAGGACATGGTTTCTTATTTTCTAATGAACATGAGGCAGCAGTGGTGAATTCTCTCTTTTCAGTAAAATGTGACCAGTGCGTGCTAAGTCTCTCCCCATCTGGGCTGTGAAGCCATTTGGTTATCCTCCACTTTTTCATGGTTTTTCTTTCTCCTGCATTGGGAGTTTGGTATTTGCTTCACGAAATACAAGGAGTTCAAAAGGGACACAGTGCTGGATGGAGTTCTGCCACATGTGGTGGGTCAGGATCTGCAGGAGAATGCTCCAACCAGGCTTCTATCCCACATAGCTTTACCCCTTGTCTATTGCAACCTGATTCTTAACATTGCCATGAAACCTCTGCATATAACAAGATGCCCTCACATATTAGTGTCTGCTGGCCTCACCATGTCTGTCACAAGCCATTTAGAAGCCAATGGCAAATCCACATGGCCACATCAGAGATGTATTATCACACACATACACACCACTGCTCTAGGCACACTACTCAGCAGGCACCAACTTACTGGCATCTCTGTTCTAGATCATTTTCATGAAACACAGTCAATCAAGGCACTGTCTAGTATACTCATGATAAACAACAGGACATCCAAAGGTTCTCCAGTTCTACCTCGTCATGGGAATTTCAAAAATTTCATGGTATTGATGAAGCCATTTTACAAGGATGAAGTTGGAGGCACTGTGGGTTTCAATTCATTCAGGAACTATTAAATGGTGAGGAGGGACATTTCAATGAAAGCTGTTGGGAACTCACACAGGCAAGTCTTCTCAAAGAGGGGCCAAAGGTCACAGGAAGCCAGGCCCATTGAGGTCTACAATGTAAGGTCCATGTGTGTTTTGACTCTCAACTATTGCTGCCAAGTCTTTTAGAATAAAATAATGTGATATCCTGGCTGAGATTCCCAGTGCTCGATGGACAGCCACACTGGGCCTAGATATCAGTTTCCAAGGTCGACTCTCTTGCATGGCCTCCAAAAATCCCAATACAATTAATGGCAATACTTCTCTGACGTCAGTTCCAGAACTCAGACTCTAAGGGGGATCACACGAGAGTTCAAGCGCAGGTGGACACAGTCATCTCTTCCAACCACCACACAAATGACCACAATTAAATCCAAAACACTCCCACATGACTCTCAATTTCTTCCATATATACACTCATCATAGCCTCTGGCTGGAGATTTCTATGAGGGGCGAAGCCCAAGACAGTGTCCAAAATAAGATCTCTTGTTACTCATTTGCCTTAAATCAGTGTGGGCTGGACATCCTTCCTGTGAACCAGTAGTGATCAAATAGGCCTGCCGTTAATACTGCTCCGCTTCACCAATTCGAGTCCTATTGACTGTGGGTTTTAGATTCTTTATGTGAATTGGAGTTTTCAGAAAACCCAAGCACATATGGGCTACCCTCTGTAGGGCTTTGAAGAACTCAATTGACCCAAAGGATCACTATTCTCACTTGATGGAGGTCAGGAACCTTACAGAGGAAGGCGAGAGACTTCATCCACAATGACTGCTCTTTTGGCCAGTTTGGTTTTGAATGCACAAATGGGGTCATTCTTTAGATCCATCAGGTGGTGAGAATCAAAGCCACAGCCTCACATAGGTCCGAGAGGCTGAGTCAGACACATCCCTTTCCAAAGCAATTAAGCAAAGAGCCACAGGTGATGCCCATTCATTTCCATTTGAATACCGTTTTCTTCAGGCTTCAGAAAGGGGTGGCCTGAGGCAAAGACCTTCCTGACATTCAGGGAAACAGAACAACAGTTAAGCAAAGGCCCAAAGCATGGTTTCACCACTGAGACATTCTTGATTACACTGATATCTCAGTTTTCAGAGATGCCCCACATTCCCTTCAGCTATCAAGTACATGGACTTTTCACAGAGCTTGGAGGTGGTACATATCTTGGACACAAAACCATGAGCCTATTCTGGAGTGTAAGCAGAATTCATGAAAAAAACAGGAACTTAGGAAGATAACAGGTGTTGCCCATCCATAAGGCAAGCTGCAGTCCACTCATACATTGGGCAGGATGAATGCTGGGAAACTTTCTACTAGACCGGACACATCTATTGAGGCATTCTCTTTTCTATTGTCTACAACCACAGACACAGTGGGATATCCAGACATAGAAACACTCACCTTCTCAAAGGACTTACTAGAAACAGTCCACTCCAAACCAAACAAACCGACTTTCCTACATATTCTCAAAACATGAGACAAAATCACAAACACACACACACACACACACACACACACACACACACACACACCCACAAAGGCACCTTCTTTCCCCAAATAGGTCTGTGACTATCTGGAGCGTCCTCTGACTGGTGGGCCATACTATGTTCCCCGGAAATGGGCTGTCCTATGTCAGATCTGGTCTCCTTGGCCAAAACTGTGAAGTTATCAGGAGCCAGCGGTGAGCCACTGCCTGCTTTCTCAGGAAAAGCCCCTTTTCAGAGCCTTCCTGGCATTTGTCCATCTTCAATTCAGTAGTTGCCAAGAAAGACTGACTCTGTCCTTCTTAAATCCAAATATGTGAGACCACTGGGACTTGGACTGGGACTGCCTCAGGGTGCCTGGCTTCCTGGATCCCAAGTTCAGAGTGTTCCATCAACAAGAAAGTGACATAGGTCACTTCGTCTAGAACTGAATGAGGTCACTGCCTTGGCAACCACTTTGTCCTAACAGTTGCTTCCAAGGGTCCATGAGATGGAGCCTGCCCCTACTTCCTATGACACTTTCACAAGTTAGAATGGAATATCAACCATAGGCACCCGGGAACAGCTCTCCACACAAGCCTGGTTTGGTCCATCTTCTCTACTGCTTCAGACACACCCCTTCATCCGGACCTGTTTTTTTGTCATGAAAGATGACTTTCGCTCTCTCAGGTTCTTCATAGCTGCCTATATCTTTTTTAGGGATCATTTCTGCATGGACCTTTGAGGTTCACAGCAGGATGAAGATCTCCTACATTCCTGTATTGTAAGACCAACTCTGTCCCTGCTCTTCTGTAAAGTTAGATTGAGGGAACAGTGTATGGTTAGGGTTAATAACATGTTCTATTTGGGTTAGGAATCATTCTGCTGGATGTTTAATGGTATTGGGAACCTGCGATATTTATAAGAATATAGAGGTGAAATATATGTATGAAAAAAGAAATCTACGTAAGATTTGAAGCGCAGAAAGTCATTGGGCCCTTGATTGGGATACTTAGCATTGAATTACGTTCTCACAGATGTCTCAGATAAATCGATATAAAATGGCACAAGACCTTGTATCTTGGATGATTGAATGTAGAAGAGAATATCCAGTCAAAAAGAGATAGTCAGTAATATTAGGAAGATAGTCAGTAGGTTTAGGAGGAAGAGAGAGTATAGGATTTGGAAAAAAAGTTCTTCAGCAATAAGTTATCAATTAGAGTGTGAATGTAAATATCAGCACATGTGAAGGGTCAGTCACTATGATGAAATGGGGAAAATATGTAAGAAAGTAGATAGCAATAGAGACATTACGAAATCAGGCAATGTATAAAGTGAGGGATAGGATTAGACATTTTCAATAGGGTTGAGTTTGAATATATAATCTTAAGAAGAAACAAATATGTAGTCACCAATAGGATTGACATTTGAGAGAATTAGGCAATACGGACATCGATGTTTTTAGTAATCCATATTTACTTTCCTTTCAGGCTTTGGTACAATCATAAGTGTGACCTATGCATTTTTTGTCCAGAATATTTCTGTGATTAAATGTATATGTAGATCAAGTGACATGAGTATTTTTTCCACCAAAATTTTGAAGACGTATACATTAGTATTCGGGGTACAAAAAGGTTTACACTGCGTCTATGAATATAAAGAAAATGCATGCATAGACCACACTGCTAATAAATAATATAACTGGTTTTACTTTAAATAATGGATTGGATTGATATCTGAAAATATATAAGAAATCTTATATTGGTATACAGTCATTCATTCCAACCAGTTACACATCTAATGGTAATATCACAGTTATAATTTATCATGAAGGGGAAGTGAGTTTTGCTTAAAAAGTGATTATGGAAATTGGAAATAATGTGTTTGGAAAGAAGTCTCATGAAAAGACCAGTCAAGAATCATGGAAGAATACATGTGTCCTGAAGCAGGATGTGATTGAAAGTGAAACAAATTCCTATAAATTTGCGAACTTGTAGATGAAATATATATACTATGATGTGCATGAACTTACGAAATAGTAATGTAGCAGTGTTGAATAAAAATGAACGTAAAAATACAAATCATGTCCCATAGGAATCTGCTTGCATTGATGATAAACTGGGTCAGTAACTCTTGAAATATTAGGATATGTATGTACCATTCACTGAATTTAGTTTTCAGTACTAGGAAACACATATGTATTTCAGGTGGATGAATATTTCTGAGAATAATATTGTGAAAAGTTGATTATGAATCCACATACATGAACATGAATGAATTTTGCGAGTGTAAATAAGACACATATATTTCATATTTTAAACATCTGGAGAGTGTATATGTATATATATATATATATATATATATATATATATATATATATATACACACACACACACACACACACACACAAACTTTACAATGTCAAAACACACACACAGACATTAAAAAGTAGCAATATATATGCCAATTGAAATTTATCTAGAAATATATATCATCCACAGATCCAAAAAAATTCAATTTAATAAACATGGATTTATGTATAATGTTGTTCAACTAGGAGCTTACCCATTGATTGAATTTTTAGTTCCAACAGCGTTTAGGATAGTGATCTCTTCTCACAATTTGTATCTGCCATGTCAGCCACCTCACAAGAATGTACGTGTGATACAAGTTAGGATTCTATATGTGTATATCAAAACACATGTCCTGAATAGGCTACAGAGAAAGGGAGACAGGAATTCACATATTTGTTAAGTTTAAAACACATGGAGAGAAATCCAAAATGGCAGAGGGTATGGAGAGATCAAGTCTCTGACCTCTTCAGCTGCGCGGGAATAGGGAGTCATAAACTGTCTAAATGCTATTTGCTCAGGATCACTAGGCAATGCTGCGCTGACATGAATCTGGGGTAAACAGTCTGGGCCCCTCAGAACACACACCGAGCCCAGATCTTTTGCATTCAACCTCCGGTTTGACTGCTTTTTGTGACTCAGCACTAACGATCCAGCTGAAATAACTGGTCGGCCCTTCTGAACTTACAGAGGTAGAAGCCAACCTAGCCTTCATAGGCAGTGGCCAAAGGATTGAAACGGGGCATGGGAGAGACAGTCAGGACCCACCCGTTGCATTGGTCAACCAGCAAAGGGAACGGACGATCACCATTTACATGGGATACCACCATGGCATAGAACTGACATCATGGGTGGAGGAGATAACTTCATTGAAACCAGCGCGACAGGTGTGTAATCCCCTAGCCATCTTTCTCCACACAGCAGGGAAACCTTAAGGGCCCCTCCCAGCTCTCCCGTAAGGGTTCCTCTCAGCTCTACCATGAGCGCGTTAGCCAGACCGAGAAAATCAGGAGTGGCGTGGGACTCGCTGTGCAGAACTCCAGGCAACCGCTCCCACCAGTGCTGACAACTGAGGTCTCTTGCACCAGCTACCGGGGGCGTGGCTCCCAGAGGGCAAGCAAATTTGCTGGGGGTTCTCAGCCCCAAGCTCTACAAACTTAGGGTCTGAGGGAGGCAAACTGGGAAAGTGTGCCCAGGCGTTCATCAAAACAGGGCTCCCAGGAGCACCAGACCTGGCGTGTCGCCAGTATTGTGGTGAGTGTCACAGGTGAGCGGGGCCTGGCTTGAGGAAACACAAGAGAAGACCCTAGGGTGTCAGGATTGGACACCTGCCCAGTCTGGGAAAAAGAGCAGCTGCATAGTGATTGGTTCCCACCTATTGAGAAGAGAACCTTGGCCCAGTGGGCACAGCACCACCTACTGAAAGAAAAGTTAATCAAACTCTATGACTGCATTTATTATGATTATTATTTATTTCTGTTTTTAAAATTTGGGGTGTTTTTTTTTTGGTTTTTGGTTTTTCCTTCTTTTTCTTTCATTTTCATTTTTTTGTTGTTTTTCTTTAACTTTTTTAATGTTTTTATTTTTTTAATTTTTTAATTTTATTATTATCATTAATTTTTTTAAATTTTAATTTTCATTTCTTTATTATGATTTTTTAAAATTTCTCTTTCATTCTTTATTTTCTCTTATTTTCTTTTGTCTTTTCATTTCTTTTCAATTTTCTTAGTCCCCCTTCCTTGAATTCTACCTGCCTACTCTCATTCTCTTTAGTGACTTCCTCCCTTCTCTTCTAATATCTTTCCTCCCAAGCATCAAATAAATTTATAAGAGTAAGCACTAACTCAGCACTCAAACAGAACAAGAAGTAATATGAGCAGCATAAGAAAGCAAGAAAGAACAGGTGTACAAACAATGAAGGACAGCCTAAATATTCAGGAAGACCTAGAGTCATCAGAAAAAAAAAATGGTCATATAAAGAACTCAAGGAATACCTTAGACAGATGGAATGGAATCTTAAAGAGGATACGAGACAGCAAATCCGAACAGTGAAAGAACACATTGAAAATGAATTAGATAAACAGATAAAAAAAAAGAAGTTAACCATCTTTATCAGGAGATAGAGATAATAAAAATAATCAAAGAGTAATTCTAGAAATGAAGGAAACGATAAACCAAATCAAAAACTCAATTGAGAGTATCACTAATAGAGTGGAGCAAGTAGAAGCCAGAAAGTCAGATAATGAAGACAAAATATATCATCTTGAAAAGAGTCTAGCCAACTCAGAAAGGCTGGTAAAAAATCACAAGAAAAACATCCAAGAGATATGGGATAATGTAAAAACACCAAACTTATGAGTTATCTGGTAGAGAAAGGTAGAGAGATTCAAACCAAGGGAATGAGTAACCTGCTGAATGAAATAATTACAGAAAACTTTCCAGAAATAAAAAAGGAAACGGATATGCAAATTGTAGTTGCATAGAGGACACCGAGCACACAAAATCACAGTAGACCAACGCCAAGACATTTGTTATGAACTTATCTAATATACAGAACAAAGAGAAAATTTTAAAAGCTACAAGAGAAAGGAGGTAGATTACATTCAGCGGTAAATCAATAAGGTTAACAATGAATATTTCCTCACAGATGATGAAAGCGAGAAGATCTTGGAACAACGTATTTCGAACACTGAAAGACAATGGATGCCAACCAAGAATTCTGTATCCAGCAAAATTAACCTTCAGGTATGACAACGAAATAAAAATCTTTCATGATAAACAAAAGCTAAATGAATTTGCAGCCAGAAAACCAGCATTGCAAAGCTTCTTGAGCAAAACACTACACGAGGAAAAAATGAACAACAACAACCAAAACCATCAGTGGGAAATGCCTGGGTAATGACAGAGGGCAGGGGGAAAGCTAATCATGGAAAAAACAAACTAATTAAAAAACAAAGATAAATAATGAAACATGGCTGGCAGTACAAACAATACATCAATAGTAGCACTAAACATTTATGGCTTAAAATCTCCAATAAAGCGACATAGGCTGGTAACTTGGATTAAAAAACAAATCCAACAATATGTTGCCTCCAGGAGACACATCTGAATGGAAAAGACATACACAGGCTGAAGGTGAAAGGTTGGGAAAATTTATACCATGCACATGGTTCTCATAAGCAAGCAGGGGTGGCCATCCTCATATCGAATAAAATCGACTTCAAGACTAAGTTAATCAAAAGGAATAAGGAAGGACATTATATACTGTTGAGAGGAACCATTCACCAACAAGACAAAACAATTAAAATATTTATGCACCAAATAATGGTGTTGCAACATTCATAAAACAAATTCTCCTCAAGTTCAATAATCAAATAGACCACAACATAATTATTATGGGTGACGTCAACACACCTCTCTCACCATTGGACAGATCCTCCAAACAAAAGTTGAATAAAGAAACTATAGAACTCAATATCACAATCAATAACTTAGACTTAACTGACATATATAGAATATATCAACCATCATCAAGTGGATATACTTTTTTCTCAGCAGCACATAGATCCTTCTCAAAAATAGACCATATATTATGCCATAGGGCAACCCTCAGTAAATATAAAGGGATGGAGATAATACCATGCATTTTATCTGATCATAATGGAATGAAACTGGAAATCAATGATAAAAGAAGGAAGGAAAAATCCTACGTCACATGGAAAATGAACAATATGTTACTGAATGATCCATGGGTTACAGAAGACATAAAGGAGGGAATCAAAAAATTCTTAGAGATAAATGAAAATACAGACACAACACATCGGAATCTATGGGACACAATGAACGCAATTTTAATAGGTTAATTCATCGCCTGGTGCTCATTCCTCAAAAAAAGCAAAAACCAACAAATAAATGAGCTCATACTTCATCTCAAAGCCCTAGAAAAGGAAGAGCAAAACAACAGCAAGTGTTGCAGAAGGCAAGAAATACTTAAAATCAGAGCGGAAATCAATGAAATTGAAACAAAAGAAATTATTGAAAAAAACTAACAAAAATAAAAGTTGGTTATTCGAAAAAATAAATAAGATCAACAGACCCTTAGCCATGCTAACGAAGAGAAGAAGAGAGAGAATTCAAATTACTAACATAGAGGATGAAAAAGGCATTATCACAACAGATGCTACAGAAATACAGAAGACAATTAGAAATTATTTTGAAAACCTATATTCCAATAAAAGAGAAAATAGTGATGACATCGGTAAATTTCTTAAGTCATATGATTTGCCCAGACTGAGTCAGGAGGATACACACAATTTAAACATACCAATATCAATGGATGATTTAGAAGAAGCAATCAAAAGACGACCAACCAAGAAAAGCCCAGGACCAGATGCGTATACAGCGGAATTTTGCAAAACCTTTAAAGAAGAATTAATACAAATACTTTTCATGTTATTTCAGGAAACAGAAAAAGAGGGAGCTCTGCCAAATTCATTCTATGAGGCCAAAATCACCCTGATACTGAAACCAGACAAAGACACCTCAAAGAAAGAAAACTACAGACCAATATATCTGATGAAGCTTGATGCAAAAATCCTCAATAAAATTCTGGCGAATCGAATACAAAGGCACATAAAAAAATTGTGCACCATTATCAAGTAGGATTTATCCCTGGGATGCAAGGATGTTTCAATATACAGAAATCAATACATGTTATTCACCACATTAATAGACTTAAAGATAAGAACCATATGATAATCTCCATAGACGCAAAAAAAGCAGTCGACAAAGTACAGCATCCCTTTATGTTCAAAACATTAATAAAAGTAGGGATAACGGAAATTTACCTCGACATTGTAAAAGCTATCTATGCTAAGCCTCAGGCTAGCATCATTCTGAATGGAGAAAAATTGAAGGCATTCCCTCTAAAATCTGGAACAAGACAGAGATGCCCTCTATCCCCACTTCAATTCAATATAGTTCTCGAAACACTGGCCAGAGTAATTAGACAGACGAAAGAAATCAAAGGCATGAAAATAGGAAAAGAAGAACGTAAATTATTACTATTTGCTGGTGACATGATTCTATACATAGAAGACCCAAAAGGGTCTACAGAAAAAAAATTCCAGAACTAATAAATGGATTCAGCAATGTGGCAGGATATAAAATCAACACGCATAAATCGAAGGCCTCTCTGTATACCAGCGGCAAAACTTCTGAAAAGGAAATGAGAAAAAACAGTCCATTCAAATCATCCTCACAAAAATAAAATACATGGGAATCAACCTAACAAAAGAGGTGAAAGATTTATACAATGAAAACTATAGAACCCTAAAAAGAGAAGTAGAAGAAGATCTTAGTAAATGTAAAAATATACCCTGTACATGGATAGGCAGAACTAACATCATCAAAATGGCGATATTACCAAATGTTCTCTAAAGGTTTAATGCAATGCCAATCAAAATCCCAATGGCATTTCTTATAGAAATAGATAAAGCAATCATGAAATTCAAATGGAAAAATAAAAGACCCAGAAATACAAAAGCAATTCTAAGCAGGAAGTGTAAATCAGGTGGTATAGTGATACCAGATTTCAATCTATATTACAGAGCAATAGTAACAAAAACAGCATGGTACTGGTACCAAAACAGGCGGGTGGACAAGTGGTACAGAATACAGGACACAAGAGACTAATCCACAAAGCTACAACTATGTTATATTTGATAAAGGAGCTAAAAGCATGCAATGGAGGAAGGATAGCATCTTTAACAAATGGTCTTGGGTAAACTGGAAATCCATATGTAACAAAATGGAACTGAATCCCCTCCTCTCGCCATGCACAAGAGTTAACTCAAACTGGATCAAGGAGCTAGATATCAAATCAGTGACTCTGCATGTGTTAAAAGAAAAAGTTTGCTCCAATCTACATATTGTGGGTGAGGCTCCAAATTCCTTAATAGAACACCTATAGCACAAGAGTTAATAACAAGAATCAACTAATGGGACTTACTTAAATTGAAAAGTTTTTTCTCAGCAAAAGAAACAATAAGAGAGGTAAATAAGGAGCCTACATCATGGGAACAAATTTTTACTCATCACACTTCAGATAGAGCCCTAATATCCAGAGTATACAAAGAACTCAAAAAATTAGACACTAAGATAACAAATAGCCCAATAAACAAATGGGCCAAGGACCTGAACAGACACTTCTCAGAGGAGGACATACAATCAATCAACAAGTACATGAAAAAATGCTCACCATCGCTAGCAGTCAGAGAAATGCAAATCAAAACCACCCTAAGATACCATCTCACTCCAGTAAGATTGGCAGCCTTTATGAAGTCAAACAACAACAAGTGCTGGTGAGGATGTGGGGACAAGGGTACTCTTGTTCATTGCTGGTGGGACTGCAAACTGGTGCAGCCAATTTGGAAAGCAGTATGGAGAATCCGGAAAAAGCTGGGAATTGAACCACCATTTGACCCAGCTATTGCCCTTCTTGGACTATTCCCTGAAGACCTTAAAAGAGCGTATTACAGGGATACTGCCACATCGATGTTCATAGCAGCACTATTCACAATTGCTAGACTGTGGAACCAACCCAGATGCCCTACAATAGATGAATGAATAAAATAAATGTGGCATTTATACACCATGGAGTAATACACAGCACTAAAAAAAATGACAAAATCATGGAATTTGCAGGGAAATGGATGGCACTAGAGCAGATAATGCTTAGTGAAGCTAGCCAATCCCTAAAAAAAATACCAAATGTCTTATTTGATATAATGAGAGCAACTAAGAACAGAGCAGGGAGGAAGAGCAGGAAGAAGATTAACATTAAACAGAGACATGAGTTGGGGGGGAAGGGAGAGAAAAGGGAAATTTCATACTAATGGAGGGAGACCCTCATTGTTACACAAAATTACATATAAGAGGTTGTGAGGGGAATGGGAAAATAAACAAGGAGAGAAATGAATTACAGTAGATGGGGTAAAGAGAGAAGATGGGAGGGGAGGGGAGGGGGGATAGTAGAGGATAGGAAAGGTAGCAGAATACAAAAGTTACTAATAGGGCATTATTTAAATGTGAATGTATATCCGATGTGATTCTGCAATCCATATTTGGGGCAAAAATGGGAGTTCATAACCCACTTGAATCTAATGTATGAAATACGATATGTCAAGAGCTTTGTAATGTTTTTAACAACCAACTAAAAAAATAAAATAAAATAAAATAAAAAATTGAAAAAAAACCCATGGAGATCTATTTCAAAACAGAATTGACTAGATGTATAACTCCTACCTTATGTAATGCAAAATTCAAGTCCAACTATACACCATGCCTCCTCTGAAATGCTTGTCATTCTATTCTGATTGGGTTGTTTTTCTTCATCTTATTAGTATTAGTAGTCAGAGTCTAGTAGGTTAGGTGTTAGTGTCAGGTATTCAGTATTTCGAATGGAAAATTGGAAAATGAACCCAATGTGTATGCAAATATGTGCTACACAAAAATTTTCTCACTCTCATCCAGAACAATGCCTTGACATTACCCTCGCCCCAAGTAATACATCATTAGAGGTGAAGAGTTAGAAAATCTGGGAATAAATATCTGAAATGGAATATGCTCAAAAGTTTACAACCTGGGAGGTGGTAGAGTAGTTTCCAAAAGTAAGGGACAGGGTAAACACTCCACAAACATGGAGCTGTGCTGGCATAAAGACTTTTTGAGAAACTGCCTCTGAGTTTGGGCACTTGAAATATATGATGTTGTCAGGAGCTTTAGCTTCCTTTGTAGTGAGACCATCAAAGTGGGTCTGCATCTATGTGACCTGAAGGACATGGTTTAATATTTTCCAATGAACATGAGGCAGCAGTGCTGAATTCAATCTTTGTAGGTAAACTGTGGCCACTGGGGGCTAAGTGTCTCCCCGTGTGGACTGTGAAGTCATTTGGTCATCCTCCACATTTTGTGGTGTTTCTTGCTGCTGCACTGGTAGTTTGGTATTTGCTTCACAAAACACAAGGAGTTGAACTAAAACACAGGGCTGGAGGGAGTTCTGTCACGTGTGGTGGGTCAGGGTCTGCCGGAGAATGCACCAACCAAGGTTCTATCCCTCATAGCTTGCCCCTTTACCATAGCAACCTGATTCTGAACATTGCCCTGAAACCTCTCTATATAACCAGATGACTTTACATATAAGGGTCTGCTGGCTGCACCATGTCAGCCACAAGCCATTTGGAAGCCAATGGCAGATCCACATGGCCCCACCACAGATATTCCATCACACAGCTGCCCACCACGGCTATAAGCACACTATTCAGCAGGCTCCAAATTACTGGCATCTCTGTTATACACCATTTTCTTGAAACCCAGTCAATCAAGGCACTGTCTGGCATACTCATAATCAGCAACAGGATATTCAAAGGTTCTCCATAGCAACCTGTTCATGAAAATTAAAAAAAATTCATGGGTGGGGCTGGGGATGTGGCTCAAACGGTAGCACGCTCGCCTGGCATGCGTACGGCCCGGGTTCGATCCTCAGCACCACATACAAACAAAGATGTTGTGTCCGCCGATAACTAAAAAATAAATATTAAAAAAATTCTCTCTCTCTCTCCCCCTCTCTCACTCTCTCTTAAAAAAAAAAAATTCATGGTATTTATCCAGCCATTTTTCAAGGATGAAGTTGGAGGCACTGTGGGTTTCAATTCATTCAGGAACAATTAAATGATGAGGATGCTCATTTCAATAAAAGGTTTGGAGAACTCTCAGAGGCAAGTCTTCCCAAAGAGTAGGCAAAAGGTCAAATGAAGGAATGTGCATTGAGGTCTACAATATGAGGTCCATGTGTGTTTTTACTCTCAACTATGGCTGCTAAGCCGTACAGAATAAAATCATGTGATATCCTGGCTGAGATTCCCAGTGCTCTGTGGAAAGCCACCCTGGGCCTAGATCTCGGTTTCCAAGGGTGAATCTCATGCGTGGCCTCCTAAATTTCCCAACACAATTCATGGAAATACTTCGATGAGGTCAGTTCCAGAACTCAGTCTCTAAGGGGAATCACACCAGAGTTTAAGCCCAGGTGGACCCAGTCATCTCTTCAAATCGCCACACAAATGACCACAATTAAAACCAAGACACTCCCACATGACCTCATCTTCTTCCATTTAGACACTCATCATAACTTCTGGCTGGAGGTTTCCATGAGGGGCTCACCCCAAGACAGTGTCCCAAAAATGTCCCTTGCATCTTATTTGCCTAAAGTCAGGGTGGACTGTACACCCTTCTTGTGAACCAGGAGTGATCAAATAGGCCTGGGGTTAATACTGCTCTGTTTCTCTTTTTTGAGGCCTACTGGGGTTTAGATTCTTTTTGTTAATGGAGTCATGAGGAAACCCAAGCACCTATAGGCTAGACTCTACAGGTCTTTGAAGAACTCATTTAACCCAAAGGATCTCTATTCTCAATGATGGAGGTCAGGAACCTTACAGAGGAAGGCGAGAGACTTCATCCACAATGACGGTTCATTTGGCTATTTTGGTTTTGGATGCACACATGGGATTTTTCATTAGATTCATCAGGTGCTGAGAATCTAAGCCACAGCCTCACACAGGGCCAAGAGGCTGATTCAGACACATCCCTTTCCAAAGCAATTAAGCAAAGAGCCACAGGTGATGTCCACTCATTTCCATTTGAAAACTGTTTTCTTCAGGCTTTACAAAGGGGTGGCCTGAGGCAAGACCTTCCTGACATTCATGGCAACAGAACAATTGGTAAGCAAACGGCCCAAAGCAGGGTTTCTCCACTGAGACTTTCCTGGTAACACTGATATCTGAGTTTTCTGAGATGCTCACCATTTCCTTCAGCTATCCAGTACATGGCCATGTCATAGAGCTTGGAGGTGGTACATATCTTGGACACAAAACCATGAGCCTATTCTGGAGATAGGCCAGAATTCAGGAAGAAAACAGGAACTTAGAAAGATATTACGTGTTGCCCATCCATAAGGCAAGCGCAGACCATTCATAAATTTGGCAGGATGAATGCTGGGAAGATTTTTATTAGAAAGGACACATGTATTGATGTATTATCTTTTCTAATGTCTACAACTAGGAACACAGTGGGATACACAGACATAGAAACACTCACCTTTTCAAACGACTTACTAGAAACAATTCACACCAAACCAAACAAATCGACTTTCCTTCCTCTTCTCAGAACATGAGACAAAACCACAAACCCACACCCACGCCCACACAAACCCCCAAGTAGGTCTGTGACAATACAGAGTGTTCTTTTACTGGTGGGCCATAATATATTCCCCCATAATGGGCTGTCCTGTATCAGATCTGGTCTCTGTGGCCAACTCTGTGTGAAGGTGTCAAGAGCCAGAGGTGAGCCACTACCTGCTTTCACAGGAAAGGCCCCCTCTTCAGACCTTCCTGGCTTTTGGCCATCATCACATCAGTAGGTACCAAGAAAGACTGACTCTATCCTTGGTAAATACAAACAAGTTTGACCACTGGGACTTTGACTGGGAGTCGCTCTTGGTGCCTGGCTTCCTGGATCACAAGTTCAGAGAGTTCCATCACTAAGGAAGTGAAGTGAGGTCACTTCCTTTAGGAACTGAATGAGGTCACTACCTTGGCAACCACTATATCCTAAGAGTTGCTTCCAAGGGTCAAATGAGATGGAGGCTGCACCTACTTCCTGTGACACTTTCACAAGTTATAATGGTATATCAAACATAAGCACCCGGGAACAGCTCTCCTCACAGGCCTGGTTTGGTCCATCTTCTCGACATTAAGAAGACAGTGGCTGATTCTGACACAACCCTTCATCCTGACCAGGTTTTTTTCCATGGAAGATGACTTTTGCTCACTCAGGTCCTCCATAGCTGCCTACATCTTTTCCAGGGATCATTTCTGAAAAGACCTTAGAGGTTCTCAGCAGGTGGAAGATCCTCTACCTTCCTGTATTGTAAGACCAACTCTGTTTCTGCTCTTCTGTAAAGTTAGATTAGGGAAGTGTGTATAGTTAGGGTTAATAACATGTTTGAATTGTGTTATGAATCATTCTTCTGGATGAATAATGGTATTGGGAACCTGCGATATTTATAAGAATATATAGGTGAGATATACGTATGAAAACCAGAAATCTAAGATTTGAAGCCCAAAAGGGCATTGGGAACTTGATTGTGATACTTAGTGTTGAATTACGTTCTGCACAGATGTCTCAGATAAATCCATATATAATGGCACAGGACCTTGTACATTGCATGATTGATTGTGGAAGAGAACGTCCAGTCAAAAAGGCAAAAAGGGATGGTCGGTAGGATTAGACAGATAGTCGGTATGTTTAGGATGAAGAGTGAGTATTGGATTTGGACCGAAAGTTCTTTAGCAATAGGGTTTCAGTTAGAGAGTGAATGTAAATGTCAGCACATATGAAGATTCAGTCACAATGATGAACTCAGGAAAATATGTAGGAAAGCAGATAACAATAGAGATATTACAAAATATGGCAAAGTATAAATTGAGTGATAGTATTAGACATTTTGAACAGGGTTGAGTTTGAATATGTAATCTTAGGATGAAACAAATATGTAGGATTGACATTTGAGAGCACTGGGCAACCTGGACACGGATGTTTTTAGTAATCCATGATCACTTTCCTTTTAGGCTTTGGTACAATCATAATTGTGAACTTTGCATTTTGTGTCCAGAATATTACTGTGATAAAATGTATATGTAGATCAGGTGACATGAGTATTTCTTCCAGCATTTCTGGGAGCAATGATTTGAAGTCCTATAAATTAGTATTGGGGGTACAAAGAGGTGTACAATGTGTCTATGAAAATACAGATGATGCATGAAGAGACTACATTGTGAATAAATAAAATAACTGGTCCCACTTTAAATAATGGATTGAATTGATATATGAAAATATATAAGAAATCATATATTGATATACAATCATTCATTTCAACCAGCAATACATCTACTGATAATATTAGGGTTATGGATTATCATGAAGTGTGTGTGAGTTTTGCTTCAAAAGTGATCATGGAAATCAAAAATAATGTGTTTGGAGAGAAGTCTCATGAAAAGACCAGTCAAGAAACATGGAGGAATACATGTGTTCTGAAGAAGAAAGTGTTTTAAAATGAAACAAATGCCTAGAAATTTGTGAAATTGTGGATTAATTATATATACTATTACCCGGTGCGTGAGGGAGTTCTGTCACGCGTGGTAGGTTATGGTCTCCAGGAAAATGCACCAACCAGGCTTATATCCCTCAGAGCTTGCCCCCTTGACCATAGGAACCTGATTCCAAACATTGACCTGAAACCTCTCAGTATAACAAGATGTCTTTACATATAATGGTCTGCTGGCTGCACAATGGTAGTCACAAGCCATTTGGACACCAATGGGAGATCCACATGGCCCCACCACAGATGTTTTATCACACACCTGCCCACCACTGCTCTAGGCCCACTCCTCAGCAGGCTCCAACTTCCTAGCATCTCTGTTCTGCACCATTTTCATGAAAACCAGACAATCAAGGCACTGTCTGGTATACTCATGATCAGCCACAGTATATACAAAGATTCTCCAGTGCCACCTGGTCGCTGGAATTTTAAAAATTCCATGGTAATAATTTAGCCATTTTTCAAGAATGAAGTTGGAGTCACTGTGGGTTTCAATTCACTCTGGAACCATTAAATGGTGAGGAAGCTCATTTCAATAAATTATCTGGAGAACTCTCACAGGCAAGGCTTCCCAAATAGTGGCCAAAATATCACATGAATCCAGGCCATTTGAGGTCTAAAATGTGACATCCATGTGTGTTTTGACTCTCAACTATGGCTGCCAAGTCTTTCAGAATAAAATCATGTGATATCCAGGCTGAGATTCCCAGTGCTCTGTGAAAAGCCACCCTGGGACTACATCTCAGTTTCCAAGGTGAACTCTTGCGAAGCCTCCTAAAATTCCAACACAATTCTTGGCAATACTTCTCTGAGGTCAGTTCCAGAACTCAGTCTCTAAGGGAAATCACACCAGAGTTCAAGGCCAGGTGGACCCAGTCATCTCTTCCAAACGCCACACAAATGACCACAATTAAAACCAAAACACTCCCACATGGCTCTAATCTTCTTCCATATAGACACTGATCATAACCTCTGGCTGGAGGTTTCCAAGAGGGGTGCAGCTCAAGACAGTGTCCAAAATATACTCCTTTGCCCCTCATTTGCCTAAAGTCAGGGTGGCCTGGACACTCGTCCAGGGAACCAGGAGTGATCAAATAGGCCTGCTGTAAATACTGCTCTGCTTCTCCAATTTGAGGCCTACTTAGCGTGAGTTATAGATTCTTTACATGATTTGGATTCTGGCAAAACCCAAGCACCTATGGGCTAGCCGCTGCAGGGCTTTGAAGAACTCATTTGAACCAAATGTTCCAATTCTCACTTGATGGAGGTCAGAAACCTTATAGAGGAAGGCGAGAAACTTCTTCCACAAGGACTGCTCTTTTGGCCAATTTGGTTTTGGATGCACACATGGAATCTTTCTTTACATCCATCATGTGCTGAGAATCTAAGCCACAGCCTCATACAGGACCTAGAGCCTGATTCAGACACATCTTTTTCCAAACCAATTAAGCAAAGTGCCACAGGTGATGCCCATTCATTTCCATTTGAAAACTGTTTACTTCAGGCTACACAAAGGGGTGGCCTGAGGCAAAGACCTTTCTGACATTCAGTGCAACAGAACAATAGGTAAGCAAAAGGCCCAAAGCAGAGTTTCTCCATTGAGACTTTCCTGGTCACACTGATATCTGAGTTTTCTGAGATGCTCCCATTCCCTTCAGCTATCCAGTACATGGCCATGTCACAAAGCTTGGAGGTGGTACATATATTGGACACAACACCATGAGCCTATTCTGGAGAGTTGCCAGAATTCAGGAAGTAATAAGGAACTTAGAAATATTGTAGATGTTGCCCATCCAAAAGTCAAGCAGCAGTCCATTCAAAAATTGCGTAAGAATAATCCTGGGAAGCTTTCCACTAGACAGGACACATCCATTGATGCATTCTATTTTCTAATGTCTACAACCACGGACACAGTGGGATACACAGACCCAGAAACTCTCGCCTTTTCAAACGAATTACTAGAATCAGTTCACTCCAAACAAAACAAACAGCCTTTCTTACCTATTCTCAGAACATGAGACAAAACCAGAAACCCACACCCACAACCACAAAGGCACATCCTTCCCTCAAGTAGGTCTGTGACTATCCGGAGTGTCCTCTGACTGGTGGGCCATAATGTGTTCCCCTGAAATGGACTGTCCTGTCTCAGATCTGTTCTCCTTGTCCAACTCTTTGAAGTTGACAGGAGCCAGGGGTGAGCCACTACCTGGTTTCTCAGGAAAGGCCTCTCTTCAGAGCTCTCCTGGCATTTGGCCATCCTCACATAAGTAGGTACCAAGAAAGGCTGCCTCTGTCCTTGATAAATCCAATCAAGTGAGAACACTGGGACTGGGACTGGGACTGGCTCTGTGTGCCTGGCTTCCTGGATCCCATGTTCAGAAAGTTCCATCACCAAGGAAGTGAGGTTAAGTCACTTCCTTCAGGAATTATTGAGGTCACTGCCTTGGCAAACACATTGTCCTAAGACTTGCTTCCAAGTGTCCCATGAGATAGAGGCTGTCCCTACTTCCTGTGACACTTTCACAAGTTAGAATTCTTTATCAACCATAGGCACTCAGGAACAGTTGTCCACACAGTCCTGCTTTGGTCCATCTTCTCTACATTAAGAAGATAGAGGCTGATTCAGACACAACCCTTCATCGTGACCAGGTTTTTGGCCATGGAAGATGACTCTTACTCTCTCAGGTCCTTCATAGCTCCCTACATTTTCTACAGGGATCATTTCTGCATGGACGTTTGAAGTTCTCACCAGGTGGAAGATCCCTACATTGCTGTATTGTAAGACCAACTCTTTCCCTGCTCTTTTGAAAAGTTAGATTGAGGGAACAGTGTATGGTTATAGTTAATAAGATGTTCGATTTGGGTTAGAAATCATTCTGCTGGATGAATAATGGTATTGGGAACCTGCGATATTTATAAGATTATAGAGGTGAACTATAAGTATGAAAACAAAAAACTAGGAATGATTTGAAGCACAGAAGGTCATTGGGCACTTGATTGGTTTACTTAGCTTTGAATTAGGTTCTGCACAGATGTTTCAGGTAAATAAATAATCAATGGCAGAGGACCTTGTACCTTGGATCACTGAATTTAGAAGAGAACATCCACTCAAACAGGGATAGTCGGTAGGATTAGAAAGATAGTTGGTAGGTTTCAAATGAAAAGTGAGTAAAGCATTTGGACCAAAAGTTCTTTAGCAATATTGATTCAGTTAGAGAGAGAATGTAAATGTCAACACATGTGAAGTGTCATTCACAATGATTAACTGGAGAAAAGGTGTAGGAAAGCAGATATCAATAGAGACATTAGGAAATCAGGCAAAGTACAAAGTGTGTGATAGGAAAAGACATTTTTAAAAGTGTTGAGGTTGAATATATAATCTTAGGAAGAAACAAATATGTACTCACCAATAGGAATGATATTTGAGAGCAGTAGGGAACAAGGACATGGATGTTGTTAGTAATACATGGTCACATTCAATTTAGGCTTTGGTACAATCATAAGTGTGACCCTTGTATTTTGTTTCAGGAATATTACTGAGATGAAATGTATATGTATATCAGATGAGTAGAAAATACATCATGAAATATATATCATCCACAGATCCAACATGGATAACATGGATGTATAGGTGAAATATAAGTATGAAAACAGAAGCCTAGGTAAGATTTGAATCCCAGAAGAACATTGGGCCCTTGATTGTGATACTTAGATTTGAATTATGTTCTGCAGAGTTGTCTCAGATAAATCGATATACAATGGCACAGAACCTTATATCTTGGATGACTGAATGTCAAAGAAAACATCCAGTCAAAAAGGTATAGTCAGTAGCATTAGGAAGATAGTAGGATTAGAAAAAAGAATGAGTAATGATTTGGACAACAAGTTTTGCTTCTCCAATTTGAGGCCTACTGTCATGCATGGGCGATGCTCATGCATGGCCTCCTAATATCCCAACACAATTCATGGCAATACTTCTCTGAGGTCATTTCCAAAACTCAGTATCTTAGGGGAATCACACCAGAGTTCAACCCCAGGTGGACCCAGTCATCTCTTCGAACCACCACACAAATGACAACAATTAAAACCAAAACACTCACACATGGCTCTAATCTTCTTCCATATAGACACTCATCATTACCTCTGGCTGGAGGTTTCCAAGAGGGGCACAGCCCATGACAGTGTCCAAAATAAGCTCCCTTGCCCCTCATTTGCCTAAAGTCAGGGTGGCCTGGACACCCTTCCTGTGAACCAGGAGTGATCAAATAGATCTGTGGTTAATATTGCTTCACTTCTCCAATCTGAGGCCTACTGACTGTAGGGTTTAGATTCTTTATGTGAATTGGAGTCATGAGAAAACCCAAGCACCTAAGGGCTAGCCTCTGAAGGGCTTTGAAGAACTCATTTGACCCAAAGGATCCCTATTCTCACTTGATGTAAGTCAGGAACCTTACAGAGGAAGGTGAGTGTCTTCATCTACAATGACTGCTCTTTTTGCCATTTTGGTTTTGGATGCACATATGGTATTTTTCTTTAGATCCATCTGGTGGTGAGAATCTAAGCCACAACCTCACACAGGGCCAAGATGCTGATTCAGACACATCCCTTTCCAAAGCAATTAAGCAAAGAGCCACAGGTGATGCCCATTCATTTCCATTTGAAAACTGTTTTCTTCATGCTTCACAAAGGGTGGTCTGAGGCAAAGACCTTCCTGACATTCAGGGCAACAGAACAATTGGTAAGCAAAAGGCTCAATGCAGGGTTTCTCCACTGAGACTCCCTGGACACACTGATATCGGAGTTTTCTGAGATGCTCGCCATTCCCTTCAGCTATCCAGTACATGGCCATGTCACAGAGCTTGGAGGTGGTACATATCTTGGACACAAAACCATGAGGACAAAATGGAGAGTGGCCAGAATTCAGGAAGAATACAGGAATTTAGCATGATAGTATGTCTTGAAATTGGATAAGGCAAGCTGCAGTCCATTCATAAATTTGGCAAGATGAATGCTGGGAAACTTTCTACTAGACAGGACACACCCATTGCGGCATTCTTTTTTCTAATGTCTACAACTACGGAGACAGGGGGATACACAGACATAGAAACACTCGCCTTGTCAAAGACTTATTAGAAACATTCCACTCCAAAACAAACAAACCGACTTTTTTACCTATTCTCAGAACATGAGACAAAACCACAAACTGTCGTCCACACACACCAAGGCACATTTTTCACCAAGTAGGTCTGTGACTATCCGGAGTGTCCTCTGACTATATGCCATATGATGTTCCTCAAAAATGGCCTTTCCTGTCATAGATCTGGTCTCCTTTGTCAACTCTGTGAAGTTGTCAGGAGCCAGCGGTGAGCCACTTTCTGTCCTCTCAGGAAAGGCCCCTCTTCAGAGATTTCCTGGCATTTGGCCACCCTCACATCAGTAGGTACCAAGGAAGACTGACTCTCTCCTTGGTAAAACCAAACAAGTGAGCTCACTGGAACTGGGACTGGTACTGGCTCTATGTGCCTGGCTTCCTGGATCTCAAGTCCAGAGAGTTTCATCACCAAGGAAGTAGGTGAGGTCACTTTCTGCAGGAACTGAATGTGGTCACTGCCTTGGCCACCTCTTTGTCCTAACAGTTGCTTGGTATGGTCTCTGAGATGGAGGCTGCCCCTACTTCCTGTGACACTTTCAGAAGTTAGAATGGTATGAAAACCATAATTGCCTGAAAACAGCTCTCCACCCAGGCTTGATTTTGTCCTTCTTCCCTACATTAAGAAGAGAGAGGCTGATTCAGACACATCCTTTCATCCTGACCGGGTTGTCTGCCATGGAAAATGACTTTTGCTCTCTCAGGTCATTCGTAGTTGCCTACATCTTCTCCAGGGTTTATTTCTGCATGGACTTTTGAGGTTCTCAGCAGGTGGAAGATCCACTACCTTCATGTATTGTAAGACCAACTCTGTCCCTGCTCTTCTGTAAAGTGAGATTAAGTGAACAGTGTATGGTTAGGGTTAAAACCATGTTCGATTTGGGTTAGGAATCATCCTGCTGGATGAATAATGGTATTGGGAACCTGTGATATTTATAAGAATATAGACATGAAATATATGTATGAGAACAGAGATCTAGGAAAGATTTGAAGCGCAGAAAGGCATTGGGCCTTTGATTGGTATACTTAGCTTGAATTATGTTCTGCACCAAGGTATCAGATAAATTGATACACAATGGCATAGGACCGTGTACATTGGATGATTGAATGTAGAAGAGAACATTTAGTCAAAAAGGGATAATCCGTAGATTTAGGAAGATAGTCAGTATGTTTAGGAAGAAGAGTGAGTCTAGGAGTTGGACCAAAAGTTCTTTAGCAATAGGCTTTCAGTTAGAGAGAGAATGTGAATGTCAGCACATGTGAAGAGACTGTCACAATGATGAACTGGGGAAAATATGTTGGAAAGCAGATATCAATAGGGACATTATGAAATCAGGAAAAGTACAAAGTCAGTTATAAGATTAGATATTTTCCACAGGCTTGAGGTTGAATATATAATCTTAAGAAGAAACAAACATGTAGTCACCAATAGGATTGATATTTGAGAGCATTAGGCAACCTGGACATGGATGTTATTAGTAATCCATGCTCACTTTCCATTTAGGCTTTGGAACAATCATAAGTGTGACCTTTGTATTTTGTGTCCAGAATACTACTGTGGTAAATGTATATGTAGATCAGGTGACATGAGTATTTCTTCCACCATTATGTGGAGCAAAATTCTGAAAACTTATAAATTAGTACTGGGGATACAAATAGGTGTACCCTCTTTTGATGATTATAGAGATGATGCATGAATTGACCATATTGTGAGTAAAGTATATAACTGGTTTCAACTTTAAATAATGGATTGAATTTACATCTGGAAATATATCAAAAATCTTATATTGATATATATTCATTCATTCCAAAGAGTTATATATCAAATGGTAATATTAGGGTTACAGTTTATTATGAAGAGTGTGTGAGATTTGTTTCAAAAATGATTATGGAATCAAAAATAATGTGTTTAGAAAGAAGTCTAGTGAAAAGAAAAGTAAAGTATCATGGAGGAATACATGTGTTCTGAAGTAGGAAGTGATTGAAAGTGAACCAAATGCCTACAAATTTGTGAACTTCTGGATGAAAAAATATATCCTATTATGTCCATAAACTGAAGAAATTGTAATGTACAAGTGTTGAATAAAAATGAACTTCAAAATACACATCATGTTCCATAGGAATCTACTTGCATTGATGTTAAACTGGGTCAGTTACTGTAGAAATATTAGGATTTGTAAGCACCAATCACTGAAGTTAGTTTTCAGTACTAGGAAATCAATATGTATTTCAGGTGGTTGAGTATTTCTGAGAATAATCTCGTGAAATGTTGTTTATAAATACACACACAGGAACATGAATGAATTTTAAGAGTGTATAATAAGACACATATATTTCATATTTTGGAAAATCTGGAGAATATATATATACACACACACACTCACACACACACACACACACATTAATATGTAGCAATATGTATGAAAATCGAAATTCATCATGAAATTTAATTCATCCACATATCCAAAAATATTCATTTTACTAAACATGGATTTATGTTAATTATGTATAATGTTATTCACTAAGAAGCTCACCCACAGGTTGAATTTTCTGTTTCCTCAGTATTTAGGGGAGTCATCTCTTCTCACAGTTTTTATATTCCAAAGTCAGTGAGCTCACAAAATATATGTGTGATACCAGGTAGGGTAGTATATATGCACAAAAAAATACATGTGCTGAATAGGCTACAGAGAAAGAGAGACAGCAATTATCATATGTGTTAACTGTAAAAATTCATGGAGAAATATTACAATTAAAATTTGACTAGATTTATAACACATACTCTTGATAAAGCAGAAGGCAAATCCAAGTATACACCATGCTTCCAATGAAAGGCCTGTATTTCTATTCAGTTAGGTTTTTTTTTCTCCATCATATTAGGATTAGTAGTCAGAGTCTAGTAGGGTATGGGTTTATGTCAGGGATTCAGTATTTCTAATGGAATATAGGAAAATGAATCTAATGTGTATGCAAACATGTGCTACACAAAATTCTTCCCACTCTCATTCAGAGCAATGCCTTCACATAACCATAGGTCCAAGTAAGACACAATTAGAGGAGAGGAGTTAGAAAATCTGTAATTACATATGTGGAATGGAAATTGCTGAGGAGTTCACAACACTGGACGTGGTAGAACAGTTTCCAAAAGTAACGGAGATGGTAAACACTTCAGAAACATGGAGCTCTGCTGCCCTAAAGACTTCTTGAGAAACTTCCTCTGAGGTTGGGCACAAAATATATGTAATTGTCAGGAGGTTTAGTTTCGTTTGTAGTGGGTCAGCATTTATGTGACCTGGAAAACATGGTTCCTTATCTGGGTCAGCATTTATGTGACCTGGAAAACATGGGGTTCCTTATTTTCTAACGAACATGAGGCAGAAGTTCTGAATTCTCTCTTTGTAAATAAACTGTGGCCACTGGGAGCTAAGTGTCTTCCCGTGTGGTCTGTGAAGCCATTTGGTCATCCTCTATTTTTTGAGGTGATTTTACTGCTGCACTGGAAGTTTGGTATTGGCTTCACGAAATACAAGGAGTTCAACTGGTACACAATGCTGGAGGGAGTTCTTTCACGTGTGGTTGGTCAAGGTCTCCATGAGAATGTATGAACCAGGATTCTATCGCACACAGCTTTCCCCCTTGACTATAGCAACCTGACTCTGAACATTGCCCTGAAACCTCTCCATATAAAAAGATGCCTTTACATATAAGGGTCTGCTGACTGCACCATGTCAGTCTCAAGTATTTTGGAAGCTAATGGCAGATCCAGGTGGTCCTACCAAATATATTTATTCACACACCTACAGTCCACTTCTCTACGCCCACTACTCAGAAGGCTCCAACTTACTGGCATCTCTTCTACACCATTTTCACAAAACCCAGTCAATCAAGGCACTCTCTGGTACACTCATGTTCAGCAACAAGATATCCAAAGTTCTCCAGTGCCACCTGGTCATGGGAATTTCAAAAATTTCATGGTATTTATGTAGCCATTTTTCAAAGATGAAGTTAGAGGCACTGTGGGTTTCAACTTATTCAGAAACCATTAAATGGTGAGGAAGCTCATTTCAAAGAAAGCTCTGGAGAACACTCACAGGCAAGCCTTCCTAAAGAGTGGCCAAGAGGTCACATGAATCCAGGCCCATTGAGGTCTACAATGTGAGGTCCATGTGTGTTTGGACTCTCAACTATGGCTGCCAAGTCTTTAGGAAGAAAATCATGTGATATCCTGGCTTAGATTCCCCGAGCTCTGTGGAAAGCGAAACTGGGCCTAGAACTCAGGTTGCAAGAGCGATTCTCATGTGTGGCCTCCTAAAATTTCAAGAATATTTATTGCAGTACTTCTCTGAGGTCAGGTCCAGAATTCAATCTCTAAGAGGAATTACAACAGAGTTCAAGTGCAGGTGGACCCAGTCATCACTTCCAATAGCCACACAAATGACCACAATTAAAACCAAAACACTCCCACATGGCCCTCATGTTCTTCCATATAGACCCTTATCATTACCTCTGGCTGGAGGTTTCCATGAGGGGCGCAGACCAAGACACTGTCCAAAATAAGCTCCCTTGCCCCTCATTTCCCTAAAGTCAGGTGACTTGGACACACTTTCTGTGAACCAGGAGTGATCAAATAGGCCTGCCCTTAATACTTCTCCACTTTATCAATTTAAGGCCTATTGCCTGTGGGGTTTAGATTCTTAATGTAAATTGGAGTCATGACAAAACCCAAGCACCTATGGCCTAGCTTCTGCATGTTTTGAAGTACTCATTTGACCCAAAGGATCCCTATTCTCACTTGATGAAGGTCAGGAACCTTACAGAGGAAGGCAAGTGACTTCATCCCAATTACTGCTCTTTGAGCCATTTTGGTTTTGGATGCACACATGGGATCTTTTTTTAGATCCATCAGGTGCTGAGAATCTAAGCCACAGCCTCACACAGGGCCAAAGGGCTGATTTAGACAATCCAAAAGCAATTAAGCAAAGAGCCACAGGTATGCCCATTAATTTCCATTTGAATACTTTTTTCTTCAGGCTCAAAAAAAGGTGGCCTGAGGCAAAGACCTTCCTGACATTCAGGGAAACAGAACAATTGGTAAGCAAAAGGCCCAAAGCAGGGTGTCTCCACTGAGACTCTCCTAGTCACATTGATATCTGAGTTTTCTGAGATGCTCGCCATTCCCTTCAGCTATCCAGTTCATGGCCATGTCACAGAGCTTGGAGTTGGTATATATCCTGGACACAAAACCATGGGCCTATTCTGGAGAGATGCCAGAATTCAGGAACATCAGGAACTTAGGTAGATATCAGGGGTTTCCCATCGATAAGACAAGCTACAGTCCATTCATTAATGGGGCACGATGAATGATGGGAATCTTTCTACTAGACACGACATATCCATTGATGCATTCTCTTTTCTAAAATCTACAACCACGGACACAATGGGATACACAGATATAGAAACACTCGCCTTGTTAAACGACTTACTAGAAATAGTACACTCCAAACCAAACAAACCGAATTTCCTATCTATTCTCAGAACATGAGACAAAACCACAACCACACCCACAAAGGTACCTCCTTCCCCCAAGTAGGTCTGTGACTCTCTGGAGTGTCCTCTGACTGATGGGCCATACTATGTTCCCCTGAAATAGCCTGACCTGTCTCAGATCTGGTCTCCTTGGCCAACACTGTGATGTTGTCAGGAGCCACCGGTGAGCCACTCCCTGCTTTATCTAGAATGGCCCCTCTTCAGAGCTTCCTGTGACACTTTCAAAAGTTTGAATGGTATATCTACCATAGTCACCCAGGAACAGATCTCCACACAGGCCTGGTTTGGTCCATCTTCTCGACATTAAGAAGAGAAGCTGATTCAGACACAACCCTTTATCCTGACCAGGTTGTTTGCCATGGAAGATGACTTTTGCTCACTCAGGTCCTTCATAGCTGCCTACATCTTCTCCAGGGATCATTTCTGCATGGACCTTTGAAGTTCTCAGCAGGTGGAAGATCCCCTACATTCCTGTATTATAAGACCAACTCTTCTCCTGCTCTTCTGTAAAGCTAGATTGAGGGAACAGTGTATGGTTATGATTAATAACATGTTTGGTATGGGTTAGAAATCATTCTGCTGGATGAATAATGGTATTGGTCACCTGTGATATGTACAAGAATATATAGATGAAATATATGTATGAAAACAGAAATCTAAGTAAGATTTGAAGCCCAAAAAGGCATTGGGCCCTTGATTGGGATATGCAGTGTTGAATTACGTTCTGCACAGATGTCTCAGATACATCGATATACAATGACATAGGACCTTGTACCTTGGATGATTGAATGTAGAAGAGAACATCCAGTCAAAAAGGGATAGTCGGTAGTGAAAGCTTAATAAATTAGGTACTTTTAACTTCCTGTTTTTCTGTATGCTTAACAAAACTCTGTTGAGAAATGTTTGCTAATCTTTTTCCAAAATGTGCTGTTCCCAAGTGCCAAACTGCTGAATGTACTCCCTCACTCGGTGTCAGGCAAACCGCCCACTCACCCTTACCCATCAGTAAATTTCTCTCCCTTCCCTCTCCAAGGAAAGTATATAAGCTCTGCTTAAGCTGTTCTCGGGGCTCTCTGCTCTATTCAAGTGAACTCTGAGGCCCACCATGCTGGACCCCAAATGAACCCTTTGCTGTTGCATGAGACAGTCTCTTGGTGGTCTCTTCATCTGAAGCTCGCATGAACTTTACATATTGAGGTTCCACCGAGTTCCGGCAGCGGCGGACGAGAGACCCCAAGGGGCTTCTCTTGGGGCAAGTAAGGCGCCTCTTTCTGGTTTCATATTTCGGGTTAGGGCTTGGCAAAATCGCTGGCTATGAAGAGCCTGAGCTCTCTCTGATGGTGTCTGAGAGACGTGTCACAGAGACACAGGGCACATCCCTGGGGGACGCCCCAGAGGACTCGGGAAATCAAGGAACAATAGTCTCCTCGACTCAGTGATATTTTATTTCAGATTCGGTATTGCCAGCCCATCGGATTTTGCCAGCTAATCCTTCCTGGTCTCAGTGTTGGACGTCCATTGCCTGTCTTTATTGTCTTGTCTTTTCTGTGTCCTGTGTCGTTGCTTTTACTGTTTGTGTACCTTTCATTATAGGACAGAGCACTTCAATGCCTCTGTCCCTGACCCTTGATCACTGGACCAAAGTCCATTTAAGGACTCAGAATCTTTCTTTTTCAGTGAAACGCTGGACTGGCAGATTCTTTGTGCCTCAAAATGGCCCACCTTTGGATTCGGGTGGCCCCTAGCAGGCTCATTCTACTTCCCACTAATTTAAAAAGTCAGAGATATTGTCTTTCAGCCGGGGCCACATAGCTATCCTGATCAACAGCAATATATCTTAACTTGATAGGACCTCTGCAAATCTCTTCCTCTATGGGTGAAGCCATTGTTTGCCCCTGACCCCGCTCCTACTCCAACCCTAATGATATCTCAAACCCTCTGCTACTCCCCCTCATTCACTGTCCGTTCTCCCTGATTTGACTCTACTGGACTCTCCTCCCCCTTCTTATTCCCCTGCCCTCGTCCCCTAACCCACAACACCCTCTAAGTGATTCTCCTTCTGCTAATTCAGCCTCTCTGCCATTGGAGAAAGCTAAGCCAGCCCAGCACCCTCCAGATAACTCCCTCGTGGCACACACATCCCCTCCTCCACTAGAGGAAGCTGGCCCGGCTAAAGGAACTCACTGGCGGCGAATGATTGAAAACCCTGGAACTCCTATGATGCACCACTTCCGTCCCTATGGGCCAAAGATTGACGATGGCCATGGGGGAAAAATGCAAATCTACAATTATTGGCCTTTCTTCTCTTCAAACCTATATAACTGAAAAAATAACAATCCCCCTTTTTCCGAGGAACCCACCCGGCTCACAGGTCTGGTTGAGTCATTGATGTTTCACACCAGCCTACTTGGGATGACTGCAAACAACTCCTAAGGACTCTCTTCATGACAGAGGAACAAAAGAGAATTCTCCTGCAAGCTAGAAAAAATTATTCTCAGTCCAAGTGGGCGACCAACACAAGTTCCCAACATAATCAAAGCCGGCTCTCCCTTGAACTGACCCAACTGGGACCCCAACACCTTTGAAGGTAGGGAGAATCTGTGCACTTATTGCCGGGCTCTAATAGCGGGTTTCCAAGTGGCCACTAGGCGACCAACTAATTTGGCAAAGATAAGAGAGATTATTCAAGTGCCTGATGAATCTCCCTCTATGTTTCTAGAGAGAATTATGGAGGCATATAGGAGATATACTCCTTTCGATTCTCAGGCAGAAGATCAAAAGGCATCTGTCATGATGGCCTTTATTGGGAAAGCTGGCCCTGGATATTAAAAGAAAGTTACAATGCTTAGATAGATTACAAGATATGACATTGAGAGATTTAGTCAGAGAAGCCAAGAAGGTATACTATAAGAGAGAAACTGAGGAAGAGAAAGGAGCAAAGGGAGGATAAACGAAACAAATACAGACTAAGGCGTTGACTAAAGTCCTGGTCACAACAAAAAATAGGCCAGAAATTAAGAAACAGGGAGACAGGAAGGGATACCTGGGCCCATGCCAGAGGCAACATCTGGCCTCAGATCAATGTGCCTACTGTAAAGAAAAAGGACACAGGGCCAAAGAGTGCCCCAGAAATAGACAGCCACATTAGTCAGCCATTCTGACTCTGGAGGATGACTACAAGAGTTGGGGCTCAGATCTCCTCCCCGAGCTCAGGGTAACTTGAAGTGGAGGGGACGCCAGTAAACTTTGAAGTGGATTCAGGGGCAATATACTCATCCCTTAAGGCCGCATTTGGCGCTTTGTCAAATAAAAGGTCTCTAGTTCAAGGGGCTAATGGCAGTAAATATCGGGCTTATACAACTACGAGGACCATGGACCTGGTGAAAGGAAAAATCCATCACTCCTTCCTAGTAATCCCAGAATGCCTGGCCCCATTGATGGGCAGAGATCTGCTCACCAAGCTCCGGGCCAAAATAACTTTTAACACTGAAGGCCCCCAAGTGGAATTTCTAAATCCTTCAGTAAAAATTCCTATAGTCACGGCTCCAACTATGTCACTAGAAAATGTACATCAACTCACTCACCTTGGTTCAAAGAAACTGCAGGCATTCCTGAAGGATAAAGAACAGAGATTTAAACTAACCCACTCACAGCAAAATTAAATAATGGAATGGTTAACAAAAGCCTGTCAGGTCCATATTGGTAAATGATTACCCTTTCAACCTTCCTGCAGGAAAGCACCTATGAGGAACCAGACCAGGACAATTCTGGGAAGTGGACTTTACTGAAATTAAGCCAGCAAGGTATGGACTTAAATATCTCCTAGTCTTTGTTGATACATTTTCAGTATGGATTGAAACCTTCCCCACAAAAAAAAAAAAAAAGAAAAGAAAAAAAAAAGAAAGAAAAAAGAAACAGTGCAAATGGTTGTCAAGAAGATCCTGGAAGATATTTTTCCAAGATACGGCCTGCCTAAGGTAATAGGGTCTGATAGTGGAGTGGGGTTCGTGGCCCAGGTAAGTCAGGGGTTAGCCAGGACCCTGAAGATTAATTGGAAGTTACATTGTGCTTATAGACCCCAGAGTTCAGGACAGGTAGAAAGAATGAATAGAACCATTAAACAGACCTTAACGAAATTAAGCTTAGAGACCGGAATAAAAGATTGGACTATTCTTCTGCCATATGCAATGTTGCATGCAAGAGATACTCCCTCTGTTTCTTTGTGTAATCTCACCCCCTATGAAATTCTCTATTGTGCACCTCCTCCAGTAAGGGACCTAACCCCAACTCTAACACCTAACAATCCCTTCCACCCCCCTTGCTTGACAGACTTAAAACTCTTGAAAGAACTCAGAAATTCCTGTGAAACCAGCTGGCCAAGGCCTACCAACCTGGGGATGAGGGGACTCCACATCGATATCAAGTAAGAGACTTCATCTGCGTAAGATGTCATCAGGTGTCATCCCTGGAATCCCGCTGGAAAGGACCATAGCAGGTGCTACTTATAACACCTACAGTGGTAAAGGTAGAAGAAATCACTTCCTGGATCCATGCCTCTCATCTCAAGCCTGCACCCTGTCCAGACTCTGGCAGGAAACTAGAAAAGCCTGGATACCCTTTCAAATTGCATATTCGCCGTGTGGATAAGGCTATAGACTCTCCCATTGGCCACCAGTAGTCCTAACCCTCCTCAGTCCGTTCAGCCGTGATGGGTGATCACAAATCCTACTGGAAAAGAAGTATAATCTATCTTGCATACAACCCCCTTAGGGACCTGGTGGCCATCTCTCCATACAGACATTTGTCAGCTGGCTATAAGTCTTTCCTATTAGGGTATCCCTGATGAAGAGGATCCCACTAAAATTCCATTAAATCCCTTCTGTAACATAGATAATGGAAACAAACATTATGGATGTAGGGACACGAGAGCCAGATGCAGTTTGGCTAGCCTAGATTACTACATTTGCCCGGCGGACTATCAAAGCCACAAACAGTCACGGCTGTGTGGGGGAAAAGCCGACTTCTTCTGTATGTCATGGGGATGTGAGCATACAGGGGCTGCCTAATGGAAGCCAAACGCTTCATCAAATTCAGTACACATCCTTGGCCATATTACCAATTAGGTAACCACAACAGATGGCCCCCAGAGGAGTCTCTAGATCCTCAAATTCTGCGTGTACTTTTTAACTTCTGCAAGTGCTCAAAAGGGTGAAAGGAGATTCCCCTATGTGGAAGCCTTTTCCCTCCTTCACTCACATCCTGAACTATGCTTCTCCAGTAGATCCTCAACCTCAGCCTTCTGCTCCAGACTCTCTGCTGTCACTCCCATTTAAGCACCCTGATTTATCCCCTCCAATTACTAGATCAAAAACCCAAACCTCTGCTGGTCCTCAGACCACTTCCCCCTTGCTGAGGTAGCAGGTACTCACGTACCCCTCCACCCACTCATTCCTCTCTTCTCCTGTCAGTTACCACACCGGGTCCCACCAGGTCCTCTTATCATCTAACCCAAAGCTCAAACCAGCTGAGGAGATCCCTCAGACCCTTATCCAAGATGTAATGAAAATGGACTTTAATGTTGCTTTGTCATAACTGAAAACAGGTGACTAAGAATTTAATGTCCCTCACAGGATTTTGGGATACTCACTCCCGTCTTCCCCTTTGCTCTAACTGTTCTACTGCTCAAGTATTTGTTGCTAGGACAATCCCAAACCCCTTTCCCATTATTCTTTTACATCTCTCCTTCCTCATTCTCAGATCGTCGGAGCTGCTCTCAGCCCCACCTTCCCCGTCTTCCCACGCTGTACCAGGCCCACAGAAAAGGCTTAACTGACCTTCTCCAGAAGTCTTCACCATGGCTGACTTTAAAACTTTCAGCAAAAGAGTCCCTACAAAGAGTTCAATGTAGATAAACTTTCTCTTTTTGTGTTGCCCTGTTCTACTTGGCCACTGGCTAAAAAACTCAGCACTTCTAAGCTAGACACCCCCTTACTAGTTTTTCACAAAAAATGTGAACAAGGACTCTGGCCTTGAGCTGGGGCTTCAAAGAGATGGCTACATTTCTAAGATAAAGAAGTTACCAACTGGACTCCATGTTAACAGCTGGCAGGGAGAAAAAAGAAAGGCAAGAAAAAGTGTCCCCCTCCCAGGTGTCCTTGAAACTTTAACTTGCTGAGAACAGAGGAAAAAACAGAAACAAAAACTGCTTTTTGTGAACTTCTCAGGACTACGAACATCTGAGCCCCTTCCCTTACATGTTCTGTACAAAATTCTGAAACTATCTAAACATGGGGTTCAGGGGATTAATTGATTACAACAGAAACAATGCCCTCTGAATCCGTTTGCAAGCAAATAGGACTGTTTCCCTGTCTTCAGTGCTATCTTAGGTGCCTTGCCTTGTCTTTCCCTACAACAATATAATTCTATATACTTAAACATTGTTTATGTTTTCATGAAATGGTCAACTGATGTGATTAACTGTGTAATGGTGCAAATGTTTCCCAGAGTGCACTATCATGACACAGGTTCATTTGAAGATCAAATAGGGGGGCATACAACCTGGTTCCCCTGGGAACATATACCCTCACTTTAGCCATACTATTAGGAATACGGGTTGCTGCAGGGGTGGGCACAGGAACCAGTGCCCTGGTCCATGGGACACAACAGGAACCAGTGCCCTGGTCCATGGGACACAACGAGTCACCCAATTGGAAGCAGCACTAGACCAATACATAAAGATATTAGAAACCTCCATCACAGCCTTTCAGGAATCTTTTATCTCTCTATCTGAAATTGTTTTACAGAACACTCGAGGTTTGGACCTCCTCTCCATGAGAGAAGGGGACCTTTGAGCTGTATTGAGGAAAGAATGTTGTTTTTATGCTGACCATACTGGAGTTGTAAAAAAAATCTATGAGTAAATTAAAGAGACACCTTGAAGATCATCAACAAGAGAGAGAGGCCCAAAAAGGGTGGTTTGAGTCTTTTCACACAGTCCCCCTGGTTAACTACGCTTTTATCAACCCTGGCCAGTCTAATAATAATCCTCATATTATTGCTAACTATAAAACCTTGTATGCTCAACCGTGTAATTTCTTTTCTCCAAGCTCAAATTGGACAAGTTAAACATATGGCAATACCCCACTAGCCGACATAGAATGTACACCCCCCAATGATCACTTTTATTTTTAAAAGTATCCAATAGAAGAAGTGGAGAATGAAAGATTAATAAAATAGGTACTTGTCACTTTCTGTTTTTCTGTATGCTTAGAAAAACACGGTTGAAATATTGACAACTGTTTGCTAATCTTGTTCCCAAAATGTGCTATCCCCAACTGCCAAATTGCACAATGTACTCCCTCACCCGTTTGAACGCAAACCACCTACTCGCCCTGACCCATCAATAAACTTCTATCCCTGCCGCCTCCAAGGAAAGTATATAAGATCTGCTTAAGCCATTCTCATGGCTCTTTGCTCTATTCAAGGGAGCTCTGAGCTCCAGTATGCTGGAACCCAAATAAACCCTTAGCTGTTGCATAAGACAGTCTCTTGGTGGTCTCTTCCTCTGACGCTCACCCGAATATTATTGGATGATTAAATGTAGAAGAAAACATACAGTCAAAAAGGGATAGTCGGTAGGATTAGGAAGATAGTCGGTAGGTTTAGGAAAAAGGGTGAGTATAGAATTTGGAACAAAAGTTCTTTAGCAATAATGTTTCAGTTAGAGAGTGAAGTTAAATGTCAGCACACGTGAAGAGTCAGTCACAATGATGAACTGGGGAAAATATGTAGGAAAGCAGATATCAATAGAGACATTACGAAATCAGTCAAAGTATAAAGTGAGTGATTGGATTAGAAATTTTCAAGAGTGTTGAGGTTGAATATATAATCTTAGGAAGAAACAAATATGTAGTCACCAATAGGATTGACATTTGAGAGCATTAGGAAACCTGGACATGGATGTTTTTAGTAATCCATGTTCACTTATAAGAAATCTTATATTGATATACAATCATTCATACAAACCAGTAATACAAATAATGGTAATATTAGGGTTATGGTTTATCATGAAATTGTGTGCGTTTTGCTTCAAAAGGCATTATGGAAATCAAAAATAATGTATGTGGAAAGAAGTCTCATGAAAATACAAGCCAGGAAACATGAAGGAATACATGTGTTCTGAAGCAGAAAGTGATTGAATGTGAAACAAATGCCTATAAATTTACTAACTGTGGATGATATATATATATATATATATATATATATATATATATATATATATATATATATATATATCCTTTGATGTGCATAAACTGAAGAAATAGTAATGTACCAGTGTTGAATAAAAATGAACGTCAGCCTACATATCATGTCCCATCTGAATATACTTGAATTGATGTTAAGCCTGGGTCACTTACTGTAGAATAATTAGGATTTGTATGCACCATTCACTGAAGTTTTTTCTCAGTACTAGGAAACAAATATGTATGTCAGATGGATGAATGTTTCTGAGAATAATCTTGTGAAATGTTGATTATACATCCACATACATGAATATGAATGAATTTAGGGAGTGTATAATAAGACCCATTTCTCATATTTTGAAAAATATTGAGAGTATATATATATATATATATATATATATATATATATATATATATATATATACACACAAACAGACACACACAGAGACATTAAAAATAGCAATATATATTCCAATGGAAATTCAACATGAAATATATATCATTCACAGATCCAAAAATATTCATTTCGCTGAACATGGATTTATATATTATGATTTTCAACTAGGAAACTCACCCATAGGTTGAATTTTCAGTTCCAACAGCATTTAGGAGGAGTGGTCTCTTCTCACAATTTGAATATGCCATGTCAGCCACCTCACAAATATGTAAGTGTTATTACAGGTTGGATTCTATATGTGAATATAAAAATACAGGTGCTGAATAGGCTACAGAGAAAGGAGACAGGAATTTGTTGAGAGCCACAGCTGAAGGGGCCCCAGTAAACCTCCAGCTGCCAGCAAATTTCCAGCTGCCTACTGATTATTGGCTCACAGCGGCCCCAGCAACATCTAGCTGATTGGCTCCTCTGCGGTGATGCTCATTTTGCTGTTTCCCTGCCCTTTCAGACCACGGAGCTGCTCATTGGGGGACTTTTTTGGCTCCACCCTTGTGACCCAGCCAATCGGCCTCAAGAGCAGGAGGATTGTAAGAGTTGGAGAGGCTTGTGGGTGTGAGAGAGACTTTACAAGGAAGCCAGTGGTGGCAGTTGGGCTCTAAGGGTTTTTCCTGAGGAGCTGTTTTGTTTGGCATGTGTGGTTCTAAAAATTAAGTTTGTTTCTTTTGACAAGTGGCTCCTTAATCGTGCCCAGCCAGACTGAAGCATTTGGTGGCTTGCACGGGGACCGACTGAGGGGAAGTAATAAGGTAAACTGCTTGCCCCTGAGGGCAGGGCGAGAGGATGGGTAGCCATTTTAAGATTCCTCTTTAGTTTTGCTTCACTTTTGTTTTGAGTTGCCTGTCCCTGGAGATGAGTGAGATGGAAGAAAAACCGCTCACATCTGAGGAAAAACTTTTTACATCTGAGGAACAGAGAGTAATAAAGGACGGGTGCACATGTCAGGAGGATAGAAAGGCTATAATGACTTTTTGTTGTTCTCTTTTTATTTTATTCTGTCTCGGTTTTGTTTGGCGTCATCTTGTTGGGTTGTATTATAGTAGAAATGCAGAATCAAAAATTAGCAAAAAACAAACTGAAAAAGTGTTAAGTAAATTGTTAGAGGGAGGAGGCATCTCACTAAATCAAGAACAGTCAGGGCATATGTTGATACAATATAAAAATGTAGCTCATGGCTTTTTAAGGAGGAGTTGTTAAATATATCAGAATGGAACCATCATGGTGAAGATTTAAAAAGAGGAGAAAAGAACAGCCCAGGGACTCTGCCAGTTGGCACATTGCCATTGTAGATGTTCATATCTGGTTTGCTTAGTCCAAAGCCTTAAGTTCAGACAAAGATAGAGGAACAAAGCTTAGAGAAGAAAAAGCCATCAGCGGGAAAGTTACCAAAGGAGACTGCTACTAACAACTTTCTATCACCAGAGGGCATTAGTGCCCAACCAACAGCGCCACCTCTACAGGAGACTGTTACTAACGCATTTCTATCATCAGAGAATGTAAATGTCCAACTAACAATGCCAACTCCATATGCTGGCGGGCCCCTAACCCCCGCAGTTGATAATTTGGATCCTGAGACAGGATCTCAAATATAAACATGCGCTGTATTTGAGGTAGGAGGGCAGCAAATTCACCATGCTTTAAATTTCAAAATAGTGAAGCAGCTAAAAGAGGCTGTAACAACCTATTGTCCTCAAGCAAACTTCATTGTAAGCTTGGTCGAATCCATTAACAACTTGAACATGACTCCAGGAGATTGGGCTAATATGTGTAAAGCTGTGCTAAATGGAGGTCAGTATCTGTTATGGAAGGTTGCCAATGAGGAATTTTGCAAGGAGACGGCTAGGCAAAATGCAGCAGCTGGTAATGCTCAGAGAAATCTAGATATGTTGTTAGAAAAGGGACCTTATGAGGATCAGCAGCAACAAATTGCATATGATCCTGGCGTATACCCACTAATTCCTGTAAAGGTGGTTAGGGCATGGAAGACTTTACAAGGACATGGAGGTTTACAAGGTCAATTATCTAAGGTAATACAAGGAGCTAATGAATCTTTCGCTTAATTTGTAGATAGGCTTATTCCAACAGCTACCAGAGTTTTTGGAAATACAGAACAAGCAATGCCATTAATAAAACAACTGGCTTATGACCAAGAAAATTGTGGGTGCAGAGACATCATTAGACCATGGAAAAATGTGGATTTAAACACATATGTTAAATTGTGCAGAGACACTAATGAACAAGAGCAAGTCGTGGCAGCTGCAGTACAACAGGCTTTAGATGCCAGAGACATTAATGAACAAGGGAAAACTGTGGCAGCTGCAGTAAAACAGGCTTTAGATGCCAGGCTAAGAACATGCTACAATTGTGAACAAACAGGACTTTTTAAAAGGAATTGCCCCATAGGACGAGGGTTTAACAAAACTAGGTTTCAAAGGAGTAGAATACAGGGTATTTGGCCACGATGCCGTAGAGGGAGACATTGGGCTAATGATTGCCATTCTCAAACCACCATAGAGGGTACTTCATTATCAAAAAAACGAACAAGGACCAGGTGTTTATCCACGATATCATGGAGAAAGCCATCGGGCTCCATTTGCCATAAAGTGGACAGGGGGTCCCAATACTCTAGGGCCGCAAACCACAAATATACGAAGCACTGGAGGAACCCAGCAACCCCATAAGGGTAGTGCCCAGGACACATTGTCCATCAGATCCCTCATCAGAAAAACCATAGGGAGCACAGGGTTGGACATCTGTGCATCCACCAGATCAGTACTAACTCCAGAGTTGGGAGTTCAAATCATTCCCACAGGGGTGAAAGTACCTCTTCCCAAAGGAACAGTAGGCTTATTATTGGGACGCAGCTCTTCTACTCTAAAAAGACTTATGATAAGTCCTGGGGTAATTGATCCCAATTATGAAGGTGAAATAAAAATTTTAGCCAATTCTCCAAAGGGTATATCAGTAATTTCTCCAGGAGATAGAATAGCACAGTTACTAATAATACCAAGCCTACATGATAAATTTTCCAGTCATACTGTAGAAAGAGGTTCCAAGAGATTAGGCTCCACAGGTGTAGATTGGGCTATGCTTTCTTTAAATTTAAATTCTCGCCCCATGCTAGAACTAAATATTCAAGGACATGAATTTAATGGGCTACTGGATACAGGTGCAGACCTTAGCATCATCTCTCGTCAAGAATGGCCCAAACATTGGCCATTACAACAAGCCACTCAAACACTTCGAGGCCTAGGAGTGGCGACTAATCCCCATAAAGGTGCAATGGTATTAGATTGGAAGGATCCTGAAGGATGTGAAGAAACTATACAGCCATATGTATTGGATCATCTTCCCGTAAATTTATGGGGATGAGATGTCCTAGATCAATTATGTTTGACATTAACAAAAAACATCAATCAAAATGCACCCACTCTTATGGCTAGACAAGGTTTTAAAAAAGGAAAAAATTAGAAAAACAAGAACAAGGTATAGAAGCACCAATACAAATAGATCAATTAACAGATAGACATGGGTTGGATTTTCAGAAAGGGCCACTGAGACAATAAAAATTACTTGGAAATCAGAAAGACCAGTATAAGTTCCTTAGTGGCCCCTGACTAAAGAAAAGATACAAGCAGCCCATGACCTGGTCAAACAACAATTAGTGGAAGGACATATACAACCTTCTGTATCTCCCCATAATACTCCCATTTTTGTACTCAAATGAAATCTGGTAAATGGAGATTATTTCAAGATTTAAGAGCCATTAATAATGAGATGGTTATTATGGGACATGCTCAATCGGGGATTCCTCAATTGTCTGCTTTGAAAAAACTTGGCATGTTTTCGGTATAGATATTAAAGATTTTTTTTTTTTCAGTTCCAATTCATCCTGAGGATAGTCCACGTTTTGCATTTACTATCCCTGCACTGAATCACGAAGGTCCTGATCAGAGATATGAGTGGAAAGTACTCCCTCAAGGGATGGCTAACAGCCCAACTATGTGTCAAATTTATTTTAACACAGTAATCCAGCCACTTAGAAATCAAAATCCTGAACTACAAATATTTCACTATATGGATGATGTATTATTAGCACACAAAGCCAAAAACCCATTGCTAGAATGCTTTGCCACACTTACAAACTTATTAGAAATTGTAATCTAAAGATAGCAATAAATAAAGTACAATTAAATTTTCCAATTAATTATTTCGGAGTTCTATAATCCTCAACCATGGTCCGCCACCTAAAATTCAAATACGATTAGATCAACTCAAATCAATTGATGACTTTCAAAAGTTATTAGGAGACACAAATTGGATAAGGCCTTATCTTGGTATAACAATAGGAGAGTTAGGACCTTTATTTGATATCCTAAAAGGTCCATCAGATCCAACTTCACCCAGAATGTTAATGCCTGAAACAAGAAAGGCATTAAAAAACATGGAAACATATATGGGAAATATGCATTTGGATAGAGTTGATATAATTTTGCATTTATTATTTATTGTATTACCTACAAAAATATTCCTACAGGAGTATTTTGTCAAGAAGGTCCATTATTATGGATACATTTATTTTATTCTTCTAACACTATTATTACTAGGTATCCTGAGGCTGAGGGACAATTAATACACATAGGAATAAAAGCAGCAAAGGGAGTGTTTGGAATTTCTCCCAATAAAATTATTACTCCATATACTATGAATCAAATTGATGAATTAGCTAATGAGTTAAATACTTGGGCAATATTCATGTGTAAATCTAATATTTCATTTGTTAACCACTTAGCATCTAATCCTTTATTGTCGTTTTGCTCATCGCATCCTATAATTTTTCCAGAAATGACAAGAAAACACCTATCATGAATGCTCCAAATATGTTCACTCATGGGTCAAATAATGGTACAACAACAATAGTTACACCTGATCAAACTTTTACATTTTTAGTACCCAAGCAATCAGCTCAAAAGGTAGAGCTTAATGCAGTATTACAAGCTTTATGTTTAAAGATTCTGTATTTAATTTATTTTCCCTTAGTGAGTATATAGTTAATGCTATAGTATCCCTTGAAGATGCTGGTAGGATTTCCCCTTTCTCTACTGTTTTCTCTTTGCTTTCCACTATACAAAGTTTAATTTGGGAAAGAAAAGATCCATTCTTTATAGGATATATCAGGACACATACAGGATTGCCTGGAGCCCTTAGTTTGGGCAATGATTTAGCAGAGAAAACTACACATGACGTACATTCATATTTTCTCAACACTAGAAGAAGCTATAAATTTTCATAAAAAGATCCCTGTCAATGCTAATTCTTTACAAAAGCATTTTAAAAAGACTAAGGAACTAGCTAGACAAATAATAAAATAATGTCAAAATTGTGTGACCATTTTACCACAAGTTAATCTTGGAGTCAATCCTAGCGGATTGATACCCAACCATGTTTGGCAGATGGACGTCACACACTTGCCAGAATTTGGAAAATTAAAATATTTGCATGTTACAGTTGATACTTCTTCTGGATTTTTGATGGGCTCCCTTCATGCCGGAGAAAAAACTAAAGATGTTATAGCTCATTGCTTACAAAATTTTGCCACTGTGCGCATTCCTAAACAGTTAAAAACAGTTAATGACCCTGGTTATACTTCTACCTCTTTTAAACAATTTTGCTCATCATTTGGCATTACTCATAAAACAGGAATCCCATACAATCTACAGGGACAAGGCTTAGTTGAAAGAGCACATCAAACTATTAAAATGTACTTATTAAAGCAAAAAGACGGAATTGGAAAGGAGTATATATTCCCCAAAGATAAACTTAAAATAACCCTTTTTACTCTAAACTTTTTAAATTTGGATTCATCAGGACTTAGTGCTGCGGAAAGGCATATGTGTCCAAAAAATGTGCATAAGCCCAAGGTACTTTGGAAGGATATTCTAACAGGACATAGGAAAGGTCCTTACCCAGTAATTGTCTGGAGTCGGGAGTCTGTTTGTGTGTATTCTCAGGAAGAACAGCAGCCAATTTGGATTCCAGAGAGATTAACTAAAGTGATTTCTATACACAAAAAAAAAGATTATTTCGCTCAAATCCATAACTGCTGAAATACAAAACTCCAGTTTGGCTATCCTTACATCTGCTACAGAACCAGGATGCTTTTTTCAATATCTATTTTATTCTTGCCCCTTCCCACATCATGAAGTTTTATTTTTGTTTTTTGAGCTCATACAGACCTAGGTTAATGTTTTGCTGATCAGTTCTATTTTTTGACGATAGATTTTTTAAACATTCCAATGGTGATTTCACATGTAAAAAATTATAAGGCCTTTACTATTATCATATGTATTGTATGTATTATATTATGTGTGCACACTTGTGTTTTGTATTATATGTTTGAATGTACGTACGTCCATATATCATATATGATGAGCACTCATGAAAAAAATGGATCCAAATTTTTTTTTTTTATTCACGTAATTTAAATAGTTTAATTAAAATTGGGTAAACAACTGTTGAGGATTGTTCTAAGATGTGAACAAAAAAAGGATGTTAACAGAACTGTTTGTTTACTTTCATCTTTCCTTTTCATTATATTTAATAATTCTCTTGAAGATAATGTAAATTGTTAAGAAAATTGTTTTTTGTTTTTTTTTTAGTGCCTTCTGGAATGATACATAATTTTTTCTTTAGCCGTTATTGCCAGAATACCTATCTTCATCCCAGTGCCGGTGAAGAAAAAGATAAAACCAATCTACAGCTTCTGCAATAGCCATCACTAAACTGTTTGCAGAACATGCCTGGACTATGTATCACTTGTATGCATTGTGAACTCACTTGTATGCATTGTGAACTATCTGTTGTTGCAGCGACTTGTGGTAGTGTTGGGGTATTTATGCTGATGCTGTCATCGGTGGTACAGTTTTTTCAAAAGGAGCCAAAAATTGGCTTAGTATATCTTCCCTATTCTCACTTGATAGAGTTCAGGAACCTTAAGAGGAAAGCGAAAGACTTCATCCACAATGACTGCTCTTTTGGCCATTTTGGTTTTGTACGCACACTTGGGATCTTTTTTTACATCCATCAGGTGCTGAGAATCTAAGCCACAGCCTCACACAGGGCCACAAGCCTGATTCAGACACATCCCTTTCCAAAGCAATTAAGCAAAGAGCCACAGGTGATGCCCATTCATTTCCATTTGAAAACTGTTTTCTTCAGGTTTCACAAAGGGGTGGCCTGAGGCAAAGAACTTTCTGACAGTCAGGGCAACAGAACAATAGGTAAGCAAAGGACCCAAAGCAGGATTTCTCCACTGAGACTTTCCTGGTCACACTGATATCTGAGTTTTCTGAGATGCTCGCCATTCCCTTCAACTATCCAGAACATGGCCATGTCACAGAGCTCGGAGGTGGTACATACCTTGGACACAACATCATGAGCCTCTTCTGGAGAGCGGCCAGAATTCAGGAAGAAAACAGCAACTTAGGAAATTAGCAGGTGTTGCCCATTGATAAGGCACGCCACAGTCCATTCATTAATTGGGCAGAATGAATGCTGGGAAGCTTTCTACTAGATAGGATACATCCATTGTATCATTCTCTTTTCTTATGTCTACAACCACGGACACAGTGGGATACACAGACATAGAATCACTCACCTTGTCAAACAACTTATTAAAAACTGTTCACTCCAAACCAAACAAACCACCTTTCCTACATATTCTCAGAACATGAGACAAACAAAAAACCCACACCCACACTTACTAAGGCACCTCCTTTCCCCAAATTGGTCTGTGACTATCCGGAGTGGACCACACTATGTTCCCCTGAGATGGCCTGTCCTGTATTAGATTAGGTCTCCTTGGCTAACTCTGTGAAGTTGTCAGGAGCCAGCAGTGAGCTCCTAACTGCTTGCTCAGGAAAGGCCCCTCTTCAGAGCTTTCCTGGTATTTGGTCATTCTCACATCAGTAGGTATCAAGAAAGGATGACTCTGTCCTTGGAAAATCCAAAAAAGTGAGCACACTGAAACTGGGACTGGGATTGGCTCTGGGTGCCTGGTTTCCTGGATCCCAAGTTCAGAGATTTCCATCAACAAGGAAGGGAGGTGATGTCATTTTCTTCTGGAACTGAATGAGGTCACTGCTTTGGTACCCATATGTCCTAAGGGTTGCTTCCAAGAGTCCCATGAGATGGAGGCTGCCCCCACTTCTTGTGACACTTTCACAAGTTAGAATGGTATATCAACCATAGGCACCCTGGAACAGCTCTCCACACAGGCCTGGTTTGCTCCACCTTCTCCACATTGAGAAGAGAGTGGCTCATTCATACACACCCCTTCATCTTGATCAAGTTGATTTCCATGGATGATGACTTTTGTACTATCAGGTCCTCCATAGCCGCATACAACTTCTCCAGGGATTATTTCTGCATGGACCTTTGAGGAATATCCCCTACATTCCTGAATTGTAAGACTAACTCTGTCCCTGCTCTTCTGTAAAGCAAGATTGAGGAAACAGTGTATGATTAGGATTAATAACATGTTCAATTTGCGTTAGGAATCATTCTGCGAGATGAATAATGGTATTGGGAACCTGCGATATTTATAAGAATATAGAGGTGAAATATAAGTATGAAAACAGAAATCTAGGTAAGATTTGAAGCCCAGAACGGCATTTGGCCCTTGATGGGGATACTTAGCTTTGAATTACGTTCTGCACAGATGTCTCAGATAAATCAACATACAATGGCATAGGACCATTTACCTTGGATGAATGAATGTATTAGAGAACATCCCGTCAAACAGAGATAGTCGGTAGGATTAGGAAGGTAGTCCGTAGATTTTGCAAGAAGAGTGAGTATAGGATTTGAACCAAAACTTTTTTAGCAATAGGGTTTCAGGTAGAGAATTAGTGTAAATATCAGCACATGTGAAGAGTCAGTCACAATGATGAACTGGTGGAAACATGTAGGAAAGCAGATATCAAAACAGACATTAGGAAATCAGGCAAAGTATAAAGTGAGTGATAGGATTGGACATTTTCAACAGGCTTTATTGAATACATAATATTAGGAAGAAACAAATATGTAGTCACCAATCGGATTGACATTTGAGAACATTAGGCAACCTGAACGTGGATGTTTTTAGTACTCCATGCTCACATTCCAATTAGGTTTTGGTACAAGCATAAGTGTGACCTTTGTTTTTTGTCTCTAGAATATTACTGTGATAAAATGTATATGTAGATTAGGTGACATGAGTTTTTCTTCCACATTTCTGGGAGCAATTTTTTGAAGACGTATAAATTAGTATTGGGGTTATGAATAGTTTTACCCTGTGTCTACAAATATAGAAATAATGCATGAATAGAGCATACTGTTAATAAATAATATAACTGATTCCAACTTTAAATAATGGATTGAATTGATATCTGAAAATATACAGGAAATCTTATATTGATATACATGTATTCATTCAAACGAGTTATACATCTAATGGTAATATTAGGGTTCTGGTTTATCAGGAAGAGTGTGTGAGTTGTGCTATTATGGATGTAGGGACACGCGAGCCAGATGCACGTTGGCTAGCCTAGATTACTATGTTTACCCTGCAGACTATCAAAGCCAGAAATAGCCACGGCTCTGTGAGGGAAAATCCTACTTCTTCTGTAAGTCATGGTGATATGAGCATATAGGAGCTTCCTGGAGAAACCCAAACTCCTCATCAAACTCAGTACACAGCATTTGCCATGTTACCAATTAGACAACCAAAACCGATGGCCCCCAGAGGGGTCTCTAGATCTTCAAATTCTGCGTGACCTATTTAACTTCGGCAAGTGCTCAAAAGGGTGGAAGGAAATTCCCCTATGTGGAGGCCTTTTCCCTCCTTCGCTCACATCCTGAACTATGCTTCTCCAATAGATCCTAACCCTCTGCCTTCTGCTCCAGACGCTCTGCTGTCAATTCCACCTCAGGAACCTGATTTCTCCCTTCCAATTACTAGATCAAATACCCAAACCTCCGCCAGTTCTCAGACCATTGCCCCCTTGCAGAGGTAGCAGGTAATGAGGTACCCTTCCACCCACTCACTCCTCTCTTCTCTTGTCAGTGTCCGCACTGGGTCCCACCAGGTACTCTTACCAGCTAACCCAAAGCTCAAACAGGCTGAGGAGAGCCCTCAGACCCCTATCCAAGATGTAATGAAAATGGCCTTTAATGTTGCTTTGTAAAAACTGAAAAGAGGTTACTTAAAATTAAAGTCCCTCACAGGCTTTTTGGGATACTCAATCCCATCTTTCCCTCTGCTCTACGTGTTCTATTGCTAAAGTTTTTGTGGCTAGGAAAATCCCAAACCCCTTTCCCATTATTCTTTTATATCTCTCCTTCCACATTCTCAGATCCACAGAGCTGCTCTCACCTCCCCCCCCGCCTTACACGTCTTCCCCCTCTGTACCAGGACCACAGAAAATTCTTAACTGACCTTCTCCAGAAGTCTTCACCATGCCTGACTTTAGGACTTTCAGCAAAAGAGTCCCTAAAAAAAGTTCAATGTAGATAAACTTCCTCTTTTCTTGTTGCCCTATTCTACTTTCCACTGGCTGGAAAAATCAGCACTCCTAAGCTAGACACTCCCTTACTAGTTTTTCACAAAATATGTGAACAAGGCCTCTGGCCTTGAGGTGGGTCTTCACAGAGATGGCTACATTTCTAAGTTAAAGAAGTTACCAACTGGGCTCCATTTTAACAGCTGGCAGGGGAAAAAAAAGAGAAGACAAAAGCTCCCCCCCTACCAGGTGTCATTAAAAAGTTAACTTGCCCAGAACAGAGGAAATAAACAGAAACAAAAACTGCTTTTTGTGAATTTCTGCAGACTCTGAACTTCTGAGCTTCTTCCCTTACATGTTGGGTACAAAATTATGAAACTACCTAAACTTGGGGTTCCAGGAATTAATTGATGACAACAGAAGCAATGCCCGCTAAATCTGTTTGCAACCAAATAGGACTGATTCCATAGCTTCAGTGGTATATCAGGTTCCTTGCCATGTCCGTCCCTACAACAGTATAATTCTATATACTTAAACATTGTTTATGTTTTCATAAAATGGTCAACAGATGTGATTAATTATGTAATGGTGCAGATGTTTCCCAGAGTGCTCTATCATGATGCAGATTCAGTTAAAGATCAAATAGGGCGGGCATACAACACAGTTCTGCAGGGAACCTGTATCCATCACTTTAGCCATCCTATTAAGAATAGGAGTTGCTGCAGGGGTGGGCACAGGAACCACTGCCCTAGTCCATGGGACACAACAAATCACCCAATTAGAAGCAGCAATAGACCAAAACTTAAAGATATTAAAAACCTCTATCACAGCATAACAGGAATCTTTAACCTCTCTCTCTGAAGTAGTTTTACAGAACAGTGGAGGGTTGGACCTCCTCTTCATGAGAGAAGGGGCCTTTGTGCTGCATTGAGGAAAGAATGTTGTTTTTATGCCAACAATACTGGAGTTGTAAAAGAATCTATGAATAAATTAAGAAAATGCCTTGAAGAGTATCAACGAGAGACAGAGGCCTAAAAAGGGTTGTTTGAGTCTTGGTTCACACAGTCCCTGTGGTTAACTATGCTTTAATCAGCCTTGTCCAGTCCATTAATAATCCTAATATTATTGCTAACTGTAGGGCCCTGTTAGCTCAATCGTGTAGTTTCCTTTCTCCAAGCTCAAATTGGACAAGTTAAACTTATGGAAATCAGACAACAATATACCCCACTAGCAGACATAAAATATGACACCCCCAATGATCACCTTTGTGATTAAAAATAAACAGAAAAAGAAGTGGGGAATGAAATGTTAATAAAATAGGTACTTGTCACTTCCTGTTTTTCTGTATGCTTAACAAAACACTGTTGAAATCTTGAGAACTGTTTGCTAATCTTGCTCCCAGAATGTGCTGTCCCCAACTGCCAAAATGCAGAATGTATTCGCTCACACATTTACACGCAAACCGCCCACTTGCCCTGACCCATCAATAAACTTCACTCCCTGCCCTCTCCAAGGAAAGTATATAAGCTAGGCTTAAGCTTTTCTCAGGGCTCTCTGCTAAATTCAAGTGAGCTCTGAGCCCCAGCATGCTGGACCCCCAATAATCCCTTTGCTGTTGCATGAGACAGTCTCTTGGTGGTCTCTTCCTCCGATGCTCACCAGACTTTTACATTGGTACAATCATAAGTGTGATATTTGTTTTTAGTGTCCAGAATATTAATGTGAAAAAATGTATATGTAGGTCAGGTGACATGAGTATTTCTTCCACCATTTCTGGGAATAATATTTTGAAGACGTATAAAATAGTATTGGGGGTATAAAGAGGTCTACCATGTGTCTATGCTTTTAGAGATAATGCATGAATAGACAATACAGTGTATAAATAATATAACTGGTTCCACTTTAAATAATTGATTGAATTGATATCTGAAAATATATAAGAAATCATATATTGATATACAATCATTCATTCCAACCAGTTATACATCTAGTGGTAATATTAGGGTTATGGTTCATCAAGTAGGGTGTGTGAGATTTTCTTCAAAAGTAATTATGGAAATCGAAGATTATGTGTTTGGAAAGAAGTCTCATGAAAATACCAGTCAAGACACATGGAGGAATATATCTTTTCTGAAGTAGAAATTGATTGAAAGTGAAACAAATGCCTATAAATGTGCGAACTTGTAGATGAAATATATATATATATATATATATATATATATATATATATATATATATATATATATATATCCAATGATGTGAATAAACTACAGAAATCGTAATGTATCAGTGTTGAAAAAAAATGAACTTCAAAATACACATCATGTCCAATAGGAGTCTAATCGCATTGATGTTAAACTGGGTCAGTTACCTTAGATATATTAGGATTTGTATACACAATTCACTGAAGGTAGTTTTTAGTAGTAGGAAACAAATATGTATTTCAGGTGGATGAATATTTCTGAGAATAATCTTGTGAAAAGATGATTATAAATCCACATATAGAAACAGGAGTGAATTTAGGAAATGTATAATAAGACACAGATATTTCATATTTTGAAAAATCTGGAGAGTATATATATATATATATATATATATATATATATATATATATATATATATATACACAAACACACACACAGACAATAAAAAGTACCACTATATGCAATTGAAATTCACCATGAAATATATATCATCCACAGATCAAAAATATTCATTTTACTGAACATGGATTTATGTATAATCTTGTTCAGCTAGGAAGCTCACTCATAGGTTGAATTTACAGTTCCAACATCGTTTAGGAGGAGTGATCTCTCCTCACTATTTGTATCTGCCATGTCTGCGACCACACAATAATGTACATGTGGTACCAGGTAGAATTTTACATGTGCTTATAAAAATACATATGCTGAATTGGCTACAGAGAAAGGGAGACTGAATTCACATATTTGTTAACTTTAAAAACACATTAAGTACTATTTCAACAAAAAATTGACTAGATTCATAACTCCTACCCTATATAATGCAAAAGGCAAGTGCAACTATACACCATGCCTCTTCTGAACTGCTTGTATTTCACTTCTGTTTGAGTTATTTTTCTACATCATATTAGGATTAGTAGTAACAGCCTAGTAGGGTATGGGGTAGTGTCAAGGATTCATTATTTTGAATGGAAAATTGGAAAATGAATCCAATGTGTATGCAAATATGTGCTACACAAAAATCCTCCCAGTCTCATCCAGAACAATTCCTTGACATTACTTTCACCCCAAGTAAGACACAATTAGAGGAGAAGGTTTATAAAATATGTGAATACATATCTGGAATGGCAATTGCTCAGGAGCTCACAACTTTGGAGGTGGTAGAGGAGTTTCTAAAAGTAAGGGACAGGGTAAAACTCCACAATCATGGAGCTCTGCTGGCCTAAAGACTTCTTGAGAAACTGCCACTGAGGTTGGGCACTTGAAATATATGATGTTGTCAGGAGCTGTATCTTCTTTGTATTGAGACCATCAAAGCTGGGTCTGCATCTATGTGACCTGGAGGACATGGTCTCTTATATTCCAATGAACGTTAGGCAGCAGTGCTGAATTCTCTATTGGTAGGTAAAATTTGGGCACTAGGGGCTAAGTGTCTCCCCGTGTGGACTATGAAGCTATTTGGTCATCTACCAATTGTCGTGGTGTTTCTTGCTGCTGCACTGTTAGTTTGGTATTTGTTTCACGGAATACAAAAATTTTAACAGGGACACAGTGCTGGAGGGATTTCTGTCATGTGTGGTGGTTCAGGGTCTGCAGGAGAATGCACCAACCAGGCTTCTATCCCACATAGCTTGTTCCCAAGACCATAGCAACCTGATTCTGAACATTGCAATGAAACTTCTCCATATAACAAGATTAATTTAAATACAAGGGTCTGCTGGAAGCACCATGTCAGTCAAAAGCCATTTGGAATCCAATGGCACATCCACATGGCCTCACCACAGATGTTTTATCACACACCTGCATACCACTTCTCTAGGACCACAAATCAACAGGCTCAAACTAACTGACATCTCTGTTCTACACCATTTGCATGAAACCCAGTCAATCAAGGAACTGTCTGTTACACTCATGATCAGCAACAGGACATCCAAGGTTCTCCAGTGAAACCTAGTCATGGAAATTTCAAAAATGTCATGATATTGATGTAGGCATTTTTCAAGGATTAATTTGGAGGCACTGTGGGTTTCAATTCATTCAGGATCCATTAAATGTTGAGGAAGATCATTTCAATCAAAGCTCTGGAGAATTGTCACAGGCAAGGCTTCCCAAAGAGTGGCCAAAAGGTTACATGAAGCAAGGACCATAGAGGTCTACAATGTGAGGTCCATGTGTGTTTTGACTCTCAACTATGGTTGCCAAGTCTTTCAAATAAAATCATATGATATCATGGCTGAGATTCCCTGTGCTCTGTGGAAAGCAAAAATGGGCCTAGATCTCAGATTCCAAGGGCGACTCTCATCCGTGTTCTCCTAAAATCCCAACACAATTCATGGCAATAGTTCTCTGAGGACAATTCTACAACACAGTCTCTTAGGGGAATCAAACCAGAGTTTAAATCCAGGTGGACCCAGTCATCTCTTCCAACTGCAACACAAATGACCACAATTAAAACCCAAACACTCCCACATAGCCCTCATATCCTTCCATATAGACACTCATCATAACCTCTGTCTGGAGGTTTCCATGAGGGGCACATCCAATGACAGTGTCCAAAATAAGCTCCCTTGCTCCTCATGTGCCTAACATCATTGTGGCCAGGACACCTTTCCTGTGAACCAGGAGTGGTCAAATAGGCCTGACTTTAATACTGCTCTGCTTCTCCAATTTGACTCCTACTGACTGTCAGGTATAGATTCTTTATGTGATTTGGAGTCATGAGGAAATCCCAGCACCTCTGCAGGGCTTTGAATAACTCATTTGACACAAAGGATCCCTATTTTCACTTGATGGAGGTCAGGAACCTCGCAGAGGAAGGCGAGACTTAATCCACAATGAATGATCTTTTTGCCATTTTGGTTTTGGATGCACATATGGTATCTTTCTTTAGATCCATGTGGTGGTGAGAATCTAAGCCACAACCTCACAAAGGGCCAAGATGCTGATTCAGACACATCCCTTTCCAAACCAATTAAGCAAAGAGCCACAGGTGATGCCCACTCATTTTCACTTGAAAACTGTTTTCTTCAGGCTTCACATAGTGTGGCCTGAGGCAAAGACCTTCCTGACATTCAGGGCAACAGAACAATAGGAAAGCAAAAGGCCCAAAGCAGGGTTTCTCCACTGAGACTTTCCTGGTGACACTGATATCTGATTTTTCTGAGATGCTCCCATTACCTTCAACTATTCAGTACATGGCCATTTCATAGAGCTTGGAGGTGGTTCATATCTTCAACACAAAACCATGAGCCTATCCTGGAGAGTTACCAGAATTCAGGAAGAAAACTGGAACTTAGGAAGAGAGTACTTGTTGCCCATCTATAAGGCAAGCTGCAGTCCATTCATAAATTGGGCAGGATGAATGCTGGGAGCTTTCTACTAGACATGACAAATCCATTGATGCATTCTCTAATGTCTACAACCACGGACACAGTGGGATACACAGACATAGAAACACTCGCCTTGTCAAAGGACATACAAGAAACAGTCCACTCCAAACCAAACAAATCAACTTTCCTACCGATTCTCAGAACATGAGATAAAACCACATAATCACATGCACACCCAACAAGGCACCTCCTTCCCCCAAGGAGGTCTGTGACTATATGGAGTGTCCTCTGACTTGTGGGCCATACTATGTTCCCCCGAAATGGCCTGTACTGTCTCAGATCTTGTCTCCTTGTCGAACTCTGTGAAATTGTCAGGAGCCAGGGGTGAACAACTACCTGCTTTCCCAGGAAAGGCCCCTCTTCAGAGCTTTTCTTGCATTTGGACATCCTCACATCAGTTGGTACCAAGAAAGATTGACCCTGTCCTCGGTAAATCCAAACAAGTGAGCCCACTGGGAGTGGGACTGGGACTGCCTCTGGGTGCCTGGCTTCTTGGATCCCAAGTTCAGAGAGTTCCAACACCAAGGAAGTTAGGTAGGTCAATTCCTTCAGGAACTGAATGAGGTCACTGCCTTGACAGCCACTTTGTCCTAACAGTTGCTTCCAAGGGTCCCATGAGATAGAGGCTGCCACTACTTCCTGTGACACTTTCACAAGTTAGAATTGTATATCAACCATAGGCACCGGGAAACAGCTCTCCACACAAGCCTGGTTTGGTCCATCTTCTCTACATTAAGAAGAAAGATCCTGATTCAGACACATTCCTTCATCCTGACCAGGGTGTTTGCCACCAAGAGGATTTTGCTCTCTTAGGTCCTTCATAGCTGCCTACATCTTATCCGGGGATAATTTCTGCATGTACCATTGAGGTTATCAGTAGGTGGAATATTCCCTATATTCCTGTATTGTAAGACCAACTCTGTCCCTGCTCTTCTGTAACGTTAGATTGAGGGAACACTGTATGGTTAGGGTTAATAACAGGTTCGATTTTTGTTAGGAATCATTCTGCGAGATGAATAATGGTATTGGGAACCTGTGATATTTACAACAATATACAGGTGAAATATAAGTTTGAAAACAGAAATCTAGGTAAGATTTGAAGCCCAGTAAGGCATTAGGCCCTTGAGTGGAATACTTAGCTTTGAATTATATTCTGCACAGATGTCTTAGATAAATCGAGATACAATGGCATAGGACCTTTTACCTTGAATGACTGAATGTCAAAGAGAACATCCAGTCAAAAAGAGAGAGTCGGTAGGATTAGAAAGATATTCAGCACGTTTAGAAAGAAGAGTGAGTATAGGAGTGGGACCAAAAGTTCTTTAGCAATAGGGTTTCTGGTAGAGAGTGAATGTAAATGTCAGCCCATGTGAAGAGTCAGTCAAAATAATGAACTGGAATAATATGTAGGGAAGAAGATATCAATAGAGACATTAGGAAATCATGCAAAGTATAAAGAGAGTGATAGGATTAGACATTTTCAGCATGCTTGAGGTTGAATATATAGTCTTAGGAAGAAACAAATATGTAGTCACCAAAAGGATTGAAATTTGAGAGCATTAGGCAACCTGGACATGGATGTTTTTAGTAATCCCTGCTCACTTTCCATTTAGGCTTTGGTACAATCATAAGTGTGACCTCTGCATTTTCTGTCCAGAATATTACTGTGATAAAATGCATATGTAGATCAGGTGTCATGAGTATTTCTTCCACCATTTCAGGGAGCAACATTTTGAAGACGAATAAATTAGCATTGCGGTTACAAATAGGTGTACCCTGTGTCTATGAGTATAGAGATAATGTATGAATAGACCATACTGTTAATAAGTAATATAACTGGTTCCAACTTTAAATAATGCATTGAATTGATATTTGAAAATATATAGGAAATCATATATTGATATACAATCATTCATTCCAACCAGTTATACATCTAATGGTAATATTAGGGTTATGGTTTATTATGAAGTGTGTGTGAGTTTTGCTTCAAAATGATTATGGAAATCGAAAATAATGTGTTTGGAAAGAAGCCTCATGAAAAGACCATTCAAGAAACCTGGAGAAATACATGGGTTCTGAAGCAGGAAATTATTGAAAGTGAATCAAATGCCTATAAATTTGTGAACTTGTGGATGGAATATATATCCTATGATGTTCATAAACTGAAGAAATAGTAACTTACCAGTGTTGAATGAAAGGAGCTTCAAAATACACATCCTGTCCCATAGGAATCTACTTGCATTGATGTTAAACTGGGTCACTTACTGTAGAAATGTTAGGATTGTATCCACCATTCACTGAATTTTTTTTCAGTACTAGAAACAAATATGTAGTTCAGGTGGATGAATATTTCTGAGAATAATCTTCTGAAAAGTTGATTATAAATCCACATACATGAACATGAATGAATTTACGTAGTGTATATAAGACACATATATTTCGTATTTTGAAAAAAATTGGAGAGTTTGTATATATATATATATATATATATATATATATATATATATATATATACACACTACACACAAAAAAAACACAAAAAATTAGAAGTAGCAATATATATGCCAATTGAAATTCATCATAAATTATATATCAACTACAGATACAAAAATATTTATTTTACTGAACATGGATTTATGTATAATGTTGTTCTACTAGGAACCTCACCCATAGTTTGAACTTTCAGTTCCAACAGCGTTTAGGAGGAGTGATCTCTTCTCACAATTTGTATCTGCCAAGTCAGCTCACCTCACAAGAATATACGTATGATACCAGGTAGGATTCTATATGTGCATATAAAAATACATGTGCTGAATAGGCAACAGAAAAAGGGAGACAGGTATTCACATATTTGTTAACTTTAAAAACACATGGACAATTATTTAAATTAATAAATTAACTAGATTTATAATACCTACCCTATATCATGCAAATAAGGCAAGTCCAACTATACACCATGCCTCCTCTGAACTGCTTCCATTTCTATTCTGTTTGGGTTATTTTTCTCTATCATATTCGGATAAGGAGTCATAGTCTAGTAGGGTATGCTTTAGTGTCAGGTGTCCCGGCCAGCAGGACACATCAACTTGGGCGTTGAACCTAGATGGGGAGGAATGAAGGGACAAGAGACATGAGAGATGATAGCAAGAGAGGATTTCTGATTATGCTGCAAAATTTTATTGTTTTCACAGGGTATTAATATGCTGCGAATGGGAAAGCTCCCTTATCAGCAGTTGCTGGATATCTTCACAGGGTGAGATAACCTGAGGATATTTCAGAAAGTCAGATGGCCGCAGGATGTCTCAGGGAGATAGATTGCTGTGGGATGTCTCCCAGGCAAGATGTCTCCCAGGGCGCTGTTTCATGTAAGTGTCAGGCTATTCTTCAAAGGAGAGCTTCCTTCTAGCCCCTGACCTCTCCCCCTTTCTTATATAAAATATTTGACCATACATTATTGCCAATGTTTTTAGGGGGTGATAGAGGCTCTGTTCCTCTAGGAGGCCTTAGAATATCTCGTGATCCAAGCGAGCGCCTTCACTAGGAGATTTTGTGGTGGCCTTTGCATGTTTTTGGAGGAGATGGCTTTGAGGGGGAACATGCCAACCGCCATTCACCAGAGCGTGTCACTCAGAGGTCTTGGGTTTTGTGGTCCGTGCATCCATCCTCCTGCAGTCCTTCCTGCACCCTCCGTTATTATGGCCTAACGTCCTCACTCCATGGATGCGTCCTCCTGCAAGCAGACGGGCCCATGGAGGAGCAAACCCTTATGGCAAGGACAGAAGACGGTTGTTCAGAGCTGTTACTCATACTTTTATATAAGAAAGAGAGATCTTGGGGATGTAAACTTAAGAAATAAGCCTGTGAGAAGGGTAGAACATCCTTTTAAATGTTGACAGCATGGTCGTCCATCTCCAGATGATGATAGTGGACCTCAATTGGCTTAGAGGCCAATATATTAATCTGTTCTTTAATAAATTGTACCAGCCTATTTATAATGCAAGGTCCTATGGACACCATTAAAAGTAAACCCAACAAAGGGCCTAATAGGGGAAGAAGGTAGGGTAGAAATCCATTAAGCCCACTACAGAGGGGATTTTTAAATAGTTCCCTTTGACTCTAATTTAGTGCATACTATGCCTGATTTATTGGCATAAAAGCAGCATCGTTCCCCTAAGGCCAAGCAAATAGCTCCATGGTTAGCAGTCAGCAAATCTAAGCCTCATCTGTTTTGAATGAACACTTCTGCCGGGGTGTCTATTTGGTCCTGCTAATCTTGTACATCTTGTACATCATTTATAAGCTGTTGATACGGGCGATGGTAAGAGTGTTTAGCTGTGCCTAAGCCAGTGTACCTGTGCCCACAGCAGCTGTTATTCCAGGGCTGGCAATGAGTGGTAAGGCCTTTATTGCCCGCCTTTGTCTTTTGACTAAGGTGTTTAGGCTAAGAATGGGTAGAGGTTCATCTCATGGGACAATAGTCATATCAGGGAGTAATAAGGTAAGACAGCCACCAGTCCAATTCGCTGGAAGCGTGGGGAAGAACGATTTTCCTCCACACATAAAAACTGTGCCATTGTGGTTACAAGGAGATGGGGTGGGTGAGGAATAATTTTGTACTGTTGAGCAATTTCCAAAGGAAGATATTCCAACATCAATATCATAGGTATTATACTGCATTGCGCCTAAAAGACATAATGTAAAAGTGCCTATAAGCTGTACTTTAAAAGGAAATCCAGGTTGGCATGTATTATCATTGTCTATGATAGAATAAATAGGAACTGCCATAGGCATGATTGCCCATGTTGTCATGCAGAGCCAGCAATCACAAGCAAGGGTGGGTTTGGAATTATTAAGCAAGGAGAAGGTAGTTTCCAACATTTCTAATGTATTGGTATCTAAACCTGGGAGCTGGAATTTAGGCTACATTAAGGGATGATATGTGAGTTCAGGGATTTGGGTTTGCAAAAGTTTGATTATCTGAGGATGCTTGACAGCATCAGTGGGTCCTCCACCATCAGAGACCCCTGTAGGGGCCTTAATGGGCCAGAAGGAGGGTTTACCGACAGTGCCTTGGCACCCAGCTGACTGTAGCTTGGTGTATTTGTGTTCTAATCCCTGGTCAAAGAGAACGGGGGTATAATAAATAGTGGTCCCCCCTGCTGCATGAGTTTTAGTTAGGGAGGCTTCAAAAAATTGTTCTCCCTGCTTGTTAACACAAATTTAGGGTGACACATAACAAGAGCCATGCATCACCTGGGTATGCGAACAGTTTGCAGAACAATTTTGGAGAGCTTTACTTGTACTATGGAGAATAATCTTTGGCTTGTTAACACATACCCATTTAGGCTGATGAACTTCTCCGAGTTTATGGTCAATCTCGGCAGAGAGGTAAGCCACTTTAGTCACGCAGTCAGCAGTCTGGGTCCATCTAGTTGGAGCCTGAGTCCAAGATTTTCCCTTGCATTCGCAGGGGGAGGCAAAAAGGTACTCCATGATATTGGAAGGTGTAGGGCTAAGGCCTGCGTGTACAAACCTGTTCAGCAGAAGTGCCTTAAGCAGGATGCTCACACAGATTGTTGGCTGCATCTGAAAAAGATGAAAATTTGTCCTCAAGAGGAGGACCTCCGTCCCTATGTTGAGGTAAGTCATTATCCTGTTTAACCAGGCGTTCTGGTAACCATTTTGGGGCTGCTTGCTCTTGGTCCAAAACACAAGCTGAGCCTCGTCCCCAGATGAGGACAGGATCTGGGCCTTTCCATTTATTTGTAAGAGCATCTGGCCAAATAACAGGTGGGCGAACAGAATTGGATGAGGGATGCCAGTGTCTGTCTGCAGCCGAATGGCCTTCACTGTCTACGGTAAGAAAAAAAAAGGGCAAATAATGCATGGTTAAGGCGATGTCTGGGAGTGGTAAATTCAAAGGCGGATGCCTGAAAGTGGGTTAGCCAAGTCTTTAAGGTAAGGTGCGCACCTTCCATAATGCCTTGGCCCTGAGGGTTGTATGGAATTCCAGTAGTATGACAAATTTGCAAGGTAGCACAAAACTGTTTAAACGTGGCACTGGTATATGCAGAACAATTATCTGTTTTAATATGTATTGTTTTACCCATTACGGAAAAGCCTGAAACAAGATGAGACAGGACATCTTTGGTAGCCTCTCCAGAATGTGGTGGTGCAAAAATAAAGTCGCTGAAGGTATCTATAGAAACGTGTATATATTTGGTTTTTCCAAATTCAGGAAAATGAGTAACATCCATTTGCCAAACCTGATTGTGCAGTAATCCTCGGGGGTTAACTCCCAAGTGTTGAATGGGGAGGGAGACAGTGAAATCAGGGAATGCTTTTACTATCTCTCCTGCCTGTTGCCTGGTAATTTTACAAAGTAATCAAAGGCTCTGGGAATTTAGATGGTGAAGATTGTGTAACTCCGTGGCCTTTTGAATGAAGCCAACAAAAATAAGAAACATGGAATGAGTTGTTGTGTCAGCATGGGCATTACCTTGTGTCAGAGGCCCGGGAAGATCAGAGTGTGCCCTGTTGTGTCCTAAGAAAAGTGGGTGTTGTCTGGCCTGAATTAGCTGCTAAAGCTGGTAAAACAGAAAGGCCGCATTGGAAGAAGCCTCAATGGTGGGCAAAATCTCTAGCAGCAGCACAGAATGAACAATGTAGGCACTGTCTGCATAAATATTAACAGGATTATCAAAAAATGTTATAAAAACTTGTGTTATGGCAAACAACTCCACAAACTGTGCTGACTGATAGACAGTATCAAAGGTGGTAGGCTGGTTATTGATAACAAAGACCGCATGGCCATTACTTTAACCGGCTGTAACGACAGTAAGGACTTGAGGAATGGGAGCCTTATGAGTAATTTTGGGAAAAATAAATGGATGTAACTAGACAAAATGTAAAACGGGGACATTGGGGAGGTGGTTATCAATTGTTCCCAAAAAGCCTGATAGGGCAATACCCCATTCATCCACTGGCTGTAGTAAAAATTGGGTTTGGTTCTTAGTATATGGAATAAAATATTATCAGGGTCTTTGCCAAAATGTTGTGGAGAAAGCAAACGACCTTTAATAATAATAGACACTACCTGAGCAACATAAACAGTAATTACCTTGGAGGATGTGGTGTGTAAATGGACCCAAAGCAAGGGGCAGCCTTTATTTTTAAAATGTGGATCTCATTGCCAAAATATTCCTGTGGGTGTATGAGGAGTGGTTAAAATAACCAGAACCAGAGGAAGGTTATAAGAAATTTGTGTAACAAACTGTTGGGCAATGGCTTCTGTGACTTGGTTTAATGCCTGTCATGCCTCGGGAGTAAGCTTTTGAAAGGAGGAGGTGTGGGAAATACCTCTCAAAACATCATTAAGGGGCAAAAGTACACAAGTGGGTAATTTTAAATATGTTCTTAGCCATTGAATATCCCCCAGTTATTTTTGAAAATCATTAAGGTTGTGAAGATGGTCCACACGTAGTTGTATTTTAAGAATTTGGATCTGATTATCTTGAAGTTTATTGCCCAAATAGGTATAAGGGTCCTGTGTTTGAACCTTATTCAGGAGCTATCTGTAGTCCCAAGGTAGTGAGGGTTTTGTAAAGTTCCAAGTAACAATTATTAAGGTCATGGGTATTAGGTGCATCAATTAACAAATCATCCATATAATGTAAAATATAAATTTGTGGCCATCGCTCTCTCACAGGGTCTACTGCTTGAGCAACGCATTTTTGGAAAAGACTAGGGCTGTTGGCCATACCTTGGGGAAGAACCTTCTATTGAAATCTCTGCATAGGGCCCTGAAAATTAATGAGAGGGAGACAAAAGGCAAAATAGCATCTATCCTCAGGATGTAAAGGAATGGTAAAAAAGCAATCTTTTAAGTCAATAACCATTTTACAATAGTTTTTGGGAATAGCCACTGGTGTGGGAATACCTCGCTGTAGTGCTCCCATCAGGCACATAACTTTATTAATGGCACACATATTGTAAAAGGCGGCACTTGCCTGCTTTTTTCTTGATAACAAAAATAGGAGTGTTCCATGGTGAGGTTGAGGGCTCTACATAGCCGGCTGCCAGCAGTTCCTGCAATAACATGGAGGCAACCTCTAATTTTTCTTGTATAAGTGGCCACTGATCCATCCACAAAAGAGTCTTAATCTCCCAAATAACTCTATCTCCATGGGGTACAGGAGGTCAGGGACCGACACAAAAAATCAGAATTCCCAAGACCATATGTATTTGTTTTTTGTATGTCTTGTATACACTCAACCAGTCCTTGTCTCAGTCTCAAAAGGCCTGTACCAGGGACAAAATTCATATGAAGCATTTTATGAGTCACCATGGAATTGGGAATGGCAAGAATAACTTCCATTTGACTCAAAATATCTCAGCCCTGTAGGTTAACAGGGAGGTCAGGAACAATGAAAGGAGTGACAGTTCCCTTATTACCCTCTTTATCAGTCCAGCTAAGAGCCCTAGAGCTGACCAGAGGATTTTTGACTGTCCTATCCCTTTAAGGTCAGTCAAGGGTGGGGTGAGGGTCCAACCTGATGGCCAGTATTTTTGAGAAATTATTGTGGCATCAGCTCCAGTATATAGAATTCCTTGAAATTCCTTTCCTTCAATAAATAAGGTAAGGGTGTGTCTATTGTGAGAAAGGGGCTGAACCCAATATACATCAGAAGAGCCCAAGGAGGCAATTCCCTGCGGTAGGTTTGGGCGGTGGAAGTGCCTCCTGAATCCAAGGGAAGGATTATTTATTATGCAAGTCTTGTTCCTGCTTGGATGGCCATAACTCAATTAAAATCTGTGGCCAGGATTTTTATTTCTCCAGTGAAATCATTATCATTAATGCCAGGGAAGACCTGAACACCTTGTAAGGTAGTAGAGGTTCTTCCACGAATAAGGGCACTCGTATGAGATGGAGGGGGACCCATAATTCCAGTGGGAATTATCTGGGCCCTTGAAATGAGTCTAATATTGTATCAGTGGCAGCACAAAGGTCGAATCCTGCGCTGCCTGGGGTGGCTAGTTGAAGGGAGGCAATTGTGGAGAAGGATTTTGAAATAGGTTGGGAGTTTGGGAAGGAACAAACGTTATTGCCCCTGGGTTTGTCCTGGGGGAGGTCGTAGCCAGGGGCTGGCCCCACAGGAATTTTCCTAAGAAGCAGGAAGAAATAGGCTGTCCCAGTGCATTTGTCTTAGATCTACACTCACTGACCCAGTGATGACCTTTACCACATCTAGGGCAAAGTGTAGCTCAGGGAAGTCTAGTCCCAGTTTGAGGAGATGCTATTCCTAGGCTTTGTTTGCCTGTAGGACACTTGCGTGCAAAATAGCCAGGTTTTTTTTTACAAGTAACGCAAGTATGTGAGCCAGGATTGTGAAAGGCCTTGGTAAAGGCGGCACCTAAAGCGAGACGCATTGCATGGGCTGCACCTACCCCTGGACAGAGTCTAATAAAGTCAGAATGTTTCACTTTATCCTTGTGTGGTCAAAGAACATCCTGACATGCTGGGTTGGTGTTTTCAAAGGCAAGATGTTTTACAAAGGTGCTTTCGCTTTTGCTTGGTTCAAGCAAGCATTCTGCAGCTAGGTTAAGCCGGGGAACAAAGTCGCTATAAGGCTCATCAGGCCCTTGTCGAATTTTTGCCAGGGAAGTAGTAGTGGAGGCCTTTTGAGGGAGGCGTCTCCAAGAATGTAAGCCAGCCACCTGAATCTGCACCAAAAGTCCAGAAGGGAAAAGTGCCTGTTTAGTTTTAGTGTCAAAAGGCGCATTGCCCACTAGCTTAACATAAGTCCAGGATTTAGAGTAGGCCTTAGTTAAATTTTTGTGAGCAGTTTCCTGACAGTGCTCTTGAAATCTGCATTCCATAACAGAAAGTCTCCAGCACTGAGGGTACTCGGGCTAGAAATTTCCAATCATTGGGAGTAAGCCATTGTGTGCTGTGGCTTTCTACTAAAGCCAATGTGTAGGGCTCAGTGGGTCCATAGTGAGCACAAGCCTTTTTAAGTTTTTCAAGAAAACACAGGCTTACTTTTTTGTAGACACTTTGGGTTCCTTCCTTCAGAGGGGTGAAATCCTCATCCTATGAGTCCTGATCTCCTCGATCCATTTCCCCGGCTTCCTCCTCTTGATCCTTGTCTAAGTCTTTGACCTCAGCCTGGGCAGGCTTATCTATCTGATTGCGGGTGACTGAGAAGGCGAGAACAGGCCAATGGAGCGACTTACCCTTTGTATTAGACCACCTTGGGAAAGCTTGCGTTGACTCCATGCCTAAGGCAAATGAACAGAGCTCAGAGTCAAGGGATCTTAATTCTTTTAAAAGTTGGATCTGTTCCCGTCTATGTTGGAGAGACTCTCGCAAGGGAGGCAGGTTAGGCAAGGGAGGTGGGGAAAAAATATCTGGGGGGGGCATTTGGCCCCTGAAGGGCCAGACCACAAATGGCAGGAGGGATATAGGAGGGAGGTGGATGTGTATGTCCTATAGGCTGTGGCAGGGTCCTGAGAGGTGCTGTGTTATCTGAGTGGTAGCGAGCTGCTTCCTTCTCCAAAGTAGCCTCCTCCCCAGGGGTCAATGTGTCTCTGGGATTTAAAACTGGTTAAAGGCGGTTGGTAACCACTGGAGCCTTATTTATTAGGGTGGTATTTTGAGGGGGACCAGGAAGTTTCCCAGGGTCCTGTGGAGAATGAGAAGGGTCTATGTCTATACTAACTAATGGGCATGCCGAGGGGGGACGAGAGGTCTTTTACATAGTCTCTTCCCCAATCTTGACAAGTTTTAAGGTACCATTGTCAAAGAGTGAACTTTTACAAATTTCATTAATTAAGTTCCAGTAAGAAAAGGTGGGAACAGGCACTTTTTCTGGGCCAAAGAATTCATAATAATCTTTTAAACAATCTCCTACTCTAAACCATCTTTTTCCATTTATGGTCCCTTCAAGGGGAAACCATGGACACAATTCTCCATGTATGACAAGAAAAATTATAAGTCCTTTTTCTTATAGGCTCTCCCCATGTCTTGAAGGACTCCTTGAGGCCTGACAAAAACAAATCATGTGATGAAACTTCTTGTCCCATGGTGGGTCACTCACCATGCGTCATTGCCACTCTCCTCCTGGATCTGTCACTTGGTGGTATCTGCTGAGGCAATCGCGAGCTCCGCTTGACCAAGACTTCCAAAAGGACGAGGTTGCCAATCATTCAAAAGCTTGAGCCCCAGTCGGTGGGCGACAGATGTCCCGGCCGGCAGGACACATCAAGGTGGGCAGCGAACATAGATGGGGAGGAATTCAGAGACATGAGACACGATAGATGACAGCAAGACAGCAGTTCTAATCAAGCTGCAAACTTTTATTGTTCACACAGGGGAATTTATATGCTGGACATGGGAAAGCTCTCTTATCAGCTGTTCCTGGATGTCTTCACAAGGTGAGGTAACCTCAGGATGTTTCAAGAAGACAGATGGCCATAGGATGGCTCAGGGACACAGATGGCAACAGGATGTCTCTCAGACAGGATGTCTCCCTGGGGGCTGTTTCTTGTACGTGTCAGACTATTCATTGAAGGAGAATTCCTTCTACCCCTGACAGTCAGGGATTCAGTATTTCGAATGGAAAATTGGAAAATGAATCCAATGTGTATGCAAATATGTGCTACCCAAAACTCTTCCCACTCTCATTCAGAACAATGCCTTGACATTACCTTTACCAGAAGTAAGACACAATTAGAGGGGAAGAGTTAGAAATTCTGTGAATACACATCTGGAATGAAAAAATTCTCAGGAGTTCACAAACTTGGAGGTGGTATAGGAGTTTCCAAAAGTAAGGGACATGGTAAAAACTCCACAAACATGGAGCTCTGCCAGTCTAAAGACTTCTTGAGAAACTGCCTCTGAGGTTGGGCACTTGAAATATATGTTGTTGTCAGCAGCTTTAGCTTCCTTTGTAGTGACACCATCAAAGCTGGGTCTGCATCTATGTGACCTGGAAGACATGGTTTCTTTTTTTCCAGTGAACATGAGGTAGCAGTGCTGAATTCTCTCTTTGTAGGTAAACTGTTTCCACTGGGGTCTAAGTGTCTCCCAGTATGGACTGTGAAGCCATTTAATCATCCTCCACTTTTTGTGGTGTTTCTTGCAGCTGCACTGGGAGTTTGGTATTTGCTTCAAGAAATACAAGGAGTTCAACTGGGACAAAGTGCTGGATGGAGTTCTGTCATGTGTGGTTCGTAAGGGTCTACAGAAGAATGCACCAACCAGTATTCTATCTCACATAGATTGCCCCTAGACCATAATAATCTGATTCTAAACATTTCACTGAAACCTCTCCATATAACAAGATGCCTTTACATAGAAGGGACTGGGGGCTGCCCCATGTCAGTCAGAAACCATTTGGAAGCTAATGGAAGATCCATATGACCCCACCACAGATGTTTTAACACACATTGCAAACCACTACTCTAACCCGACTACTCAGCAGGCTCCAAATTACTGGCCTCTATGTTTTACACCATTTTCATGAAACCCAGTAAATCAAGGCACTATCTGGTACACTCATGATCATCAATAGGACATCAAACGGTACTCCAGTGCCACCTGGTCATGGAAATTTCAAAAATTTAATAGTATTTATCTAGAGATTTTTCAAGGATGAAGTTGGAGGCACTGTGGGTTTCAATTTATTCAGGAACCATTAAATGGAGAGGAAGCTCATTTCAATGCATGCTCTGGAGAACACTAACAGGCAAGATTTTCCAAAGACAGGCCAAAAGGTCACATGAAGCCAGGCCCATTGAGGTCTACAATGTGAGGTCCATGTGTGTTTTGACTTGCAAATATGGCTGCCAAGTCTTTTAAATAAAATCATGTGATATCCTGTCTGAGATTCCCAATGCTCTGTGAAAAGCCAACCTGGGCCTAGATCTCATTTTCCAAGCGTGACTCTCATGCATGGACTCCTAAAATCCCAACTCAATACAAAGCAATACTTCTTTGAGGTCAGTTCCAGAACACAGTCTCTAGGGGAATCACACCAGTGTTCAAGCCCAGGTGGACCCAGTTATCTCTTCCTACAGCCACACAAATGACCACAATTAAAACCAAAACACTCCCACATGGCCCTAATATTCTTCCATATAGACACTCATTATATCCTCAGGCTGTAGCTTTTCATGAGGGGCACAGCCAAAATAGTGTAGAAAATAATCTCCCTTGCCCCATTTGCCTAAAGTCAGTGTGGCCAGGACACCCTTTCCGTGAACCAGGAGTGATCAAAGAGGCCTGCCATTAATACTGCTCTGATTCTCCATTTTGAGGCCTACCGACTGTGGGGTTTAGATTCTTTATGTTAATTGGAGTCATGAGAAAACCCAAGCATCTATGGCCTACTCCCTGCAGGTCTTTGAAGAACTCATTTAACCCAAAGGATCTCTATTCTCAATGATGGAGGTCAGGAACCTTACAGAGGAAGGTGAGACTTCATCCACAATGACTGCTCTTTTGGCTAATTTGGTTTTGGATGTACACATGGGATTTTTTTTTAGATCCATCAGGTGCTGAGAATCTAAGCCACTTTCTCACACAGGGCCAAGAGGCTGATTCAGACACATCCCTTTCCAAAGAAATTAAGCAAAGAGCCACAGGTAATGCCCATACGTTTCCATTTGAAAACTGTTTTCTTAATGCTTCACAAAGGGGTGGCCTGAGGCAAAGACCTTCCTGACATTCAGGGCAACAGAAGAATAGGTAAGCAAAAGGCCCAAAGCAGGGTTTCTCCACTGAGACTTTCCTGGTCACACTGATATCTGAGTTTTCTCAGATGCTCACCATTCTCTTCAGCTATCCAGTACATGGCCATGTCACAGAGCTTGGAGGTGGTACATATCATGGACACAAAACCATGATACTATTCTAGAGATTGGCCAGAATTCAGGAAGAAAACAGGAACTTAGGAAGATATTAGGTGTTGCCCATCCATAAGGCAAGCCGCAGACCATTCATAAATTGGGCAGGATGAATCCTGGGAAGATTTCTACTAGACAGGACACATGTATTGATGCATTCTCTTTTCTAATGTCTACAACCACGAACACAGTGGAATACACAGACATAGAAACCCTCGCCTTGTCAAACAACTTACAAGAAACAATTCACACCAAACCAAACAAACCGACTTTCCTACCTATTCTCAGAACATGACACAAAACCACAAACCCACACCCACACCCACACAGACCCCCAAGTAGGTTTGTGACAATACGGAGTGTCCATTGACTGGTGGGCCATAATATATTCCACCATAATGGGTTGTGCTGGTTCAGATCTGGTCTCCGTGGCCAACTCTGTGAAGCTGTCAGAGGCTAGTGGTGAGCCTCCACCTGCTTTCTCAGGAAAGGACCCTCTTCAGACCTTCCTGGCATTTGGCCAGCCTCATATCAGTAGGTACCAAGAAAGACTGACTCTGTCCTTGGTAAACACAAACAAGTTTGACCACTGGAACTTGGACTGGGACTGGCTCTGGGAGCCTGGCTTCCTGGATTCCAAGTTCAGAGAGTTCCATCACCAAGGAAGTGAGGTGAGGTCACTTCCTTCAGGAACTGAATGAGGTCACTACCTTGGCAACCACTATGTCCTAACAGTTGCTTCCAAGGGTCCAATGAGATGGCGGCTGCACCTTCTTGCTCTGATATTTTCACAATTTAGAATGGTATATCAACCATAGGCACCTGGGAACAGCTCTCCACACAGGCCTGGTTTGGTCCATCTTCTCTAAATTAAGAACATAGAGGCTGATTCAGACACAACCCTTCATCCTGACCAGGTTGCTTTCCATGGAAGATGACTTTTGCTCTCTCAGGTCCTTCATAGCTGTCTACATCTTCTCCAGGGATCATTTCTGCATAGACCTTTGAGATTCTCAGCAGGTGGAAGATCCCCTACATTTCTGTATTGTAAGACCAGCTCTGTCCCTGCTCTTCTGTAAAGTTAGGTTGAGGGAAGAGTGTATGGTAAGGGTTAATAACATGTTCAATTTGTGTTATGAATCATTCTGCTGAATGAATAATGGTATTGAGACATTGTGATATTTATAAGAATATATAGGTGAAATATATGTTTGAATACAGAAATTTAAGATTTGAAGCCCAGAAGGGCATTAGTCCCTTCGTTGGAATACTTAGTGTTGAATATCATTCTGCACAGATGTCTCAGATAATTCTATACACAATGGCATAGGACCTTGAAAATTGGATGATTGAATGTGGAAGGGAATATCCAGTCAGAAAGGGATAGTTGGTAGGATTAGGAAGATAGTCGGTAGGTTTAGGAAGAAGAGTTAATATAGGATTTGGACCAAAAGTTCTTTAGCAAAAGGTTTTCGGTTAGAGAGTGAATGTAAATGTCAGCACATATGAAGATTCAGTCACAATGATGAACTTTGAAAAATATGTAGGAAAGCAGATAATAATAGAGACATTACAATATCAGGCAAAGTATAAAATGAGTTATACGATTAGACATTTACAACAAGGATGAGTTTGAATATATAATATTAGGAAGAAACAAATATGCAGTCACCAATAGGTTTGACATTTGAGAACATTAGCCAACCTGGACATGGATGTTTTTAGTAATCCATGCTCACCTTCCTTTTAGGCTTTGGTACAAACTTAAGTGTGATCTTTGTATTTGGTGTCGAGAATATTACTGTGATAAAATGTATATGTAGATCAGGTGACATGAGTATTTCTTCCAGCATTTCCGAGAGCAATGTTTTGAAGTCCAATAAATTAGTATTGTGGGTACAAAGAGGTGTACCCCGAGTCTATGAATATAGAGATAATGCATGAAGAGACCACATTGTGAATAAATAATATAACTGGTCTCACTTTAAATAATGGATTGAATTGATATCTGAAAATATATAAGAAATCGTATATTGATATACCATCATTAATTCCAACCAGAAATACGTCTAATGGTAATATTAGGGTTATGGTTTTTCATGAATTGTGTGTGAGTTTTGCTTCAAAAGTGATCATGGAAATCGAAAATAATGTGTTTAGAAAGAAGTCTCATGAAAAGACCAGTCAAGAAAATGGAGGAATACATGTGTTCTGAAGAATAAAATGACTGAAAGTGAAACAATTGCCTATAAATTTGCGAATTTGTGGATGAAATATATATCTTATGATGTGCATAAACTGAAGGAATAGTAATGTTCCTGTGTTGAATGGAAATGAAAGTCAAAATTCATATCATGTCCCATAGGAATCTACTTGCATTGATGTTAAACTGGGTCAGTTACTTTAGAAATATTAGGATTTGTATGCACCAATCACTGAAGTTACTTTTCAGTACTAGGATACAAATATGTATTTCAGGTGAATTAATATTTTTGAGAATACTCTTGTGAAAATTTATTTATAAATTCACATACATGAATATGAATGAGTTTAGAGGGTGTATAATAAGACACATATTTCATATTTTGAAAAATCTGGAGACTGTATATATATATATACAAACACACAGACATTAAAAATAACATAATATATGCCAATTGAAATTCATGATGAAATGTATATCATCCACAGATCCAAAAATATTTATATTATTGAACATGGATTTATGTATATTGTTGTTCAACAAGGAAACTAACTCATAGGTTGAATTTTCAGTTCAAACAGCATTTAGGCAGAGTGATCTCATAAAATTTGTATCTGCCAAGTGAGTCACCTCATAAGAATGTACGTGGGGTATCAGGTAAAATTCTATAATTACATGTAAAAATACATGTGCTGAATAGGCTACAGAGAAAGGGAGACAGGAATTCACATATTTGTTAACTTTAAAACACATGGAGAACTATTTCAACAAATAATTGACTAGATTTATAACTCCTACCCTTTATAATGCAAAAGGCAATTCCAACTATACACCATGCCTCCTCTGAACTGCTTGTATTTCTATTCTTTTTGGGTTATTTTTCTCCATCTTATTAGAATTAGTAGTCAGAGTCTAGTAGGGTAGGTGTTATTGTCAGCAATTCAGTATTTTGAATGGAAAATTGGAAAATGAATCCAATATGTATGTAAATATGTGGCACACAAAATTCTTTCCACTGTCATTCAGAACAATGTCTTGACATTACAATCTCCCAGAGTAAGACACAATTAGAGGAGAAGAGTTAGAAAATCTGTGAATAAATATCGGGTATGGAATATGCTCAGGAGTCACAACCTTGCAGTTAGTAGAGGAGATTTCAAAAGTAAGGGACAGGGTAAACACTCTACAAACATGGAGCTCTGCTGGCCTTATGACAACTTGAAAAACTGCCTCTGAGGTTGGGCACTTGAAATACATGTTGTTGTCGGGAGCTTTAGCTTTCTTTGTAGTGAGACCACCAATGCTGGGTCTGCATTTATGTGACCTGGAGGACATGGTTTCTTATTTTCCACTGAATATGAGGCAGAAGTGCTGAATTCTCTCTTTGTAGGTAAACTGTGGACACGGGGGGCTAAGTTTATCCAAATGTGGACCATGAAGCCATTCGGTCATCCTCCACTTTTTGTGGTGTTTCTTGTTCTGCACTGGGATTTTGGTATTTGTTTCATGAAATGAAAAGAATTCAACTGTTACCCGGTGCATGACTGAGTTCTGTCACGTGTGGTAGGTCAGGGTCTGCAGGAGAACGCACCAACCAGGCTGATATCCCACATAGCTTGCCCCCTTGACCATAGCAACCTGATTCTAAACATTGCCATGAAACCTCTCCATATAACAAGATGCTTTTACATATAAGGGTCTGCTGGCTGTACCATGTCAGTCACAACCATTTGGAAGCCAATGGGAGATCCACATGGCCCCACCACAGATGTTTTATCACTCACCTCCCCACCACTCCTCTAGGCCCACTCCTCAGCAGGCTCCAACTTTCTGTCTTCTCTCTTCTGCACCATATTCATGAAAACCACTCAATCAAGGCACTGTCTGGTATACTCATGATCAGCCACAGGATATCCAAAGATTCCGCACTGCCACCTGGTCATGGGAATTTTAAAAATTTCATGGCATTTATCTACCCATTTTTCAAGGATGAAATTGGAAGCACTATGGGTTTCAATTCATTCTGTAACCATTAAATGGTGAGGAAGCTCATTTCAATGAAATCTGTGGAGAACTCTCACAGGCAAGGCTTCCAAAATAGTGGCCAAATGATCACATGAATCCAGGCACATTGAGGGCTACAATGTGATTTCCATGTGTGTTTTGACTCTCAACTATGGCTGCCAAGTCTTTCAGAATAAAATCATGTGATATCCTGGCTGAGATTCCCAGTGCTCTGTGAAAAGCCACCCTGGGCCTAGATCTCAGTTTCCAAGGGTGACTCTCATGCGAAGCCTCCTAAAATCCCAACACAATTCTTGGCAATACTTCTCTGTGGTCAGTTCCAGAGCTCTGTCTCTAAGGGAAATCACACCAGAGTTTAAGCCCAGGTGGACCCAGTCATCTCTTCCAACCGCCACATAAATGACCACAATTAAAACCAAAACACTCCCACATAGCCCTCATCGTCTTCCATATAGACACTTAACATAACCTCTGGCTGGAGGTTTCCATGAGGGCTGCAACCAAAGACAGTGTGCAAAATAACCTCCGTTGCCCCTCATTTGCCTAAAGTCACGGTGGCCTGGACACCCGTCGGGGCAACATGGAGTGATCAAATAGGCCTGCTGTTAATACTGCTCTGCTTCTCCTATTTGAGGCCTACTGACTATCAGGTATAGATTCTTTATGTGATTTGGATTCTGGAGAAAACACAAGCACCTATGGGCTAGACTCTTAAGGGCTTTGAAGAACTCATTTGAACCAAATGTTCCTATTCTCACTTGATGGAGGTCAAGAACCTTACAGAGGAAGGCGAGAGACTTCTTCCACAATGACTGCTCTTTTGGCCAATTTAGTTTTTGATGCACACATGGGATCTTTCTTTACATCCATCATGTGCTGAGAATCTAAGCCACAGCCTCACACAGGACCTAGAGCCTGATTCAGACACATCCTTTTCCAAAGCAATTAAGCAAAGAGCCACAGGTGATGCCCATTCATTTCCATTTGAAAACTGTTTTCTTCAGGCTTTCCAAAGTGTGGCCTGAGGCAAAGACCTTTCTGACATTCAGGGCAACAGAACAATAGGTAAGCAAACAGCCCAAAACAGTGTTTCTCCACTGAGACTTACCTGATCACACTGATATCTGAGTTTTCTGAGATGCTCGCAATGCAATTCCCTTCAGCTATCCAGTACATGGCCATGTCACAGACCTTGGAGTTGGTACATATCTTGAACACAAAACCTTGAGCCTATTCTGGAGATTGGCCAGAATTCACAAAGACAACAGGAACTCAGGAAGATATCAGGGGTTGCCCATCGATAAGGCAAGCCGCAGTCCATTCATAAAATGGGAAGTATGAATGCTGGGAAGCTTTCTGCTAGACAGGACACATTCATTGAAGCATTCTCTTTTCTAATATCTACAACCACGGACACGGTGGGATACACAGACCTAGAAACACTCGCCTTGTCAAATGACTTACTAGAATCACTTCACTCTAAACCAAACAATCCGCCTTTCTTACCTATTCTCAGAACATGAGACAAAACCACAAACCCACACCCACACCCACAAAGGCACCTCCTTCCCCCAAGAAGGTCTGTAACTATCCAGAGTGCCTCTGACAGGTGGGCCATACTATGTTCCCCTGAAATGGCCTGTCCTGTCTCAGATCTGTTTTCCTTGTCCAACTCTGTGAAGTTGACATGAGCCAGCAGTAAGCCACTACCTGGTTTATCAGGAAAGGCCCCTCTTCAGAGCTTTTCTGGCATTTGGCCATCCTCACATCAGTAGGTACCAAGAAAGACTGACTCTGTGCTTGGTAAATCCAAACAAGTGTGACCACTGGGACTGGGACTGGGACTGGCTCTGGGTGCCTCTCTTTCTGGATCCCATGTTCCATCACCAAGGAAGTGACGTGAGGTCTCTTCCTTCAGGAACTGAATAAGGTCACTACCTTGGCAACCACTTTTTCCTAACAGTTGCTTCCAAGGGTCCCATGAGATGGAGGCTGCACCTACTTTCTGTGACATTTTAACAAATTAGAGTGGTATATCAACCTTAGGCACCCGGGAACAGCTCTCCACACAGGCATGGTTTGGTCCATCTTCTCTACATTAAGAAGAGAGAGGCTGATTCTGACACAACCTTTCATCGTGACCAGGTTTTTTGCCATGGAAAATGACTCTTACTCTCTCAGGTGCTTCATAGGTGCCTACATATTCTACAGGGATCATTTCTGCATGGACGTTTGAAGTTCTCATCAGGTGGAAGATCCCCTACATCCCTGTGTTGTAAGACCAACTCTTTCCCTGCTCTTATGTAAAGTTAGATTGAGGGAACAGTATATGGTTATGGTTAATAACATGTTCAATTTGGGTTAGGAATCATCTGCTGAATGAATAATGGTATTGGGAATCTGTGATATTTATAAGACTATAGAGGTGAAATTTAAGTATGAAAACAGAAATCTAGGAACGATTGGAATCCCAGAAGGTCATTGGGCACTTGATTGGTATACTTAGCTTCGAATAACTTTCTGCACAGATGTTTCAAATAAATAGATAATCAATGGCATAAGACCTTGTACCTTGGATCATTGAATGTAGAAGAGAACATCTACTCAAACAGGGATAGTCGGTAGGATTAGGAAGATAGTTGGTAGGTTTCAAAAGAAGAGTGAGTAAAGCATTTGGACCCAAAGTTCTTTAGCAATGTTGATTCAGTTAGAGAGTGAATGTCAATGTCAGCACATGTGAAGAGTCATTCACAATGATTAACTGGAGAAAAGGTGTAGGAAAGCAGATATCAATACAGACATTTGGAAATCAGGCAAAATACAAAGTGTGTGATAGGAAAAGACATTTTTAACAGGGTTGAGGTTGAATACATAATCTTAGGAGAAACAAATATGTACTCACCAATATGAATGATATTTGAGAGCATTAGGGAACCAGAACATGGATGTTGTTAGTAATACATGGTCACATTCAATTTAGGCTTTGGTACAATCATAAGTATGACCCTTGTATTTTGTGTCAGGAATATTACTTAGATGAAATGTATATGGATATCAAGTGAGTAGAAAATTCATCATGAAATATATATCATCCACAGATCCAAAAATATTCATTTTACTTAAGATGCATAAATAGGTAAAATATAAGTATGAAAACAGAAGCCTAGGTAAGATATGAAACCCAGAAGAACATCAGGCCCTTGATTGTGATACTTAGATTTTAATTATGTTCTGCAGAGGTGTCTCAGATAAATCGATATACAATGGCACAGGACCTTACACCTTGGATGGTTGAATTTCAAAGAGAACATCCAGTCAAAAAGGTATACTAGGTAGGATTAGGAAAATAGTCGGTAGGATTAGAAAGAAGAATGAGTAAAGGATTTGGACAACACGTTTGCTTCTCAATTTGAGGCCTACTGTCATGCATGGGCGATGCTCGTGCATGGCCTCCTAGTATCCCAACAAAATTCATGGCAATACTTCTCTGAGGTCATTTCCAAAACTCAGTATCTTCGGGGGATCACACCAGAGTTCAACCCCAGGTGGACCCAGTCATCTTTTCCAACCACCAAACAAATGACCACAATTAAAACCAAAATCTCCCACATGGCCCTCATCTTCTTCTATATAGACACTCATTATAACCTCTAGCTGGAGTTTTTCATGAGGGGCTCAGCGCAAACAGTGTCCAAAACAAGCTCCCTTGCCCCTCATTGCCCAATGTCAAGGTGGTCTGGACACCCTTCCTGTGAACCAGGTGTGATCAAATAGGCCTGCCATTAATACTGCTCTACTTCTCCAATTTGAGGCCTACTGACTGTGGGGTTTAGATTCTTTATGTGAATTGGAGTCATGAGAAAACCCAAGCACCTATGGGCTACCTTTTGCAGTGCTTGGAAGAACCCATTTGAGTGAGTCTAGGAGTTGGACAAAAAGTTCTTTAGAAAAAGGGTTTTGGTAAGAGATTGAATGTAAATGTCAGCACATGAAAAGAATCATTCACAATGATGAACTGGAGAAAAGGTGTAGGAAAGCAGATATCAATAGAGACATTAGGAAATCAGGCAATGTACAAAGTGTGTGATAGGAAAATACATTTTTAACAGGGTTGAGGTTGAATACATAATCATAGGAAGAAACAAATATGTAGTCACCAATAGGAATGATATTTGAGAGCATTATGAAACAAGGACATGGATGTTTTTAGTAATACATGGTCACATTCAATTTAGGCTTTGGTTCAATCATAAGTGTGACCCTTGCATTTTGTGTCAAGAATATTACTGACATGAAATGTATATGTATATCAGGTGAGTAGAGTGTTTATTTCATCGTTTTTGAAGCAATATTTTGAAGACTTATAAATTAGTGTTGCGGATACAAGTGGTGTACCCTGTGTCTATGAATATAGAGATGATGCCTTTATAGAAAGTACTGTAAATAAATAACAGAACTGGTTCCAACTTTAAATAATGGATTGAATTGATATCTGAAAATATATAGGAAATCTTATTTTGATATACATACATTCATTCCAATCAGTTATACATCGAATTTTGACATTAGCGTTACGGTTTATCATGAAGAGTGGGTAAGTTTGGCTTCAAACGTGATTATGGAAATCAAAAATCATGTGTTTGGAACGAAGTGTCATGAAAAGACCACTCAAGAAACATGGAGGAATACATGTGTTCTGAAGCACGAAGTGATTGAAAGTGAACCAAATGCCTATAAATTTTTGAACTTGTGGATGAAAGGATATATCCTATGATGTCCATAAACTGAAGAAATAGTAATGTACAAGTGTTGAATAAAAATGACCTTCAAATATACATCATGTCCCATAGGATTGTACTTGCATTGATGTTAAACTGGGTCAGTTACTGTAGAAATATTAGGATTTGTAAGCACCATTCACCGAAGTTAGTTTTCATTACTAGGAAATAAATATGTATTTCAGGTGGATGAATATTTCTGAGAATAATCTTGTGAAATGTTGATTATAAATCCACATATAGAAACATGAGTGAATTTAGGAAGTGTATAATAAGACACATATATTTCATATTTTGAAAAATCTGGAGAAAATATATATATAAACACACATACAAAGACATTAAAATGTAGCAATACATGACAATCGAAATTCATCATGAGATATATATCATCCACATATCCAAAAATATTCATTTTACTGAACATGGATTTATGTATAATGTTGTTCATCTAGGATATTCACCCATAGCTTGAATTCCAGTACCATCAGTATTTAGGGGGAGTGATCTCTTTTCACAATTTGTATCTTCCAAAATCAGCGAGCTCACAAGAATGTACGTGTGATACCAGGTAGGATTCTAAATATGCATAAAGTAATACATGTGCTGAATAGGCTACAGAGAAAGGGAGACAGGAATTTACGTATGTGTTAACTTTGAAAACCCATGGAGAAGTATACAATGAAAAATTGACTAGATTTATAAGACATACCCTTGATAAAGCAGAAGGAAAGTCAAAGTATACACCATGCTTCCTATGAATGGCCTGTATTCCTATTCTGTTAGGTTTCTTTTTGTCCATCATATTAGGATTAGTAGTCAGAGTCTAGTAGGGTATGGTTTAGTGTCAGGGATTCAGTATTCCAAATGGAAAATAGCAAAATGAATCTAATGTATATGCAAATATGTGCTACACAAAAATCTTCCCACTCTCATCCAGAACAATGCCTTGACTATACCTTGGCCCCAAGTAAGACACAAGTAGAGGAGAAGAGTTAGAGTCTGTGAATACATATGTGGAAAGGAAAATGCTCAGGATTTCACAAACTTGGGGGTGGTAGAACAGTTTCCAAAAGTAAGGGACAGGGTAAACACTACCCAAACATGGAGCTCTCCTGGCCTAGTGACTTTTTGATAAACTGCCTCTGAGGTTGGGCCCTTGAAATATATGTTGTTGTCAGGAGATTCAGGTTCCTTGGTAGTGAGACCATCAAAGCTGGGTCTGCATCTATGTGACCTGGAGGACATGCTTCCTTATTTTCTAATGAACATGAGGCAGCAGTTTTGAATTTTCTCTTTTTAGTAAACTGTGGCCACTGGGGTCTAAGTATCTACCCGTGTGGTCTGTGAAGCCATTTGGTCATCCTCCACTTTTCGTGGTGTTTCTTACTGCTGCACTGGGAGTTTGGTATTGGCTTCATGAAATACAAGGAGTTCAACAGGGACACAGTGCTGGAGGAAGTACTCTCACGTGTGGTGGGTCAGGGTCTGCAGGAGAATGCACCAACCACGCTTCTATCCCACATAGCTTGCCACTTTGAACATAGAAACCTGATTCTGAACATTGCTCTGAAACTTCTACATATAACAAGATGCCTTTACATATAAGGGTGTGCTGGCTGCAGGGGAAGGCAAAAGAATTCATCAACAATGAATGCACTTTGGCCATTTTGGTTTTGGATGCACTCATGGGATCTTTCTTTGTTTTTAATTTTTATTGTTGGTTGTTCAAAACATTACATAGTTCTTGATATGACATATTTCCCACTTTGATTCAAGTGGGTTATGAACTAATATTTTTACCCCGTATACAAAACTCACACACCCTTCATGATAAACCATAACAATAATATTACCATTAGATGAATAACTGGTTGGAATGAATGATTATATATCAATATAAGATATTTTATATATTTTCAGACATCCATTCAATCCATTATTTAAAGTGGAACCAGTCATATTATTTATTCACAATATGGTCCATTCATGCATTACTTCTATATTCAAATACATAGGGCACACCTCTTTGTAGCCCTAATACTAAGTAATATGTCTTCAAAATATTGCTCCCAGAAATGGGGGAAGAATTACTCATGTCACGTGATCTACATATGCATTTTATCACAGTAATATTCTGGACACAAAATGCAAAGTTCACACTTATGATTGTACCAAAGCCTAAATGGAAAGTGATCATGGATTAGTAAAGGGTATAGATTCTTTGTGTGAATTGGAGTCATAAGAAAACCCAAGCACCTATGTGCTTGCCTCTGCAGGTCTTTGAAGAACTCATTTGACCCAAAGGATCCCTATTCTCACTTGATGGAGGTCAGAAAACTTACAGAGGAAGGCGAGAGTCTTCATACACACTGACTGATCTTTTTGCCATTTTGGTTTTGGATGCACACATGGGATCTTTCTTTAGATCCATCAGCTTTTGACAATCTAAGACACAGCCTCAAACAGGGCCAAGAGGCTGATTCTGACACATCCCTTTCCAAAGCAATTAAGCAAAGAGCAACAGGTGAGGCCCATACATTTCCACTTAAAAATTATTTTCTTCAGGCTTCACAAAGGGGTGGCCTGAGGCAAAGACCTTCCTGACACTCAGGGCAACAGAAGAATAGGTAAGCAAAATGCCCAAAGCAGGGTTTCTCCACTGAGACTTTCCTGGTCACACTGATATCTGAGTTTTCTGAGATGCTCACCATTCCCTTCAGCTATCCATTTTATGGCCATGTCACAGAGCTTGGAGGCAGTGCATATCTTGGACACAAAACCATGGGCCTATTCTGGAGAGTGGCCAGAATTTAGAAAGAAAGCAGGAACTTAGGATGAAGGTAGGTGTTGCCAATGGATAAGGCAAGCCACAGTCCATTCATCAATTGGGCAGGATGAATGCTGGGAAGCATTCTACTAAACAGGACACACACATTGAGGCATACTTTTTTCTAATGTCTACAACCACAGAGACAGTGAGATATACAGACATAGAAACACTCGCCTTGTCAAACGACTCACTAGAATCAGTCCACTCCAAACCAAACAAACCACCTTTTTTACCTTTTCTCAGAACATGAGAAAAAACCACAAACTGTCGTCCACACACACCAAGGCACCTCCTTGCCCAAGTAGGTCTGTGACTAGCCAGAGTGTCCTCTGACTGGTAGGCCATACAATGTTCCACACAAATGGCCTTTCCTGTCTCAGATAACATCTCCTTGACCAATGCTGTGAAGTTGGAAGGAGGCAGTAGTGAGCCACTATATGCTTTCTCAGGAAAGGCCCCTCTTCAGAGCTTTCTTGGCATTTACCCACCCTCACATCAGTAGGTACCAAGAAAGACTGACTCTGTCCTTGGTAAATCAAAACAAGTGAGCCCACTAGGACTGTGACTGGGACTGGCTCTGGGTTCTTGGCTTCCTGGATCCCAAATTCAGAGAGTTCCATCACCAAGAAAGTGAGGTGAGGTCACTTTCTTCAGGAACTGAATGAGGTCACTGCCTTGTCCACCACTTTGTCCTAAATGGGGTTTCCTAGCGTCCCATGAGATGCGACCTACTTCCTGTGACACTTTCACAGGTTAGAATAGAATACGAACTATAGGCACCTGGGAACAACTCTCCACAGAGGCCTGGTTTGGTCCATCTTTTCTATATTAAGAAGAGAGAGGCTGATTCAGACACACCCTTCATCCTGACCTGGTTGTTTGCCATGTAAGATGACTTTTGCTCTCTCAGGTCCTTTGTAACTGCCTACATCTTCTCTAGGGATTATTTCTGCATGGACTTTAGAGGTTCTCAGCAGGTGGAAGATCCCCTAACTTCCGTTATTGTAAGATCAACTGTGTCCCTGCTCTTCTGTAAAGTGAGATTGAGGGAAGAGTGTATGGTTAGGGTTAATAGCATGTTCCATTTGGGTTAGGAATCATTCTGCTGGATGAATAATGGCATTGGGAACCTGCGATATTCATAAGAATATAGACGTGAAATATAAGTATGGAAACAGAAATCTAGGAAAGATTTGAAGCCCAGAAGGGCATTGGGCCCTTGATTGGGATACTTAGCTTGAATTATGTTCTGCACCATGGTCTCAGATAAATTGATATACAATGACATAGGACCCTGTACCTTGGATGATTGAATGTAGAAGAGAACATCCAGTCAAAAAGGAATACTCCGTATGATTAGGAAGATAGACAGTAGGTTATGGAAGAAAAGTGAGTCCAGGAGTTGGACCAAATGTTCTTTAGCAATAGGGTTTTGGTTAGACAGTCAATGTAAATGTCAGCACATGTGAAGAGTCAGTCACAATGGTGAACTGGGGAAAATATGTAGGAAAGCAGATATCAATAGAGACATTAGAAAATCAGGCAAAGTACAAAGTGAGTGATTGGATTAGACATTTCAACTGGCTTGAGGTTGAATATATAATCTTAGGAATAAACAAATGTGTAGTCACTAATAGGATTGACATTTGAGACAATTAGGCAACATGGACATGGATATTTTCAGTAATCCATGCTCACTTTCCATTTAGGATTTGGTACAATCATTAGTGTGACCTTTGAATTTTGTGTCGAGAATATTACTGTGATAAAATGTATATGTAGATCAGGAGACATGAGTATTTCTTCCACCATTTCTGGGAGAAATATTTTGAAGATGTATAAATTAGTATTGGGGGTACAAATAGGTGTACACTGTTTCTATGAATTTAGAGATAATGCATGAATAGACCATACTGTTAATAAATAATATAAATGGTTCCAACATTAAATAATGGATTGAATTGATATCTGAAAATATACAGGAAACCTTATATTGATATACATACATTCATTCCAAACAGTTATACATCTAATGGTAATAATAGGATTATGGTTTATTATGAAGAGTGTGTGAGTTTTGCTTCAAATTGATTATGGAAATAGAAAATAATGTGTTTGGAAAGAAGTCTCATGAAAAGACCAGGAAAGAAAAATGGAGGAATACATGTGTTCTAAAGTAGGAAGTGATTGAGAGTGAAACAAATGCCTATAAATTAGTGAACTTGTGGATAAAACATATATCCTATTATGTGCATAATCTGAAGAAATAATTATGTACCAGTGTTGAATAAAAATGAACGTCAAAAAACACATCATTTCCCATAGGAATATACTTGCATTGATGTTAAACTGGGTCAATTACTGTAGAAATATTAGGATTTGTAAGCACCATTCAATGAAGTTAGTTTTCAGTACTAGGAAACAGATATGTTTTCAGGTGGATGAATATTTTTGAGAATAATCTTGTGATAAGTTGAATATTAATCCACATACATGAACATGAATGAATTTAGGGAGTGCATATAAGACATATATATTTCATATTTTGAAACATCTGAAGGGTGTATATATATATATATATATATATATATATATATATATATATATATATATATACACACACACACACACACACACACAACACACACAGAGAGACATTAAATAGTAGCAATATATATGCCAATTGAAATTCATCATGAAAAATATATCATCCACTGATGCAAAAATATCTATTTTACTGAACATCAATTTATGTATAATGTTGTTCATGTAGGAAGCTCACCCATAGGTTGAATTTTCAGTTCCAAAAGCGTTTAGGAGGAGTGATCTCTTCTCACAATTTGTATCTGCCAAGTCAACCACCTCAAAACAATGTACGTGTGATTCCAGGTAGGATTCTATACGTGCATATAAAAACACACATGCAAATAGGCTACAGAAAAAGGGAGACAGGAATTCACATATTTGTTAACTTTAAAACACATGGAGAACTATTTTATTTAAAAATTGACTAGATTTATAACACCGACCCTTTATAATGCAAAAGGCAAGTCCAACTATACACCATGCCTCCTCTGAACTGCTTGTATTTCTATTCTGTTTGGGTTATTTTTCTCCATCATATTAGGATTAGTTGTCAGAGAATAGTAGGGTATAGGTTATTGTCAGGTGTCCCGGCGGGCAGTACACATCATCGTGGGCGGCGAACCTATTTGGGGAGGAATGAAGGGACAAGAGACACGTGAGATGACAGCAAGACAGGAGTTCTGATTAATCTGCAAACTTTTATTGTTCACACAGTGGTATTTATATGCTGGGGATGGGAAAGCTCTCTTACTGGAAATTGCTGGATGTCTTCACAAGGTGAGATAACCTCAGGATGTTTCAGGAAGACAGATGGCCTCAGGATGTCTCAGGCAGATAGATGGCTGCAAGATATCTCCCAGGCCGGATATCTCCCAGGGGGCTCTTTCATGTAAGTGTCAGGGTATTCTTTGAAGGAGAACTTCCTTGTAGCCCCTGACCTCTCCCACTTTCTTGTATAAAATATTTGACCAGACATTACTGCCCTTTTTTTTAGGGGGTGATAGAGGCTCTGTTCCTCTAGGAGGCCTTAGAATATCTCCTGATCCGAGCGAGCGTCTTCACTAGGAGACTTCCTGGTGGCTTTGGCATGTTTTTGGAGGAGACGACTTTGAGGCAAAACATGCCAATCGCCATGCACCAGAGTGTGTCACTCAGAGGTCTTGGGTTTTGTGGTCCGTGCATCCATCCTCCTGCAGTCCTTCCTGCACCCTCCGTTATTATGGCCTAACGTCATCACTCCATGGGTGCGTCCTTCCCCAAACAGAGGGGCCCATGGAGGAGTGAATTCTTATGGCAAGGGCAGAAGATGGTTGGTGAGAGCTTTTACTCATACTTTTATATAAGAAAGAGAGATCTGTGGGAATTTAAACTTAAGAAATAAGCCTATGAGAAGGGTAGAACATCCTTTTAAATGTTGGCAGTGCGGTGTTCCATCTCCAGATGATGATAGTGGACCTCTATGGGCTTAGAGGCCAAAATATTAATCTGTTCTTTAATAAATTTTACCAGCTTGTTTATAATGCAAGGTCCTATGGACACCATTAAAAGTAAACCCAACAAAGGGCCTAATAGGGGAAGAGGGTAGGGTAGAAATCCATTAAGCCCAGTCCAGAGGGGATTTTCAAAAAGTTCCCTTCAACTCTTTTCTAGATCTTCTTGAAGATGCTTAATTTTAGTGCATACTATGCCTGACTTATTGGCATTAAAGCAGCATCGTTTCCCTAAGGCCAAGCAAATAACTCTCTGGTTAGCTGTCAGCAAATCTAAGCCTCGACTGTTTTGAAGGAATACTTCTGCCAGGGAGATTATTTGGTCCTGCAAATCTTTAATGATTCCTGATAGAGTTTGTAGATCATTTATAAGTTGTTGAGACAGGCGATGGTAAGGGTGTATAGCCGTGCCTATGCCTGCTGTACCTGTGTCCACAGCAGCTGTTTTTCCAAAGCTGGCAAGGAGTGGTAAGCTCTGTATTGCCCACCTTTGTTTTTGACTAAGGTTTCTAGGCTACGAATGGGTAGAGGTTCGTCTCCTGGGACAATAGTTATATCAGGGAGTAATAAGGCAAGAACACAGCCACTGGGCCAATTCGCTGGAAGCCTGGGGAAGGCAAAGATTCCTCCACACATAAAAACTGTGCCATTGGGGGAACAAAGAGATGGGGTGGGTGAGGAATAATTTTATACTGTTGAGCAATTTCCAAAGGAAGTAACTCCAACATCAATATCATAGGTATTATTCTGCATCGCGCCTAAAAGATATAATGTAAAAGTGCCTATAGGCTGTACTTTAAAAGAAAATCCGGGTTGGCATGTATTATCATTGTCCATTATAGAATTAATAGGAAGTGCCATCAGCATGACTGCCCCTGTTGTCATGCAGAGCCAGCATTCACCAGCAAGGGTGGGGTTGGATTTATTAAGCAAATAGAAGGTAGTTTGCAAAATATCTAATGTATTGATATCTAAACCTGGGAGCTGGGATTTAGGCTACATTAAGGGATGATATGTGAGCTCAGGGATTTGGGGTTGCGAAAGTTTGATTATCTGAGGATGCTTGACAGCATCAGTGGGTCCTCCACTATCAGAGACCCCTGAAGGGGCCTTAATGGGCCAGCAGGAAGGTTTACCAACAGTTCCTTGGCACCCACTGACTGTAGCTTGTTATATTTGTGTTCTTCTCCCCAGTCAAAGAGAACGGGGGTATAATGAATAGTGGTCCCCCCTGCTGCACGAGTTTTAGTTAGGGAGGCTTCAAAAAATTATTCTCCCTGCTTGTTAACACAAATTGAGGCCGACGCATAACAAGAGACATGCATTGTCTGGATATGTGTACAAGTTGCAGAAAAATTTTGGAGTGCTTTACTTGAACTAGGGGGAATAATCTTTGGCTTGCTAACACATTCCCATTTAGGCTGATGAACTCCTCCGAGTTTATGGTCAACCTCGGCACGGAGGTAAGCGACCTTAGTCATGCAGTAAGCAGTCTGGGTCCAACTAGTGGGAGCCTGAGTCTAAAATCCTCCCTTGCATTCACAGGGGGGGCCAAAAAGATACTCCATGATGTTGGAAGGTGGAGGGCCATGGCCTCCGTGTACAAACCTGTTTAGCAGAAGCACCTTAAGCAGGATTCTCACACAGATTATTGGCTGCATCAAGAAAAAAGGAAAATTTGTCCTCAGGGGGAGGGCCTCTGTCCCTGGGTTGAGGTAAGTCATTAACCTGTTTAACCAGGCGTTTTGGTAACCATCTTGGGGATGCTTGCTCTTGGTCCAAAACACAAGCTGAGCCTCATCCCCAGATGAGGACAGGATCTGGGCCTTTCCATTTATTTGTAAGGGTAAGAAAATTAAGGGAACAAAATGCATGGTTAAGGTGATCCCTGGGATTGGTAAATACAAGGGCGGAAGCCTTAAGGCGGGTTACCCAAGTCATTAAGGTAAGGTGCGCACCTTCCATAATGCCTTGACCCTGAGGGTTGTATGGAATTCCAGTAGTATGACAAATTTGCAAGGTAGCACAAAACTGTTTAAACTTGTCACTGATATAATCAGGAGAATTATCTGTTTTAATATGTATTGGTTTACCCATTATGGAAAATGCTGAAACAAGATGAGAAAGGACATATTTGGTAGCCTCTCCAGAAAGTGGTGATGCAAAAATAAAGCCACTGAAAGTATCTATAGAAACGTGTATATATTTGGTTTTTCCAAATTCAGGAAAATGAGTAACATCCATTTGCCAAACCTGATTGGGCAGTAATCCTCCGAGGTTAACTCCCAAGTGTTGAATGGGGAGGGAGACAGCACAACCAGGGCATGCTTTTACTATTTCTCATGCATGTTGCCTGGTAATTTTACAAAGTAATCGAAGCTCTGGGAATTTAGATGGGGAAGATTGTGTAACTCCGTGGCCTTTTGAATGGAGCCAACAAAATTTGGAAAGATGGAACTCGTTGCTGCATCAGCTTGGGCATTACCTTGTGTTAGAGGCCTGGGAACATCAGAGTGTGCCCTGATGTGTCCTAATAAAAATGGGTGTTGTCTGGTCTGAATTAGCTGCTAAAGCTGGTGAAACAGAAAGGCCACATTGGAAGAAGCCTAAATGGTGGGTGAAATCTCCAGCAGGGGCACAGAATGAGCAATAAAGGCACTGTCTGTATAAATATTAACAGGATTATCAAAAAATGTTATAAAAACTTGTGTTATGGCAAACAATTCCACAAGCTGTGCTTACTGATAGACAGTATCAAAGGTGGTAGGCTGGTTATTGACATCAAGGACTGCATGGCCAGTACTGGAATTGTCTGTAAAGACAGTAAGGGCTTGAGGAATGGGAGCCTTTTGAGTAATTTTGGGAAAAATAAATGGATGTAATTGGGCAAAATGTAAAAGGGGTCATTGGGGAGATGGTTATCAATTGATTCCAAAAAAACAGATAGGGCAATACCCCATTCATCTCCTGTCTGTTGTAAAAATTGGATTTGGTTCTTAGTATATGGAATTAAAATATTATCAAGGTCTTTGCCAAAATGTTGTCGAGAAAGCAAGGGACATTTTATAGTGATAGAAGCTACCTAAGCAGAATTAACAGTAATTAACTTGGAGGATTTGGTGGGTAAATGAACCAAAAGCAAGGGGCAGCCTTTATTTTTAAACTGTGGATCTCGCTGCCAAAATATTCCTGTGGGTGTATGAGGAGTGTGTAAAATAACCAGAACCAGAGGAATGTTATAAGAAGTTTGTGTAACAAACTGTTGTGCAATGGCTTCTGTGACTTGAATTAATGCCTATCATGCCTCAGGAGTAAGCTTTCGAGGGGAAGAAGGGTGGGAAACACCTCTCAAAATATCTTTAAAGGGCAACAGTACACAAGTGGGTAATTTTAAATATGGTCTTAGCCATTGAATATCCCCCAGTTTTTTTTTTTTTTTTTTTTTTTTTGAAAATCATTAAGGGTGTGAAGATGGTCCAAAAGTAGTTTTATTTTAGGATTTTGGATCTGATTATCTTGAAGTTTAAGGCCCAAATAGGTATAAGGGTCCTGTGTTTGAAACTTATCAGGAGCTATCTGTAGTCCCAAGATAGTGAGTGTTTTGTAAAGGTCCAGGTAACAATTATTAAGGTCATGGGTATTAGGTGCAGCAATTCGTGACCATCACTCTCTCACAGGGTCTACTGCTTGAGCAATGTATTTTTGGCAAAGACTAGGGCTGTTGTCCATACCTTGGGGAAGAAACTTCCACTGAAATTTCTGCATAGGGCCCTGAAAATTAATGCGAGGGAGATAAAGGCAAAATATGGTCTATCCTCAGGATGTAAAGGAATGGTTAAAAAGCAATCTTTTAAGTCAACAACTATTTTACAATAGTTTTTGGGAATAGCCACTGGTGTGGGAATGCCTGGCTATAGTGCTCCCATCAGGCACGTAACATTATTAATGGCACGCCAATCTTGTAAATGGCGTCACTTGCCTGATTTTTTCATGATAACAAAAATAGGAGTATTCCATGGTGAGGTTGAGGGCTCTACATGGCTGGCTGTCAGCTGTTCCTGCACTAACATGGAGGAAGCCTCCAATTTTTCTTGCATAAGAGGCCACTGATCCACCCACACAGGAGTCTGAGACTCCCAAATAATTTTATCTGCATGGGGTACAGGAGGGTCAGGGACCAACACTAAAAATCTGAATACCCAAGCCCATATGTATTTTTTTTCTGTATGCGTTGTATAGGCTCAACCAGTCCTTGTCTCAGTTTCACAAAGCTTGTACCAGGGACAAAATTTATACGAAGCATTTGATGAGTCACCATGGAATTGGGACTGGCAAGAATAACTTCCATTTGACTCAAATATTTCTGCCCCATAGGTTAACAGGGAGGTCAGGAACAACGATAGGAGTGACAATTCCCTTATTACCCTCTTTATCAGTCCAGCTAAGAGCCCTAGAGCTAACCAGAGAATTTTATGACTGTCCTATCCCTTTAAGGTCAGTCAAGGATGGGGTGAGGGGCCAAACTGATGCCAGTATTTTTGAAAAATAATTGTGGCATCAGCTCCAGAATCCAGAATTCCTTGGAATTCCTTTTCTTCAATAAGTAAGGTAAGGGTGGGTCTATTGTGAGAAATGTGCTGAACCCAATACACATCAGATGAGCCCAAGGAGGCAGTCCCCCACGGTAGGGTTTGGGTGGTGGAAGTGCCTTCTGAATCTAAGGGAAGGAGTATTAATTGTGCAAGTCTTGTTCCTGCAGGGATAGCCACAACTCCATTAATAGCTGTGGCCATTATTTTTATTTCTCCAGTGAAATAATTATCATTAATGCCAGGGAAGACCTGAAGACCTTGAAAGGTAGTAGAGGCTCTTCCAAGAATAAGGGCACATATATGAGATGGAAGGTTACCCATAATTCCAGTGGGTATTATCTGGGGCCCTTTCATCGAGTCTAATATTGTATCAGTGGCGGTACAGAGGTCCAATCCTGCGCTGCCTAGGGTGGCTAGTTGGAGGAATGCAATTGTGGAGAAGGATTTTGTGGTAGGTTGGGCATTTAGGAGGGAAGAAACCTTATTGCCCCTGGGTTTGTCCTGGGGGAGGTAGGGGCCAGGGACTGACCCCTCAGGGAGTTTCCCGAGAAGCAGGAAGAAGTTGGCTGTCCCAGGGCATTTTTCTTAGATCTACACTCACTGGCCCAGTGATGACCTTTACCACATGTAGGGCAAAGGGTGGCTGGGGATGGTTTAGTTCCACTTTGAGGAGACGCTACCACTAGGCTTTGTTTGCCTGTTGGACACTCGGGTGAAACATGGCCAGGTGGTTTACAAGTAAAGCAAGTGTGTGAGCCAGGATTTAGAAAGGCCTTGGTAAAGGCTGCACCTATGGCTAGACCAATGGCATGGCCTGCACCCACCCCGGCACAATGTCTAATAAAGTCAGAAATTTCCCCTTTATCCTTATGTGGTCAAAGAACATCCTGACATGCTGCGTTGGCGTTTTCAAATGCAAGATGTTTTACAAAGGTGCTTTCGCATTCGCTTGGTCCGAGCAAGTATTCCGCGGCTACGTTAAGCCGGGCAACAAAGTCACTATAAGGCTCGTGGAGCCCTTGTCGAATTTTTGCCAGGGAGTGGTAGCTGAGCCCTTTTGAGGGAGTCGTCTCCAGGCATGTAAGCCAGCCATCTGAATCTGTGCCAAAAATCCAGCAGGGAAACGTGTCTGTTTATGGTTTGTGTCAAAAGGTGCATTGCCCACTAGCTTAACATAAGTCCAGTATTTAGAGGAGGCCTTAGTTAATTTTTTTTGAGCAGTTGACCAACAGTGCTCTTTGAAATCTGCATTCCACAACAGGAAGACTCTGGCACTGAGGGTAGCTCAGGCTAAAATTTTCCAATCATTGGGAGTAATCCATTGTGCACTGTGGCTTTCTAATATGACCAACGTGTAGGGTGCAGTGGGGCCATAGTGAGCATAAGCCTTTTTAAGTTTTTCAAGAAAATGCAGGCTTAATTTTTTGTAGACACTCTGGGTTCCTTCCTCTCTACGGGTGAACTCCTCATCCTCTGAGTCCTGATCTTCCTCTTGCCATTCCCCCGATTTGTCCCCTTGATACGTTTCCCCCGCTTCCTCCTATTGATCCTCATCTAAGTCTTTGTCCTCACCCTGGGCGGGCTTATCTATCTGACTGAGGGTGACTGGAAAGGAAAGAACAGGCCGAGGGAGGAGCTTAGCCTTTGTATTAGACCACTGTGGGCCAGCTCTGTTGACTCCATGCCTAAGGCTAATGAGCAGAGCTCAGAGTCATGGGATCTTAATTCTTTTAAAAGTTGGATCTGTTCCCGTTTATGTTGGAGAGACTCTCAAAAGGGAGCCAGGTTAGGCAAGGGAAGTGGGAAAAAAATATCTGGGGGAGCAGTTGGCCTCTGAAGGGCCGGAGCACAAAAGGCAGGAAGGATATAAGAGGGATGTGGATGTGTAAGTCCTATTGGCTGTGGCAGGGTCCTGAGAGGTGCTGGGTATTCTGAATGGTAGCAAGCTGCTTCCTTCTCCAAGGTAGCCTCCTCCCCAGGGGTCAATGTGTCTCTGGGATTTAAAACTGGATAAAGGCGGTTGGTAACCCTGGAAGCCTTATTCATTAGTGTGGGGTTTTTGAGGGGGACCAGGAAGGTTCCCAGGGTCCTGGGGAGACTGAGAAGTGTCTTTGTCTCTACTATATGAAGGGCATGCCGAGGGGGGGACAAGAGGTATTTGCATAGCCTCTTCCCCAATCCTGACATGTTTTAAGGTACCATTGTCAAAGGGTGAACTATTAAGACTTTTATTAATTAACTTCCAGTATGAAAATGTGGGAACAGGTCCATTTTCTGTTCAAAAGGATTCATAATAATCTTTTAAACAGTCTCCTACTCTAAGCCATTATTTACCATCAATGGTCCCTTCAAGGGGAAACCATGGACAGAATTCTCCTGTGTATGAAAAGAATAATTTTAAGTTCTTTTTCTTAACACGCAACCATCATTTCTTCAGGGACTCCTTGAGGCTTGAAAATAATGATCGCAAGCTCCGCTTGGCCAAGTCTTCCCAGAGGATGGCATTCCCCCTCAGTCAAAGACTCGAGCCCCAGTAGGAGGGTGCCAGATGTCCCGGCCGGCAGGACACATCAACGTGGGCGGTGAACCTAGGTGGGGAGGAATGATGGGACAAGAGACACGAGAGATGACAGCAAAATAGGAGTTCTGATCAAGCTGCAAACTTTTATTGATCACACAGGGGTATTTATATGCTGGGAATGGGAAAGCGCTCTTATGGGCAGTTGCTGGATGTCTTCAGAAGGTGACATAAAGTCAGGATGTTTCAGGAAGACAGATGGCCGCAGGATGTCTCAGGGAGATAGATGGCTACAGGATGTCTCTTAGGCAGGATGTCTTCCAGGGGGCTGTTTCTTGTAAGTGTCAGGCTATTCTTTGAAGGAGAAGTTCCTTCTAGCCCTGGACAGTCAGGGACTGAGTATTTGGAATGGAAAATTGGAAAATAATTCCAATGTGTATGCAAATATGTGCTACACAAATATCTTCTCACTCTCATTCAGAACAATGCCTTGACATTACCTTGGCCCGAATTGAGACACAATTAGAGGAGAAGAGTTAAAAAATCTGTGAATACATATCTGGAATTGAAAATGCTCAGGTGTTCACAACCTTGGAAGTGGTAGAGGAGTTTCCAAAAGTAAGGAACAGGGTAAAAACTCCAAAACACAGAGCTCTGCCGACCTAAAGACTTCTGGAGAAACAACCTCTGAGGTTTGGCACTTGAAACACATGTTGATGTTAGGAGTTTTAGCTTCCTTTCTAGTGAGACCATCAAAGCTCGATCTGCATCTATGTGATCTGGAGGACATGGTTTCTTATTTTCCAATGAACATGAGGCAGCAGTGCTTAATTCTCTCATTGTATGTAAACTGTTCCCACTGGGGTATAAGTGTCTTTCCGTGTGGACTGTGAAGCCATTTGGTGATCATCCAATTTTCATGGGGTTTCTTGATGCTGCACTGAGAATTTGGTATTTGCTTCATGAAATACAAGGAGTTCAACTGGTGGTGAGAGTTCTGTCACGTGTGGTGGGTCAGGGTCTGCAGGAGAATGCACCAACCAGGCTTCTATCCAACATAGCTTTCCCCATTGACCATAGCAACATGAATCTGAACATTGCCCTGAAACCTCTCATATAACAAGATGCCTTTACATACAAGGTTCTGCTTGCTGCACCATGTCAGTCACAAGCCATTTGGAAGACAATGGCAGATCCACATGACCCCACCACAGATGTATTATCACACACCTGCACACCACTGCTCTATGCCCATTACTCAGCAGGCTCCAACTTACTGGCATCTGTGTTCTACACCATTTTCATGAATACCAGTCAATCAAGGCACTGTCTGGCACACACATGATCAGCAACAGGACATCCAAAGTTTCTCCAGTGCCACCTGGTCATGGGAATTTCAAAAATGTCATGGTATTATTCTAGCCATTTTTCAAGGATGAAGTTGGAGGCACTGTGGGTTTCAATTTATTCAGGAACCATTAAATGGTGAGGAAGCTCATTTCAATGAAAGCTCTAAAGAACCCTCACAGGCAAGAGTTCCCAAAGAGTGGCCAAAAGTTCACATGAAGCCAGGCACATTGAGTTCTACAAGGTGAGTTTCATGTGTGTTTTGATTCTCAACTATTGCAGCCAAGTCTTTCAGAAGCCGCAGTTCATTCATAAATTAGGCAGGATGAATGCTGGGAAGCTTTCTTCTAGACAGGATGCATCCATTAATGCATTCTATTTTTTAATGTCTTCAACCATGGACACAGTGGGATACTAGACATAGAAACACTCGCCTTGTCAAATGACTTACAAGAAACAGTCCACTTTAAACCAAATAAACCGCCTTTCCTACCTATTCTCAGAACACTAGACAAAATCACCAACTCACATCCACACCTACAAAGGCACCTCCTTCCCCCAAGTAGGTCTGTGATTATCCAGAGTGTCCTCTGGCTGGTGGGCCATACTATATTCCCCCAAAATGGCTTGTCCTGTCTCAGATCTTGTCTCCTTGGCCAACGCTGTGAAGTTGTCAGGAGCCAGTGGTGAGCCAATACGTGCTTTCTGAGAAAAGGCCCCTCTTCAAAGCTCTCCTGGCATTTGGCCATTCTCTCATCAGTAGGTACCAAGAAAGACTGACTCTGTCCTTGGTAAAACCAAACAAGTTTGCCCACTGGGACTGGGACCAGGACAGGTTCTGGGTGCCTGGATTCCTGGATCCCAAGTTGAGAGAGTTCCATCTCCAGTGAAGTGAGGTAAGTCACTTCCTTCCAGAACTGAGTGAGGTCACTGCCTGGCAACCACTTTGTCCTAACAGTTGCTTCCAAGGATCCCATGAGATGGAGGCTGCCCCTACTTCTTGTTATATTTTCACAAGTTAGAATGGTATATGAACCATAGGCACCTGGGAACAGCTCTCCACCCAGCTTGGTTTTGTCCTTCTTCCATACATTAAGAAGAGCGAGACTGATTCAGAATAATTCTTACATCCTGACCGGGTTGTATGCGATGGAAGATGACTTTTGCTCTCTCAGGTCCTTCATTGCTGCCCATGTCTTCTCCAGGGATCATTTCTTTAAGTACCTTTGAGGTTCTCAGTTGGTGGAAGATCCCTTACATTCCTGTGTTGTAAGACTAACACTGTCCCTGCTCTTCTGTTAAGTTAAATTGAGGAAACAGTGTATAGTTAGGGTTAATAACAGGTTCTATTTGGGTTAGAAATCATTCTGCGAGATGAATAATGGCATTGGGAACCTGTGATATTTCCAATAATATAGAGGTGAAATAAAAGTATGAAAACAGAAATCTAGGTAAGATTTGAAGCCCAGAAGGGCATTGGCCTTTTCATTGGGATAGTTAGCTTTGAATTATGTGCTGTACAGATGTCTCAGATAAATCGATACACAATGGCATAGGATCTGGAAGATAGAATGTTGAAGAGAACATCCAGGCAAAAGGGTTAGTCGGTAGGATTAGGAAGATAGTTGGTAGCGTTTAGAAAGAGGAGTGAGTATAGGATTTTGACCAAAAGATTTTTAGCAATAGTGTTTCATGTATACCATGAATGTAAATGTCAGCAGATGTGAACAGTCAGTCACAATGATGAAGTGGGGAAAATAAGTAGGAAAGCAGATATCAATAGAGATATTACAAAATCAGGCAAAGTATAAAGTGACTGATAGCATTAGACATATTCAACAGGCTTGAGGTTGAACACATAATCTTAGGAAGAAACAAATATGTACTCACCAATAGGATTGACATTTGAGAGCATTAGGCAACCTGGACATGGATGTATTTAGTAATCCATGTTAACATTCCATTTAGGGTTTGGTACAATCATAAGTGAGATATTTGCTTTTGGTGTCCACAATATTACAGTAATAAAATGTATTTGTGGATCAGGAGACATGAGTTTTTTATCCACCATTTCTGGGAACAATATTTTGAAGACGTACAAATTAGTATTGGGAGTACAAATAGGTGTACCTGTGTCTATGAATATAGAGATAATGTATGAATAGACCATACTGTGATAAGACAAAGATGTTTTATCGCACACCTGCCCACAAGTGCTCTAGGCCCACTACACAGCAGACTCCAACTTACTAACATCTCTGTTCTACACCATTTGCATGAAACCCAGTCAATCAAGGCACTGTCTGGTATACTCATTATCTGCAACATGACAACCAAAGGTACTCCAGTGACACCTTGTCATGGAATTTTCAAAAATTTCATGGTATTTATCTAGCCATTTTTCAAGGATGAAGTTGGAGGCACTGTGGGTTTTAATTCATTCAGGAAACATTAAATGGTGAGGAAGCTCATTTCAAAGAAAGTTCTGGAAAACACTCACAGGCAAGGCTTCCCAAAGAGTGGACAAAAGGTCACATGAATCCATGCCCATTGATGTCTACAATGTGAAGTCCATGTGTGTTTTGACTCTCAACTATGGCTACCAAGTCTTTCAGAATAAAATAATGTGATATCCTGCCTGAGATTTCCACTGTTCTGTGGAAAGCCACCCTGGGCCTAGATCTCAGTTTCCAAGTGCGACTCTCATGTGTGGCCTCCTAAAATCCAAACACAATTTATGGCAATACTTCTATGAGGTCAGTTTGAGGACTCAGTCTCTAATTGGAATCACACCAGAGTTTAAGCCCGGTTGGACCCAGTCATCTCTTCCAACTGCCTCACAAATGACCACAATTAAAACCAAAATACTCCCCCATGACCCTCATCTTCGTCCATATAGACACTCATCATAACCTCTGGTTGGAGGTTTCCATTAGGGGCGCAGCCCAAGACAGTGTCTAATATAAGCTACCTTGCCCCTTATTTGCCTAAAGTCAGGTTTACCTCAAGACCCTTCCTGTGAACCAGGAGTGATCCAAGAGTCCTACCATTAATACTGCTCCCCTTCTCAAATTTAGGCCTACTGACAGTCTGATATAGATTCTTTATGTGAATTGGAGTCATTAAAAACGCAAGCACCTATGGACTAGCCTCTGCAGGGCTTTGAAGAACTCATTTGACCCAAAGGATCCCTATTCTCACTTGATGGACATCAGAAACCTTACAGAAAAAGGCAAGAGACTTCATCTACAATGACAGCTCTTTTGGCCATTTTGGTTTTGTATGCACACATGGGATCTTTCTTTAGATCCATCAGATGCTTAGAATCTAAGTCACAGCCTCACAAAGGGAATAGAGTTTTGATTCAGACACATCACTTTTCAAAGCAATGAAGCAAAGAGCCACAGGTGATGCCCATTCATTTACATCTGAAAACTGTTTCCTTCAGGCTTTACAAAGGGGTTACCTGAGGCAAAGACATTCTTGACATTCATGGCAACAGAACAATACATAAGCAAAAGGTCCAAAGCAGGGTTTCTCCACTGAGGCTGTACAGGTCACACTGATACCTGAGTTTTCTGAGTTTCTCACCATTTGGTTCAGCTATCCAGTAAATGACCATGTCACAGCGTGGTACATATTTTGGACAAAAAACCATAAGCCTGTTCTGGAGATTGGCCAGAATTTAGGAAGAAAACAGGAACTTAGGAAGATAGCAGGTGTAGCCGATTGATAAGGCAATCTGCAGTCCATTCATAAATAGTGCAGGATGAATGCTGGGAAGATTTCCACTAGAAGGCACACATCCATTGATGCATTCTCTTTTCTAATGTCTACAACCACGGACCCAGTGGGATACACAGACATAGAAACACTCTCCTTCTCAGATGACTAACTAGAAACAGTTCACTCCAAACCAAACAAACGACATTTCCTACCTTTTCTCAGAACATGAGACAAAACCGCAAACCCACACCCACACCCACAAAGGCACCTCCTTCCCTCAAGTAGGTCTGTGACTATCTGGAGGGTCCTCTCACTGGTGGGCCACACAATTTCCCCCGAGATGATGTACCCTGTCTCAGATCTGGTCTCCTTGGCCAACTCTGTGAAGTTGCAGGAGCCAGCCATGAACCACTACCTGCTTTCTCAGGAAAGGCCACTCTTCAGAGCTCTTCTGGCATTTGGCCATCCCCACATCAGTAGGTACCAAGAAAGACTCACTCTGTCCTTGGTAAATCCAAACAAGTGAGACCACTGGGACTGGGACTGCGACTGGCTCTGAGTGCCTGTATTCCTGGATCCCAAGTTCAGAGAGTTCCATCGCCAAGGAAGTGAGGTGAGGTCACTTCCTTCAGGAACGGAATGAGGTCACTGCCTTGGCAACCACTTTGTCCTAACAATTGCTTCTAAGAGTCCCATGAGATGGAGGCTGCCCCTACTTCCTGTGACACTTTCACAAGTTAGAATGGTATATCCACCATAGGCACCTGGGAACAGCTCTCCACACAGGCCTGTTTTGGTCCATCTTCTCTACATTAAGAAGGGAGTGGCTGATTCAGAGACATCCCTTCATCCTGACCAGGTTGTTTGCCATGGAAGTTGAATTTTCTCTCTCAGGTCCTTCATAGCTGCCTACATCTCCTCCATGGATCATTTCTGCATGGACCTTTGAGGTTCTCAGCAGGTGGAAGATCCCCTACTTTCCTGTATTGTAAGACCAACTCTGTTTGTGCTCTTCTGTAAAGTTAGATTGAGGGAATAGTGTATGGTTAGGGTTAATAACATGTTCGATTTGGGTTAGGAATCATTCTGCTGAATGAATAATGGTATTGGGAACCTGTGATATGTATAAGAAAATATAGGTGAAATATATGTAAGAAAACAGAAATCTAAGTAAGATTTGAATCCCATAAGAGCATTGGGCCCTTGATTGGGATATTTATCATTGAATTACATTCTGCACAGATGTCTCAGATAAATTGATATACAATGGCATAGGACCTTGTACCTTGGAAGATTGAATGTAGATGAGAACATCCAGTTAAAAATGTATAGTCGGTAGTGAATGGTTAATAAAATTAGGTACTTGTTACTTCCTGTTTTTCTGTATGCTTAACAAAACACTGTTGAAATCTTGAGAACTGTTTGCTAATCTTGTTCCAGAATGTGTTGTCCCCAACTTCCAAACTGCAGAATTTACTCCCTCACCTGGTTGAACACAAACCGCCCACTCGCCCTGACTCATCAATAAACTTCCCTCCTTGCCCTCTCCAAGAAAAGTATATAAGCTCTGCTCAAGCTGTTCTCAGGGCCCCCTGCTGTATTCAAGTGAACTCTGAGCACCAGCATGGTCGACCCCCAATAAACCCTTTGCTGTTGCATGAGTCAGATTCTTGGTGGTCTCTTCCTCTGCCTCGTTCTGGTTTCAGGTTTCAGATTAGGACTTGGCAAAATGGCTGTCAATGAAGATTGTGAGCTCTCTGAGATGGTGGCTGACAGACGTGTCACAGAGCCACAGGCCAAGTCCCTGGGGGACAATAGTCTCCTCGCCTCAGTGATATTTTGTTTTGGATTCAGTATTGCCAGCCCATTGGGTTTTGCCAGCTACTCAGTCCTGTTCTCAGTGTTGGATGTCCATTGCCTGTCTTTATTGGCTTGTCTTGTCTGTGTCGTGTGTTTTTGCTTTCACTGTTTGTGTATCTTTCATTATGGGACAGAGCACATCAATGCTAAATCTCAGTTTAAAGGGCGACTCTTATGTGTGGTCTCCTAAAATCCCAACACAATTCATGGCAATACTTGTCTTAGGTCAGTTCCAGAACTCAGTCTCTAAGGGGAATCACACCAGAATTCAAGCCCAGGTGGACCCAGTCATCTGATTTTGAACATAGCCATGAATCCTCTCCATATAACAAGATGCCTTTACATATAAGGGTCTGTTGATTGCACGATGTCAGTCACAAGCCATTTGGAAGACAATGGCAGATCCACATGGCCACACCACAGATGTTTTATCACACACCTGCACACCACTGCTCTAGGCCCAGAACTCAGCAGGCTCCATCTTGCTGGCATCTGTGTTCTACACCATTTTCATGAAGCCCTGCCAATCAATGCATTTTCTGGTTCACTCCTGCTCAGCAAATGGACATCCAATCGAAAGGTTCTCCAATACCACCTGGTCATGGGATTTAAAAAAAAATCCTTGGTATTTATCTAGCCAATTTTCAAGGATGAAGTTTGAGGAACTGTGGGTTTCAATTCATTCAGGAACCATTAAATGGTGAGAAAGCTCATTTCAAATAAAGTTCTGGAATACTCTCAGAAGCAAGGATTCCCAAAGAGTGCCCAAATGGTCACATGAAGCCAGGCCCATTGAGGTCTACTATGTGAGGTCCATGTGTCTTTTGACTCTCAATATGATTACCAAGACTTTCAGAATAAAATCATGTGATATCCTGGCTGATATTACCAGTTCACTGTGGAAAGATAACCTGGGCCTAGATCTCAATTTCCAAGGGCGACTCTCATGTGTGGCCTTCTAAAATCCCAACACAATTCATGGCAATACTTCTCTGAGTTCAGTTCCAGAACTCAGTCTCTAAGGGCAATCACAGCAGAGTTTAAGCCCAGGTGGACCCAGTCATCTTTTCCAACCGCCACACAAATGACCACAATTAAAATCAAAACACTCCCACATGGCCCTCATCTTCTTCCATATAGACACTCATCATAACCTCTGGTTGGATGTTTCCATTAGGGGCGGAGACCAAGACAGTGTCCAAAATAAGCTCCCTTGCCCCTCATTTGCCTAAACTCAGGGTGGCCTGGACACCCTTCCTGTGAACAAGGAGTGATCAAACAGGCCTTCCATTAATACTGCTCTTCTTCTGCAATTAGAGGCCTACTGACTGTCAGGTATAGATTCTTTATGTCATTTGGAGTCATAAGAAAACCCAAGCACATCTACTGTGCTATGAAGAACTCATTTGACCCAAAGGATCCCTATTCTCACTTGATGGACGTCAGGAAACTAACAGAGAAAGGCGAGAGACATCACCCACAATGACTGCACTTCTTGCCATTTTGGTTTTGGATTCACACATGGGATATTTCTTTAGATCTATTAGGTGCTGAGAATCTAAGCCACAGCCTCAAACAGGGCCTAGAGGCTGATTCAGACACATCCCTTTTAAAGCAATTAAGCAAAGAGCCACAGGTGATGCCCATTCATTTACATCTGGAAACTGTATTCTTCAGGCTCCACAAAGGTTTGGCCTGAGGCAAAGACCTTCTTGACATTCTTGGCAACAGAACAATAGGTAAGCAAATGGTCCAAAGCAGGGTTTCTCCACTGAGACTGTACTGGTCACATTGATATCTGGGTTTTCTGAGATACTCACCATTTGGTTCAGCTATCCAGTACATGACCATGTCACAGAGAGTGGAGGTGGTACATATCTTGGACACAAAACCTTGAGACTGTTCGGGAGATTGGCCAGAATTCAGGAAGAAAACAGGAACTTAGGAAGATAGCAGGTGTTGCCCATCCATAAGGCAAGTCGCAGTCCATTCATAAATTGGGCAGGATGAATGCTGGGAAGCTTTCCACTAGGCTGCACACATCCATTGATGCATTCTCTTTTCTAATGTCTACAACCACGGACCCAGTGGGAACACAGACATAGAAACACTCTCCTTGTCAGATGACTTACTAGAAACAGTTCACTCCAAACCAAACAAACCATCTTTCATATCTATTCTCAGAACATGAGGCAAAACCACAAGCCCACACCCACACGCACAAAGGCACCTCCTTCTCTCAAGTAGGATTGTGACTATCCAGAGTGTCCTCTGACTGGTGGGCCATAAAATTTCCCCCGAGATGGTGTACCCTGTCTCAGATCTGGTTTCCTTGGCCAACTCTGTGAAGTTGCAGGAGCCAGCCATCAACCACTACCTACTTTCTCAGAAAAGGCCACTCTTCAGAGCTCTCCTGGCATTTGGCCATCTTCACATCAGTAGGTACCAAGAAAGACTGACTATGACCTTGGTAAATCCATACAAGTTTGCCCAATGGGACTGTGACTGGGACTGGCTCTGGGTGCCTGGCTTTCTGGATCCAATGTTCTTAGAGTTCTATCACCAAGGAAGTGAGGTAAGTCACTTCCTTCAGGACCTAAATGAGGTCAGTGCCTTGGCAACCACTTTTCTCTAACAGTTTCTTCCAAGAGTCCCATGAGATGGAGGCTGCCCCTACTTCCTGTGACACTTTCACAAGTTAGAATGGTATATCAACCATAGTAATCTGGAATAGCTCTCCACACAGGCCTGGTTTGGTCCATCTTCTCTGCATTAAGGAGACAGAGCCTGATCAGACACAACCCTTAATCCTGACTAGGTTGTTTGCCATGGAAGTTGACTTTTGGTCTCTCACGTCCTTCATAGATGCCTACATATTCTATTGGGATAATTTCTGCATGGACCTTTGAGGTTCTCAGCAGGTGGAAGATCTACTACATTCCTGTATTGTAAGACCAACTCTATCCCTGCTCTTCTGTCAAGGTAGATTGAGGTAACAGTGTGTGGTTAGGGTTAATAACAGGTTTGATTTGGGTTAGGAATCATTCTGCAGGATAAATATTGGTATTGGGAATCTACGATATTTACAAGAATATATAGGTGAAATATATGTATGAAAAGAGAAATCTAAGTAAGAGTTGAAGCCCAGAAGGGCATTGAGCCCTTAATTGGGATACTTAGTGTTGCATGATGTTCTGCAAAATTGTCTCAGATAAATCTATACACAATGGCATAGGATGTACCTTGGACCTTGTACCTTGGATGATTGAATGTAGAAGAGAACATCCAGTCAAAAAGGGATAGTCAGTACGATTAGGAAGATACTCAGCAGGTTTAGGAAGAAGAATGAGTGTATGATTTGGAACAAAAGTTCTTTAGCAATAGGGTTTCGTTTAGAGAGTGAATGTAAATGTCAGCACATGTGATTAGTCAGTCACAATAATGAACTGGGGAAAATGTGTGGGAAAGCAGGTATCAACAGTGACATTACGAAATCAGATAATTATAGAATGAGTGATAGGATTAGACATTTTCAACAGTGTTGAGATTGAATATATAATCTTAGGAAGAAACAAATATGTAGTCACCAATAGAATTGACATTTGAGAGCATTAGGCAACCTGGACATGGATGATTTTAGTTATCCATGTTCACTTTCCTATTAGGCTTTGGTACAATCATAAGTGTGACCTTTGCATTTTGTGTTGAGAATATTACTGTGATAAAATATACATGTAGATCAGGTGACATGAGTATTTCTTCGACCATTTCTGGGAACAATATTTTGAAGCCCTATACATTAGTACTAGGGGTAAAAAGAGGTGTACCTTGTGTCTATGAATATAGAGATAATTCATGAATGGAACATACTGTGAATAAATAATATAACTGGTTCCACTTTAAATAATGGATTGAATTGATATCTGAAAATATATAAGAAATCTTATATTGTTATACAATCATTCATTCCAACCTGTTATACATCTAATGGTAATATTAGGATTATGGTTTATCATGAAGGGTGTTTGAGTTTTGCTTCATAAGTGACTATGAAAAACGAAAATAATGTGTTTGGAAAGAAGTCTTATGAAAGACCTGTCAAGAAACATGGATGAATACATGTGTTCTGAAGCAGGAAGTGATTGATAGTGAAGCAAATGCCTATATATTTGCTAGCTTGTGTATGAAATATATATCCTATGGTCTGCATAAACTGATGAAATAGTAAAGTACCAGTGTTAAAGAAAAATGATCCTCAAAATACACATCATGTCCCATAGGAATCTACTTGCATTGTTGTTAACCTGGGTCTGTTACTTTAGAAATATTAGGGTTTGTATGCACCATTAATGAAGTTAGTTTTCAGTACTTGGAAACAAATATGTATTTCAGGTGGATGAATATTTCTGAGAATAATCTTGTGGAAAGTTGATTATAAATCCACATACATGAATATGAATGAATTTAGGGAGTGTTTAATAATACACATATTTTTCATATTTTAAAAAATCTGGAGAGTATATATATATATATATATATATATATATATATATATATATATACACACACACACACACACGCATAGGCACACACAATAAAATGTAGCAATATAGGAGATCCAACATGGCGGCGGGAATAGAGAGATCAAGTCTCTGACCTCTTCAGCTGTGCAGGTATATGGAGTCATAAACTGTCTAAATGCTGTTTGCTCAGAATCACTAGTCAATGATGACGTGATGTGAATATAGGGAAAACAGTCTGGGCCCCTCAGAACACACACAGAGCACAGATCGGCTGCATTCAAGCTCAGATTCGCCTGCTTCTCGTGACTCAGCACTAACAATCCCACTGAAATAACGGGTCAGCCCTTCTGTATTTACAGAGTTAAAAGCCAAGGGAGCCATCATAGGCAGTGGTCACATGATTGAAATGGGGCTTGGGAGAGACAGTCAGGACCCAACCGTTGCATTGGTCACTCGGCAAAGGGAACGAACGTTCACCATTTGCTTGGCAAACCACCATGCCAGAGAACTGACGTCACGGGTGGAGGAGATAACTTAATTGAAACCAGCAGGACAGGTGTGTAATACCCTAGCCATCTCTCTCCACACAGCGGGGAAACCTTAAGAGCCCCTCCCAGCTCTCCCATAAGTGCCCCTCCCAGCTCTCCCATGAGCATGATAGCCAGACCAAGGAAGTCAAGAGTGTCGCGGGACTTGCAGCGCAGAACCGCTGGCTACCGCTCCCACCAGTGCTGACAACTGAGGTCTCTTGCACCAGCTACCGGGGGCATAGCTACCAGAGGACAAGCAAATTCGCTGGGGGTTCTCAGCCCCAAGCTCTACAAACTTAGGGTCTGAGGGAGGCAAACAGGAAGAGTGGGCCGTGGCATTCATGAAAACAGGGCTCCCAGGAGCAGCAGACCTGGTATGTAGCCTGTATTGTGGTGAGTGTCACAGGTGAGCGGGGCCTGGCTTGAGGAAACAGAAGAGAAGGCCCTAGGCACTCAGGATTGGAGACTTGCCCAGTCTGGGAGGAAGAGCTGCTGCACAGTGATTGGTTCCCACCTATTGAGAGGAGAAGCTTGGCCAGTGAGCACAGCTCCACCTACTGGAAGAGAAGTTAATTGAACTCTATGACTGCATGTATTATTTTTTTTTAATTTCTATTTTTTTCTTTTTCATTCATTTTCATTTTTTTGTTGTTCTTTTTTAATTTTTTTAATGTTTCTAATTTTCATTTTATTATTATTATTATTATTTTAAATTTTAATTTTCATTTTTTTATTATCATTTTTTAAAATTTTTTCTTTCTTTATTTATTTTCTATATTTTTCTTTGTCTTTTCAATTTTCTTATTCCCTCTTCTTTGATCTACCTGCCTACTCTCATTCTCTTTAGTGACTTCTTCCCTTCCCTTCTACTATCTTTCCTCCCAAGCATCAAATAAATTTATAAGAGTAAGCAGTAACTCAGCAGTCAAACAGAACAAGTAGTAACATGAGCAACATAAGAAAGCAAGAAAGAAAAGGTGTACAAACAATGAAGGCCAGCCTAAATATTCAGGAGGACCTAGAGTCATGAGAAAAATGGTCATATAAAGAACTCAAGGAATACCTTAGACAGATGGAATGGAACCTTAAAGAGGATACGAGACAGCAAATCCAAACAGTAAAAGAACACATTGAAAATGAATTACATAAGCAGAAAAAGAAGAAGTTAAGCATCTTTATCAGGAGATAGAGATTATAAAAAAAATCAAACAATAATTCTAGAAATGAAGGAAGTGATAAACCAAATGAAAAACTCAATTGAGAGTATCACTAACAGAGTGGAGCAAGTAGAAGCTAGAACATCAGAAAATGAAGACAAAATATATCATCTTGAAAAGGGTCTAGCCAACTCAGAAAGGCTGGTAAGAAATCATGAGAAAAACATACAAGAGATATGGGATAACATAAAAAAACAAACTTATGAGTCATCTGGATAGAGGAAGGTACAGAGATTCAAACCAAGGGAATGAGTAACCTGCTGAATAAAATAATTACAGAAAACTTTCCAGAAATAAAAAAGGAAATGGATATACAAATTGTAGATGCATACAGGACATCGAGCACACAAAATCACAGTACAGCAATGGCAAGACACATTGTTATGAAGATATCCAATATACAGAACAAAGAGAAAATATTAAAAGGTACATGAGAAAGGAGGCAGATGACATTCTGGGGTAAACCAATAAGGTTAACAACAGATTTTTCATCAGAGACGCTGAAAGCGAAAAGATCCTGGAACAACATATTTCAAATACTGAAAGACAATGGATGCCAAACAAGAATTCTATTTCCAGCAAAATTAAGCTTCAGGTATGACAACGAAATAAAAATATTTCATGATAAACAAAAGCTAAAAAAAATTTGTAGCCAGAAAACCTGCATTGCAAAGTGTCTTGAGCAAAACACTACACGAGGAAGAAATGAAAAAAACAACCAAAACCATCACTGGGAAGTGCCTCAGTAATGACAGAGGGTGGGGGAAAAGTTAATCATGAAGACTAACTAAATTAAAAAATAAACATAAATAATCAAACATGGCTGGCAGTACAAACCATATATCAAATTCTCCAATAAAGTGACATAGGCTGGTACCTTGGATTAAAAAAAAACAAATCCAACAATATGTTGCCTACATGAGACACATCTCAATGGAAAAGACATACAAAGGCTGAAGGTGAAAGGTTGGAAAAAAAAATATACCATGCACATGGTCCTTATAAGCAACCAGGGGTGGCCATCCTCACATCCAATAAAATCGACTTCAAGACTAAGTTAATCAAAAGGGATAAGGAAGGATATTATATTTTGTTAAACAGAATCATTCACAAACAAGACATAAAAATTATCAATATTTATGCACCAAATAATGGTGCTGCGATGTTCATTAAACAAATTCTCCTCAAGTTCAAGAATCAAATAGACAACAACACAATAATTATGGGTGACTTCAACACACCTCTCTCACCATTGGACAGGTCCTCCAAACAAAAGTTGAATAAAGAAACTATAGAACTCAATATCACAATCAATAACCTAGACTTAACTGACATATATAGAATATATCAACCATCATCAAGTGGATATATTTTTTTCTCAGCAGCACATGGATCCTTCTCAAAAATAGACCATATATTATGTCATAGGGCAAACCTCAGTAAATATAAAGGGGTAGAGATAATACCATGCATTTTATCTGACCATAATGGAATGAAACTGTAAATCAATAATAAAAGAAGGAAGGAAAAATCCTACATCACATGGAAAATGAACAATATGTTACTGAATGGTCAATGGGTTACAGAAGACATAAAGGAGGAAATCAAAAAATTCTTAGAGATAAATAAAAATACAGACACAACATATCAGAATGTATGGGAAACTATGAAAGCAGTTTTAAGAGGGAAATTCATTGCCTGGAGGTCATTCCTCAAAAAAAAGGAAAAACAAACAAATAAATGAGCTCACACTTCATCTCAGAGTCCTAGAAAAGGAAGAGCAAAACAACAGCAAATGTAGCAGAAGTCAAGAAATAATTAAAATCAGAGCGGAAATCAACGAAATTGAAATAAAAGAAACTATTGAAAAAATTAACAACACTAAAAGTTGGTTCTTCAAAAAAAATAAATAAGATCAATAGACCCTTAGCCATGCTAAAGAAGAGAAGAAGAGAGAGAACTCAAATTTCTGATATATGCGATGAAAAAGGCAATATCACAACAGATGCTACAGAAATACAGAAGAAAATTAGAAATTATTTTGAAAACCTATATTCCAATAAAATTGAAAATAGTGAAGATATCGAAAAATTTCTAAAGTCATATGATTTACCCAGACTGAGTAAGGAGGATACACACATTTTATTTATTTATTTTATTTATTTATTTATTTATTTTTTATTGGTTGTTCAAAACCCTACAAAGCTCTTGACATATCATATTTCATACATTAGCATACATTAGCTTCAAGTGAGTTTTGAACTCCCTTTTTTACCCCAAGTACAGATTGCAGAATCACATCGGTTACACATCCACATTTTTACATAATACCATAATAGTAACTGTTGTATTCTGCTACCTTTCCTATCCTCTACTATCCCCCCTCCCCTCCCCTCCCATCTTCTCTCTCTACCCCTTCTACTGTAATTCATTTCTCACCTTGTTTATTTTCCCATTCCACTTACAACCTCTTATATGTAATTTAGTATAACAATGAGGGTCTCCCTCCGTTTCCATGCAATTCCCCTTTTCTCTCCCTTTCCCTCCCACCTCATGTCTCTGTTTAATGTTAATCTTTTCTTCCTGCTCTTCCTCCCTGCTTTATTCTTAGTTGCTCTCATTATATCAAAGATGACATTTGGTATTTGTTTTTTAGGGATTGGCTAGCTTCACTAAGCATAATCTGCTCTAGTGCCATCCATTTCCCTGCAAATTCCAAGATTTTGTCATTTTTTAGTGCTGCGTAATACTCCATGGTGTATAGATGCCACATTTTTTTAATCCATTTATCCATTAAAGGGCATCTGGGTTGGTTCCACAATCTAGCTATTGTAAATTGTGCTGCTATGAACATCGATGTGGCAGTATCCCTGTAATACGCTCTTTTAAGGTCTTCAGGGAATAGTCCGAGAAGGGCAATAGCTGGGTCAAATGGTGGTTCCATTCCCAGCTTTCCCAGGAATCTCCATACTGCTTTCCAAATTGGCCGCACCAATTTGCAGCCCCACCAGCAATGTACAAGAGAACCCTTTTCCCCACACCCTCGCCAGCACTTGTTGTTGTTTGATTTCATAATGGCTGCCAATCTTACTGGAGTGAGATGGTATCTTAGGGTGGTTTTGATTTGCATTTCTCTGACTGCTAGAGATGATGAGCATTTTTTCATGTACTTGTTGATTGATTGTATGTCCTCCTCTGAGATGTTTCTGTTCAGGTCCTTGGCCCATTTGTTGATTGGGTTATTTGTTATCTTATTGTCTAATTTTTTGAGTTCTTTGTATATTCTGGATATTAGGGCTCTATCTGATGTGTGAGGAGTAAAGATTTGTTCCCATGATGTAGGCTCCCTATTTACTTCTCTTATTGTTTCTCTTGCTGTGAAAAAACTTTTTAGTTTAAGTAAGTCCCATTTGTTGATTCTTGCTATTAACTATTGTGCTATGGGTGTCCTATTAAGGAAATTGGAGCCCGACCCCACTATATGTAGATCGTAGCCAACTCTTTCTTCTATCAGACGCAGAGTCTCTGATTTGATATCAAGGTCTTTGATCCATTTTGAGTTAACTTTTGTGCATGGTGAGAGGAGGGGGTTCAGTTTCATTTTGTTGCATATGGATTTCCAGTTTTCCCAACACCATTTGTTGAAGATGCTATCCTTCCTCCATTGCATGTTTTTAGCCCCTTTATCAAATATAAGATAGTTGTAACTTTGTGGATTGGTCTCTGTGTCCTCAATTCTGTACCGTTGGTCCACCCGCCTGTTTTGGTACCAGTACCATGCTGTCTTTGTTACTATTGCTCTGAATGATCAATGGGTTACAGAAGACATAAAGGAGGAAATCAAAAAATTCTTAGAGATAAATGAAAATACAGACACAACTTATCGGAATCTATGGGACACAATGAAAGCAGTTTTAAGAGGGAAATTCATCACCTGGAGGTCATTCCTCAAAAAAAAGAAAAACCAACAAATAAATGAGCTCACACTTCATCTCAAAGCCCTAGAAAAGGAAGAACAAAACAACAGCAAATGCAGCAGAAGGCAAGAAATAATTAAAATCAGAGCGGAAATCAACGAAATTGAAACAAAAGAAACTATTGAAAAAATCAACAAAACTAAAAGTTGGTTCTTCGAAAAAATAAACAAGATTGACAGACCCTTAGCCATGCTAACGAAGAGAAGAAGAGAGAGAACTCAAATTACTAACATACGGGATGAAAAAGGCAATATCACAACAGATGCTACAGAAATACAGAAGACAATTAGAAATTATTTTGAAAACATATATTCCAATAAAATAGAATATAGTGAAGACATCGATAAATTTCTTAAGACATATGATTTGCCCAGACTGAGTCAGGAGGATACACACAATTTGAACAGACCAATATCAATGGAGGAAATTGAAGAAGCAATCAAGAGACTACCCACCAAGAAAAGCCCAGGACCGGATGGGTATACAGCGGAGTTTTACAAAACTTTTAAAGAAGAATTAATACCAATACTTTTCAAGTTATTTCAGGAAATAGAAAAAGAGGGAGCTCTTCCAAATTCATTCTATGAGGCCAACATCACGTTGATTCCGAAACCAGACAAAGACACCTCAAAGAAAGAAAACTACAGACCAATATCCCTGATGAACCTAGATGCAAAAATCCTCAATAAAATTCTGGCGAATCGGATACAAAGGCACATCAAAAAAATTGTGCACCATGATCAAGTAGGATTCATCCCTGGGATGCAAGGATGGTTCAATATACGGAAATCAATAAATGTTATTCACCACATCAATAGACTTAAAGATAAGAACCATATGATCATCTCGATAGACGCAGAAAAAGCATTCAACAAAATACAGCATCCCTTTATGTTCAAAACATTAGAAAAACTAGGGATAACAGGAAATTACCTTGACATTGTAAAAGCTATCTATGCTAAGCCTCAGGCTAGCATCATTCTGAATGGAGAAAAATTGAAGGCATTCCCTCTAAAATCTGGAACAAGACAGCGATGCCCTCTCTCACCACTTCTATTCAATGTAGTTCTCGAAACACTGGCCAGAGCAATTAGACAGACAAAAGAAATTAAAGGCATAAAAATTGGAAAAGAAGAACTTAAATTATCATTATTTGCGGATGACATGATTTTATACCTAGAAGACCCAAAAGGGTCTACAAAAAAACTACTAGAACTAATAAATGAATTCAGCAAAGTAGCAGGATATAAAATCAACACGCATAAATCAAAGGCATTCCTGTATATCAGCAACAAAACTTCTGAAATGGAAATGAGGAAAACCACTCCATTCACAATATCCTCAAAAAAAATAAAATACTTGGGAATCAACCTAACAAAAGAGGTGAAAGGTTTATACAATGAAAACTACAGAACCCTAAAGAGAGAAGTAGAAGAAGATCTTAGAAGATGGAAAAATATACCCTGTTCATGGATAGGCAGAACTAACATCATCAAAATGGCGATATTACCAAAAGTTCTATATAGGTTTAATGCAATGCCAATCAAAATCCCAAAGGCATTGCTTGTAGAAATAGATAAAGCAATCATGAAATTCATATGGAAAAATAAAAGACCCAGAATAGCAAAAGCAATTCTAAGCAGGAAGTGCGAATCAGGCGGTATAGCGATACCAGATACACACATTTTAAACAGACCAATTTCAATGGATGAAATAGAAGAAGCAATCAAAAGACTACCAACCAAGAAAAGCCCAGGACCGAATGGATATACAGCGCAGTTTTACAGAACCTTTAAAGAAGAATTAATACCAATAATTTTCAAGTTATTTCAGGAAACAGAAAAAGAGGGTGCTCTGCCAAATTAATTGTATGTGGCCAACATCACCCTGATTCCGAAACCAGACAAAGAAACCACAAAGAAAGAAGACTACAGACCAATATCTCTGATGAATCTAGATGCAAAAATCCTCAATAAAATTCTGGCGAATCGGATACAAAGGCACATCAAAAAAATTGTGCACCATGATCATTAGGATTCATCCCTGGGATGCAAGAATGTTTCAATATACGGAAATCAATTAATATTATTCACCACATCGATAGACTTAAAGATAAGAAGCATATGATCATCTTGATAGATGCAGAAAAAGCATTAGAAAAATTAGAGCATCCCTTTATTTTCAAAACATTAGAAAAACTAGGGATAAGAGGAACTTACCTCGACATTGTAAAAGCTATCTGTGTTAAGCCTCAGGCTAGCATCATTCTGAATTGAGAAAAATTGAAGGCATTTCTTCTAAAATCTGGAACAAGACAGGGATGTCCTCTATCACCACTTCTCTTCAATATAGTTCTCGAAACACTGGCCAGAGCAATTAGACAGATGAAAGAAATTATAGGCATAAAAATAGGAAAAGAATAACTTAAATTATCACTATTTGCCAGTGACATGATTCTATACATAGAAGACCCAAAAGCGTCTACAAAAAAAATACTAGAACTAATAAATGAATTCAGCAATGTGGCAGGATATAAAAAGAACACGCATAAATCAAAGGCATTTCTGTATATCAGTGACAAAACTTCTGAAATGGAAATGAGGAAAAACACTCCATTCATGATATCCTCAATAAATAAAAATAAAATACTTGGGAATCAACCTAACAAAAGAGGTGAAAGATTTATACAATGCAAACTATAGAACCCTAAAAAGAGAAGTAGAATAAGATCTTAGAAGATGGAAAAATATACCCTGTTCATGGATAGGCAGAACTAACATCATCAATATGGCGATATTACCAAAAGTTCTCTGTAGGCATAATGCAATGCCAATCAAAATCCCAATGGTATTTCTTGTAGAAATAGAGAAAGCAATCAGGAAATTTTTATGGAAAAATAAAAGACCCAGAATAGCAAAAGCAATTCTAAGCAGGAAGCGTGAATCAGGCGGTATAGCGACAGCAGATTTCAAACTATATTACAGAGCAATAGTAAAAACAACAGCATGGTGCTGGTACCAAAATAGGCAGGTGGACCAATGGTACGGAATAGAGGACACAGAGACTAATCCAAAAAGCGACAACTATCTTATATATGATAAAGGAGCTAAAAGCATGCAATAGAGGAAGGATAGCATCTTCAACAAATGGTGTTGGGAAAACTGGAAATCCATATGCAACAAAATAAAACTGAATCCCCTCCTCTCGCCATGCACAAAGAAGATCAAGGAGCTAGATATCAAATCAGAGACTCTGCGTCTGATAGAAGAAAATGTTGGCTCCGATGTAGATATTGTGAGGTTGGGCTCCTAATTCCTTAATAGAACACCCATAGCACAAGAGTTAATAACAAGAATCAACAAATGGGACTTATTTAAACTGAAAATTTTTTTCTCAGCAAGAGAAACAATTAGAGAGTTAAATAGGAAACCTACATCCTGGGAACAAATTTTTACTCCTCACACTTCAGATAGACCTCTAATATCCAGAATATATAAAGAACTCAAAAAATTAGACAATAAGATATCAAATAACCCAATCAACAATGGGCCAAGGACCTGAACAGACACTTCTCAGAGGAGGACATACAATCAATCAATAAGTACATGAAAAAACGCTCACTATTTCTAGCAGTCAGAGAAATGCGAATGTAAACCACCTTAAGATACCATCTCACTCCAGTAAGATTGGTAGTCATTATGAAGTCAAACAACAACAAGTGCTGGTGAGGATGTGGGGAAAAGGGTACTCTTGTACATTCCTGGTGGGACTGCAAACTGGTGCGGCCAATTTGGAAAGCAGTATAGAGATTCCTGGAAAAGCTGGGAATGGAACCACCCTTTGAGCCAGCTATTGCCCTTCTTGGACTATTCACTGAAGTCCTTAAAAAGCATACTACATGGATACTGCCACATCGATGTTCATAGCAGCACAATTCACAATTTCTACACTGTGGAACAAACCCAGATGGGCTTCAATAGATGAATGGATAAAAAAAATGTGGCATTTTTACACCATGGAGTGTTACACAGCATTAAAAAATGACAAAATCATGGAATTTGCAGGGAAATGGATGGCACTAGAGCAGATTATGCTTAGTGAAGCTAGCCGATTCCTAAAAAAAACAAATACCAAATGTCTTCTTTGATATAATGAGAGCATCTAAGAACAGAGCAGGGAGGAAGAGCAGGAAAAAAAGATTAACATTAAACAGAGACATGAGGTGGCGGGAAATTGAGATAAAAGGGAAATTGCATGGTAATGGAGGGAGAAACTCATTGTTACACAAAATTACATATAAGAGGTTGTGAGGGGAATGGGAAAATAAACAAGGAGAGAAATGAATTACAGTAGATGAGGTAGAGAGAGAAGATGGGAGGGGAGGGGAGGGGGAATAGAAGAGGATAGGAAAGGTAGCAGAATACAAAAGTAACTAATAGGGCATTATTTAAAATGTGGATGTGTATCCGATGTGATTCTGCAATGTGTATTTGGGGTAAAAATGAGAGTTCATAACCCACTTGAATCTAATGTATGAAATATGATATGTCAAGAGCTTTGTAATGTTTTGAACAACCAATAAAAGAAAAAAAAAAGTAGCAATATATGCCAATCGGTGGTGGAAGTGCCTCCTGAATCCAAGGGAAGGAGTATTAATTGTGCAAGTCTTCTTCCTGCGGGGATGGCTGCAAATCCATTAATAGCTGTGGCCAGTATTTTTATTTCTCCAGTGAAATCATTATCAATAATGCCAGGGAAGACCTGAACGCCTTATAAGATAGTAGAGGCTATTCCAAGAATCAGTGCACACGTTTGAGATGGAGGGGGACATATAATTCCAGTGGGTATTAGCTGGGGCCCTTGGATTGAGTCTAATATTGTATTGCTGGTGGCACAGAGGTCCAATCCTGCGCTGCCTGGGGTGGCTCGTTGAAGGGAGGAAATTGTGAAGAAGGATTTTGAGGTAGCTTGGGAGTTTGGGAGGAAAAAAACCTCTTGCCCCTGGGTTAATACTGGGGGAGGTCGGAGCCAGGGGCTGGCCCCACAGGGAGTTTCCCGAGAAGCAGGAAGAATTAGGCTGCCGAGGGCATTTGTCTTAGATCTACACTCACTGGCTCAGTGATAACATGTACCACATATAGGGCAAAGAGTAGCTGGGGGCAGTTTTACCCCAGTTTGAGGAGACACTATTCCTAGGCTTTGTTTGCCTGTCGGACAATTGTGTGTAAAATGGCCAGGTTGTTTTCAAGTAAAGCAAGTACATGAGCCAGGATTGTGAAAGGCCTTGGTAAAGGTGGCACCTAGGGCGAGACCCATGGCATGGGCTGCACCCACCCCTGCACAGAGTCTAATAAAGTCAGAAAGTTTCCCTTTAACCTTATGTGGTCGAAGAACATCCTGACATGCTGGCTTGGCCTTTTCAAAGGCAAGATATTTTACAAAGGTGCTTTCGCTTTCGCTTGGTCCAAGCAAGCATTTCGCGGCTAGGTTAAGCCGGGGAACAAAGTCGTTATAAGGCTCGTCGGGCCCTTGTCGAATTTTTGCCAGGGAAGTGGTAGCTGAGGCCTTTTGAGGGACGCGTCTCCAAGCATGTAAGCCAGCAGTCTTAATCTGCGCCAAAAGTCAAGCAGGGAAACACGCCTGTTTTGGGTTAGTGTCAAAAGGCGCATTGCCCACTACCTTAACATAAATCCAGGATTTAGAGGAGGCCTTAGTTAAATTTTTTTGAGCAGTTTCCCGACAGTGCTCTTTGAAATCTGTATTCCATAACAGGAAGTCTCCAGCATTGAGGGTACCTTGGGCTAGAAATTTCCAATCATTGGGAGTAAGCCATTTTGCGCTGTGGCTTTCTAATAAAGCCACTGTGTAGGGTGCAGTGGGGCCATAGTGAGCACAAGCCTTTTTAAGTTTTTCAAGAAAACGCAGGCTTAAGTTTTTGTAGAAACTCTGGGTTCCTTCCTGCCTAGGGGTGAACTCCTCATCCTCTGAGTCCTGATCTCCTTGATCCATTTCCCCCGCTTCCTCCTCTTGGTCCTCGTCTAAGCCTTTGACCTCAGCCTGGGCAAGAATATCTATCTGACTGCGGGTGACTGGGAAGGTGAGAACAGGCTGATATAGCGGCTTAGCCTTTTTATTAGACCGCAGTGGGCCACCTTGCATTGACTTCATGCCTAAGGCTAATGAGCAGAGCTCAGAATCAAGGGATATTAATTCTTTTAAAAGTTGGATCTGTTCCCACCTATGTTGGGGAGACTCTCGCAAGGGAGCCAGGTTAGGAAAGGGAAGTGGGGAAAAAATATCTGGGGGGTATCAGTCAGGTTCTGAAGGGCCTGAGCACAAAAGGCAGGAGGAATGGAGGAGGGAGGTGGATGTGTATGTTCTATAGCTTGTGGCAGGTTCCTGAGAGGTGGTGGGTCTTCTGAATGGTAGCAAGCTGCTTCCTTCTCCAAGGTAGCCTCCTTTCCAGGGGTCAATGTGTCTCTGGGATTTAAAACTGGATAAAGGCGGTTGGTAACCATTGGAGCCTTATTCAGTAGGGTGGTATTTTGAGGGGCACCAGGATGGTTCCCAGGATCCTGGGGAGACTGAGAAGGGTCTATGTCTATACTAACTGATGGGCATGCCAAGGGGGGACGAAAGGTCGTTTGCGTAGTCTCTTCCCCAATCCTGACAAGTATTAAGGAACCACTGTCAAAGGGTGAACTTTTAAGAATTTCATTAATGAAGTTCCAGTAAGAAAAGGTGGGAACAGGCACTTTTTCTGGGCCAAAGGATTAATAAAATTCTTTTAAACAATCTCCTACTCTAAGCCATTGCTTACCATCAATGGTCCCTTCAAGGGGAAACAATGGACACAATTCTCCTATGTATGAAAAGAAAAAATTTAAGTAATTTTTCTTAACATGCGCCCCCCATGTATTGAAGGACTCCTTGAGGCCTGACAAAAACAAATCATGTGACGAAACTGCTTGTCCCATGGTGGGTCACTCACTGTGCGTCATCCCCACTCTCCTCCTGGATCTGTCTCTCGGTGGTATCTGCTGAGGCAATCGCGAGCTCCACTAGACCAAGTCTTCAAGGAGAACGGGTTTCCCAGTCTGTCAAAGGCTCGAGCCCCAGTTGGTGGGCGCCAGATGTCCCGGCCAGCAGGACACATCAACGTGGGCAGCGAACATAGATGGGGAGGAATGAAGGGACAAGAGACACTAGAGATGACAGCATGACTGTAGTTCTGATCAAGCTGCAAACTTTTATTGTTCACACAGGGGATTTATATGCTGGAGATGGGAAAGTTCTCTTATCGGCAGTTCCTGGATGTCTTCACAAGGTGAGATAACCTCAGGATGTTTCAGGAAGACAGATGGCTTTAGGAAGTCTCAGAGAGACATATGGCTACAGAATGTCTCCCAGGCAGGATGTCTCCCAGGGGGCTGTTTCTTGTAAGTGTCAGGCTATTCTATGAAGGAGAATTTCTTCTACCCCTGAAACACAGGGATTCAATATTCTGAAAGAAAAATTGGAAAATGAAACCAATGTGTTTGCAAATATGTGCTACACAAAAATCTTCCCACTCTCATTCAGAACAATGCTGTGACATTACCTTCACCCCAAGTAAGACACAATTAAAGGAGAAGAGTTAGAAAATCTGTGAACACACATATGGAATGGAAAATGCTCAATAGCTCAGAACCTTGGAGGTGGGAGAGGAGTTTCCAAAAGTAAGTGACAGGGTAAAAACTCCACAAACATGGAGCTCTGCAAGCCTAAAGACTTCTTGAGAAACTGCCTCTGAGGTTGAGCACTTGAAATATATGTTGTTTTCAAGAGCTTTAGCTTCCTTTGTACTGAGACCATCAAAACTGGGTCTGCATCTATGTGACCCAGAGTACATAGTTTCTTATTTTCCAATGAACATGACACAGCAGTGCTGAATTCTCTCTTTGTAGGTAAACTGTTACCACTGCGGGCTAAGTGTCTCCAGTTTAGACTGTGAAGCCATTTGGTCATCCTCCACTTTTCGTGGTGTTTCTTGCAGCTGCACTGGGAGTTTAGTATTTGCTTCACAAAATACGATGAGTTCAACTGGGACAGTGATGGAGGGAGTTCTGTCACATGTGGTGCGTAAGGGTCTGCAGGAGAATTCACAAACCAGGCTTCAATCCCACATAGATTGCCCCCTTGACCATAGAAATCTGATTCTCAACATTGCCATGAGACCTCTCCATAGAACAAGATGCCTTTACATACAAAGGTCTGGGGGCTGCACCATGTCAGTCACAAACCATTTGGAAGCCAATGGCAGATCCACATGATCCTATAACAGATGTTTTAACACACACCTGCACACCACTGCTCTCAGCCCACTACTCAGCAGGCTCCAAATTACTGGCATCTCTGTTCTACAACTTTTTCATAAAACCCAGTCAATCAAGGCACTGTTGGGTACACTCATGATCATAAATAGGACATCCAAAGATTCTTCAGTGCCAACTGGTCATGAGAATTTCAAAAATTTCATGGTATTTATCTAGCCATTTTTCAATGATGAAGTTGGAGGCACTTGGGTTTCAATTTATTCAGGAACCATTAAATGGAGAGGAAGCTCATTTTAATGAAAGCTCTGGAGAACTCTCACAGGCAAGGTTTCCCAAAGACAGGCCAAAAGGTCACATGAAGTCAGGCCCATTGAGGTCCACAATGTGAGGTCCATGTGTGTTTTGACTTGCAACAATGTCTGCCAAGTCTTTAAGAATAAAATAATGAGATATCCTTCCTGAGATTCCCAGTGCTTTGTGCGAAGCCACAATGAGCCTAGATCTCAGTTTCCAAGGGCGACTCTCATGCGTGCCCTCCTAAAATCCCAACACAATTCATGGCAATACTTCTTTGAGTTCAGTTGCAGAACTCAGTCTCTAAGGGGAATCACACCAGTGTTCAAGCCCAGGTGGCCACAGTCATCTCTTCCAATGGCCACACAACTGACCACAATTAAAACTAAAACACTCCCACATGGCCCTCATCTTTTTCCATATAGACACTCATCATAACCTCTGGCTATAGGTTTCCATGAGGGGCGGAGTCAAAGACAGTGTCCAAAATAAGCTCCCTTGCCCCCATTTGCTAAAATCAGTGTGGCAGGGGCAGCCTTCCTGTGAACCAGGAGTGATAAAAGAGGCCTGCCGTTAATACTGCTCTGATTCTCCATTTTGAGGCCTACTGACTCTGGGGTTTAGATTCTATATGTTAATTGGAGTCATGAGAAAACCCAAGCACCTATAATCTAGTGTCTGCAGGGCTTTGAAGAACTCCTTTGACCCAAAGGATCCCTAATCTCAATGATGGAGGTCAGGAACCTTACTGAGGAAGGAGAGAGACTTCATCCACAATGACTGCTATTTTGGCTATTTTGGTTTTGAATGCACACATGGGATTTTTCTATAGATCCATCAGTTGGTGAGAAGCTAAGCCACAGCCTCACACAGGGCCAAGAGGCTGATTCAGACACATCCCTTTCCAAAGCAATTAAGCAAAGAGCCACAGGTGATGCCCATTCATTTCCATTTGAAAACTGTTTTCTTTAGGCTTCACAAAGGGATGGCCTCAGGCAAAGACCTTCCTGACATTCAGGGCAACAGAAGAATAAACAAGTAAAGGGCCCAAAGCTGGGTTTCTCCACTGAGACTTTTCTTGTCACACTGATATTTGAGTTTTCTGAGATGCTCGCCAGTCCCTTCAGCTATCCAGTATATGGCCATGTCACAGAGCTTGAAGGTGGTACATATCTTGGACACAAAACCATGAGCCTATTCTTGAGATTGGCTGGAATTCAGGAGAATACTGGAACTTAGGAAGGTAGTACGTGTTACCCATCTGTAAGGCAAGCTGCAGACCATACATAAATTGGGCAGGATGAATGCTGGGAAGCTGTCTATTATACAGGACATATCTATTGATGCATTCTCTTTTCTAATGTCTACCACCACGGACACAGTGGGAGACACAGAAATGGAAACACTCTCCTTGTCAAACAACTTACTAGAAACAATTCATAGCAAACCAAACAATCCAACTTTCCTACCCATTCTCAGAACATGAGACAAAACCACAAACCCACACGCACACCCACACCCACACAGAACCCCAAGTAGGTCTGTGACTCTCCGTAGTGTCCTCTGACTAGTCGGCCATAATTTAGTACCCCATAATGCACAGTCCTGGCACAGATCTGGTCTCCGTGGCCAATTCTGTGATGCTGTCAGGAGCCAGCGGTGAGCCACTACCTGCTTTCACAGGAAAGGCCCCACTTCAGACCTTCCTCACATCAGTAGTTACCAAGAAAGACTGAGTCTGTCCTTGGTAAATCCAAACAAAGTTTGACCACTAGGACTTGGACTGGGACTGGCTCGGGGTGCCTGGATTCCTGGATCCCAAGTTCAGAGAGTTCCATCATCAAGGAAGTGAGGTGAGGTCACTTCCTTCAGGAACTGAATAAGATCACTACCTTGGCAACCACTTTTTCCTAACAGTTGCTTCCAAGGGTCCCATGAGATGGAGGCTGCACCTACTTTCTGTGACATTTTAACAAATTAGAATGGTATATCAACCTTAGGCACCCGGGAACAGCTCTCCACACAGGCATGGTTTGGTCCATCTTCTCTACATTAAGAAGAGAGAGGCTGATTCAGACACATCCTTTCATCCTGACCGGGTTGTTTGCCATGGAAGATGACTTTTGTTCTCTCAGGTCCTTCATAGCTGCCTACATCTTCTCAAGGGATTATTTCTACATGAACTTTTGAATTTCTCAGCTGGTGGAAGATCCCCTACCTTCCTATATTGTAATACCAACTCTGTCCCTGCTCTTCTGAGAAGTGAGATTGAGGGAAGAGTGTATGGTTAGGGTTAATAGCATGTTCGATTTGGGTTAGGGATCATTCTGCTTTAGGAATAATGGTATTGGGAACCTGTGATATTTATAAGAATATAGACCTGAAATAAATGTAGGAGAACAGAGATCTAGGAAATATTTGAATCCCAGAAAGCCATTGGGCCCTGGATTGTTATACTTAGCTTGAATTATGTTCTGCACCGAGTTCTCAGATAAATCGATTTACAATGGCATAGGACCGTGTACCTCGGATGATTGAAGGTAGAAGAGAACATCCAGTCAAAAAGGGATAGTTCCTATGATTAGGAAGATAGTATGTTTAGGAAGAATAGTGAGTCTAGGAGTTGGTCCAAAAGTTCTTTAGCAATAGAGTTTCGGTTAGAGAGTGAATGTAAATGTCAGCACATGTGAAGAGACAGTCACAATGATGAACTGGTGAAAATATGTAGGAAAGCACATATCAATGGGGACATTAGGAAATCAGGCAAAGTATAAAGTGAGTGATAGGATTAGATATTTTCAACAGGCTTGAGGTTGAATATATAATCTTAGGAAGAAACAAATATGTAGTCAACAATAGGATTGACATTTGAGAGCATTAGGCAACCTGCACCTGGATATTTTTAGTAATCTATGCTCACTTTCCATTTAGGCTTTGGTACAATTATATGTATGACCTTTGCATTTTGTGTCCAGAATACTACTGTTATAAAATGTATATGTAGATCAGGTGACATGAGTATTTCTTCCACCATTACGAGGAGCAATTTTCTGAATACTTATACATTATTACTGGCGATACAAACAGGTGTACTCTGTTTTGATGATTATAGAGATGATGCATGAATAGACCATATTGTGAATAAAGTATATAACTGGTTCCAACTTTAAATATAGGATATCTTATATATATATATATATATATATATATATATATATATATATATATATATATACACACATTCATTCCAACCACTTATATATCTAATGGTAATATTAGGGTTTCTGTTCATCATGAAGAGTGTGTGAGTTTTGCATCAAAAATGATTATGGAATCGAAAATAATGTGTTTAGAATGAAGTCTAGTGAAAAGACCAGTAAAGAAACATGGAGGAATACATGTGTTCTGAAGTAGGAAGTAATTGAAAGTGAACCAAATGCCTATAAATTTGTGAACTTGTGCATCAAAAAATGTATCCTATGATGTCCAAAAACTGAAGAAATTGTAATGTACCAGTGTTGAATAAAAATGAACTTCAAAATACACATCATGTCCCTTAGGAATCTACTTGCATTGATGTTAAAATAGGTGAGTTACTGTAGAAATATTATGATTTGTAAGCACTATTCATTGAAGTTAGTTTTCAGTACTAGGAAACCAATATGTATTTCAGATGGTTGAGTATTTCTGAGAATAATCTTGTGAAATGTTGTTTATAAATACACATGCAGGAACATGAATGAATTTAGCGAGTGTATAATAAGACACATAGATTTCATATTTTGGTAAATCTGGAGAATATATATATATATATATATATATACACACACACACACACACATATTAATATGTAGCAATATACTTGCCAATCGAAATTCACCATGAAATATAATTCATCCACATATCCAAAAATATTCATTCTACTGAACATGGATTTATTTATTATGTTTTTTACTAGGAAGCTCACCCATAGGTTGAATTTGCAGTTCCATCAGTATTAAGGAGGAGTCATCTCTTCTCACAATTTTTATATTCCAAAGTCAGTGAGCTCACAAGATTGTACATGTGATACCAGGTAGGATAATATATGCATAAAAAATACATGTGCTGAATAGGCTACAGAGAAAGGGAGACAGGAATTTACATATGTGGTAACTTTAAAAACTCATGGAGAAATATTACAACGAAAAGTTGACTAGATTTATAGCACATACGTTTGATAAAGCAGAAGGCAAATCCAAGTATACACCACGCTTCCTATTAAAGGCCTGTATTTCTATTCAGTTAGTTTTCTTTTTCTCCATGATATTAGGATTAGTAGTCAGAGTCTAATAGGGTATGGGTAGTGTCAGGGATTCAGCATTTCAAATGGAAAATAGGAAAATGAATCTAATGTGTATGCAAACATGTACTACACAAAAAACTTCCCACTCTCATCCAGAACAATGCCTTGACATAACCATCGCTCCATGTAAGACACAATTAGAAGAGAGGAGTTAGAAAATCTCTGAATTCATATGTGGAATGGAAAATACTCAGGAGTTCACAACACTGGAGGTGGTAGAACAGTTTCCAAAAGTAAGGGAGAGGGTAAACACTCCACAAACATGGAGCTCTGCTGGCCTAAAGACTTCTTGAGAAACTTCCTCTGAGGTTGGGTACATGAAATATATGTAATTGTCAGGAGATTTAGCTTTGTTTGTAGTGACACCATAAAATCTTGGTCCATCTATGTGACCTGGACGACATGGATCCTTATTTTCTAATGAACATAAGGCAGTAGTAATGAATTCTCTCTTTGTAGGTAAACTGTGGCCACTGGGAGCTAAGTGTCTCCCTGTGTGTTTTGTGAAGCCATTTTATCATCCTCCACTTTTCCTGGTGTTTCTTACTGCTGCACTGGGAGTTTGGTATTGGCTTCACGAAATACAAGCAGTTCAACTGGGACACAATGCTTTAGGGAGTTCTGTGACGTGTGGTTGGTCAGGGTCTCCAAGAGAATGTACGAACCAGGCTTCTATCCCACATAGCTTTCCCCCTTGACTATAGCAACCTGAATCTGAACATTGCCTTGAAACTTCTCCATATAAAAATATTCCTTTACATATAAGGGTCTGCTGCCTGAACTATGTCAGTCACAAGTATTTTGGAAGCCAATGGCAGATCCAGGTGGTCCTACCAAAAATATCTATTTACACACCTACAGTCCACTACTCTATGTCCACTACTTAGCAGGCTCCAGCTTACTGGCATCTCTGTTCTACACAATTTTCACGAAACCCAGTCAATCGAGGCACTATTTGGTACAATCATGATCAGCAACAGGACATCCAAAGGTTCTCCAGTGCCACCTGGTCACGGGAATTTCAAATAATTCATGGTATTTATCTAGCCATTTTTCAAGGATGAAGTTGGAGGCACTGAGGGTTTCAATTAATTCAGGAACCTTTACATGGTGAAAAAGCTCATTTCAATGAAATCTCTGGAGAACACTCACAGGCAAACCTTCCCAAAGAGTGGCCAAAATGTCACATGAATCCAGGCCCATTGAGGTGTACAATGTGAGGACCATGTGTGTTTTGACTCTCAACTATGGCTGCAAAGTCTTTAAGAATTAAATAATTTGATATCCTGGCTTAGAATACCCGAGCACTGTGGAAGCCATCCTGGGCCTAGATCTCAGTTTCCAACAGCGACTCTCATGCATGGCCTCCTAAAATCACAACACTATTTTATGCAATGCTTCTCTGAGGTAAGTTCCAGAACTCAGTCTTTAAGGGGAATCACAATCCCATATGGCCCTCATCTTCTTCCATATAGACGCTCAACATTACCTCTGGCTGGAGGATTCCATGAGGGGCGTAGACCAAGAGAGTGTCCAAAATAAGCTCCCTTGCCCCTCATTTGTCTAAGACAGGGTGGCCTGAACACCCTTCCTGTGAACCTCGAGTGATAAAATAGGCCTGCCATTAATACTGCTCTGCTCCTTCAACTTGAGGCCTACTGACTGTGGGGTTTAGATACTTTATGTGAATTGGAGTCATGAGAATACCCAAGAACCTATGGGCTAGCCTCTGCAGTTTTGAAGAACTCATTTGACCCAAAGGATCCCTATTCTCACTTGATGGAGGTCAGGAACCTTACAGAGGAAGTCTAGAGACTTCATCTCAATGACTGTTCTTTTGTCCATTTTGGTTTTGGATGCACACATGGGAATTTCTTTAGATCCATCAGGTGCTGAGAATCTAAGCCACAGCCTCACACAAGGCCAAGGGGCTGATTCAAACACATCCCTTTCCAAAGCAATTAAACAAAGAGCCACAGGTATGCCCATTCATTTCCATTTGAATACTGTTTTCTTGAGGCTTCACAAAGGGGTGGCCTGAGTCAAAGACCTTCGTGACATTCAGGGCATCAGAACAATAGGTAAGCAAAAGGCTCAAAGCAGGGTTTCTCCAATGAGACTTTTCTGCTCACACAGATATCTGAGTTTTCTGAGATGCTCGCCATTCCCTTCAGCTATCCAGTACATGGCCATGTCACAGAGCTTGGAGGTGGTACATATCTTGGACACAAATCCATGGGCATATTCAGGAGAGTGGTCAGAATTCAGGAAAAAAAACAGGAACTTAGGAAGAAAGCAGGTGTTGCCCATCGAAAACACAAGCTACACTCCATTCATAAATGGAGCAATATGAATGCTGAGAAGCTTTCTACTAGACACGACACATCTATTGAAGCATTCCCTTTTCTAAAGTCTACAACCACGGACACAGTGAGATACCCAGACTTAGAAATATCCGCCATGTCAAACGACTTACTAGAAACAGTCCACTCCAAACCAAACAAACTGACTTTCCTATCTATTCTCAGAAAATGAGAGAAAAACCACAAACCCAAAACCACACCCACAAAGGCACCTCCTTTCCCCAAGTAGTTCTGTGACTATCCGGAGTGTCCTCTGACTTGTGGGGATAATATGTTCCCCCGAAATGCCCTGTCCTGTCTCAGATCTGGTCTCCTTGGCGAACACTGTGAAGTTCTCAGGAGCCAGTGGGGAGCCACTACCTGCTTTCTCAGCAGAAGCCCCGCTTCAGAACTTTCCTGGCATTTGGCCTTCCTCACATCTGTAGGTACCAATAAAGATTGAGTCTGTCCTTGGTAAATCCAAACAAGTGAGACCACTGGGACTGGGACTGTGACTGGCTCTCGGTGCCTGGCTTCCTGGATCCCAAGTTTAGAGAGTTCAATCACCTAGGAAGTGAGATGAGGTCACTTCCTTCAGGAACTGAATGAGGTCACTGCCTTGTCAACCACTTTGTCCTAACAGTTGCTTCCAAGGGTCCCATGAAATTGAGGTTGTCCCTACTGCCTGTGACACTTTCACATGTTACAATGGTATATCAACTCTAGGTACCCAGGAACAGATCTCCACACAAGCCTGTTTTGGTACATCTTCTCTGGCCTAAAGACTTCTAGAGAAACTGCCTCAGGGTGGGCACTTGAAATATATGTTGCGGTCAGCAGCTTTAGCTTCCTTTGTAATGAGACCATCAAGCTGGGTCTGCATCCATGTGACCTGGAATTAATGGTATCTTATTTTCCAATGTACCTGAGGCAGCAGTGCTGAATTCTCTCTTTGTAGGTAAACTGTGGACACTGGGGCTAAGGTTATCCCCGTGTGGACTGTGAAGCCATTTGGTCATCCTCTACTTTTCTTGGTTTTTCTTGCTTCTGCACTGCGAGTTTGGTATTTGCTTCACGAAATAAAAGGAGTTCAACTGGGGCACAGTGTTGGAGGTAGTTCTGTCTCGTGTGGTGGGTCAGGGTCTGCAAGAGAAAGCACCAACCAGGCTTCTATCCCACATAGCTTGCCCCCTTGACCATAGCAACCTGATTCTGAACATTGCCCTGAAACCTCTCCATATAAGAAGATGCCTTTACATAGAAGTGTCTGCTGGCTGCACCATGTCAGTCACAAGCCTTTTGGAAGCCAATGGCAGATCCACATGGCTGCAACACAGATGTTTTATCGCACTACTGCTCACCAAATCTTTAGGCCCACTACTCAACAGGCTCAAAGTTATTGGCATCTCGGTTCTACACCATTTTCAAGAAACCCAGTCAATCAAGGCACTGTCTGGTATACTCATGATCAGCAACAGGACATCCAAAGGTTCTCCAGTGCCACCTGGTTATGCAAATTTCAAAAATTTCATGGTATTAATGTAGCCATTTTTCAAGGATGAAGTTGGAGGCACAGTGGGTTTCAATTCATTCAGGAACCATTAAATGCTGGGGAAGGTAATTTCATTGAAAGCTCTGGAGAACTCTCACAGGCAAGGCTTCCAAAAAAGTGGCCAAAAGGTCACATGAAACCAGTGCCATTGAGGTCAACTCTGTGAGGTCCATGTGTTTTCTGACTCTCAACTATGGTTGAAAAGTCTCTAAAAAAAATATGTGATATCCTGGCTGAGATTCGCAGTGCACTATGCAAAGCTACCCTGGACCTAGATCTCAGTTTCCAAGGGAGACTCTCATGCGTGGCCTCTTAAATGCCAACACAATTCATGGCAATACTTCTCTGAGGTCAGTTCCAGAACTAAGTCTCTAAAGGGAATCACACCAGAGTTCAAGCCCAGGTGGACCCTGTCATCTCTTCAAACCACCACACAAATATCTACAAATGAAATCAAAACACTTCCACATGGTGCTCATGTTCTTCCATATAGACACTCATCATAAACTCTGGCTGGAGTTTTGCATGAGGGGAGCAGCCCAAGTCAGTGTCCAAAATAAGCTCTCTTGCCCCTCATTTGCCTAAACTCAGGGTGGCATGGACACCCTTCTTGTGAACCAGGAATGATCAAATAGGCCTGCCATTAATACTGCCCCGCTTCTCCAAATTGAGGACTTCTGACTGTGGGGTTTATATTCTTTATGTGAATTGGTGTCATGAGAAAACCCTAACCCCTATGGGCTAGCCTCTGCAGGGCTTTGAAGAACTCATTTGACCCAAAGGTCACTCTTCTCACTTGATGGAGGTCAGGAACCATACAGAGGAAGGTGAGAGACTTCATCCACAATGACTGCTCTTTTGGCCATTTTGGTTTTCGATGCACACATGGGATCTTTCTTTAGATCCATCAGGTGCTGAGAATCTAAGCCATAGCCTTACACAGGGCCAAGAGGCTGATTCAGGCACATCCCTTTCCAAACAATTAAGCAAAGAGCCCGAGATGATGCCCATTCATTTCCTTTTGGAAACTGTTTTCTGCAGGCTTCACAAAGGGTTGGACTGAGGCAAAGAACTTCCTGACCTTCAGGGCAACATAACAATAGGTAACCAGAAGTCCCAAAGCAGGTTTTCTTCACTGAGACTTGTCAGAAGCCAGTGGTGAGCCACTACCTGCTTTCTCATAAAATGCCCCTCTTCAGAGCTTTCCTGGCATTTGGCCATCCTCACATCTGTAGGTACCAAGAAAGACTGACTCTGTCCTTGGTAAATCCAAAAAGTGACACCACTGAGAGTGGGACTGAAACTGGCTCTGTCTGCCTGGCTTCCTGGATCCCAAGTTCAGAGAGTTTCATCACCAAGAAAGTGAGGTGAGGTCATTTCCTTCAGGAACTGAATGAGGTCACTGCCTTGGCAACCACTTTGTCCTAACATTAGCTTCCAAGGGTCCCTTGAGATGGAGGCTTCCCCTACTTCCTGTGACACTTTCACAAGTTAGAATGGTATATCAACCATAGGCACCTGGGAACAGCTCTCCACACAGGCCTGGTTTGGTCCATCTTCTCTACATTAAGAAGAGAGAAGCTGATTAAGACACAACTCTTCATCCTGACGAGGTTGTTTGCCATGGAAGATGACTTTTGCACTCTCAGGTCCTTCATAGCTGCCTACATCTTCTCGAGGGATCCTTTCAGCATGGACCTTTGAGTTTCTCAGCAGGTAGAAGATCCCCTACATTCCAGTATTATAAGACCAACTCTGTCCCTGCTCTTCTGTAAAGTAAGATTCAGGGAACAGTGTATTGTTAGGGTTAATACCAGGTATGATTTGGGTTAGGAATCAATTTTCTGGATGTATAATGGCATTGGGAATCTGTGATATTTATAAGAATATAGAGGTGAAATGTATGTATGTAAACAGAAATCTAAGTAAGATTTGAAGCCCAGAAGGGCATTGGGCCCTTGATTGTGATACTTAGCATTGAATTACTTTCTGCACAGATGTTTCAAGTAAATCAATATACAATGGCATAGGACCTCGTACCTTGGATTATTGAATGTAGAAGAGAACATCCAGTCAAAAAGGGATAGTCGGTAGGATTAGGAAGATAGTAGGTAGGTTTAGGAAGAAGAGTGAGTGTAAGATTTGGAAAAAAAAGTTCTTTAGCAATAGGGTTTCGGTTAGAAAATGAATTTAAATGTCAGCACATGTGATGAGTCAGTGACAATGATGAATTGGGGAAATATGTAGGTAAGCAGATATCAATAGAGGCAGTATGAAATCAGGCAAATTATAAAGTGAGAGATAGGCTTAGACATTTTCAACAGGGTTGAATTTGAATATATAATCTTAGGAAGAAACAAATATGTAGTCACCAATATAATTGACTTTTGAGAGCATTAGGCAACTTGGACATGGATGTTTTTAGTAATCCATGTTCATTTTCCATTTAGGCTTTGGTACAATCATAAATCTCAACTATGAATTTTGTGACCAGAATATTTCTGTGAATAAATTTATATGTAGATCAGGTGACATGAGTATTACTTCCACCATTTCTGGGAGCAATATTGACTGACTACTACTGACTGATAGGTATAGATTCTTTATGTGATTTGGAGTCATGAGAAACCCAAGCACCTCTTCAGGGCTTGAAGAACTCATTTGACCCAAAGGATCCAGATTCTCACTTGATGGAGGTCAGGAACCTAACAGAGGAAGGCAAGAGACTATATCCACAATGACTGAACTTTTTGCCATTTTGGTTTTGGATGCACACATGGGATCTTTCTTTATATCCATCAGGTGCTGAGAATCTACGTCACAGCCTCACACAGGCCCAAGAGGCTGATTCAGACACATCTTTTTCCAGAGAAATTAAGAAAAGAGCCACAGGTGATACCCATTCATTTCCATTTGAAAACTGTTTTCTTCAGGATTCACAAAGGGGTGGCCTGAGGCAAAGACCTTCCTGACATTCAGCACACAGAACAATAGCTAAGCAAAAGGCCCAAAGCAGGGTTTCTCCACTGAGACATTCCTGGTCACACTGTCCCTGCTCTTCTGTAAAGTTAGATGGAGGGAACAGTGTATGGTTAGGGTTAATAACACGTTCAATTTGGTTTATGAATCATTCTGCAGGATGAATAATGGTATTGGTAACATGCGATATTTACAAGAATATAAAGGTGAAATATAAGTATGAAAACAGAAATCTAGGTAAGATTTGAAGCCCGGAAGGGCATTGACCTCTTGAGTGGGTTACTTAGCTTTGAATTATGTTCTACACAGATGTCTCAGATAAATCGATATACAATGGCATAGGACCTTGTACCTTGGATGATTGAATGTCGAAGAGAACATCCAGTGAAAATGGGAAAGTCGGTAGATTAGGAAGATAGTTGCTAGGTCTAGAAACAACAGTGAGTATATGATTTGGACCGAAAGTTCTTTAGCAATACGTTTTCAATAAGAGAGTGAATGTAATTGTCAGCACATGTGAAGAGTCACTCACAATGATGATCTGTGGAAAATATGTAGGAAAGCAGATATCAATACAGATATTAAGAAATCAGGCAAAGTATAAATTGATGGATAGGATTAGATATTTTCAACAGGCTTGAGTTTGAATATATAATATTAGTAAGAAACAAATATATAGTCACCAATAGGATTTACATTTGAAAGCATTAGGCAACCTGGACATGGATATTTTTAGTAATCCATGCTCACTTTCCTTTTAGGCTTTGGTACAATCATAAGAGTGACTTTTTCTTTCTGTGTCCAGAATATTACTGTGATAAAATGCATGTGTAAATCAGGTGGCATGAGTATTTCTTCCACCATTATTGGGAGCAATATTTTGAAGATATATAAATTCGTATAGGGGGAACAAAGAGGTGTACCCTGTGTCAATGAATATAGAAATAATGCATGAATTGACCATACTGTGAATAAATAATATAACTGGTTCCAACTTTAAATAATGGATTGATTTGATATCTGAAAATATACAGGAAATCTTAAATTGATATACATACATTGATTACAACCAGTTATACATGTAACGGTAATATTAGGGTTATGGTTTATCATGAAGAGTGTGTGAGTTTTGCTTCAAAAATGATTATGGAAATCGAAAATTATGTGTTTGGAAAGAAGTCTCATGAAAAGACCAGTCAAGAAACCTGGAGCAATATATGTGTTCTGAAGCAGGAAGTGATTGAAAATTAAACAAATGCCTATAAATTAGTGAACTTGTGGATGAAATATATATCCTATCATGTGCATAAAATGAAGAAATAGTAATGTACCACTGTTTAATTAAAATGAACCACAAAATACACATCATGTCCCAGAGGAATCTGCTTGCATTGATGTTAAACTGGGTTTTTCTGTAGAAATATTTGCATTTGTATGCACCATTCACTGAAGTTAGTTTTCAGTAAAAAGAAACAAATATGTATTTCAGGTGGATGAATATTTCTGAGAATCATCTTGTGAAAAGTTGATCATAAATCCACATAAATGAATATTAATTATTTTAAGGCGTGTACAATAAGACTCAAATATTTCATATTTTGAAAAATTTGGAGAGTATATATATATATATATATATATACACACACACACACACACACACACAAACACACACACACTCACACAGACATTAAAAACTAAAAATAGATATGCCAATCGAAATTCATCATGAATTATATATCATTCACAAATGCAAAAAATATTTATTTCACTCAAAATGGATTTATGCATAATGTTTTTCTACTAGGAAGCTCACCCATATGTTGAATTTTCAGTTCCAACAGCGTTTAGGAGGAGTGATCTCTTTTCATATCTTGTATCTGCCTAGTCAGCAACCTCACAAAAATGTACGTGTGATAACAGGTAGGATTCTATATGTGCATATAAAAATACATGTGCTGAATAGTCAACAGAGAAAGGAGACAGGAATTTGTTGAGAGTCACAGCTGAAGGGGCCCCAGCAAACTTCCAGCTCCCCGCAAATTTCCAGCTGCCAGATGATTATTGGCTCACATCGGCCCCAGCAACATCTAGCTGATTTTCTCCTCTGTGGTGATGCTCATTTGAGATGATTATTGAGCTCTTTACCCGCCCTTCCAGACTGCCAGCTGATGACTGTCTCACAGTGGCCCCAGCAACATCTATCTCATTGGCTCCTCTGCGGTGATGCTCATTGGGCTGTTTCCCTGCCCTTTTAGACCACGGAGCTGCTAATTGGGGGACATTTTTGGCTTCGCCCTTTGACCCAGTAAATTATCCTCAAGAGCAAGAGGATTGAGGGAGGTGGAGACGCTTGTGGGTGTGACAGAGACTTTACAAGGAAGCCAGTGGTGGCAGTTGGGCTCTGAGGGTTTTTCCTGAGGAGCTGTTTTGTTTGGCGTGTGTTGTTCTTAAAATAAAGTTTGTTTCTTTTGAAAAGTGGCTCCTGAATCGTGCCCAGCCAGACTGCAGCATTTGCTGGCTTGCATGGGGAGCAACTGAGGATAAGTGATAAGGTAAACTGCTCGCCCCTGAGGGCAGGGCGAGAGGATGGGTATACATTTTAAGATTCCTCTTTTGTTTTGCTTCACTTTTGTTTTAAGTTGCCTGCCCATGGAGATGAGTGAGATGGAAAAAAAAAACAAAACGCTCACATCTGTGGGAAAACTATTTACATCTGAGGAACAGATAGGGAGAAAGGATGGATGCACATATCAGGAGGATAGAAATGCCATAATCACTTCTTGTTGTTCCCTTTTTATTTCATTCTGTCTCAGTTTTGTTTGGCGTCATCTTGTTGGGTTGTATTATAGTAGAAATACGGGATCAGAAATTAGAAAAAAACAAACTAAAAGAGTGTTAAGTAAATTGTTAGAGGAAGGAGGCATCTCAGTAAAATCAAGAACAGTCAGGGCATACGTTGATACAATACAAAAATGTAGCCCATGGCTTTTTAAGGAGGAGTTGTTAAATATATCACAATGGAACCATCATGGTGAAGATTTAAAAAGAGGAGAAAAGAACAGCCCAGGGACTCTGCCAATTGGCACATTGCCATTGTGGACGTTCATATCTGGTTTGCTTAGTCCAAAGCCTTCAGTTCAGACAAAGATAGAGGAACAAAGCTTAGAGAAGAAAATGCCATCAGGGGGAAAGTTACAAAAGGAGACTGCTACTAACAAATTTCTATCACCAGAGGGCGTAAGTGTCCAACCAACAGTGCCACCTCTACAGAAGACTGTTACTAACACCTTTCTATCACCAGAGGATGTAAATGTCCAAATAACAAGGCCACCTCCATATACTGGGAGGCCCCCAACCCCCGCAGTTGATAGTTCGGATCCTGAGACAGGATCTCAACTATTAACATGCCCTGTGTTTGAGGTAGGAGGGCAGCGAATTCACCATGCTTTAAATTTCAAAATAGTGAAGCAGCTAAAAGAGGCTGTAACAACCTATGGTCCTCAAGCACCCTTCATTGCAAGCTTGGTCGAATCCATTAACAACTTGAATATGACGCCAGCAGATTTGGCTAATATGTGTAAAGCTGTGCTAAATGGAGGTCAATACCTGTTATGGAAGGTTGCCAATGAGGAATTTTGCAAGGATACGGCTAGGCGAAATGCAGCAGCTGGTTATCCTCAGAGAAATCTAGATATGTTGTTAGGAAAGGGACCTTATGAGGATCAGCAGCCACAAATTGCATATGATCCTGGCATATACGCACAAATTGCTGCAGAAGTGGTTAGGGCATGGAAGACTTTACTAGGACATGGAGGTTTACAAGGTAAATTATCTAAGGTAATACAAGCAGCTAATGAATCTTAGGCTGAATTTGTAGATAGGCTTATTCAAACAGCTACCAAAGATTTGGGAAATAAAGAACAAGCAATGCCATTAATAAAACAACTGGCTAATGACAAAGCGAATCGTTGGTGCAGAAATATCATTAGACCATGGAAACATGAATATTTAAACACATATATTAAATTATGTAGAGACATTAATGAATAAGAGCAAGTCATGGCAGGGTGCAGTAAAACAGGCTTTAGATGCCAGAGACATCAATGAACAAGGGAAAATTGTGGCAGCTGCAGAAAAACAGGGTTTAGATGCCAGGCCATGAACATGATACAATTGTGAATAAACAGGAAATTTTAAAAGAAGTTGCCCAATAGGAGGAGATTTTAACAAAACTAGGTATCAAAGGAGTAGAATACTGGGTATTTGCCCACGATGCCGTAGAGGGAGTCATTGGGCTAATGAATGCCATTCTTAAACCACCATAGAGGGTACTTCATTATCAAAAAATGAACAAGGAACAGGTGTTTATCCACGATACCATGGAGAAAGGCATTGGGCTCCGTTGCCAAAAAATGGACAGGGGGGCCCAATGTTCTGGGGCCGAAAACCACAAATATACGGAGCACTGGAGAAACACAGCAACCCCATCAGGGTAGTTCCCAGGACACATTGTCCATCAGATCCCTCATCAGACAAACCAGAGGGAGCGCAGGGTTGGACATCTGCGCCTCCGCCAGATCAGTACTAATTCCAGAGATGGGGTTTTAAATAATTCCCACAGCGGTGAAAGTACCTCTTCCCAAAGGAACTGTAGGCTTATTATTGGGAAGCAGCTCTTTTAATCTAAAAGGACTTATGATAAGTCCTTGGGTAATTGATCCCGATTATGAAGGTGAAATAAAAATAATAGCCACTTCTCCAAAGGATATATCAGTAATTTCACGAGGAGATAGAATATCACAGTTACTTATAATACCCAGCCTACATAATAAATTTTCCAGTCATGCTGTAGAAAGAAGTTCCAAGGGATTAGGCTCCACAGGTGTAGATTTGGCTATGCTTTCTTTAAATTTAGATTTTCGCCCCATGCTAAAACTAAATATTCAAGGACATGAATTTAATGGGCTACTGGATACAGGTGCAGACCTTAGCATCATCTCTCGTCAAGAATGGCCAAAACATTGGCCATTACCACAAGCCACTCAAACGCTTCGAGGCCTAGGAGTGGCAACTAATCCCCATAAAGGTGCAATGGTATTAGATTGGAAGCATCCTGAAGGTTGTGAAGGAACTATAAAGGCATATGTATTGGATCATCTTCCCGTAAATTTATGGGGATGAGATGTCCTAGATCAATTAGGTTTGACATTAACAAATAACATCAATCAAAATGCACCCACAATTATGGCTAGACAAGGTTTTAGGAAAGGAAAAAGATTAGAAAAACAAGAACAAGTTATAGTAGCACCAATACAAATAGATCAAGGAACAGACAGACATGGGTTGGATTTTCAGAAAGGGCCACTGAGACAATAAAAATTACTTGGAAATCAGAAAGACCAGTATGGATTCCTCAGTGGCCCCTGACTGAAGAAAAGATACAAGCAGCCCATGACCTGGTGAAACAATAATTAGTGGAAGGACATATAAAACCTTCTGTATCTCCCCATAATACTCCCATTTTTGTCATCAAAAAGAAATCTGGTAAATGGAGATTATTGCAAGATTTAAGAGCCATTAATAATGAGATGGTTATTATGGGACCTGCTCAATCAGGGATTCCTCAAGTGTCTGCTTTGCCAAAAACTTGGTATGTTTTAGTTATACATAATAAAGATTGTTTTTTTTTTCATTTCCAATTCTTCCTGAGGATAGTCCACATTTTGCATTTACTATTCATGAAGGTCCTGATTAGAGGTATGAGTGGAAAGTACTCCCTCAAGGGATGGCTAACAGCCCAAGTATGTGTCACATTTATGTTAACAAAGTAATCAAGCCACTTAGAAATGAAAATCCTGAACTACAAATAATTCTCTATATGGATGATATATTATTAGCACACAAAGCTAAAAACCTATTGCTAGAATGCTATGCCACACTTACAAACTTATTAAAAAATTATAATCTAGAGATAGCAATTGATAAGGTACAATTAAATTTTCCAATTAATTATTTAGGAGTTCTATTATTCTCAACCGTGGTCAGTCCACCAAATATTCAAATACGAGTAGATCAACTCAAATCAATTAATGACTTTCAAAATGTATTAGGAGACATAAATTGGATAAGGCCTTATCTAGGTGTACCAACAGGAGAGATGAGACCTTTATTTGATATCCTAAAAGGTCCATCAGATCCAAATTCACCCAGAATGTTAACGCCTGAAGAAAGAAAGGCATTGATAATCATTGAAACATATATGGATAATATGCATTTGGATAGAGTTGATATAATTTTGCCTTGTTTATTTATTGTACTACCAACAAAAAATATTCCTATGCGAGTATTTTGGCAAGAAGGTCCATTATTATGGATACATTTATCTTATTCTTCTAACACTATTATTACTAGGTATCCTGAGGCCGAGGGACAATTAATACTCATAGGAATAAAAGCAGTAAAGGGAGTGTTTGGAATTTCTCCCAATAAAATTATTACTCCATATACTATGAATCAAATTGATGAATTAGCTAATGAGTTAAATACTTGGGCAATAATCATGTGTAAATCTAATGTTTCATTTGATAACCACTTACCTTCTAATCTTTTTGGTCATCGGATGCTGTAATTTTTCCAAAAATGACAAGAAAACACCTATCATGAATGCTCCAAATATATTCACTGATGGGTCAAATAATGGCACAGCAGCAATAGTTACACCTGATCAAACTTTTACATTTTTAGTACCCAAACAATCAGCTCAAAAGGTAGAGCTTAATTCAGAATTACAAGTTTTAGTCATGTTTAAAGATTCTGTATTAAATTTATTTTCTGATAGTAGGTATATAGTTAATGCTATAGTATCCCTTGAAGATACTGGAAAGATTTCCCCTTCCTCTACTGTTTTCTCTTTGCTTTCAACTATGCAATGTCTAATCTGGGACAGAAAAGATCCATTCTTTATAGGACATATCAGGGCACATACAGGATTGCCTGGAGCCCTTAGTTTGTGCAATGATTTAGCAGATGAAACTACACATGACATACATATATATTTTCTCTACACGAGAAGAAGCTATAAATTTTCATTAAAAGTTCCATATCAATGCTAATACTTTACAAAAGCATTTTAATATAACTAAGGAACAAGCTAGACAAATAATAAAACAATGTCAAAATTGTGTGTCTTTTTTACCACAAGTTAATCTTGGAGTCAATTATAGAGGATGGATACCTAACCATATTTGGCACATGGACATCACACAGTTGCCAGAATTTAGAAAATTAAAATATTTGCATGTTACAGTTGATACTTCTTCTGGATTTTTGATGGGCTCCCTTCATGCTGGAGAAAAAACTAAAGATGTTATAGCTCATTGCTTACAAAATTTTGCCACTGTGGGTGTTCCAAAACAGTTAAAAACAGATAATGCCCCTGGTTATACTTCTACCTCCTTTAAAAATTTTTGCTCATCATTTGGCATTACTCATATAACAGGAATCCCATACAATCCACAGGGACAAGGCATTGTTGAAAGAGCACATCAAACTATTAAAATATACTTATTAATGTAAGAAGACGGAATTGGGAAGGGGTATAAATTCCCCAAACATAATCTTAAAATAACCCTTTTTACTTTAAACTTTTAAAATTTGGATTCATCAGGACTTAGTGCTGCGGAAAGGCATATGTGTCAAAAAAATGTGTATAAGCCCAAGGTACATTGGAAGGATATTCTAAAAGGACAATGGTAAGGCCCTGACCCAGTAATTGTCTAGAGTCGGAGGTGTGTTTTTGGGTTTCCACAGAAAGAACAGGGTCCCATGAAATGGAGGCTGCCCCAATTCCTGTGACATTTTCACAAGTTACAGTGGTAGATCAACCATAGGCACCCGGGAACAGCTCTGCACACAGGCCTGGTTTACTCCATCTTCTCTACATTAATTACAGAGAGACTGATTCAGACACAACACTTCATCCTGACCGAGTTTTTTGCCATGGAAGATTTTGCTCTCTCAGGTCCTTCATACCTGCTTTAGTCTTCCCCAGGGGTCATTTCTGCATGGACCTTTGAAGTTCTCAGCAGGTGGAAGATCCCCTACACTGCTTTATTGTAAGACCAACTCTGTCCCTGCTCTATTGTAAAGTTATTTTGAGGGAAGAGTGTATGGTTAGGGTTAATAACAGGTTCAATTTGGGTTAGGAATCATTCTGCCAGATGAATAATGGTATTGGGAACCTGCGATATTTTCAAGAATATATAGATGAAATATAAGTAAGAAAACAGAAATCTAGGTGAGATTTGAAGCCCAGAAGTGCATTGGGCCCTTGATTTGGATACTTAGCTTTGGATTATATTCTGGACAGATGTCTCAGATAAATCGATATACAATGGCATAGGACCTTGTACTTTGGATGGTGGAATGTCAAAAAGAACATCCAATCAAAAGGATAGTTGGTAGGATTAGGAAGATAGTGAGTATGTTTAGAAAGCAGAGTGATTATAGGATTTGGACCAAAAGTTCTTTAGCAGTAGGGTTTCGGGTGGAGAATGAATGTAAATATCAGCACATTTGAAGAGTCAGTCACATTGATGAACTCTGGAAAATATGTAGGCAACCATATATCAATAGAGACATTAGGAAATCAGGCAAAGTATAAAGTGAGGGATAGGATCAGACATTTTCAAAAGGGTTGAGTTTGAATATATAATCTTAGGAAGAAACAAATATGAAGTCACCAATAGGATTGAAATTTGAGAGCATTAGGCAACCTGGACATGCATGTTTTTAGTAATCCATTCTCACTTTCCATTTAGACTTTGGTACAATCATAAGTGTGACCTTTGCATTTTGTGCCCAGAATATTACTCTGATAAAATGTATCTGTAGATCAGGTGACTTGAGTATTTCTTCCATCATTTCTGGGAGCAATATTTTGAAGACGTAAAAATTAGTATTGGGGGTACAAATAGGTGTCCTCTGTGTCCATGAATATAGAGATAATGCATGAATAGAACATACAGTGAATATATAATAATATATAATATAAATGGTTCCAACTTTAAATAATGGATTGAATTGATATCTGAAAATATACAGGAAATCTAATATTGATATACAGACATTCATTACAACCAGTTATACATCTAATGGTAATATTAGGGTTATGGTTTATCATGAAGAGTGTGTGAGTTTTGCTTTAAAAGTGATTATGGAAATCGAAAATAATGTGTTTGGAAAGAAGTCTCATGAAAAGACCAGTCAAGAAACCTGGTGGAATACATGTGTTCTGAATTAGGAAGTGATGAAAAATAAAACAAAATGCCTATAAATTTCTGAACTTGTGGATGAAATATATATCCTATCATATGCATTAACTAAGAAATACTAATGGACCAGTATTGAATAAAAATGAACAACAAAATACATATCTTGTCCCATAGGAATCTACGTGCACTGATGTTAAACTGGGTCAGTTATTGCAGAAATATTAGGATTTGTATGCACCATTTACTGAAGTTAGTTTTCAGTACTAGGAATAAAATATGTAGTTCTGATGGATGAGTATTTCTGAGAATAATCTTGTGAAAAGTTGATTATTAATCCACATACATGAATATGAATGAATTTAGGGAGTGTATAATAAGACACATATATTTCATATTTTGAAAAATCTGGAGAGTCTGTGTGTGTGTATGTGTGTATGTATATATATATATATATATATATATATATATATATATATATATATATATATATATATATATGATTCACATATTCGTTAATTGTAAAACACATGGAGAAACATTTCAACAAAAAATTGACTAGATTTATAACTCCTACCCTATATAATGCAAGTCCAACGATACAACATGCCTCCTCTGAACTGCTTGTATTTCTATTCTGTTTGCGTTAATTTTCTCCATCATATTAGGATTAGTAGTCAGAGTCTAGTTTGGCATGGATTAGTGTCAGGGATTCAGTATTTCAAATGGAAAATTGGAAAATGATTCCTTTGTTTATGCAAACATGTGCTACAGAAAATCTTCCCACTGTAATCCAGAACAATGCCTTGACATTTCCTTCGCCCCAAGTAAGACACAATTAGAAAATATGTAAATACATATGTGGAATCAAATATGCTCAGGAGTTCAGAAAGTTGGAGGTGGTAGAGGAGATTCCAAAAGTAAGAGACAGGGTAAACACTCCACAAACATGGAGCTCTGCTGGCCTGAGGACTTCTAGAGGAACTGCCTCTGAGTTTGGGCGCTTGAAATATATGTTGTAGTCAGGAGACTGAGCTTCTTTGTAGCGAGACCATCAAAGCTGGGTATGCTTCTAAGTTACCTGGAAGACATGGTTTCTTATTTTCTAATGAATATGAGGCAGCAGTCCTTAATTCTCTCTTTGTAGGTAAACTGTGGCCACCGTGGTATAATTATCTCCCCGTGTGGACTGTGAAGCCATTTGGTCATCCTCCACTTTTAATGGTGTTTCTTGCTGCTTCACTGGGAGTTTGGTATTTGCATCACGAAATACAAGGAATCAACTGAGACACAGTGCTGCAGGGAGTTCTGTCACGTGTGGTGGGTCAGGGTCTGCAGGAGAATGCACCAAACAGGCTTCTATCCCACATAGCTTGCCTCCTTGACCATAGCATCCTGATTCTGAACATTGCCTTGAAACCTCTCAATATAACAAGATTCCTTTACATAGAAGTGTCTGCTGGCTGCACCATGTCAGTCACAAGCCATTTGGTAGCCAATGGCAATTCCACATGGCCCCACCACAGATGTTTTTTTTTATATCACACACCTGCCCATCACTGCACTAGGCCCACTACTCAGCAGGCTCCAACTTCCTGGCATCTCTGTTCTACACCATTTTCATGAAACTCAGTCAATCAAGGCACTGTCTTGCATATTTACTATCAGCAACAGGACATCCAAAGGTTCTCCAGTGGCATCTGGTAATGGGAATTTCATAAATTTCATGGTATTTATCTAGTAATTTTTCAAGGATGAAGTTGCGGCATGAGGGTTTCAATTCATTTGGGGACCATTAATCGTTTTGGAAGTTCGTTTCAAAGAAAGTTCTGGAGAATTCTCATAGGCAAGGCTTCCCAAAGATTGCCCAAAAGGTCACATGAATCCAGGCCCATTGAGGTGTACAATGTAACGTCCATGTGTGTTTTGACTCTCAACTAAGCCTGACAAGTCCTTAAGAATATAATCATGTGATATCCTGGCTGAGATTCCCAGTGACTTCTGGAAAGCCACCCTGGGCATAGATCTCAGTTTCCAAGGGTGACTCTCATGCTTGGACTCCTAAAATCCCAACACAATTCATGGCAATACTTCTTTAAGTTCAGTTCCTGTACTCAGTCTCTAAGGGGAAACACACCAGACTTCAAGCCCAGGTGGACTCAGTCATCCCTTCCAACTGTCACAAAAATGAACACAATTAAAACCAAAACACTCCCACATGGCCCTCATCTTCTTTCATGTAGACACTCATAATAACCTCTGGCTGGAGATTTCCATGAGGAATGCAGCCCAAGACAGTGTACAAAATACGCTCCCTTGCCCCTCATTTACCTAAATTCTGAGTGGCCTGGACACCCTTCGTGTCAAACAGGAGTGATCAAATAGGCCTGCCATTAATACTGATTCACTTCTCGAATTTGAGACCTACTGATTGTGGGGTTTAGATTATTTATGTGAATTGGAGTCATGAGAAAACCCAAGCACATATGGGTTAGCCTCTGCCGGGATTTGAAGAACTCACTTGACCTAAAGGATCCCTATTCTCACTTGATTGATATCAGGAACCTTACAGAGGAAGGCAAAAGACTTCATTCACAATTACTGCTCTTTTTGCTATTTTAGTTTTGGATGCACACATGGGATCTTTCTTAAGATCCATCAGGTGCTGATAATCTAAGCCACAGCCTAACAAAGTGCCAAGAGGCTGATTCAGACACATCCCTTTGCAAAGCAGTTAAGCAAAGAGCCACAGTTGATGCCCATTCTTTTCTATTTGAAAAAGGTTTTCTTCAGGCTTCACAAAGCATTGGCCTGAGGCAAAGACTTTCCTGACATTCAGGGCAACAGAACAATAGGTAAGCAAAAGGCCCAAAGCAGGGTTTCTCCACTGAGACTTTACTGGTCACACTGGAATGTGAGTTTTCTGAGATGCTCGCCATTCACTTCAACTATCCAGTACATGGCCATGTCATAGAGCTTGGAGTTGGTACATATCTTGGATACAAAACCATGAGTCTATTCTGGAGAATGGAGATATTTCAGGAAGAAAACAGGAACTTAGGAAGATCATAGGTGTTGCCCATTGATAAGGCAAGCCATATTCCACTCATAAATTAAGCAGGATGAGTGCTGGGAAGCTTTCTACTAGACAGGACACATCCATTGATCCATTCTCTTTTCTAATGTCTACAACCACAGACACAGTGGGATACACAGACACAGAAACACTCGCATTGTCAAACGACTTACTAGAAACAGTTCACTCCAAACCAAACAAACCTCATTTCCTACCTATTCTCAGAACATGAGACAAACCACACCCACACCCACACCACACCCACACCCACACCCACAAAGGCACCTCCTTCCCCCAAGTAGGTCTGTGACTATCTGGAGTGTCCTCTGACTGTGGGCCATTCTAGGTTCCCCAGAAATGTCCTGTCCTGTCTCATATCTTGTGTTCTTGGCCAACTCTCTGAAGTTGTCAGGAACCAGTGGTGAGCCATTACCTTCTTTCTCAGGAGAGGTCCCTATTCAGAGCTTTCCTGCCATTTGGCCATTCTAACAACTGTAGGTACCAAAAAAGACTGACTCTGTCCTTGGGAAACCCAAAAAGTGAGACCACTGGGACTGGGACTGGGACTGGCACTGTTTGACTGGCTTCCTGGATCCCAAGTTCAGAGAGTTCCATCACCAAGGAAGTGAGGTGAGGTCACTTCCTTCAGGAACTGAATGAGTTCACTGCCTTCACAACCACTTTGTCCTAAGAGTTGCTTCCACTGGTCCCATGGGATGGAGGCTGCCCCTGCTTCCTGTGACACTTTCACAAGTTAGAATGGTATATCAACCATAGGCACCCAGGCACAGCTCTCCACACAGGCCTCATTTGGTACATCTTCTCACATTAAGAATAGAGAGGCTGATTCAGACACAAACCTTCACCCTGACCAGGTTGTTTTCCATGGAAGATGACTTTTGATCTCTCAGGTCCTACAGAGGTGCCTACATCTTCTCCAGGGATTATTTCTGCATGGACCTTTGAGGCTCTCAGCAGGTGGAAGATCCCCTACATTCCTGTATTGTAAGACCAACTCTGTCCCTGCTCTTCTGTAAAGTTAGATTGAGGTAAGAGTGCATGGTTAGGGTTAATAACATGTCCGATTTGAGTTAGGAATCTTTCTGCTAAAATATATGCTTGAAAACAGAAATCTAAGTAACATCTGAAGCCCAGAAGGGCATTGGGCCCTTGATTGGGATACTTAGCTTTGAATAAATCGATATACAATGGCATAGGACCTTGTACCTTGGATAATTGAATGTAGAAGTAAACATCCAGTCAAAAAGGATAGTCGGTAGTGAAAGGTTAATAAAATAGGTACTTGTCACTTCCTGTTTTTCTGTATGCTTAACAGAACACTGTTGAAATCTTGAGAACTGTTTGCTAATCTTGTTCCCAGAATGTACTGTCCCCAACTGCCAAAGTGTAGAATGTACTCCCTCACGCGGTTGCATGCAAACTGCCCACTCGCGCTTACCCATTAGTAAACTTCCCTCCCTGCGCTCTCCAAGGAAAGTATATAAGCTCTGCTTAAACTGTTCTCAGGGCTCTCTACTCTATTCAAGTGAGCTCTGAGCCCCAGCATACTGGACCCCCAATAAACCTTTTGTTGTTTCATGAGACAGTCTTTTGGTGATCTCTTACTTCGATGCTCGCCTGACATTTACATATGGAGGTTTCACCGAGTTCTGGCAGCGGCGTACAAGAGACCCTAACGGGCTCCTCTCGGGGTAAGTAAGGCGCCTCTTTCTGGTTTCAGTTGTAAGGTAAGGGTTTGGCAAAATGGCTGTCGATGAAGAGCGTGAGCTCTCTCCTACGGTGGCTAACAGACGTGTCACAGAGCCACAGGCCACGTCCCTGGAGGATGCCCCAAAGGACTCAAGAAATCAAGGCACAATAGTTTCCTCCACTCAGTAATATTTTGTTTCAGATTCGGTATTGCCAGCCCATCGGGTTTTGCCAGCTACTCAGTCCGGGTCTCAGTTTCAGATGTCCATTGCTTGTCTTTATTGTCTTGTCTTGTCTGTTTCCTGTGTCTTTGCATTCACTGTTTGTGTATCTTTAATAATGGGACACAGCACTTCAATGCCCCTGTCCCTGACCCTTGATCACTGGACCAAAGTTTGCTTAAGGGCTCAGAATTTTTCTTTTTCAGTAAAACGCCAGACCTGCCAGACTCTCTGTGCCTCAGAATGGCCCACCTTTGGAGTCGGATGGACCCAAGAAGGATATTTCTACTTCCCACTATTTTAATAAGTCAGGAGATATTGTCTTACAGCCGGGCACACATAGCCATCCGGATGAACAGCCATATATCTTAACTTGATAGGACCTCTGCAAATCTCCACCTCCATGGGTGAAGCCTTTCCTTATCCCTTCCCCCGCTCCTACTCCTTTTCCCATGATCTCTCAAACCCTCTGCTCCTCCTCCTCCTCCATGCTCTGTTCTCCCTGAGTCACAAGATTTGACTCTACTGGACTCTCCTCCCCCTCCTTATTCCCTGCCCTCATCCCCCAACCACCAACACCCTCTAAGTGATTCCCCTGCAGCTGACTCAGCCTCTCCGCCATTGGAGGAAGCTAAGCTGGCCCAGCGCCCTCCAGATAACTCCCTCGCGGCACACACAGCTCCTCCTCCTCAGGAGGAAGCTGGCCCGGCTAAGGGAACTCGCTGGCGGGGAATGATTGAAAAGCCTGGAAGTCCCACGTTGCTCCCCCTATGTCCCTATGGGCCAATGATTGAGGAAGGCCATTGGGGGAAAATGCAAGCCTACCAAAATTGGCCTTTCTCCTGTTCAGACCTGTATAACTGGAAAAATAACAATACCCCTTTTTCCGAGGATTCCACCGGGCTCACAGGTCTGGTTGAGTCATTGATGTTTTCACACCCGCCTACTTGGGATGACTGTCAACAACTCCTATGGACTCTCTTCATGACAGAGGAACAAAAGAGAATCCTCCTAGAAGCTAGAAAAGAATATCCTCGGACCAGATCGGAGACCGACATACCTTCCCAACATAATCAAAGCCAGCTTTCCCTTGAACCAACCCAACTGGGACCCCAACACCTTTGAAGATAGAAAGCATCTGTCCACTTATACCGGTTTTTAATTACGGGTATCCGAGCGGCCGCTAGGCGACCAACTAATTTGGCCAAGGTAAGAGAGATTATTCAAGGGCCTGATGAATCTCCCTCTATGTTTCTACAGAGAATTATGGAGGTATATAAGAGATATACTCCTTTCGATCCTCAGGCAGAGCATCAAAAGACATCTGTCACAATGGCCTTTATTGGGCAAGCTTTCCTGGATATTAAAAGAAAGTTTCAATGCTTAGATGGATTACAAGATATGACTTTGAGCTATTTAGTCAGAGAAGCCGAGAAAGTATACTATAAGAGATAAACTGAGGAAGAGAAAGGAGCAAAGGGAGGATATATGAAACAAAAGGCAGTCTAAGGCGTTAACTAAGGTCCTGGTCACAACACCAAAAGGTCCAGAAATTAAGAAACGGGTAGACAGGAAGGGATACCTGGTCCCACGCCAGAGGCCACCCCTGGCCTCAGATCAATGTGCCTACTGTAAAGAAAAAGGACACTGGGCCAAAGAGTGCTCTAGAAGGAGACAGCCATGCCAGCCAGCCATTCTGACTTTGGAGGATGACTATGAAAGTCAGGCTCAGATACCCTCCCTGAGCTCAGGGTAACTTTTGAAGTAGAGGGGACCCCAGTAAACGTTGAAGTGAATACAGGGGCAATATACTCAGCCCTTAAGGCCCCATTGAGCCCTCTATCAAATAAAAGGTCTCTAGTTCAAGGGGCTAATGGCAGTAAATATCAGGCATAGACAACTAAGAGGACCATGGACCTGGGGAAAGGAAAAATCCATCACTCCTTCCTAGTAATCCCAGAATGCCCAGCCCCATTAATGGGCAGAGATCTCCTCACCAAGCTCCGGGCCAAAATAAGTTTTAACCCTGAACGCCCCCAAATAGAATTTCTAAATCCTTCAATAAAAACTCCTATAATCATGGCTCTAACTATATCAGTAGAAAATGCACATCAACTCACTCACATTGGTTCAAAGAAACTACAGGTATTTCTGAAGTATCAAGAACAGAGTTTTCCACTAACAGACTCACAGCAAAAGGAAATAACTGAATGAATATAAAAAGCCTATTGGGTCCATCAATTGGTTAATGCTTACCCTTCCAAGATTCCTGCAGGAAAGCACCAACGAGGAACCAGACCAGGACAATTCTGGGAAGTGGACTTTACTGAAATTAAGACAGCAAGGTATGGACATAAATATCTCCTAGTCTTTGTAGATACATTTTCAGGATGGATTGAAGCCTTCCCCACAAAAAGAAAAAGAAGAAAAGAAACAGCGCAAATGGTGGTCAAGAAGATCCTGGAAAATATTTTTCCAAGATACGGCCTGCCGACGGTAATAGGGTCTGATAAGGCACGAGCGTTGGTGACCCAGGTAACTCAGGGATTAGCCAGGAACCTGGGGATTAATTGGAAGTTTTATTGTGCTTATAGAACCCAGAGTTCAGGACAGGTAGGAAGAATGAATATAACCATTAAAGAGACATTAATGAAATTAAGTTTAGAGACCAGCATAAAAGATTGTACTATGCTCCTGCCTTATGCAATGTTTCATGCAAGAAATACTCCCTCGGTTTCTTTGAGTAACCTCAACCCCTGTGAAATTCTCTATGGTGCCCCTCCTCCAGTAAGGGACCTAACCCCAACTCTAAGACCTAAGAATCCCTTCCACACCCCCTTGCTTTACAGACTTAAAGCTCTTGAAAGAACACAGGGATACCTGTGAAAACAGCTGGCCACTGCCTACCAAACTGGGGACGAGGGGACTCCACATCGATATCAAGTAAGAGACTTCATCTACATAAGATGACATCAGGTGTCATCCCTGGAACCTCGCTGGAAAGAAACATACCAGGTACTACTTATAACCCCTACAGCGGTAAAGGTAGACAAAATCACATCCTGGATCCATACCTCTCATCTCAAGCCTGCGCCCTGTCAAGACTCTGGCTAGAAACTGTAAAAGACTGGTAACACTTTCAAATTGCATATTCGCTGTTTGGATAAGTCTATAGACTCACTCATTGGCCACAAGTAGTCCTAACCCTCATCAGCCCATTCAGCAGTGATGGCTGTTCACAAATCCTACCGGAAAAGAAGTATAATCTATCTCGCATACAGCCCCCTTAGGGACCTCATGTCCATCTCTCCACCCAGACATTTGTCAGCTGGCTATAGGTCTTTCCTATTGGGATATCCCTGATGAAGAGGATCCCACTGAAATTCCATTAAATCCCTTCCATACCATAGATAATGGAAACAGACATTATGGATGTAGGAATATGTGAGCCAGATGCAGTTTGGCTAGCCTAGATTACTATATTTGCCCGGCAGACTATCAAAGCCACAAACAGTCATGGCTGTGTGGGGGAAAAGCCAACTTCTTCTGTAAGTCTTGGGGATGTGAGCATACAGGGGCTGCCTGATGGAACCCTAACTCCTCATCAAATTCAGTACACAGCCTTGGCCATATTACCAATTAGATAACCATAACCTATGGCCCCCAGAGGGGTCTCCAGATCCTCAAATTCTGCATGACCTTTTTAACTTCTGCAAGTGCTCAAAAGGGTGAAAGGAGATTCCCCTATGTGGAGGCCTTTTACCTCCTTCACTCACAACCTGAACTATGCTTATCCAATAGATCCTCACCTTCAACCTTCTGCTCCAGAGTCTCTGCTCTCACTCCCACCTCAGCAACCTGATTTCTCCCCTCCAATTATTAGATCAAAACCACAAACCTCTGCCTGTTCTCAGACCATCGCCCCCTTGCTTGTAGCCGGTACTGAGGCACCCCTCCACCTACTCACTCCTCTCTTCTCCTGTCAGTGCCCGCACCGGGTACCACCAGGTCCTATTACCAGCTAACCCAAAGTTCAAACCAGCTGAGGAGAGCCATCAGACCCCTATCCAAGATGTAATGAAAATGGTATTTAAAGTTGCTTTGTTATCACTGAAAACAGTTTACTAAGAATTTAAAGTCCATCACATGCATTTTGGGATACTCATTCCCATCTTCCCCTCTGCTCTACCTGTTCTACTGCTCAAGTTTTTGTTGCTAGGAAAATCCCAAACCCCTTTCCCATTCTTTTTTTTACATCTCTCCTTCCTTATTCTCAGATTCTCGAAGCTGCTCCCAGCCCCACCTTCCCCATCTTCCCCCTCTGTACCAGGCCCACAGAAAATTCTTAACTGACCTTATCCAGAAGTCTTCACCATGGCTAACTTTAAGACTTTTAGAAAAAGAGTCCCTATAAAAAAGTTCAATGTAGATATCTTCCTCTATTCATGTTGCCCTGTTTTCCTTGGCCACTGGCTAAAAAAATCATCACTCCTAAGCTCGACACCCCCTTACTTGTTTTTCACAAAATATGTGAACAAGGCCTCTGGTCTTGAGCTGGGGCTTCACAGAGATGGCTACATTTCTAAGGTAAAGAAGTTACCAACAGGGCTCCATGGTAACAGCTGGCAGGGTGAAAAAAAGAAACGGAAGTAAAAGCTCTCCCCCTCCCAGGTGTCCTTGAAAAGTTAACTTTCCCAGAATAGAGGAAAAAACAGAAAAAAAAACTGCTTTTTTGAACTTCTGCAGACAGTGAACTTCTGAGCCCCTTTCCTTACATGTTGGGTACAAAATTCTGAAACTAACTAAACTTGGGTTTCAGGGGATTAATTGTTTACAACCGAAGCAATGCCTTCTGAATCCGGTTGCAACCGAATAGAACTGTTTCCCTGTCTTCGATGCTATCTTAGGTGCCTTGCCTTGCCGTCCCTACAACAGCATAATTCTCTATAATTAAACATTGTTTATGTTTTAAAGAAATGATCAAGAGATGTGATTAATTGTGTAATGGTGCAGATGTTTCCCAGAGTGCTCTATCATGATGCATGTTCATTTGAAGACCAAATAGGGGGGCATACAACCCGTTTCCACTGGTAACATATATCCCTCACTTTAGCCATTTTATTAGGAATAGGAATTGCTGCAGGGGTGGGCACAGGAACCACTTCCCTGGTCCATGAGACACAAAAAATGACCCAATTAGAAGCAGCAATAGACCAAAACTAAGATATTAGAAATCTTCATCAGAGCTTTGCATGAATCTTTAACCTATCTCTCTGAAGTTATTTTACAGAACAGTTGAGGGAAACAAAACACACACACACAAAAAAAACTACCAATATATACGTCAATCAAAATTCATCATAAAATATATATCATCCACAGATCCAAAAATGTTCATTTTACTGATCATGGATTTATGTATGATGTTGTTCAACTAGGAAGCTCACCTATAGGTTTAATATTCAGTTCCAACAGGGTTTAGTAGGAGTGATCTCTTCTCTCAATTTGTATCTGCCAAGACAGCCACCTCACAAGAATGTACATGAGGTACCTGGTAGGATTCTATATATGCATGTAAAAATACATGTACTGAATTGGTTACAGAGAAAGAGAGACAGGAATTCACATATTTGTTAACTTTAAAAACACATGGAGAACAATTTCAACAAACAATTGACTAGATTTATAACTGCTTCTCGGTATCATGCAAAAGGCAAGCCCAACTATACACCATGCCTCCTCTGAACTGCTTGTGTTTCTATTCTGTTTGGGTTATTTTTCTCCATCATATTAGGATTAGTAGTCAGAGTCTGGTAGTGTATGGGTTAGTGTCAGAGATTCAGTGTTTCTAATGGAAATTAGGAAATTGAATCCAATGTGTATGCAAATATATGCTACACAAAAATCTTCCCACTCTAATCCAGAACAATGCTTTAACATTACCTTCGCCTCAAGTAAGACACAATTAGAGGAGAAGAGTTAGAAAATCTGTGAATATCTATGTGGAATAAAAATGCTCCAGATTTCACATCTTTGGAGGTGGTAGAGGAGTTTCTAAAAGTAAGGGACAGGTTAAACACTTCACAAACATGGAGCTCTCCTGGCCTAAAGACTTTTTGAGAATGTGCCTCTGAGGTTGGGCACTTGAAATATATGTTGTTGTCAGGAGCTTTAGCTTCCTTTGTAGTGAGACCATCAAAGCTGGGTCTGCATCTATGTGACCTGGAGGCATGGTTACTTATTTTCCAATGAAAATGAGGCAGCAGTGCTGAATTCTGTCTTTGAAGGTAAACTGTGGCAACTGAGTCCTAAGTGTCTCACCATTTGGACTGTGAAGCCATTTTGTCATACTCCAATTTTCGTGGTGTTTCGTGGTTCTGCACTGGGAGTTTGGTATTTGCTTCACCAAACACAACGAGTTCAAATGGGACACAGTGCTGGAGGCAGTTTTGTTAAGTGTGGTGGGCAGGGTCTGCACCAACCAGGGTTCTATCCCACTTAGCTTGACCCCTTGACAATAGCAACATGATTCTGAACATTGCCCTGAAACCTCTCCATATAAAAAGATGCCTTTATATTTATGGGTCTCCTCGCTGCACCATGTCAGTCACAAGCCATTTGGAAGCCAATGGAAGTTCCACATGGCCCCAACACAGATGTTTTATCACACACTTCCATAACACTGCTCTAGGCCCACTACTCACCAGGCTTCAACTTACTGGCATCTCTGTTCTACACCATTTTCTTAAAACCCAGTCAATCAACTCACTGTCTGGTATACTCATGATCAGAAACAAGACATCCAAAGTTGCTCCCGTGCCATCTGGTCATGGTAATTTCTAAAATTTTATTTTAATTATCTAGCAATTTTACACGAATGAAGTTGGAGGCACTGTGAGTTTCAATTTATTCAGGAACCATTAAATGGTGAGGAAGCTAATTTCAAAGAAAGACATAAAACACTCTCACAGCAAAGCTTCCCAAGAGGGGCCAAAAGGTCACATGAAGCCAGGCCCATTGAGGTCTACAATGTGAGGTCCATGTGTGTTTTGAATCTCAATTATGGCTGCCGAGTCTTTAAGAAAAAAAAAAAAACATGTGATATCCTGTCTGATATTCCCAGTGCTCTATTCAAAGCCACCCAGGGCCTAGATATCAGGTTCCAAGGGAAACTCTCATACCTGGCCACCTAAAATCCCAACACAATTCATGGCAATACTACTCTGAGGTCAGGTCCAGAACTCAGTCTCTAAGGGGAATCACACCAAAGTTCAAGCCCAGGTGGACCCAGTAAACTCTTCCAACCGAGACTTAAATGAAAACAATTAAAACCAAAACACTCCCACATGGCCCTCATCTTCTCCCATATAGACACTCATCTTAACCTCTGGCTGGAGTTTTCCATGAGGGGCGTAGGCCAAGACAATGTCAAAAAAAATCTCCCTTGAAGCTCATTTGCCTAACTTCAGGGTGGCCTGGACACACTTCCTGTGTACTAGGAGTGGTCAAATAGGCCTGCTCTTAATACTGTTTCGTTTCTCCAATTTGAGGCCTTGTGACTGTGGGGTTTAGATTCTTTATGTGAATTGGAGTCATGAGAAAACCAAGCGCCTCTGCAGAGATTTGAAGAACTCATCTGACCCAAAGGATCCCCATTCTCACTTGATGGATTTCAGGAACCTAACAAAGGTAGGCAATATAATTCATTTTCGATTTCCAAAACCACTTTTGAAGCAAAACTCACACACTCTTCATGATAAACCAAAACACTAATATTACTATTAGATGTATAACTGGTTGGAATGAATGATTGTATATCAATATCAGATTTCCTGTAATTTTTCAGATATCAGTTCAATCCATTATTTAAAGTTGGAACAAGTTATATTATATATTCACAGTATGGTCTATTCATGCTTTATCTCTATATTCATAGAAACAGGGTATACCTCTTTGTACCCCCAATACTAATTTTATGTCTTCAATATATTGCTCCCAGAAATGGTGGAAGATATACTCATGTCACCTGATCTACATATATATTTTATCACAGTAATATTCTGGACAAAAAATGTAAAGATCACACTTATGATTGTACCAAGCCAAAGTGGAAAATGAACATGGATTACTAAAAACATGTATGTCCAGGTTGCCTAATGCTCTCAAATTTCAATCCTATTGGTGACAACATATTTGTTTCTTCCTAAGATTACATATTCAAACTCAACACTGTTGAAAATATCTAACCCTATTCCTCACTTTTTACTTTGCCTGATTTCATAATGTCTCTATTGATATCTGCTTTTCTACATATTTTCCCCAGTTCATCATAGTGACTAACTCTTCCTATGTGCTGACATTTACATTCCCTCTCTAACCGAAACCCTATTGCTAAAGAACATTTGGTCCAAATCCTATACTCACTCTTCTTCCTAAACCTACTGACTATCTTCTTAATCCTACCGAATATTCCTCTTTGACTGGGTGTTTTCTTCTACATTTAATCATCCTAGGTACAAGGTCATATGCCATTGTATATCGAATTATCTGAGACATCTTTAGAGAACATAATTCAAAGCTAAGTATCTCAATCAAGGGGCCAATGCACTTCTGGCCTTCAAATCATACCTAGATTTCTGTTTTCATTCTTATATTTCACCTCTATATTCTTGTAAATATCGCAGGTTCCCAATAGCATTATTCATCGCATAGAATATTTCTTAACCCAAATCGAACCTGTTATTAACCCTAAACACACATTGTTCCCTCAATCTCATTTTACAGAAGAGCAGGGACAGAGTTGTTCTTACAATACAGGAAAGTAGGGGATCTTCTACCTGCTGAGACCCTGAAAGGTCCATACAGAAATGATACCCAGAGAAGTTCTAGGCAGGTATGAAGAACCTGAGAGAGCAAAAGTCATATTCCCTGGCAAGCAACCTGGTCAGGATGAAGCAATGTGTCTGAATCAGCCTCTCTCTTCTTATTGTACAGAAGATGGATCAAACCAGGCCTCTTTGGAGAGCTGTTCCTGGGTGCCTATGGATGATATACCATTCAAACTTTTGAAAGTGTCATGGGAAGTAGGGGAAGCCTCCATATCATGGGAACCTTGGAAGCAACTCTTAGGACAATGTGGTTGCCAAGGCAGTGGCCTCATTCAGTTCCAAATAAAGTGACATACCTCATTTCCTTGGTGATGGAACTTTCTGAACTTGGTATCCAAGAAGCCAGGCACCAAGAGGCAGTCCCAGTCTCAGTCCCAGTGGGCTCACTTGTTTGGATTTACCAAGGACAGAGTCAGTCTTCCTCGGTAACTACTGCTGTGAGGATGGCCAAATGCCAGGAGAGCTCTGAAGAGGGACTTTTCCTGAGAAAGCAGGTAGTTGCTCAACACTTTTTTCCTGACAACTTCACAGAGTTGGCCAAAGAAACCAGATCAGAGAGGTGGTTTGTTTGGTTTGGAGTGAAATGTTTCTAGTAAGTCGTTTGACAAGGTGAGTGTTTCTATGTCTGTGTATCCCTGTATCCCACTGTGTCCGTGGTTGTAGACATGAGAAAAGAGAATGCAACAATGGATGTGTCCTGTCTAGTAGAAAGCTTCCCAGCATTCATCCTGCCCAATTTATGAGTGGAGTGCGGCTTGCCTTATGGGTGGGCAACACCTACTACCTTCATAAGTCCCTGTTTTCTTCCTGAATTCTGGCCACTCTCAAGAATAGGCTCATGGTTTTGTGTCCAAGATATATACCAACCCCAAGGTCTGTGACATGGCCATGTACTGGATAGCTGAAGGGAATGGGCAGCATATCAGAAAACTCAGATATCAGTGTGACCAGGAAAGTCTCAGTGGATATAACCTGCTTTGGGCCTTTTGCCTACCTATAGTCTTTGCCTCAGGCCACCCCTTTGTGAAGCCTGAAGAAAACAGTTTTCAAATGGAAATGAATGGGCATCACCTGTGGCTCTTTGCTTAATTGCTTTGGAAAGGGATGTGTCTGGATCAGGCTCTTGGCTCTGTGTGAGGCTGTGGCTTAGATTCTCAGCAACTGATGGATCTAAAGAAAGATCCCATGTGTGCATTCAAAACCAAAATGGCAAAAAGTTCAGTCATTGTGAATGAATTATATGTCTGTGAAGTTGTCATGAGCCAGCGGTGATCCACTACCTGGTTTCTCAGGAAAGGCCCATCTTCAGAGCTTTCCTGACATTTGGCCATCCTCACATCAGTAGGTACCAAGAAATACTAACTCTGTCCTTGGTTAATCCAAGCAAGTGAGAACACTGAGATTGAGACTGGGTCTGGCTCTGGGTGCCTGGGTTTCCGGATCCCAAGTTCAGAGAGTTCCATCACCAAAGAAGTGATGTGAGGTTACTTCCTTCAATAACTTAATTCCTCTGGAAGGAAGAGCTGATGCACAGTGATTGCTTCCCACCTATTGAGAGGAGATGCTTGGCCCCATGCTCACAGCTCCACCTTCTGGAAGAGAAGTTAATTGAGCTCTATTACTGCATGTATTATTATTATTTTTTATTTTTATTTTCTTCTTTTTCTTTCATTTTCATTTTTTTGTTATTGTTCTTTAACTTTTTTAATGTTTTTATTTTTTATATTTTTAATTTTATTATTATTATTATTATTATTATTATTTTAAATTTAAATTTTTATTTTTTTAATTATCATTATTATTTTTAAAAAATTATTTCTTTATTTGTTTTCCATTTTTTTTCTTTCGTCTTTTCATTTCTATTCATTTTTCTTATTCTCTTTTCCTTGAATTCTACCTGCCTACTCTCATTCTCATTAGTGACTTCTTCCCATCTCTACTATTATCTTTCCTCCCAAGCTTCAAATAAATTAATAAGAGTTAGCAGTAACTCAGCAAACAGAACAAGAAGTAACATGAGCAGCATAAAAAAGCAATGATGAAAAGGAGTACAAACAATGAAGGATAGCCTAAATAATCAGGAGGACATAGAATCATCAGAAAAATGGTCATATAAAGAACTCAAGGAATACCTTAGTCAGATGGAATGTAACCTTAAAGAGGATACGAGACAGCAAATCCAAACAGTGAAAGAACACATTGAAAATGAATTATATAAACAGATAAAAGAAGAAGTTATGCGTCTTTATCAGGAGATAGAGATAATAAAGAAAATCAAACATTAATTCTAGAAATGAAGGAAGTGATAAACCAAATTAAAAACTCAATTGAGAGTATCACTAACAGAGTGGAGCAAGTAGAAGCCAGAATGTCAGGTAATGAAGACAAAATATATCATCTTGAAAAGAGTCTAGCCAACTCCAAAAAACTGGTCAACAATCATGAGAAAAACATCCAAGAGATATGGGATAACATAAAAAAAACAAACAAACTTATGAGTCATCTGGATAGAGGAAGGTACAGAGATTCAAACCAAGGGAATGAGTATCCTGCTGAATAAAATAAATACAGAAAACTTTCCAGAAATAAAAAAAGAAAGGGATATACAAATTGTAGATGCATACAGGACACCGAGCACACAAAATCACAGTAGAATAACGCCAAGACACATTGTTATGATGATATCCAATAAACAGAACAAAGAGAAATTATTAAAAGCTACACGAAAAAGGAGGCAGATGACATTCAGGGGAAAACCAATAAGGTTAACAACAGATTTTTCATCACAGACGTTCAAAGTGAGAAGATCCTGGAACAACATATTTCAAATACAGAAAGACAATAGATGCCAACCAATAATTCTGTATCCAGCAAAATTAAGCTTCAGGTATGACAACAAAATTAAAATAGTTCATGATAAACAAAATCTAAAAGAATTTGCAGCCAGAAAACCAGCATTGAAAAGTGTCTTGAGCAAAATATTACACGAGGAAGAAATGAAAACAACAACCAAAACTATCATTGGGAAGTGCCTCATTAATGACAGAGGGTGGGGGAAAAGCTAATCATGGAGAAACAAACTAAATTAAAAAAAAAAGATAAATAATCAAACATGGCTGGCAGTACAAACCATATATCAATAGTAACTCGAAACGTTAATGGTTAAACTCTCCAATAAAGCGACATAGGCTGGTAACTTGAATTAAAAAAACAAATCCAACAATATGTTGCCTCCAGGAGACACATCTGAATGGAAAAGACATACACAGGCAGAAGGTGACAGGTTGGGAAAAAATATACCATGCACACGGTCCTCGTAAGCAATCAGGGGTGGCCATCCTCACATCCAATAAAATTGACTTCAAGACTAAGTTATTCAAAAGGGATAAGGATGGATATTATATACCGTTAAAAGGAATCATTCACCAACAAGACATAAAAATTATCAATATTTATGCACCAAACAATGGTGCTGCGATGTTCATAAAACAAATTCTCCTCAAGTTCAGGAATCAAATAGACAACAACACAATAATTATGGGTGACTTCAACACACCTCTCTCACCATTGGACAGATCCTCCAAACAAAAGTTGAATAAAGAAAATATAGAACTCAATATCACAATCAATAACCTAGACTTAACTGAAATATATAAAATATACCAACCATCATCAAGTGGATATACTTTTTTCTCAGCAGCACATGCATCCTTCTCAAAAATAGAGCATATATTATGCTATAGGGCAACCCTCAGTAAATATAAAGAGGTGGAGATAATACCATGCATTTTTTTTGACCATAATGGAATGAAACTGTAAATCAATGATAAAAGAAGGAAGGAAAAATCCTACATCACATGGAAAATGAACAATATGTTACAGAATGATCAATGAGTTACAGAAGACATAACGGAGGAAATCAAAAAATCGTAGAAATAAACGAAAACACAGACACAACATTTCGGAATCTATGGGACACAATGAAAGTAGTTTTAAGAGGGAAATTCATCACCTGGAGGTCATTCTTCAAAAAAAGGAAAAAGCAACAAATAAATGAGACACACCTCACGTTACAGAACTCCCTCCAGCACTCTGCCCCAGGCAAGGCTTCCCAAGAGGGGCCAAAAGATCACATGAAGCCAGGCCTATTGAGTTCTACAATGTGAGTTTCATGTGTTTTGTGACTCTCAACTAATCAGCAGGCTCCAAATCACTGGCATCTCTGTTCTACAACATTTTCATGAAACCCAGTCAATCAAGGCACTGTCTGGTATACTCATGATCAGCAACAGGACATCCAAAGGTTCTCCAGTGCCACTTTGTCATGGAAATTTCAGAAATTTCATGGCATTTATCTAGCCACTTCTCAAGGATGAAGTTGGAGGCACTGGGGGTTTCAATTCAATTAGGAAATATTAAATGTTGAGGAAGCCCATTTCAATGAAACTTCTGGAGAACTCTCACAGGCAAGCCTTTCCAAAGAGTGGCCAAAGGGTCACATGAAGCCAGGCCCATTGAGGTCTACAATGTGAGGACCATGTGTGTTTTGACTCTCAACAATGGCTGCCATGTTTTTCAGAATAAAATCATGTGATATCCAGGCTGAGATTCGCAGTGCTGTGTGAGAGCAACCCTGGGAGTAGATCACAGTTTCCATGGGCGACTCTCATGCATGGGATATTGAAATCCCAAGACAATTCATGGCAATACATCTCTGAAGTCAGTTCCAGAACTCAGTCTCTAAAAGAATCACACAAGGGTTAAAGCCCAGTTGGACCCAGGCATCTCTTCCAACCGCTACAAAAATGACCACAATTAATACCAAAACACTCCCACATGGCCCTCATCTTCTTCCGTATAAACACTCATCATAACCTCTGGCTGGAGGTTTTCATGAGGGTTGCAGCCAAAGAGAGTGTTCAAAATAAGCTCCCTTGCCCCTCATTTGCATGAAGTCAGGGTGGCCTGGACACCCTTCCTGTGAAACAGGAGTGATCAAATAGGCCTGCCGTTAATTCTGCTCTGCTTCTCCAATTTTAGGGCTTCTGTCTGTGGAGTTTAGATTCTTTATGTGAATTGGAGTCATGAGAAAACCCAAACACCTACGGACTAGACTCTGTAGGGATTTGAAGAACTCATTTTACCCAAAGGATCCCTGTTCTCACTTGATGGAGGTCAGGAAACTTACAGCAGAAGGCGAGAGACTTCATCCACAATGACTGCTCTTTTGGCAATTAGCTTTTGGATGCACACATGGGATCATTCTTTAGATCCATCAGGTGCTGAGATCTAAGCCACAGCCTCACACAGGGACAAGAGGCTGATTCAGACACATCCCTTTCCAAAGCAAGTAAGCAAAGAGCCACAGGTGATACAAATTCATTTCCATTTGAAAACCGTTTTCTTCAGGCTTCACAAAGTTTTGGCCTGAGGCAGAGACCTTCCTGACATGCAGGGCAAATGAACAATAGATTAGCAAATGGGCCAAAGCAGGGTTTCTCCACTGAGTCTTTACAAGTCACACTGATGTCTGAGTTTTCTGAGATGCTCCCATTCCCTTCAGCTATCCAGTACATGACCATGTCACGGAGTTTGGACATGGTACATATCTTGGACACAAAATCATGAGACTATCCTGGAGAGTGGCCAAAATTCAGGAAGAAAACAGGAACTTAGGAAGATAGTAGGTGTTGCCCATCCATAAGGCAAGCCACACTTCATTCTTACGTTGGGGAGGATGAATGCTGGGAAGCTTTGTATTAGACAGGACACATCGATTGATGCATTCTCTTTTCTATGTTCTACAACCACGGACACAGAGAGATACACAGACATAGAAACACTGGCCTTGTGAAAAGACTTAGTAGACACTGTCCACACCAAACCAGACATTCTGCCTTTCCTACCTATTGTCAGAACATGAGACAAAAGTTGCCTGTCCCTGGAGATGGGTAAGATGGAAGAAAAACAGCTCACATCTGAGGAACAGATAGGGAGAAAGACGGATGGACATTTCAGGAGGATAGAAAAGCTATTATAATAATTTTCTGTTGTTCCACTTTTGTTTCATTCTGTTTCAGTTTTGTTTGGCATTATCTTCTTGAGTTGTATTATAGTTATAGTAGAAATATTCAAGTAATAGAGAACGTCTCTCGAGCTAGTCAGAGAGAGATAAAAATTCAAGTAAAAAAGAAGGTCTCTCGAGCTAGTCAGACAGAGGAAAAAATCAAGTAAAAGAGAAATCTCTCGAATACGTCAGACAGAAGAAAAAATTAAATTAAAACAGAAGGTCTCTCGAAATAGTCAGACAGAGGAAAAAATTCAATTTAAAGAAAAGTCTCTCGAACTAGTCAGACAGAGGAAAAATTCAAGTAAAAGAGAAGGCCTCTCAAGCTAGACAGACAGAAAAAGAAAGTGTAAAGCAGAAAAAGCCATCAGGGGTAAAGTTACAACAGGAGACTGCTACTAAAACCTTTCTATCACCAGAGGGTGTAAGTGTCCAGCCAACAGCACCATCTCTAAGGAGACTGCTACTAACACCTTTCTATCTGCAAAGGACGTAAGTGTCCAACTAACAAGGCCACCTCCATATGCTGCGAGGCCTCAAACCCCGGCAGTTGATAGTTGGGATTCTGAGACAAGATCTCAAATATTAACATACCCTGTATTTGATGCAGGAGGGCAGCGAGTTCACCATGCTTTAAATTTCAAAGCAATGAAGCAGCTAAAAGAGGCCGTAACAACCTATGGTCCTCAAGCACCCTTCACTGTATGAATGGTAGAATCCATTAACAACTTGAACGTGATGCCAGAAGATTGGGTTAATATGTGTAAAGCTGTGCTCAATGGAGGACAATACCTGTTATGGAAGGTTGCCAATGAGGAATTTTGCAGAGAGATGGCTAGGCAAAATGCAGCAGCTGGTTATCCTCAGAGAAATCTAGATATGTTGTTAGTAAAGGGACCTTATGAGGATCAGCAGCAACAAATTGCATATGATCCTGGTGTATACGCACAAATTGCTGTAGATGCAGTTAAGGCATGGAAGACTTTACAAGGACATGGAGGTTTACAAGGTAAATTATCAAAGGTAATACAAGGAGCTAATGAACCTTATGCTGAATTTATAGATAGGCTTATTCAAACAGCTACCAGAGTTTTGGGGAGTACAGAACAATCAATGCCATTACTAAAACAACTGGCTTATGAGCAAGGAAATCGTTGGTGTAGAGAAGTCATTAGATCATAGAAACATGAAGATTTAAACACATATATTAAATTATGTAGAGACATTAATGAACAGGAGCAAGTTGTCGCAGCTGCAGTAAAATAGGCTTTAGAACAAGGGCAAGTCGTGGCAGCTGCAGTAAAACAGGCTTTAGATGCCAGGCCAAGAGCATGCTACAATTGTGAACAAACAGGACTTTTTAAAAGGAATTGCCCCATAGGAGGAGGGTTTAACAAAATTATGTATCAAAGGAGTAGAATACCGGGTATTTGCCCACGATGCTGTAGAGGGAGACATTGGGCTAATGAATGCCGCACTCAAACCACCATAGAGGGTACTCCATTATCAAAACACGAACAAGGACCAGGTGTTTATTCACGATATCATGGAGAAAGGCATCAGGCTACGTTGCCAGAAAATGAACAGGAAGGCCCAATGCTCTTGGGCCGAAAACCACAAATATATGGAGCACTGGAGGAACCCAACAATGCCATCAGGGTAGTGCCCAGAACACATTGTCCATCAGATCCCTCATCAGACAAACCAGAGGGAGTGCAGGTTTGGACATCTGCACCAAGGCCAGAGCAGTACTAACTCCAGAGATGGGAGTTCAAATCATTCCTTCAGGGGTAAAAGGACCTCTTCCCCAAGGGACAGTAGGCTTATTATTGGGACGCAGCTCTTCTACTCTAAAAGGACTTATGATAAGTCCTGGGGTAACTGATCCCGATTATAAAGGTGAAATAAAAATTATAGCCAGTTCTCCAAAGGGTATATCAGTAATTTCACCAGGAGACAGAATAGCACAGTTACTATTAATACCAAGCCTATATGATAGAATTTGCAGTTGTACTGTAGAAAGAGGTTCTAAGGGATTAGGCTCCATAGGTGTAGACTGGGCTATGCTTTCTTTAAATTTAGATTCTCGCCCCATGTTAAAACTAAATATGCAAGGACATGAATTTAATGGGCTACTGGATACAGGTGCAGAACTTAGCATCATCTCTTGTCAAGAATGGCCAAAACATTGGCCATTACAACAAGTCACTCAAACACTTCGAGGCCTAGGAGTGGCCACTAATCCCCATAGAAGAGCAATGGCATTAGATTGGAAGGATCCTGAAGGATGTGAAGGAACTATACAGCCGTATGTATTTTACCATCTTCCCCTAAATTTATGGGGACAAGATGTCCTAATTCAATTAGGTTTGACATTAACAAATAACATCAATCAAAATGCACCCACAATTATGGTTAGACAAGGTTTGAGGAAAGGAAAAAGATTAGAAAAACAAGAACAAGTTATAGCAGCACCAATACAAATAGATCAAGGAACAGACAGACATGGGTTGGATTTTAGAAAGGGCCACTAAGACAATAAAAATTACTTGGAAATCAGAAAGACCAGTGTGAGTTCCTCAGTGGTCCCTGACTGAAGAAAAGGTACAAGCAGAGCATGACCTGGTCAAACAACAATTACCAGAAGGACATATACAACCGTCTGCATCTCCCCATTATACTCCCATTTTTGTCATCAAAAAGAAATCTGGTAAATAGAGATTAGTGCAAAATTTAAGAGCCATTAATAATGAGATGGTTATTATGGGACCTGCTCAATTGGGGATTCCTCAATGTTCTGCTTTGCCAAAAACCTGGTATGTTTTAGTTATAGATATTAAAGATTGTTTTTTTTTTCAATTGCAATTCATCCTGAGGATAGTCCAAGTTTTGCATTTACTATCCTTGCACTGAATCATGAAGGTACTGATCAGAGATATGAATGGAAAGTACTCCTTCAAGGGATGGCTAACAGCCCAACTATGTGTCAAATTTATGTTAACAAAGTAATCCAGGCACTTAGAAATCAAAATCCTGAAATACAAATATTTCACTATATGGATGATATATTATTAGCACAGAAAGCTAAAAACACATTGCTAGAATGTTATGCCGTACTTACAAACTTATTAAAAAATTATAAACTAGAGATAGCAATAGATAAAGTACAATTAAATTTTCCAATTAATTATTTAGGAGTTCTATTATCCTCAACCATGGTCCGTCCAGCAAAAATTTAAATACGAATAGATCAACTCAAATCACTTAATGACTTTCAAAAATTATTAGGAGACATAAATTGGATAAGGCCTTATCTAGGTATACAAACAGGAGAGTTGGAACCATTATTTGATATCCTAAAAGGTCCATCAGATCCAAATTCACCCCAAATGTTAACGCGTGAAGCAAGAAAGGCATTAAAAATCATTGAAACATATATGGAAAATATGCATTTGGATAGAATTGATATAAGTTTGCCTTTATTATTTATTGTACTACCAACAAAAAATATTCAAACAGGAGTATTTTGGCAAGAAGGTCCATTATTATGGATACATTTATCTTATTCTCCTAACACTATTCTTACTAGGTATACTGAGGCTGTAGGACAATTAATACTCAAAGGAATAAAAGCAGCAAAGGGAGTGTTTGGAATTTCTCCTAATAAAATTATTACTCCATATACTATGAATCAAATTGATGAGTTAGCTAATGAGTTAAATACTTGGGCAATAATCATGTGCAAATCTAATGTTTCATTTGATAACCACTTACCATCTAATCCTTTATTGTCTTTTTTTCATCGCATCCTGTAATTTTTCCAAAAATGACAAGAAAACACCTATCATGAATGTTCCAAATATATTCACTGATTGGTCAAATAATGGTACAGCAGCAATAGTTACACCTTGTCAAACATTTACATTTTAGTACCCAAAAAATTAGCTCAAAAGGTAGAGCTTAATGCAGTATTACAAGGTTTTGTGATGCTTAAAGTATCTGTATATAATTTATTTTCGGTAATTAGTATATAGTTAGTGCTATATTATCACTTGAAAATGCTGGTAGGATTTCCCCTTCCTCTACTGTTTTCTCTTTGCTTTTCACTATACAATGTCTAATCTGGGACAGAAAAGATCCGTTATTTATAGGACATATCAGGGCACATACAGGATTGCCTGGAGCCCTTAGTTTGGGCAATGATTTAGCAGATAAAACTACACATGACATACATATTTTCTTCACAGTAGAAGAAGCTACAAATTTTCATAAAAAGTTTCATGTCAATGCTAATACATTACAAAAGTGCTTTAAAATATCTAAGGAACAAGCTAGACAAATAATAAAACAATGTCAAAATTGTGTGACCTTTTTACCACAAGTTAATCATGGAGTCAATCCTAGAGGATTGATACATAACCATATTTGGCAGACGGACATCACACACATGCCAGAATTTGGAAAATTAAAATATTTGCATGGTACAGTTGATATTTCTTCTGGATTTTTGATGGGCTCCCTTCATGCCGGAGAAAAAAAGTAAAGATGTTATAGCTCATTGCTTACAAAATTTTGACACTGTGGACGATCCAAAACAGTTAAAAACAGATAATGCCCCTGGTTATACTTCTACCTCTTTTAAACAATTTTGATCATCATTTGGCATTACTCAAATAACAGAAATCTCATACAATCCACAGGGACAAGGCATAGTTGAAAGAGCACATCAAACTATTAAAATGTACTTATTAAAGCAAAAAGATGGAATTGGGAAGGGGTATATATTCCCCAAAGATAAACTTAAAATAACCCTTTTTACTCTAAACTTTTAAAATTTGGATTCATCAGGGCTTAGTGCTGCGGAAAGGCATATTTGTCTAAAAAATGTACATAAGCCCAAGGTACCTTGGAAGGATATTCTAACAGAACAATGGAAAGGTCCTGACCCAGTAATTGTCTGGAGTCGGGGGTCTGTTTGTGTGTTTCCACAGGGAGAACAGCAGCCTATTTGGATTAAAGAGAGATTAACTAAGGTCCTGACCCAGTGATTGCCTGGAGTCAGGGGTCTGTTTATGTGTTTCCACAGGGAGAACAGCAGCCAATTTGGATTCCAGAGAAAATAACTAAAGCGATTTCTACAGACCAAAAAGAAGATGATTTGGGTCAAATCCATAACAGCTGATATCCAGAACTCCAGTTTGGCTATTCTTACATCTGTGACAGAACCAGGATGCTTTTTTTCAATATCTATTTTATTATTGCCCTTTCCCATATCATGAAGTTCTATTTTGCTTTTTGAGCTCATACAGACCTAGGTTAATGTTTTGCTGATCAGTCCTATTTTTGGACGATAGAGTTTTAGACATTGTAATGGAGATTTCACCTGTAAAAAGTAATAAGGTCTTCACTATTATGTTATGTGTTGTATGTGCTTTATTATTTGTGCACACTTGTATTTTGTGTTATATGTTTGAATGTACATATGTCCATATATCATATATGATGAGCGCTCATGAAAAAATGGATCTAAATATTTTTTTTTATTCACGTGATGTAAATATTTTAATTTAAATTGGGTAGACACCTGTTGAGGATTGTTTTAAAATGTGACCAAAAAAGGAAGTTAACACATCTGTTTGTTTACTTTCACCTTTCTTTTTCATTATATTTAATAATTCTCTTCAAGACAATATAAATTGTTAAGAAAATTTTTTTTGTGCCTTCTGGAATGTTACATAATTTTTTCTTTAGCCATTATTGCCAGAATTCCTATCTTCATCCCAGTGCCTGTGAAGACAAAGATAAAATCAATCTACAGCTTCTGCAATAGCCATCACTGAACTGCTTGCAGAACTTGCCTGGACTATGTATCACTTGTATGCTTTGTGAACTCACCAGCATGCATTGTGCACTATCTGTTGGTGCAGCGACTTGTGGTAGTGTTGGGGTATTTTTGCTGATGATGTCATTGGTGGTACAATTTTTCCAAAAGGTGCTGTCAATTGCCTCGGTGTATCTTCCTCCCTTCTGTTTGTCATGGTCGTTCAGCTAAAATTTGGGGGCCAACCGAAGTGAGACAAAAAACCTCACCCTCCCCCTGGTACAAAGACCACTCCACAGGTGTGGCTGTATACTGGACCTGTAGTTAGTGACGGGAAAGATCCAATTGCAATGGTACCAACCTAAGACAGGTGGCTGACACCTTGAGGTCAGCTCATTCGATAATGGGTAAACACCATATGTACTATTGGACAACCTAAGGCAGGCACGGTCCCTAAGCCACATGCTTGTTGTTTAAACAGAGAGGGGGAGATGTTGAGAGCCGCAGCCCAAGGGGCCAAAGCAAACTTTCAGACTGCCAGCTGATGATTGGCTCATAGCGGCCCAGCAACATCTAGCTGATTGGCTCCTCTGCGGTGATGCTCATTGGAGATGCTCATTGAGATGTTTCCCTGCCCTTTCAGACTGCAAGCTGATGATTGGCTCACAGCAGCCCCAGCAACATTTAGCTGATTGGCTCCTCTGCAGTGATGCTCATTGGGCTGTTTCCCCGCCCTATCAGACTACAGAGCTGCTCATTGGGGGACTTTTTTGGCTCTGCCCAAACGACCCACCCAATGGACCTCAAGAGCAGGAGGAGTGGGGAGGTTGAGAGGCTTGTGGGAAGCCAGTGGTGGCAGTTGGGCTCTGAGTGTTTTTCCTGAGGAGCTATTTTTTGGCATGTGTGGTTCTAAAAATAAAGTTAGTTTCTTTTGACAAGTGGCTCATGAATTGTGCCCAGCCAGACTGTGGCAATCCTAAAGTGATGGAGAAAAATAACCCAAACAGAATAGAAATACAAGCAGTTCAGAGGAGGTATGGTGTATAGTTGGATTTACCTTTTGCATGATAAAGGGTAGGTGTTATAAATCTAGTCAATCTTAAATTGAAATAGTTCTCCATGTGTTTTAAAGTTAACAAATATGTGAATTTCTGTCTCCCTTTATCTGTAGCCTATTCAGCACATGTATTTTTGTATGCACATATATAATCCTACCTGGTATCACATGTACATTTTTATGAGGTGGCTGACTTGGCAGATACAAATTGTGAAAAGAGATCACTTCTCCTAAACGTTGTTGGAACTGAAAATTAAAATTTTGGGTGAGCTTCTTAGTTGAACAACATAATACAAAAATCCATGTATAGTAAAATGAATATTTTTGCATCTGTTGATGATATATATTTCATGATGAATTTTCAATTGGCATATATATTGCTACCTTTTAATTTCTGTGCGTGTGCATGTGTGTGTGTGTGTGTGTGTGTGTGTGTGTATATATATATATATATATATATATATATATATATATATATATATATATATATATAAACACACACTCTCTTTATATATATATATACACACACACTCTCCAGATTTTTCAGAATATAAAATATATGTGTCTTATTATACAATCACTAAATGCATTCATATTCATGTATGTGGATTTGTAATCAAATGTTCACAAAATTATTCTCAGAAATATTCATCCACTTTAAATGCATATTGTTTCCTTGTACTGAAATCTAAATTCAGTGAATGGTGCATAGAAGTCCTAATTTTTATACAGTAATTGACCCACTTTAACATCAATGCAAGTAGATTCCTATGGGACATGATGTGTATTTTGACGTTCATTTTTATTCAACACTGTTTGAATAATTGACTATTTCTTCAGTTTATGCACATCATAGGATATATATTTCTTTCAGAAGTTCGCAAATTTATAGGCATTTGTTTCAATTTCAATAACTTCCTGCTTCAGTACACATGTATTCCTCCATGATTCTTTACTGATCTTTTCATGAGACTTCTTTTTATTTTAGATTTCAATAATCACTTTGGAGCAAAACTAACACAGTCTTCATGATAAACCAGAACCCTAATATTACCATAGATGTATAAATTGTTGTAATGAATCTATGTATATCAATAAGATTTCCTGTATATTTTCAAATATCAATTCAATCCATTATTTAAAGTTGAAACCAGTTATATTATTCATTCACAGTATGGTCTATTCATTCATTATATCTATATTCATAGACACAGGGTACACGTATTTGTAAACCCAATACTAATTTATACATCTGCAAAATATTGCCCACAGAAATGGTGGAAGAACTACTCATGTCACCTGATCTACATATACACTGTATCACAGTAATATTCTAGACACAAACTGCAAAGTTCACACTTATGATTGTACCAAAGCCTAAAGGGAGAGTGAGCATGGATTACTAAAAACATCCAAGTCCAGATTGCCTAATGTTCTCAAATGTCAATCCTATTGGTGACTAAATATTTGTTTCTTCCCAAGATTGTATATTCAACCTCAACCCTGTTGAAAATTTCTAATACTATCACTCAATTTATACTTTTCCTGACTTCTTAATGTCTCTATTGATATCTGCTTTCCTATATATTTTCCCCAGTTCATCATTGTGACTCACTCTTCACATATGCTGACATTCACTCTCTACCGGAAACCCTATTGCTAAAAACATTGGTCCAAATCCTATACTCACTCTTCTTCCTAAACTTACTATCTTCCTAATCCTTCCAACTATCCCTTTTTGAGTGGATGTTTTCTTCTACATTCAATCATCCAATTTACAAGGTCCTATGCCATTGTATATCGATTTATCTGAGACATCTGTGCAGAAGGTATTTCAAAGCTAAGTATCCCAATCATTGGCCCAATGCTCTTCTGGGCTTAAAATCTTACCTAGATTTCTGTTTTCATAGTTATATTTCACCTTAATATTCTGGTAAATATCACAGGTTCCCAATACCATTATTCATCCCACAGAATGATTCCTAACCCAAATCGAACCTGTTATTAGCCTAACCATACACTGTTCCCTCAATCTAACTTTACAGAAAAGCAGGGACAGAGTTGGTCTTACAATACAGGAATGTAGGGGATTTTCAACCTGCTGAGAACCTCAAAGGTCCATGCAGAAATGATCTCTGGAGAAGTTGTAGGCAGCTATGTGGGACCTGAGCGAGGAAAAGTCAACTTCCATGGTAAAAAACCTGGTCAGGATGAAGGGATGTGTCTGAATCAGCCTCTTTCATCTTAATGTAGAGAAGATGGACCAAACCAGGGCTGTGTGGAGAGCTGTTCCCGGGGGCCTATGGTTGATATACCACTCTAACTTGTGAAAATGTCACAGGAAGTAGGGGCACCCTCCATCTCATGGGACCCTTGGTAGCAACTGTTAAGACAAAGTGGTTTCCAAGGTAGTGACTTCATTCAGTTCCTGAAGGAAGTTAACTCACATAAATTCCTTGGTGATGAAACTCTATAAACCTGGGATTCAGGAAGCCAGGCAACCACATCCAATCCCAGTCCCAGTCCCAGTTTTCTCACTTCTTTTGATTTACCAAGGACAGAGTCAATCTTTCTTGGTACCTACTTATGTGAGGATGGCCAAATGCCAGGAAAGCTAAGAAGAGGGGCCTATCCTGAGAAAGCAGGTAGTGGCTCACCACTGGCTTCTGACAACTTCACAGAGTTGGCCAAGGAGTACAGAACTGAGTACAGTCCATTTCAGGGAAAAATAGTATGGCCCACCAGTCAGAGGACACTCCGGATAGTCACAGACCTACTTGGGGGAAGGAGGTGCCTTTGTGGGTGTGGATGTGAATTTGTGGTTTTTTCTCATGTTCTGAGAATAGGTAGGAAAGGCGATTTGTTTGGTTTGAAGTGGACTGTTTCTAGTATGTCCTTTGACAAGGTGAGTGTTTCTATGTCTGTGTATCCCACTCTGTCCGTGGTTGTAGTATTAGAAAAGAGAATGCATCAATGGATGTGTCCTGTCTAGTACAAAGCTTCCAAGCATTCATCCTGCCAATTTATGAATGGACTGCGGCTAACCTTTTCAATGGGCACCACCTGCTGTTTTCCTAAGTTCCTGTTTTCTTTCTTAATACTGGTCACTCTTCAGAATAGGTTTATGGTTTTGTGTCCAAGATATGTACCACCTACAAGCTCTGTCACATGGCCATGTACTGGATAGCTGAAGGAAATGGGAGCATCTCAGAAAACTCAGATATCACTGTGACCAGGAAAGTTTCAGTGGAGAAACCCTGGTTTGGACCATTTGCTTTCCTATTGTTCTGTTGCCCTGAATGTAAGGAAGGTGTTTGGCTCAGGCCACCCCTTTGTGAAGCCTGAAGAAAACAGTATTCAAATACAAATAATTGGGCATCACCTGTGGCTCTTTGCTTAATTGATTTAGAAGGGATGTATCTGAATCAGCCTCTTGGCCCTGTGTGAAACTGGGGCTCAGATTCTCAGCACCTGATGGATCTAAAGAAAAATCCCATGTGTTCATCCATAACCAAAATGCAAAAAGATCAGTCATTGTGGATGAAGTCTCTCACCTTCCTCTGTTAGGTTCCTGACCTCCATCAAGTGTGAATAGGGACCCTTGGGGCAAATGAATTCTTCAAAGCCCTGCAGATGTGTTAGTGTTTTCTAATGATTCCAAATCACATAAACAATCTATATCTTAGAGTCATTAGGCCTCAAATAGTAGAAGCAGAGCAGTATTAATGGCAGGCCTATTTGATCACTCCTGGTTCACAGGAAGGGCGTCCATGCCACCCTGACTTTAGGCAAATGAGGGGCAAGGGAGCTTATTTTGGACACTGTCTTGAGCTGCGTCACTCATGGAAACCTCCAGCCAGAGGTTATGATGAGTGTCTATATGGAAGAAAATGAGGTCCATGTGGGAGTGTTTTGGATTTAATTGTGGTCATATGTGTGGCAGTTGAAAGAGATGACTGGGTCCACCAAGCCTTGAACTCTTGTGTGATTCCCCTTATAGTCTGAGTTCTGGAACTGACCTAACAGAAGTATTGCCATAAATTGTGTTTGGATTTTAGGAGGCCAAGCATGAGATTCACCCTTGGAATCTGAAATCTAGGCCCAGGTTGATTTTCCACAGAGCACTGGGAATCTCAGCCAGGATATCACATAATTTTATTCTGAAAAATTGGCAGCCATAGTTGAGAGTCAAAACACACATGGACCTCACCTTGTAGACCTCAATGGGCCTGGCTTCATGTGATTTTTTGGTCACTCTTTGATAAGCCTTGCCTGTTAGATTTCTCCTGAGATTTCATTGAAATGAGCTTCCTCACCATTTAAAGGTTCCTGAATGTATTGAAACCCACAGTGCCTCCAACTTCATCATTGAAAAATGGCTAGATAAATACTTTGAAATTTTTGAATTTCCAATGACCAGGTGGCACTGGAGAAACTCTGGATGTTTTTTTGCTGATCATGAGTATATCATACAGTGCCTTGATTGACTGGGTTTCATGAAAATGGTGTAGAACAGAGATGCCAGTAAGTAGGAGCCTGCTGAGTAGTGGGCCTAGAGCAGTGGTGTGCAGGTGTGTTATAAAACATCTGTGGTGTGGTCATGTGCATCTGCCATTGGCTTCCAAATGGCTTGTGAATGACATGGTGCAGCCAGCAGAATATTCTGTGTAAAGGCATATGGTTATATGGAGAGTTTTCAGGGCAATGTTCAGAATCAGGATGCTATGGTCAAGGGGGCAAGCTATGTGGGATAGAGGCCTGGTTGGTGCATTCTTCTGCAGAACCTGACCCACCACATGTGACAGAACTCCCTCTAGCACTGTGTCCCAGTTGAAATCCTTGTATTTCGTGAAGCAAATAGCAAACTGCCAGTGCAGCAGCAAGAAACACCACGAAAATTGGAGGATGACCAAATGGTTTTACAGTCCACAAAGGGAGACACTTATCCCCCAGTGGCCACAGTTTACCGAAAAAGAGAGAGGTCTGCACTGCTGCCTCATCTTCATTGGAAAATAAGAAACAATGTCCTTCAGGTCACATAGATGCAGAACCAGCTTTAATGGTCTCACTACTATGGAAGATAAAACTCCTGTCAAAAACATATATTTCAAGTGCCCAACCTCAGAGGCAGTTTCTCAAGAAGTCTTTAGGCCAGCAAAGCTCCATTTTTGTGGAGGGTTTACCCTGTCCCTTACTTTTGTAAACTCCTCCACCACCTCCAAGTTTGTGAACAACTGAGCATATTCCATTCCAATTATGTGTTCACAGATTTTTTAACTCTTCTCCTCTAATTGTGTCTTACTTGGGGTGAAGATAATGTCAAGGTTGTTCTGGATGAGAGTGGGAAGATTTTTAGTAGCACATATTTACATAAACATTGGATACCTGTTCCAATTTTCCATTCAAAATACTGAATCCCTGACACTAACCCATAGCCTACTAGACTCTGACTACTTATCCTAATATGATGGAGAAAAATAATCCGAACAGAATAGAAATGCAAGCAGTTAAGTGGAGGCATGGTGTATAGTTGGATTTGCCTTTTGCAATATATAGTGTAGGAGTTATAAATCTTGTCAATTTTTTGTTGAAATTGTTCTCCATGTGTTTTTAAAGTTAACAAATATGGGAATTCCTGTCTCCCTTTTTCTATAGCCTATTTGCACATACATTTTTATATGCACATACAGAATCCTACAAGCTACAACACGTACATTCTTGTGAGGTGGCTGACTTGGCACATACAAATTGTGAGAAGATATCACGTCTCCTAAACGCTGTTGGAAGTGAAAATTTGACCTCTGTGTGAGCTTCCTAGTTGAACAACATTATACATAAATCCATGTTCAGTAAAATGAATATTATTGGATCTGTGGATGATATATATTTCATGGTGAATTTCGATTGGCATATATATTGCTACTTTTTAATGTCTGTGTGCATGTGTGTGTGTGTGTGTGTGTGTATGTATACACACACAAACTCTACAGATTTTTCAAAATATGAAATTCATGTGTCTTATTATACATTCCCTAAATTCATTCATATTCATATATGTGGATTTATTTATTGTTTTTCATTATACATTAGCTCTTTTATTTATTTATTTATTTATTTATTGCATCATGATTCTTTTTTTTATTTTCTTTTTTCATCTTTCATACATTTGATTCAAGTGAGTTATGCACTTCCATTTTTACCCCAAATACAAATTGCAGAATCACATCAGTTACACATTCACAATATTTACATTATGCCATATTAGTGACTGTTGTATTCTGCTGCCTTTCCTATCCCCTACTATCCCCCCTCCGCTCCCCTCCCATCTTCCCTCTCCACCTCATCTGTTGTTGTTCAGTTCTCTCCCTTCTCCCCCCTTTCCCCTCACAACCTCATATATGTGATTTCGTATAACGATGAGGGTTTCCTTTCGTTTCCATGCAATTTCCCTTCTCTCTCCCTTTCCCTCCCATCACTCATCTCAGTTTGATGTTAATCTTTTCCTCATGCTCTTTCCCCCTGTTCAGTTCTTAGTTGCTCTCCTTAAATCAAAGAAGACATCTGGCATTTGTTATTTAAGGATTGGCTAGCTTCACTTAGCATTATCTGCTCTAATGCCATCCATTTTCCTGCAAATTCCATGATTTTGTCATTTTTTAGTGCTACATAGTAATCCACTGTGTATAGATGTCACATTTTTTTTATCCATTCATCTATTGAAGGGCATCTAGGTTGGTTCCACAGTCTGCCTATTGTGAATTGTGCTTCTATGATCATTGATGTGGTAGGATCCCTATAGTATGCTCTTTTAAGTTCCTCAGCGAATAGTCCGAGGAGGGCGATAGCTGGGTCAAATGGTGGTTCCATTCCCAGCTTTCCCAGGAATCTCCATACTTCTTTCCATATTGGCGGCACCAATTTGCAGTCCCACAAGCAATGTACAAGTGTACCCTTTTTCCCCACATCCTCGGCAGCACTTATTGTTGTTTGACTTCCTAATGGCTGCCAATCTTACTGGAGTGAGATGGTATCTTAGGCTGGTTTTGATTTGCATTTCTCTGACTGCTAGAGATGGTGAGCATTTTTTCATGTACTTATTGATTGATTGTATGTCCTCTTCTGAGAAGTGTCTGTTCAGGTCCTTGGCCCATTTGTTGATTGGGTTATTTGTTATCTTATTGTTTAATTTGTTGAATTCTTTGTATATTCTGGAAATTAGGGCTCTATCTGATGTTTGAGGAGTAAAGATTTGTTCCCAGGATGTAGACTCCCTGTTTACTTCTCTTATTGTTTCTCTTGCTGAGAAAAAACTTTTTAGTTTAAGTAAGTCCCATTTGTTTATTCTTGTTATTTGCTCTTGGGCTATGGGCGTCCTATTAAGGAATTTGGAGCCTGACCCCACAATATGTAGAACGGAGCCAACTTTTTCGTCTATCAGGTGCAGGGTCTCTGATTTGATATCAAGCTCCTTGATCCATTTTGAGTTAACTATTGTGCATCGCGAGAGAAAGGGATTTAGTTCCATTTTGTTGCATGTGGATTTCCAATTTTCCCAGCACCATTTGTTGAAGATGCTATCCTTTCTCCATTGCATGTTTTTAGCCCCTTTATCAAATATAAGAAAGTTGTAATTTTGTTGATTGGTTTCTGTGTCCTCTATTCTGTACCATTGATCCACCTGCCTCTTTTGGTACCAGTACCATGCTGTTTTTGTTACTATTGCTCTGTAGTACAGTTTGAACTCTGGTATCGCTATACCTCCAGATTCACACTTCCTGCTTAGAATTGCTTTTGCAATTCTGGGTCTTTTGTGATTCCATATGAACTTTATGATTTCTTTATCTATTTCTACAAGAAATGTTTTTGGGATTTTGATTAGCATCGCATTAAACCTGTAGAGAACTTTGGGTAATATCGGCATTTTTATGATGTTAGTTCTGCCTATCCATGAACAAGGTACATTTTTCCATCTTCGAAGATCTTCTTCTATCTCTTTTTAGAGTTCTGTAGTTTTCATTGTATAAATCTTTCACCTCTTTTGTTAGGTAGATTCCCAAGTATTTTTTTTTTTTTTGAGGTTATTGTGAATGGAGTGGTTTTCCTCATTTCCATTTCAGAAGTTTTGTTGCTAATATACAGGAATGCCTTTGATTTATGCATGTTTATTTTATATCCTGCCACTTTGATTAATTCATTTATTAACTCTAGCATTTTCTTTGTAGACCCTTTTGGGTCTGTTAAGTATATTATCATGTCATCCGCAAATAGCGATAATTTAAGATCTTTTTTTCCTTTTTTTTATGCCTTTAATTTCTTTTGTCTGTCTAATTGTTCTGGCTAGTATTTCAAGAACTAAATTGAATGGAAGTGGTGAGAGAGGGCATCCCTGTCTAGTTCCAGATTTTAGAGGGAATGCCTTCAGTTTTTCTCCATTTAGAATGATGCTAGACTGAGGCTTAGCATATATAGCTTTTACAATGTTGAGGTAAGTTCCTGTTATTCCTAGTTTTTCGAGGGTTTTGAACATAAAGGGATGCTGTACTTTGTCAAATGCTTTTTCTGCATCTATCGAGATGATCATATGGTTCTTCTCTTTAAGTCTATTGATGTGGTGAATAATATTTATTGATTTCAGTATATTGAACCAACCTTGCATCCCAGGGATGAATCCTACTTGATCATGATGCACAACTTTTTTGATATGCTTTTGCATTCGATTCGCCAGGATTTAATTGAGAATTTTTGCATCTAAGTTCATTAGAGATATTGGTCTATTGTTTTCTTTCTTTGAAGTGTCTTTGTCTGGTTTTGGGATCAGGGTTATGTTGGCCTTATTGAATGAACTTGGAAGAGCTCCTTCTATTTCTATTTCTTGAAATAGCTTGAAAAGTATTGGTATTAATTCTTCTTTGAAGGTTTTGTAAAACTCTGCTGTATACCCATCCAGTCCAGGGCTTTTCTTAGTTGGTATTCTTTTGATGGCCTCTTCAATTTCTTCTTTTGTTATCGGTCTGTTTAAATTGAGTGTGTCTTCCTTACTCAATCTAGGCAGATCATATGACTTGAGGAATTTATCGATATCTTCACTATCTTCTATTTTATTGGAATATATGGTTTCAAAATACTTTTTAATTATCTTCTGTATTTCTGTAGTGTCTGTTGTGATATTAACTTTTTCATCCCGTATGTTAGTAATTGAGTTCTCTCTCTTCTTCTCTTCGTTAGCATGGCAAAGAGTCTGTCGATCTTATTTATTTTTTCAAAGAACCAACTTTTAGTTTTATCAATTTTTTCAATTTTTTTTTGTTTCAATTTTGTTGATTTCCACTCTGATTTTAAATATTTCTTGTCTTCCACTATATTTGCTGTTGTTTTGCTCTTTCTTTTCTAAGGTTTTAAGATGTAGTGTGAGTTCATTTATTTGTTGGTTTTTTCTTTTTTGAGGAATGAACTCCAGGAAATGAATTTCCCTCTTAAAACTGCTTTCATTGTGTCCCAAAGATTCCGGAATGTTGTGTCTGTATTGTTGTTTATCTCTAGGAATTTTTTGATTTCCTCTTTTATATCTTCTGTAACCCATTGATCATTCATTAACATATTGTTCATTTTCCAGGTGACGCAGGATTTTTCCTTCCTTCTTTTATCATTGATTTCCAGTTTCATTCCATTATGGTCAGATATAGTGCATGGTATTATCTCCACACCTTTATATTTACTGAGAGTCGCCCTATGGAATAATATATAGTCTATCTTTGAGTAGGATCCATGTGCTGCTGAGAAGAATGTGTGTCCACTTGATGATGGTTGATATATTCTATATATTTCAGTTAAGTCTAGGATATTGATTGTGCTATTGAGTTTTATAGTTTCTTTGTTCAGCTTTTGTCTAGAGGATCTGTCCAATGGTGAGAGCGGTGTGTTGAAGTCCCCAATAATTATTGTGTTGTGGTCAATTTGACTCTTGAACTTGAGGAGAGTTTGTTTTATGAACCTTGCAGCACCATTGTTTGGTGCATACAAATTGATAATTGTTATGTCTTGATGGTGGATGTTTTTTTTTTAACAGTATATAGTGTCCTTCTTTATCCCTTTTGATTACCTTAGGTTTGAAGTTGACTTTATTCGATATGAGTATGGCCACTCCTGCTTGCTTCCGAGGGCCATGTGAGTGGTATGATTTTCCCCCACCTTTCACCTTCAGTCTGTGTATGTCTTTTCCTATCATATGAGTCTCCTGAAGGCAACATATTGTTGGATTTTTTTTTTAATCCAGGTTACTAGCCTATGTCTCTTGATTGGTGAATTTAAGCCATTAACATTTAAGATTACAATTGAAATATGGTTTGTACTTCCAGTCATGTTTATTTATTTATTTATTTTAGATTGGCTAGTTTTCCCTCTTTGGTTATTTTTCTCCCCCTTTACTGAGATACCTCCCACTGTTAGTTTTGGGCGCTGTTTTTCAATTTCTCTTCTTGTAATATTTTGCTCAAAATGCTTTGCAGTGCTGGTTTTCTGGCTGCGAATTCTTTTAGCTTTTGTATATTGGGAAATGTTTTAACTTCATTGTCAAATCTGAAGCTTAGTTTTGATGGATACAGTAATCTTGGTTGGAATCCATTATTTTTCAGTGTTTGAAATAGGTTGTTCTAGGATCTTCTCGCTTTCAAAGTCTGTGATGAAAAATCAGTTGTTAACCTAATTCGTTTACCCCTAAATGTAATCTGCCTCCTTTCTCTCGTAGTTTTTAGTATTGTCTTCTTGTCCTGTATGTTAGCTATCTTCATAATTATGTGTCTTGGAGTTTGTCTATTATGCTTTTGGATGTTTGGGGTCCTGTAAGCTTCCAGGATTTGGCAATGCATTCCATCTTTCATCTCTGGGAAGTTTTCTAGTATTATCTCAATTAATAAGCTATCCATTCCTTTGGACTGAACCTCTGTGCCTTCTTCTATCCCAATGACTCTCAAATTTGGTCTTTTGATGAGATCCCATATTTCTTGGATAGATTGCTCGTGAGATTTAAACATATTTTTTTGTGTTGACTATATTCTTTTCAAGTTGATAAACTTTGTCTTCATATATGTGAATTTATAATCAACTTTTCACAAGATTATTCTCAGAAATATTCATCCACCTGAAATACATATTTGTTTCCTAGTACTGAAAACTAACTTCAGTGAATGATGCATACAAATCCTAATATTAATACAGTAACTGACCCAGGTTAACATCAATGCAAATTGATTCCTATGGGACATGATGAGTATTTTGACGTTCATTTTTATTCAACACTGTTACATGATTATTTCTTAAGTTTATGCACATGATAGGATATATAGTTCATCCACAAGTTCACAAATTTTGAGACAAATTTTTTTTCATTTTCAATCACTTCCTGCTTCAGAACACATGTATTTTTCCATGTTTCTTGACTGGTCTTTTTATGAGACTTCTTTCCAAACACATTATATTCGATTTCCATAATCACTTTTGAAGCAAAACTCACACACCCTTCATGATAAACCAGAACCTTAATTTTACCATTAGATGTATAACTATTTGGAATGAATGTACGTATATCAATATAAGATTTCTTATATAATTTAAGATATGAATCCAATGCATTATTTAAAGTGGAACCTTAACTTTTCAAGGACAAATGGGTGGGGGAGAGCTTTTACTTCCCCTTCTCTTTTCCCCCTGCCAGATGTTACCATGGACCCCCAGTTTGTAACTTCTTTATCTTAGACATGTTGCCATCTCTGTGAAGCCCCAGCTAAAGGCCAGAGGCCTTGTTCACATATTTTGTGAAAAACTAGTAAGGGGATGTCTAGCTTAGGAGTGCTGATTTTTTTACCCAGTGGCCAAGTGGAACAGGGCAACATGAAAAGAGGAAGTTTATCTACACTGAAATCTTTTATAGGGACTCTTTTTCTGAAAGTCCTAAAGTCAGCCATGGTGAAGACTTCTGGAGAAGGTCAGTTAAGTCTTTAATGTGGGCCTGGTACAGAGGGGGGAGATGGTGAAGTCGGGGCTGAGAGCAGCTTCGTAGATTTGAGAATGAGAAAGGAGAGATGTAAAAGAATAATGGGAAAGGGGTTTGGGATATTTCTAGCAACAAAACTTGAGCAGTTTTACAGGTAAGGCAGAGGTGAAGACAGAAGTGCGTATCCCACAAAGTCTGTGAGGGACTTTAAATACTTAGTAACCTGTTTTCAGTGATGACAAAGCAACTTTAAAGGCCATCTTAATTACATTTGGATAGCGGTCTGAGGGCTCTCCACAGATGGTTTGAGCTTTGGGTTAGCTGGTAAGAGGTCCTGGGGGGACCCTGTGTGGGCACTAACAGGAGAAGAGAGAAGTGAGAGGGTGGACGGGTTCATCAGTACCTGCTACTCAACAAGGGGGCAATGGTCTGAGAACCGGCGGTGGTTTGGTGTTTTGATCTAGTAATTGGAGGGGAAAAATCAGGTTGCTGAGGTTCGAATGACAGCAGATAGTCTGGAGAAAAAGGCTGAGGGTGAGGATCTATTGGAGAAGCATAGTTCAGGATGTGAGCGAAGGTAGGAAAAGGCCTCCACATAGAGGAATCTCTTTTCACCCTTTTGAGCACTTGCAGAAGTTAAAAAGGTCACACAGAATTTGAGGATCTAGAGACCCCTCTGGGGGCCGTCGTTTTTGGTTATTTAATTGGTGATATGGCCAATGCTGTGTACAGAATTTGATGAGGATTTCGGGTTCCATCAGGCAGCCCCTGTATGCTCACATCCCCATGACTTACAGAAGAAGTCGGCTTTTCCCCCACACAGCCCTGGCTGTTTGTGGCTTTGATAGTTGGCCGGGCAAACATAGTAATCTAGGCTAGCCACCTGCATCTGGCTTGCCTGTCCCTACATCCATAATGTTTGTTTCCATTATCTATGGTACGTAAGGGATTTAATGGAATTTTAGTGGGATCCTCTTCATCAGGGATATCCCAATAGGAAAGACCTATAGCCAGCTGACAAATGTCTGGGTGGAGAGATGGCCACCAGGTCCCTAAGTGAGCTATATGCAAGATAGATTATACTTCTTGTCCAGTAGGATTAGTGATCATCCATCGCTGCTGAATGGGCTGATGAGGTTAGTAATACTGGTGTTCAAGGGGAGAGTCTATTGCCTTATCCACACGGCGAATACGTAATTTGAAAGTGTTACCAGTCTTTTCCAGTTTCCAGGCAGAATCTGGACAGGGCCCAGGCTTGAGATTAGAGGCCTGGATCCAGGAAGTGATTCTGTCTACCTTTACTACTGTAGTTGTTATAAGTAGCACCTGGTATGGTCGTATCCAGCGGGGTTCAAGGAATGACACCTGATGTCGACTTAAGTAGAGGAAGTCTCTTACTTGATATCGATGTGGAGTCCCCTCATCCCCAGGTTGGTAGGCATTGGCCAGCTGTTTTTATAGGTATCACAGAGTAATTTCAAGAGATTTAAGTCTGTCAAGCAAGGGGGTGTGGAAGGGATCATTAGGTCTTAGAGTTGGGGTTAGGTCCCTTACTGGAGGAGGGGCACCTTAGAGAATTTCATAGGGGGTGAGGTTACACAAAGAAACAGAGGGAGAATTTCTTGCATGAAACAGCGCACAAGGCAGGAGCATAGTCCAATCTTTTATACTGGTCTCTAAGCTTAATTTCATTAAGGTCTCTTTAATGGTTCTATTTATTCTTTCTACCTGTCCTGAACTCTGGGGTCTATAAGCACAATGTAACTTTCAATCAATTCCCAGGGTCATGGCTAACCCCCAACCTACCTGGGCCACGAATGCAGGTCCATTATCAGACCCTGTTACCTTAGGCAGGCCGTATCTTGGAAAAATATCTTCCAGGATCTTCTTGACCATCATTTGTGATGTTCCTTTCTTCTTTTTTTTTGTGGGGAAGGCTTCAATCCATCCTGAAAAAGTATCTACAAAGACTAGGGGATATTTAAGTCCATACCTTGCATGCTTAATTTCAGTAAAGTTCACTTCCCAGAATTGTCCTGACTTGTTCCTTGTTCCTCGTAGGTGCTTTACTGCAGGAAGCTTGGAAGGGTTAGCATTAACCAATTGATGGACCCGACAGGCTTTTTTTACCCATTCAGTTATTTCCTTTTGCTATGAGTTAGTTAGTGGAAAACTCTGTTCTTGATCCTTCAGGAATGCCTGCAGTTTCTCCAAGGTGAGTGAGTTTATATACATTTTCTACTGACATAGTTAGAGCCGTGACTATAGGAGTTTTTACAGAAGGATTTAGAAATTCCACTTGGGGGCCTTCAGGGTTAAAAGTTATTTTGGCCCAGAGCTTGGTGAGCAGATCTCTGCCCATCAATGGGGCCAGACATTCTGGCATTACTAGGAAGGATTGATGGATTTTACCTTTCCCAAGTCCATGGTCCTCTTAGTTGTCCAAGCCCAATACTTACTGCCTTTAGCCCATTGAACTAGAGACCTTTTATTTGATAGAGGGCCCAATGGGGCCTTAAAGGCTGAGTATATTGCCCGTGTATCCACTTCAAAGTTCACTGGGGTCCCTTCCACTTCAAAAGTTACCCTGAGCTCGGCGAGAGGATCTGAGCCCCGACATTCTTAGTCATTCTCAATGACTGGCTGGCGTGGCTGTCTCTTTCTAGGGCACTCTTTGGCCCAGTGTCCTTTACCTTTACAGTAGGTACAGTGATCTGAGGCCAGGGGTGTCCTCTGGTGTGGGACCAGGTATCCCTTCCTGTCTCCCTGATTCTTAATTTCTGGCCTATTTGTTGTTGTGACCAGGACCTTAGTCAATGCCTTAGTCTGTCTTTTGTTTCTTTTATTCTCCCTTTGCTCCCTTCTCTTCCTCAGTTTCTCTCTTAAAGTATACCTTCTCAGCTTCTCTGACTAAATCTCTCAAAGTCAAATCTTGTAATCCATCTAAGCATTGTAACTTTCTTTTAATATCCAGGGCAGCTTGCCCAATAAAGGCCATTGTGACAGATGCCTTTTGATCCTCAGCCTGAGGATCAAAAAGAGGATATCTCCTATATGCCTCTATAATTCTCTCTAGAAACATAGAGGGAGGTTCATCAGGCCCTTTAATAATCTCTCTTACATTGGCCTAATTAGTTGGTCACCTAGAGGCTGCACGGAAAACCACTATTAGAGCCCGACAATACGTGGACTGATGCTCCTTAGCTTCAAAGGTTTTGGGGCCACAGTTGGGTCGGTTCAAAGGAAAGCTGGCTTTGATTATGTTGGGAAGTTGTGTCAGTCACGCATCTGGTCAGAGAATATTTTTTCCAGCTTCCAGGAGTATTCTCTTTTGTTCTCCTGTCATTAAGACAGTCCTTAGGAGTTGTTGGCAGTCATCCCAAGTAGGGTAGTGTGAAAACAACAATGACTCAACCACACCTGTGAGCCAGGTGGGGTCCTTGGAAAAAGGGGATTGTTATTTTTCCAGTTATATAGGTCTGAAGAGGAGAAAGACCAAATCTGGTAGGCTTGCATTTTCCCCCATGGCCGTCGTCAATCATTGGCCCATAGGGAAGCAGCGGGAGCATCACGGGAGTTCCAGGGTTTTCAATCATTCACAGCTGGAGAGTTCCTTTTGCTGGGACAGCTTCCTCAAGGGAAGGAGGGGCTGTTTGTGCCACCAGGGAACTATCTGGTTGGCACTGTGCTCCTCCAATTGCGGAGAGGCTGATTCAGCAGCAGGGGAATCACTTAGAGTTTGTTGGGGGGTGGGGGAAGAGGACAGGAGATAAGGAGAGAGAGGAGAATTCAGTAGAGTCAAATCTTGTGACTAAGGGAGAAGAGAGGGTGGAGGGGGAAGAAGAGTAGAGGGTTTGAGAGATTTTGGGGTATGGAGTAGGAGTGGGGGCAGGGGCAAGAAAAGACTTCACCCATGGAGGAGGAGATTTGCAGAGGTCCTGCCAAGTTAAGATAAATGGCTGTTGATCCAGATGGCTATGTGGCCCTGGCTGAAAGACAATATCTCTGACTTTTTAAATTAGTGGGAAGTAGAAAGATCCTTCTAGATGCCATCCGACTCCAAAGGTGGGCCATTCTGAGGCACAGAGAGTCTGCCAGGTCTGGAGATTTACTGAAAAAGAAAGATCCTGATCCCTTAAGTGAACTTTGGTCCAGTGATCAAGGGTCAGGGACAGAGGCATTGAAGTGCTCTGTCCCATAATGAAAGATACACAAACAGTGAAAGCAAGGACACACGGGGTCTCTTGTCCGCCGCTGCTGGATTTCAGTGGAACTTCCATATGAAAAGATCAGGCGAGCGTCGGAGGAAGAGACCACAAAGAGACTGTCGCATGCAACAGCAAAGGGTTTATTGGGGGTCCACCACGCTGGGGCTCAGAGCTCACCTGAATATAGCAGAGAGCCAGGAGAACAGTTTAAGCAGAGATTATATAATATTTTTGGAGAGGGCAAGGAGGGAAGTTTATTGATTGGTCCAGGTGAGTGGGCAGTTTGTGTACAAACGGGTGAGGGACTACATTCTGCAGCTTGGCAGTTGGGAACATCTCCTTCTGGAAACAAGATTAGCAAAGAGTTCTCAAGATTTCAAGAGTGTTTTGTTAAGCATACAGAAAAACAGGAAGTGACAAGTACCTATTTTATTAACCTCTCACTACCGACATTCAATTTTGACCTAATGATCTCTTCTACATTCAATCATTCAAGGTACAAGTTCCTATGCCATTGTATATCGATTAATCTGACACATCTGTGAAGAACGTAATTCAAAGCTAAGTATCCCAATAAAGGCCCCAATGCTCTTCTGGGCTTCAAATCTTACCTAGATTTCTGTTTTCATACATATATTTCACCTATATATTCTCATACATATCGCAGGTTCCCAATACCATTATTCATCCAGCAGGATGATTCCTAACCCAAATCAAACATGTTATTAACCCTAACCATACACTGTTTCCTCAATCTAATGTTACAGAAGAGCAGGGACGGAGTTGGTCTTACAATACCAGAATGTAGTGGATCTTCCCCCTGCTTAGAACCTCAAAGGTCCGTGCAGAAATGATCCCTGGAGAAGATGTAGGAGGCTATGAATGACCTGGTAGAGTAAAAGTCATCTTCCATGGCAAACAACCTGGTCAGGATGAAGGGTTGTGTCTCAATCAGCCTCTCTCTTTTTAATGAAGAGAAGATGGACCAAACCAGGCCTATGTGGAGAGCTGTTCACGGGTTCCTATGGTTGATAAAAACAATCTAAATTGTGAAAGTGTCACAGGAACTAGAGGCAGCCAGCATCTCATGTGACCCTTGGAAGCAACTGTTAGGGCAAAATGGTTGCCAAGGCAGTGACCTCATTCAGTTCCTGAAGGAAGTTACCTCACCTCACTTCCGTGTTGATGGAACTCTCTGAACTTGGGATCCAGGAAGCCAGGCATCCAGAGCCAGTCCCAGTCCCAGTCCCAGTGGGTTCACTTGTTTGGATTTACCAAAAACAGAGTCAGTCTTTCTTGGTACATACTGATGTGTGGATGGCTAAATGCCAGGAAAGCTCTGAAGAGGGGCCTTTCCTGAGAAAGCAGGTAGTGACTCACTGATTGATGCTGACAACTTTACAGAGTTGGTAAAGGAGACCTGATGTGAGACAGGACAGTCCATTTCGAGGGGGCAGAGTAAGGCCCATCAGTCTGAGGACACTCTGGATAGTCACAGACCTACTTGGGTAATGGAGGTGCCTTTGTGGGTGTGGGTGTGAATTTGTAGTTTTGTATCATGTTCTGAGAATAGGTAGGAAAGGCAGTATGTTTGGTTTGGAGTGGACTGTTTTTAGTAAGTCATTTGACATGGCGATTTTTCTATGTTTGTGTTTCCCACTTTTTCCTTGGTTGTAGATATTAGAAAAGTGAATGCATCAATGGATGTGTCCTGTCTAGTATAAAGCATCTCAGCACACATCCTGCCCAATTTATGAATGGACTGTGGCTTGCCTTATATGGGCAACACCTACTTCTTTCCTTAGTTCCTGTTTTCTTCCCGAATTCTGGCCACTCTCCTGAATATGCTCATGTTTTTTTGTCCAAGATATGGATCTCCGTTGAGTTCTGTGACATGGCCATGTACTGGATAGATGATGGGAATTGGGAGCATCTCAGAAAACTCGGATATCAGTGTGACCAGTAAAGTCTCAGTAGACAAACCCTGCTTTGTGCCTTTTGCTTACCTACTGTTCTGTTGACCTGAATGTCAGGAAGGTCTTTTCCTCAGGCCACCAGTTTGTGAAGTCTGAAGAAAACTGCTTTCAATTGGAAATGAATGAGCATCACCTGTGGCTCTTTGCTTAATTGCTTTGGAAAGGGATGTGTCTGAATCATCCTTTCAGCTCTGAGAGAGGCTGTGGCTTTGATTTTCAGCACCTGATGGATATAAAGAAAGATCCCATGTGTGCATCCAAAACCAAAATGGCAAAAAGATCAGTCATTGTGGATGAAGTCTCTTGCTTCCTCTGTTACGTTCCTGACCTCCATCAAGTAAGTATAGGGATCCTTTGAGACAAATGAGTTCTTCAAAGCCCTGCAGCAGTGCTTGGGTTCTCACATGACTCCAAATCACATAAAGAATCTATACCTCACAGTCAGTAGGCTTCAAAATGAGGAAATAGAGCAGTATTACTGGCAGGCCTATTTGATCAATCCTGGTTTACAGGAAGGGTGTCCAGGAAACCCTGACTTTAGGAAAATGAGGGGCAAGGGAACTTATTTTGGACACTGTCTTGGGCTGCACCCCTTATGGAAACCTCCAGCCAGAGGTTATGATGAATGTGTACATGGAAGAATATGAGGGCCATGTGGGAGTATTTTGGTTTTAATTCAACATATTATTAACCCTAACCATACACTGTTCCCTCAATCTAAGTATTCAGAAAAGCAGGGACAGATTTGGTCTTACAATTCATTAATGCAGGGGATCTTCCACCTGCTGAAAACTTCAAAGTTCCATGCAGAAATGATCTCTGGAGAAAATGTAGGCAGCTATGAAGGACCTGAGAGAGCAAAAGGCATCTTCCATGGCAAACAACCTGGTCAGGATGAAGGGTTGTGTCTGAATCAGATTCTCTCTTCTTAATATAGAGGAGATGAACCAAACTAGGCCTGTGTGGAGAGCTGTTTCCAGGTGACTATTGTTTCTATACCATTCTAACTTGTGAAAGTGTCACAGGAAGTAGGGACATCCTCCATGTTATGAGACCTTAGGAAGCAAATGTTAGGACAAATTGGTTGCCAAGGCAGTGACCTCATTCAGTTCCTAAAGGAAGTGACCTCACCTCACATCCTTGTTGATGGAACTCTCCAAATTTGGGTTCCAGGAAGCTAGGCACCCAGGCCCAGTCCCAGGACCAGTTCCAGTGTTCTCACTTGTTTGGATTTTCCAAGGACAGAGTCAGTCTTTTGTGGTACCTACTAATGTGAGAATGGCCAAATTCCAGGAAAATTCTGAAGAGGGACCCTTCCGGAGAAAACAGGTAGAGGCTCACTGCTGGCTCCTGACAACTTCACAGAGTTGACCAAGAAGTCCAGATCTGAGACAGGACAGACCATTTCTGGGGAACATAGTATGGCCCTCCAGTCAGAGGACACTCTGGATAGTTCCAGACCCACTTGGGGGAAGGAGGTGCCTTTGTGGTTGTGGGTGTGGGTTTGTGGTTTTTTCTTTTGTTCTGAGAATAGTTAGGAAAGGGGGTGTGTTTCGTTTGGAGTGGACTGTTTCTAGTTAGTCCTTTGACAAGGCGAGTGTTTTTAGGTCTGTGTATCCCACTGTGTTCGTGGTTGTAGACATTAGAAAAGAGAATGCCTCAATGGGTGTATCCTCTCAAGGAGAAAACTTCCCAGCATTCATCCGGCAGAATTTATGAATGGAGTGTGGCTAGCCTTATCAATGGGCAACACCAACTATCTTCCTACGTTCCTGTTTTCTTCCTGAATTCTGGCCACTCTCCAGAATAGGCTCATGATTTTGTGTCCAATATATGTACCACTTCCAAGCTCTGTGACATGCCCATGTACTGGATAGCTGAAGGGAATGGCAAGCATCTCAGAAAACTCAGATATCACTGTAGCCAGTAAAGTCTCAGTGGAGAAACCCTGCTTTGGGCCTTTTGATTACCTATTGTTATGTTGCCCTGAATATCAGGAAAGTCTTTGTCTCAGTCCACCCCTTTGTGTGTGAAGCCTGAAGAAAACAGTTTTCACATGGAAATGAATGGGCATTACCTTTGTGTTTACAATAAAACCTTCACAGATTTGGCTCTCATTAAGTTAAAAATACTTTTAGATTGTATCTCAGTGTAAAAAGTAACATGGACCTGTACATATCTTATTGATAACAAGTCCAATTATAGAACAGAAATGATATACATAAATATCCAACATGTTTTTTTTAAGCCTAGAATTACCATACAACCTTAGAACACCAGCTTGATACAATGGTCTTTGGAAGCTTCTACCTTACAGACTTGTATACCTGGAAGATATGAACACATTAACACCACAATTACATTGATGTTTTTGTATTAAACAAGTTTAGATTTTAAAGAAATAACATGGCACAATTTTATAAAAACAGTACTTGTTTTACCAGCTGTTTAATTTTTTAAGATTACTTGCTCAAAACTTACACATATAACCAAGTTACACAAACCTTTTTTTATTATTTACTTAAACCCTTTTAATTACTTAATCATATAGACTTTCTTATCCATAAACACATTTTTCCTCTATTAGATCTATATCTAGAACCTTTTAGTTTCTCTTTTCCATCTACTAACCTGTTTCTGTTCACATTTCAATACAATACTTGCAAATTTCTGAATTTAAGCAGATTATTTTATAGACATCTACATTTTATTAGGGCCTTTTTGAAAACCTAGAAAACTTATAGGCCTAATTTTAAAGACATCTTTATTTTTATCTGTTTACCCAATTTGAATTAAAACATATGAATCACGTGAATCAAAGACATTTGGATACATTTTTAAATTTTTCATGAGCGCTCCTCATCTGTCAATTGTCATATCACTGCATGATATATGGACATACACACATACAGACATACCAACATACAACACGTAACACAAATGTAACACATAACACAATAGTAAAGGCCTTGTAGCTTTTTCAGGTGAAATCTCCATTGCAATGCTAAAAACTCCAGAGTCGATCAAAAATAGAACTGATCAGAAAACATTAACCCATCAGCAGAATCAAGATCATGAGCTCAAAAAAAAAAAAATACAGAATCTAAGAAAAGCTAGAGTCCTAAAAAAGATGACTGGCCAGTAATTAGTAAATACCATATAATATACTTTTTTGGTTAGGTCTAGTTTGAATTCAGGTAAAAAGACACTTTTACTCTTTTTTACCTGTCTCCTGCTGAGTGCTGCAGGCTTCTTTTATTTGCATATCAACTTAAGTCCTGGCTGAGGTCTGGAAAACTGGAAAGACTGGAATTCTGAGCAGAAACCTCAGGCCTAAGGCATTTTAGCAATAAGTCATAATTTCCAGGTTTGGATGTTGAAAATTTTGATGCAAGTTTAAGATGTAATTCTCAAAATTTTATATCTTTAGATTTTTCTACACTAGAAAAACTTGCTCACACAAAACTGAAAATAGGATTATTTTTTGATAATATTAAAGCCACCATCAGAAGAAGTTTCTATAGAATCATTAAGCCGCTTTCTTTGTTATGAAGTTTCTAACAGTATTAAGTTACATTAAATTGGCTGAAAAATTTTTAAAAAGAACCACACACTACCATGTGTATCTGAAATTAAGCTTTAAAAATTTCCAAGACTCTTGCTAATTAATCTCATTTCAATAAGCCAGACCAACGTTTTAATTTAGTACCATTTTTTAAAATCTTACACACTGATGGGAATAGATACCATATCATAATTTATTATCTCTTTCCAAGTTAATGCACTGGTATATCTAGTGAAATTTTTTTTAGGCTGCCTAGTTCAAAATTAAAACTCTTTAATTTTTTTTTTATCCTAAGTATTTAAGTTTCCTAGCATGAACTACCTGAAATCAAATGAAACAATTGTTTAAACCCAATTTTAACTGTAAGATAGTGCAATGTTTTAGAAACCCATTTAGATACCAGATGGTTAAAATAAAAAAATCATTTTTAGATACACATTCACCCTAGATCATCCCCAAGAAACAATCTATAATATCAACATATTAATGCATTCATTGTCCCTTTTGTTAAGTAAACAGAGGTGGAGAAATCCTTAAAGTGCATGTAAGGAATAAGGGAGTTCCCCACAGCAAAATGGCTCTGGCAGCTGCTGGGAGTCCCTTAGCCTCACCATTTACTTACAGGATTAGTTCCTCTGGTTTGCTTTGACCCCAGGCACCAGGCATATTCTATGTCTCCCAACTTTGCAGTTGTCAGCTCCCCAAAATTTCATCCTCTGCTTGCAGTTGTTTTGAGTGATAGGCTTCCCCAAGAGGGCAGAGTGGGGTTTATTTAAAGTCCCCTCTGGGGTGTCAAAATTTATGACTGAAGGCTTGGTTCCCATCCAAAACCCAATTAATGCCAATTTAATAATAATTGCCAATAATGCCAATTTGAGAAAAGTTTAAGCGAGATATCAAAGTTCTTAGACCCCAGACATTTCCCTCTGCAGTGGGCATGCTCAAGCCAACTACGGGAAGAAAAGAAATCACTGCTTCCGTAATCTTGCTTAACAAAGGGGAGTAAAGTTTATCAAAGTTCTTTAAAACACAGCTAAGAGAGGTGTAAAAGTTGAGAACAGAAAAACTGGCGGTTCTATTGACTTTTGGTCGCTCACAGGAGAAGCATTAGTTTAAAATTTAGCTAAAGTAACTTCCACATATGTAAGGCAGGTTGGAACTCGGGACTCTGCATCGGTCCAAACAATGCCATCACATTTAACAGAAACACAGATAAAAAGACACACAAAGACCATCATGCAGCTCCTGTTTGTTCACAACCCCAAGATCTACAATCTTGTGACTCAGGGAGAATGGAGGGAAGAGGGGGAGGAGTAGAAGGTTTGAGTGATAGGATCCTGGGTGAAGGGGTCGGATTGGAGGCAGGGACCAGGAAAGGCTTCAAGGAGAGAGGCATGGAATGGCTTTGTCCCATAATGAGAGTTTCTCAAACAGAGACAAGGACAATACAAACGTGACACAAACATGTACACACAGTTAACATTAACACGAGTTCAGAAGTAAAGATTAGAACCTAGTAACTGGCAAAACCTGATGGGTTAGACCACAAAGACAGACAGTGAATTCAACCTGAGAGAAAAAAGTAGCCAGTAAGATATGATGGGTTGGCAGCAGAGTCACCTAATGTGGGCTCATCCGTCCCTCCTCACATAATGAGGGCACATCCGTCACTCCCCGAGTCCTCCAAGGCATCGCTTGCAAGGACGTGGCCTGTGGCTTTAGGACACGTTTGTCCACCACTGACAGGGGGAACTTACGTTCTCCGCTGGCAGCCACTCTGCCAACCCAAACCGAAAACGGAAAAACGGAACCTGAACAAAAAGCTCTGAGGATCGCAAGGAAAAATGGAAAGAAGCGCCTTACTTACCCCCAGAGGGGTCTGTTGGGGTGTCCTTGTCCTATGCTGCGTGATTCCCGGCCAACGCACCAAATGTAAGGGTCCGGTGAACGTCGGAGGAAGAGACCACCAAGAGACCGCGGCTCATGCAACAGAAAAAGGCGTTCATTGATGATCCAATTCAGCATGCTGGGACTACATGCTCACTCAAGAAGGGAGAGCAGCCCAGAGCCCCGAGCAGGGGTTGAGCAGTGCTTAAGTACACTTTTTGGGGAGGGCGGGACTTTACATATATCACAGTCTCCTTTAAGAAATCAACATACACCGCAGAAACATCAAACAACAATTCCTAAACATGATTAGTTCATTCATTGGCAGGAACAGGTCAGGCGGGAGTGATAGGTCAGTTCTAAAGCGAGGTACACATTCAAACAGATTGGTTTAGGCCTTGCGATGCCTATGTGCCAGGCCACACAGGGTCCTAGGTTATTAAATAACCAGGCGGTCAGGGGGAATATTTACTGGGCAGTCGGAAATTGTACTACAAGCTACAGGAATTTCAGGTTTTGCATGTAGCATAGGAACTTAACAATACCTGGTCCTTTACATTTTAACTCAGGCCTTGCAGCTTAGAAACTTTACAAAACCCGGTCTTTTACACTTCAACTGTTACACTTTAATTTCAATTTATTTTACTCTTACAGATCACTCCTGGTGCACAAGAAGGGTGTCCAAGCCACCCTGAATTTAGGCAAATGAGTGGCAAGGGAGCTTATTTGGGACACTGTCTTGGGCTGTGCCCCTCATGGAAACCTCCAGCCAGATGTTATGATGAGTGCCTTTATAGAAGAAGAGGAGGGCCATGTGAGAGTGTTTTGGTATTAATTGTGGTCATTTGTGTGACGGTTGGAAGACATGACTGGGTCAACCTGGGCTTGAATTCTTGTGTGATTCCCCTTAGAGACTGACTTCTGGAACTGAACTCAGAGAAGTATTGCCATGAATTGTGGTTATATTTTAGGAGGCCAAGCATGAGAGTTGCCCTTGGAAACTAAGATCAAGGCCGAGGGTGGCTTTCCACAGAGCACTGAGAATTTCAGGCAAGATATCCCATGATTTTATTCTTAAAGACTTGATAGCCATAGTTGAGAGTCAAAACACACATGGACCTCACATTGTAGACCTCAATGGGCCTGGCTATATCTAACCTTTTGGCCACTCTTTGGGAAGCCTTGCCTATGAGAGTTCTCCAGAGTTTCATTGAAATGAGCTTCCTCAACATTTAATGGTTCTTGAAACCCACAGTGCATACAAACACAATAGAAATACAAGCAGTTCAGAAGAGGTATGGTGTATAGTTGGACTTGCCTTTTGCATTATGTAGGGTAGGTGTTATAAATCTAGTTAATTTTTAATTGAAATAGTTCTCCTTGTGTTTTTAAAGTTAATAAATATGTGAATTCCTGTATCCCTTTCTCTGTAGCCTATTCATCACATGTATTTTTATATAAACATATAGAATCCTACCTGGTATCACATATACATTCTTGTGAGGTGGCTGACATGGCAGATACAAATTATGACAAGAGATCACTCCTCCTAAACGCTATTGGATCTTAAAATTCAACCTAAGGGTAACCTTTCTAGTTGAACAACATTATTCATAAATCCATGTTCAGTAAAATTAATATTTTTGGATCTGTGGACGATATATATTTCATCATGAATTTCAATTGGCATATATTTTGCCACTTTATAATGTCTGTGTGTGTTTTGCTCTTTGCTTAATTGCTTTGGAAAGGGATGTGTCTGAATCAGCCTCTTGGCCCTGTGTGAGGCTGTGGCTTAGATTCTCACCACCTGATGGATCTAAAGAAAGATTCCATGGGTGCATCCAAAACCAAAATGGCCAAAAGAGCAGTTATTGTGGATGAAGACTCTCACCTTCCTCTCTAAGGTTCCTGACATCCATCAAGTGAAAATAGGGATCCTTTGTGTCAAATGAGTTCTTTAAAGCCCTGCAGAGTTTAGCCCATAGGTGCTTGGGTTTTCTCATGAATCCAATTTACATAAAGAACCTAAACCCCACAGTCAGCAGGCATCAAATTGGAGAAGCCAAGGAGTATTAATGGCAGGTGTATTTTATCACTCCTGGTTCACAGTCAGGATTTCCAGGCCACACTGACTTTAGGCAAATGAGGGGCAAGAAAGGTTATTTTGGACACTGTCTTGTGCTGTGCCCCTCATGGAAACCTCCATCCAGATGTTATGATGAGTGTCTACATGAAAGAAGATAAGGGGCATGAGGGAGCATTTTGTTTTGAATTGTGGTAATTTGTTTGGCGCTTGGGACAGATGACCTGGTCCACCTGGGCTTGAACTCTGTTATGATTTCCCTTAGAGACTGAATTCTGGAAGTGACATCAGAGAAGTATTGTCATGAATTGTGTTTGGATTTTACTAGGCCATGGAACCTAGATCTCAGGTATTAATTGTGGTGCAGGGAGATCTAGGTGCAGGGTGGCTTTGCCCAGAGCACTGGGAATCTCAGCCTGGATATCACATGATTTTATTCTGAAATTCTTTAAAGCCACAGTTGAGAGTCAAAACACACATGGACCTCACATTGTAGACCTCAATGGGCCTGACTTCATGTGACCTTTTGGCCACTCTTTGGGAAGCCTTGCCTGTGAGTGTTCTCAAGATCTTTCATTGAAATGAGCTTCTTCAACATTTAATGGTTCCTGAATGAATTGAAACCCACAGAGCCTCCAACTTTATCCTCGAAAAATGGCTTGATAAATACCATGAAATTTTTGAAATTCCCATGACCAGGTGGAACTGGAAAACTTTTGGATATCCTGTTGTTGATCATGAGTGTATCAGAAAGTGCCTTGACTGACTGGGTTTCATGAAAATTGTGTAGAACAGTGATGCCAGTAAGTTGGAGCCTGTTCATTAGTGGGCCTAGAGCAGTTGTGTGAAGGTGTGTGATAAAACATGTGTGTTGCGGCATGTGGATCTGCCATTGGCTTCCAATTGCCTTGTGACTGACAGAGTACAGCCAGCAGACCCTTATATGTAAAGGCATCTTGTTATATGGATAGGTTTCCGGGCAATGTTCAGAATCAGGTTGCTATGGACAAAGGGGCAACCTATGTGGGACAGAATCCTGGTTGGTGAATTCTCATGCATACCGTGTCCCTCCACACGTGACAGAACTCCCTCCAGCACTGGGTCCCAGTTGAACTCCTTGTATTTCATGAAGCAAATACCAAACTCCCAGTGCACCAGCAAGAAACACCAAGAAAATTGGAGGATGACCAAATGGCTTCACAGTCAACCCAGGGAGACACTTACACCCCAGTGGCCATAGTTTAACTACAAAAAGAGTATTCAGCACTGCTGCCTCATTTTCATTGGAAAATTGAAAACAATGTCCTTCAGGTCACATATTTGCACACCCAGATTTGATGGTCACACAACAAAGGAAGCTAAAGATCCTGACAACAACATGTATTTTAAGAGCCCAACCTCAGAGAGTTTCTCAAGAAGTCTTTACACAAGCAGAGCTCAATGTTTGTGGAGTGTTTACCCTGTCCCTTACTTTTGGAAACTCCTCTGTCACCTACAAGTTTGTGAACTCCTGAGCATTTTTTATTCCTGATATGTATTTACAAATTTTCTAACTTTTCTCCTCTAATTGTATCTTACTTGGAACTAAGGTAATGTCAAGGCAATCTTCTGGATGAGAGTGTGAACATTTTTGTGTAGCACATATTTGCATACCCATTAGAGTCATTTTCCAATTTTCCATTTGAAATACTGAATCCCTGACACTAACGCATACCCTAATAGACTCTGACTACTACTCCTAATATGATGGAGAAAAATAACACAAACAGAATAGGAATACAAGCAGTTCAGAGGAATCATGGTGTATAGTTGGACTTTTTTTTTGCATGATTAATTGTAGGTGTTTCAAATCTAGTCAATTTTTAATTGAAATAGTTCTCCATGTGTTTTAAATGTTAACAAATATGTGAATTCCTATCTCCCTTTCTCTGTAGCCTATTCAGCACATGTGTTTTTAAATGCACATATAGAACACTACCTGGTATCACACCTACATTCTTGTGAGGTGGCTAATTTGGCAAATACAATTTGTGAGAAGTGATCACTCCTGTTAAACTCTGTTGGAACTAAAAATTTAACCTAGGGGTGTGTTTCCTAGAAGAACAACATTATACATAAATCCATGTTCTAAAAGAAATAATTTTGCATCTGTGGAAGATATATATTTCATGAAAAATTTCGATTGCTAATTTATTGTCTGTGTGTGTTTTTTTGTATATATATATATATATATATATATATATATATATATATATATATATATATATATATCTCCAGATTTTTCAAAATATGAAATATATGTGTCTTATATACACTCCCTAAATTCATTTATGTTCATGTATATGGATTTATAATCAACTTTTCACAAGATCATTCTCAGAAATATTCATCCACCTGAAATACATATTGTTTCCAGTACTGAAAACTAACTTCAGTTAATGTTGCATACAAATACTAATACTTCTACAGTAACTCAACCAGTTTAACATCAATGCAAGTACATTCCTATGTGACATGATGTGTATTTTGAAATTCATTTTAATTCAACACTGGTACATTACTATTTCTTCAATTTATGCACATCATAGGATATATTTCATCCACAAGTTAGCAAACTTATAGGCATTTGTTTCACTTTCAATCACTTCCTGCTTCAGAACACATGGATTCTTCCAGGTTTCTTGACTGGTCTTATCATGAGACTTCTTTTCAAATACATTATTTTTGATTTCCTTTATCACTTTTGAAGCAAAACTGACACTCACTTCATGATAAACCATAACTATAATATCACCATTAGATGTATAACTGGTTGAAATGAATGATTTTATATCAATATAGTATTTCTTATATATATATTCTGATATCAGTTTAATCCATTATTTAAAGTGGAACCAGTTATATTATTTATTCACTATATGGTCTATTCATGCATTATCTCTATATTCATAGACACAGGGTTCACCTCTTAGTACTCCCAATACTAATTTATTCATCTTCTAAATATTGCTCCCAGAAATGGTGGAAGAAATACTCATGTCACCTGATCTACATGTGCATGTTATCACAGTAATATTCTGGACACAAAATGCAAAAGTCACATGTATGATTGTACCAAAGCCTAAATGGAAACTGAACATGGATTACTAAAAACATCCATATCCATGTTGCCTAATGCTCTCAAATGTCAATCCTATTGGTGACCACATTTTTGTTTCTTCCTAAGATTATATATTCAACCTCAAAACTGTTGTAAATGTCTAGTTTTTTCACTCACTTTATACTTTGCCTGATTTCCTAATGTCTCTATTGATACCTACTTTCCTACATATTTTTTCCAGTTCAACATTGTGACTGACCCTTCACATGTGCTGACATTGACATTCACTCTCTAACCGAAACCCTATTGCTAATGAACTTTGGTCCAAATCCTATACTCTATCTTCATCTGAAACATACTGACTATCTTCCTGATCCTATCGACTATCCCTTTTTTAGTGGATGTACTCTACTACATTCAATCATCCGAGGTACAAGGTCCTATGCCATTGTATATCGATTTTTCTAAAACATGTATGCAGAACGTAATTCAAAGCTACGTGTCCCAATCTATTGCCCAATGCACTTCTGAGCTTCAAATCTTACCTAGATTTCTGTTTCCATACTTATATTTAACCACTATATTTCTATATATTGCAGGTTCCCAATACCATTATTCATCCCGCAGAATGATTCCTAACCCAAATCGAACCTGTTATTAACCCTAACCATACACTGTTGCCTCAATCTAACATTAGAAAAGAGCAGGGACAGGGCTATTCTTTCAATAAGGAATGTAGGTAATCTTCCAACTGCTGAGAACCTCAAAGTTCGATGCAGAAATGATCCCTGGAGAAGATGTAGGCAGCTATGAAGGACCTGAATGAGCAAAAGCCATCTTCCATGGCAAACAACCTGGACAGGACGAAGGGATGTGTATGCATCAGACTCTCTCTTCTTAATGTAGAGAAGATGGACCTAACCAGGCCTGCGGGGAGAGCTGTTCCATGGTGTCTATTTTGATATACCATTCTAACTAGTTAAATTGTCACAGGAAGTAGGGGCACCCTCCAACTCATGGGACCATTGGAAGCAAGTGTTAGGACAAAGTTGTTGCCAAGGCAGTGACCTCATTCAGTTCCAAAGAAAGTGACATACCTCATTTCCTTGGTGATGGAACTCTCTGAAATTGAGATGCAAGAAGCCAGGCACCAAGAGCCAGTCCCAGTCCCAGTCCCAGTGGGCTCACTTGTTTGGATTTACCAAGTACAGAGTCAGACCTTCTTGGTACCTACTGATGTGAGGATGGCCAAATGCCAGTAGAGCTCTGAAGAGGGGCCTTTCTTAAGACAGCAGGTTGTGGCTAACCGCTGGCTCCTCCCAGAATAACAGAGTTGGCCAAGGAGACAAGATCTGAGACCGGACAGGCCATTTCGAGTGGAACATAGTATGGCCCACCAGTCAGAGGACACTCCAGATAGTTAAAGACCTATTTTTGGGAAGGAGGTGCCTTTTTGGTTGTGGGTGTGAGTTTGCGGTTTTGTTTCATGTTCTGAGAATAGGTAGGAAAGGTGGTTGGTTTGGTTTGGAGTCGACTGTTTCTAGTAAGTCTTTAGACAAGGCGAGTGTTTCTATGTCTGTGTAGCCACTGTGTCCGTGGTTTTAGACATTAGAAACGAGAATGCATCAATGGAGGTGTCCTGTCTAGTAGAAAGCTTCACAGTATTCATCCTGCACAATTGATTAATGGACTGTTGCTTGCCTTATGGATGGGAAACACTTACTAACTTCCTAAGTTGCTGTTTTCTTTCTGAATTCTGGCCACTCTCCAGAATAGTATCATGGTTTATTGTCCAAGATATGTACCACCTCCAAACTCTGTGACATGGCCATGTCCTTGATAGCTGAAGGGAATGGGAACATCTCAGAAAACTCAGATATCAGTGTGACCAGTAAAGTCTCAGTGGAGAAACCCTGCTTGGCTCCATTTGCTTATCTATGTTTCTGTTGCCTTGAATGTCAGGAAGGTCTTTGCCTCAGGCCACCCCTTTGTGAAGCGTGAAGAAAGAGTTTTCAAATGGAAATGAATGGGCATCACCTGTGGCTCTTTGCTTAATTGCTCTGGAAAGGGATGTGTCTTAATCAGACACTAGGCCCTGTTTGAGGCTGTGGCTAAGATTCTCAGCTCCTGATAGATCTAAAGAAGATCCCATGTGTGCATCCAAAACCAAAATGGCAAAAAATCTGTCATTGTGGATGAAGTCTCTTGCCTTCTTCTGTTTGGTTCCTGACCTCCATCAAGTGAGAATAGGGATCCTTTGGATCAAATGAGTTCTTCAAAGTCCTGCAGAACTGCTTGGATTGTCTCATGATGCCAAATCACATAAAGAATCTATACCTGACAGTCAGTAGGCCTCAAATTGGAGAAGCAGAGCAGTATTTATGGCAGGCCTATTTGATCACTCCTGGTTCATAAGAAGGGTGAACAGGCCACCCTTACTTTAGACATATCAGGGGCAAGGGTGCATTATTTGGACACTGTCTTGGGCTGCACCACTCTTGAAAACCTGCAGCCAGAGTTAATGATGAGTGTTTATATGGTTAATGATAAGGGCAATGTGGGAATGTTTTGGTTTTAAATGTGGTCATTTTTGTGGCGTTTGGAAGAGATGACTGGGTTCACATGGGCTGGAACTCTGGTGTGATTCCCCTTAGAAACTGAGTTCTGGAACTGACCTCAGAGAAGTATTGCCATGAGTTGTGTTGGGATTGTAGGAGGCCATGCATGAGAGTCACCCTTGAAACCTGAGATCTAGGCCCAGGAAAGCTTTAAACAGAGCACTGAGAATCTCAGCAAGGATATCACATGATTTTATTCTGAAAAACTTGGCAGCCACAGTTAAGAGTCAAAACAAACATGGACCTCACATTATAGACCTTAAAGGGCCTGGCTTCATGTGACCTTTTGGGCGCTCTCTGGGAAGCCTTGCCTGTGAGAGTTCCTAAGAACTTTCATTGAAATGAGCTTCCTCACCATTTAATGGTTCCGGGATAAATGGAAACCCCAAAGTGCCTCCAACTTCATTCTTGAAAAATGGATAGATAAATATCATAAAATTTTTGAAATTCCCAATGACCAGGTGGCACTGGAGAACCATTGGATGTCCCATTGCTGATCATGAGTGTACCAGACAGTGCCTTGATTTACTGGGTTTCTTGAAAATGGTGTAGAACAGAGATGCCAGTAAGTTGGAGCGTGCTGAGTAGTGGGCCTAGAGCAGTGGTGTGCAGGTGTGTGATAATACATCTGTGGTGTGTCCATGTGGATCTTACATTGGCTTCCAAATTGCTTGTGACTTACTTGGTGCAGCCAGCAGACCATTATATGAAATGGCATCTTGTAATATGGAGAGGTTTCAGGGCAATGTTCAGAATCAGGTTGGTATGGTCAAGGGGGCAAGCAATGTGGGAGAGAAGCCAAGTTGGGGCATTCTCCTGCAGACCCTGACACACCACATGTTACAGGACTCCCTCCAGCACTGTTTCCCAGTTGAATTCCTTGTATGTCGTGAAGCAAATACAAAACACCCAGTGCAGCAGCAAGAAACACCAGGAAAAGTGGAGGATGACCAAATGGCTTCAAAGTCCACATGGGGAGACACTTAGCCCCCAGTGACCACAGTTTAGCTACAAAGAGTGAATTCAGCACTGCTGCCTCATGTTCATTGGAAAATAAGAAACCATGTCCTCCAGGTCACATAGATGCAGACCAAACTTTGATGGTCTCACTACAAAGGAAGTTAAGCTCCTGACAACAACATATATTTCAACTGCCCAAACTCAGAGGCAGTTTCTCAAGAAGTCTTTAGGCCAGCATAACTCCATGTTTGTGGAGTGTTTACACTGTCCCTTACTTTTGGAAACTGTTCTACCACCTCCATAGTTGTGTAATGCTGAGCATTTTCCAGTCCAGATATGTATTCACATATTTTCTAACTCTTCTCATCTAATTGTGTCATACTAGGGGCGAAGATAATTTCAAGGCATTCTTCTGGATGAGAGTGGGAATATTTTTTGTAGCACATATTTTCATGTATATTACATTCATTTTCCTATTTTCTACTTGAAATACTGAATCCCTGACACTAACCCATACCCTACTATACTCTGAGTACTAATCCTAATATGATGGAGAAAAATAACTCAAACAGAATAGAAATACAAGCATATCAGAGGAGGCATAGTGTATAGTTGGACATGGCTTTTGCATGACAAAGTGTAGGTGTTATAAATCTAGTCAATTTGTAATTGATATAGTTCTCCATGTGTTTTTAAAGTTAACAAATATGTGAATTCCTCTCTCCCATTCTATGTAGCCTATTCAGCACATCTATTTTTATATGCATATATAGAATCCTACCTGGTATCACACGTACATTCTTGTCAGGTGTCTGACTTGGCAGATACAAATTGTGAGAAGTGATCACTCTTCCTAAACACTGTGGGATCTGAAAATTCATCCTCTGTGTGAGCTTACTAGTTGAACAATATTATACATAATTCCATGTTCAGGAAAATGAATATTTTTCGATCTTTGGATGATATATATTTCATGATGAATTTCGATTGGCATATATACTACTACGTTTTAATGTGTGTGTGTGTGTGTGTGTGTGTGTGTGTGTGTGTGGGTGTGTGTATACACACTCCAGATTTTTTAAAATATTAAATATATGTGTCTTATTATACACTCCTTAATTTCATTCTAGTTCATGTATGTGGATTTATAGTCAACATTTCACAAGATTATTCTCGGAAATATTCAACCACCTGAAATACTATTTGTTTCCTATTACTGAAAATTAACTTCAGTGAATCGTGCATACAAATCCTAATATTTCTACAATAATTGACCCAGTTTCTCATTAATGCAAGTAGATTCCTATGGGACATGATGTGTATTTTTATGTTCATTCTTATTCACCACTGGTATTTTACTATTTCTTCAGTTTATGCACATTATAAGATATATATTTCATCCACAAGTTAGCAAAATTATAGGCATTTGTTTCACTTTCAATCATTTTCTGCTTCGGAAAGCATGTATTCCTCCATGTTTCTTGACTGCTCTTCTCATGAGACTTCTTTCCAAATACATTATTTTCGATTTCCATAATCTCTTTTGAAGCAAAACTCACACACCCTTCATGATAATCCATAACCCCAATATTATCATTAGATGTATAACTGGTTGGAATGAATACTTTTATATCAATATAATATTTCTTATATATTTTCAGATATCAATTCAATCCATGATTTAAAGTGAAACCAGTTATATTATTTATTCACTGTATGGTCTATTCATGCTTTTTCTCTATATTCATAGACAGGGAGTACACCACTTTGTAAACCCAATACTAATTTATACGTCTTCAAATTATTGCTCCCAGAAATGGTGGAAGAAATACTCATGTCACCTTATCTACATATACATTTTATCACAGTAATATTCTGGACACAAAAAGAAAAGGTCACACTTATGTTTGTACCAAAGCCAAAATGTAAAGTGAATATGGATTACTAAAAACATCCATGTCCAAGTTGCCTAATGCTCTCAAAAATCAATCCTATTTGTGACAATATATTTGTTTCTTCCTAAGATTATATATTCAAATTCAACCCTGTTGAAAATATCTAATCCTGTCTCTCACTTTATACTTTTCCTGATTTCATAATGTCTCTATTGATTGCTTTCCTACATATTTTCCCTAGTTCATCATTGTGACTGACTCTTCACATGTGCTGACATTTCCATTCACACTCTAATCGAAACCCTATTGCTAAGGAACTTTTGTTCCAAATCCTATACTCACTCTTCCTCCTAAACCTACTGACTATCTTCCTAATCCTACTGATTAACCCTTTCTGACTGGATGTTCTCTTCTACATTCAATAATCCAAGGTACAGGGTCTTATGCCATTGTATATCGTTCTCTCTGAGACATCTCTGTAGAACATAATTCAATGCTAAGTATCACAATCCCTTGATCCCAATGCTAAGTATCACGATCCCTTGAAGCCCAATCCCCTTCTGGGCTTCAAATTTTACTTAGATTTCTGTTTTCATACGTATATTTCACCTCATTATTCTTGTACAATTATTCATCCAGCAAAATGATTCCTAACCCAAATCTAACATGTTATTAACCCTAACCATACACTGTTCCCTCAATCTAACTTTACAGACGAGCAGGGACAGAGTTGGTCTTACAATACAGGAATGTAGGGAATCTTCCACCTGCTGAGAACCACAAAGGTCCATGCAGAAATTATCACTGGAGAAGATGTAGGCAGCTATGAAGGACCTGAGAGAGCAAAAGTCATCTTCCCTGGCAAACAACATGGTCAGAATGAAGGGTTGTTTCTGAATCAGCCTCTCTCTTTTTAATGTAGAGAAGATGGACCAAACCAGGCTTGTGTGGAGAGCTGCTCCCGGGTGCCTATGGTTGATATAGCATTCTAACTTGTGAAAGTGTCACAATAAGTAGGGGCAGCCTCTTTCTCATGGTAGCCTTGGAAGCAACTGTTAGGACAAAGAGGTTGCCAAGGCAGTGATCTGATTCAGTTCCTGAAGGAAGTGACCTCATATCACTTCTTTGGTGATGGAACTCTCTGAACTTGGGATCCCGGAAGACAGGAACCCATAGCCAGTCCAGTCCCAGTCCCAGTGGTCTCCTTGTTTGGATTTACCAAGGACACAGTCAGTCATTCTTGGTACCTACTGAAGTGAGGATGTCCAAAACGCAGGAAAGCTCTGAAGAGGGACTTTTCCTGAGAAAGCAGGTAGTGGCACACTGCTGGCTCCTGACAACTTCACAGAGTTGCACCAGGAAAGCAGATCTGAGACAGGAAGGCCATTTCTTTGGAACATACTATGGCCCACGAGTCAGTGGAAACTCCAGATAGTCACAGACCTACTTGGGGGAAGGAGGTGTCTTTGTGGGTGTGGGTGTGGATTTGTGAATTTGTCTCATGTTCTGAGAATAGGTAGGAATGGTGGTTTGTTTGTTTGGGCAGGACCTGTTTGTAGTAAGTCGTTTGACAAGGCATGTGTTTGGATATGAGTGTATCCCACTGTGCCCCTGGTTGTAGACATTAGAAAAGAAAATGCAACAATGGATGAGTCCTGTCTAGTTGAAATCTTCTCAGCATTCATCCTGCCCGATTTATGAATGGATTGTGGCTTGTCTTATAGATGGGCAACACCTACTATCTTCCTAAGTTCCTGTTTTCTTCCTGAATTGTGGGCACTCTCCAGAATAGGCTGATGGTTTTGTGTCCAAAATATGTACCACCTCCAAGCTCTGTGACATGGCCATGTACTACATAGCTGAAGGAAATGGTAAGCATCTCAGAAAACTCAGATATCAGTGTGACCAGGAAAGTCTCAGTGGAGAAACCCTGCTTTGGGCATTTTGCTTACCTATTGTTCTGTTGCCCTGAATGTCAGGAATATCTTTGCCTCAGGCCACCCCTTTGTGAAGCCTGAAGAAAACAGTTTTCAAATGGAAATAAATTGGCATCACCTGTGGCTCTTTGCTTAATTGCTTTGGAATGGGATGTGTCTGATTCAGGCTCTTGGCCCCCTGTGAGGCTGTGGCTTAGATTCTCAGAACCTGAGGGATCTAAAGAAAGATCTCTTGTGTATCCAAAACCAAAATGGTCAAAAGAGCATTGTGGATGAAGTCTCTCGAATTCTTCTAAGGATCCTGACCTCCATCAAGTGAGAATCAGGATCTTTTTGGTCAAATGAGTTTTTCAAAGCCCTGCAGAGGCTAGCCCAGAGGTGCTTTGTTTTTCTCATGACTCCATTTAACATTAAGAATCTAAAACCAAGAGTCAGTAGGCCTAAAATTGGAAAATCGAAGCAGTATTAAGAGCAAGCCTTTTTGATCACTCATGGTTCACAGGAAGGGTGTCCAGGCCACCATGACTTTAGGCAAATGAGGGGCAGGGGAGCTTATTTTGGATACTGTCTTAGGCTGCACAACTCATGAAAACTACCAGCCAGTGGTTATGATGTGTGTATATATGGAAGAAGATGAGGTCCATGTGGGAATGTTTTGGTTTTAATTGTGGTCATTTGTGTGGCGTTTGGAAGAGATGACTGGGTCCACCTGGGATTGAACTCAGGTGTGATTTACCTTAGAGACTGAGTTCTGGAACTGACCTCAGAGAAGTATTGCCATGAATTGTGTTGGGATTTTAGCAGGCCATGCATGAGAGTCGCCCTTGGAAACTGAGATCTAAGCCCAGGGTTCCTTTCCACAGAGCACTGAGAATCTCAGCCAGGATATCACATGATTTTATTTTGAAAGACTTGGCAGCCATAGTTGAGAGTCAAAACACATATGGACCTCACATTGTAGACCTCAATGGGTCTGGCTTCATGTGACCTTGGGCCACTCTTTGGGAAGCCTTTCCTGTGAGAGTTCTCCAGAGCTTTCATCGAAATGAGCTTACTCAACATTTAATGGCTCCTGAATGAATTGAAACCCACAGTGCCTCCAACTTCATCCTTCAAAAATGACTAGATAAATACCACCAAATTTTTGAAATTCCCATGACCAGGTGGCACTGGAGAACCTTTGGATGTCCTGTTGCTGATCATGAGTGTACCAGAAAATGCCTTCATTGACTGCGTTTCATGAAAATGGTGTAGAACAGAGATGCCAGTAAGTTGGAGCCTGCTGAGTAGTGGGCCTAGAGCAGTTGTGTGCAGGTGTGTGACAATACATCTGTGGTGGGGTCATGTGGATCTTACATTGGCTTCCAAATGGCTTGTGACTGACATGGTGCAGCTAGCAGAACTTTGTATGTAAAGGCATCATGTTACATGGAGAGTTTTCAGGGCAATGTTCAGAATCAAGTTCCTATGGTAAAGGGGGCAAGCAATGGGGGATAGAAGCCTGGTTGGTGCATTCTCCTGCAGACCTTGACACACCATACGTTACAGGACCAGCATTGTGTCCCAGTTTAACTCCTTGTATGTCATGAACCAAATACAAAACACCACGAAAAGTGGAGGATAACCAAATGATTTCAAAGTCCAGACGGGGAGACACTTATCCCCCAGTGGCCACAGTTTAGCTACAAAGAGTGAATTCAGCACTGCTGCCTCATGTTCATTGGACAATAAGAATTCATGTCCTCCAGGTCACAAAAATGCAGACCCAAGTTTGATGGTCTCACTACAAAGGAAGCTAAAGCTTCTGACAACAACATATATTTCAAGTACCCAACCTCATTGTCAGTATCTCCAGAAGTGTTTAGGCCAGCAGAGTTCCATGTTTGTGGAGTTTTACCCTGTCCCTAAGGTTTGGAAACGTCTCTTCCACCTCAAAGGTTGTGAACTACTGAGCATTTTCCATTCTACGTATGTATTCACAGATTTTCTAACTCTTCTCCTCTAATTGTTTCTTACGTGGGGCGTGGTTATTTCAAGCCATTGTTCTGAATGAGAGTGGGAATTTTTTTGTGTGTAGCACATATTTGCATACACATTGGATTCATTTTCCAATTTTCCATTCGAAATACTGAATCCCTGACACGAACCCATACCCTACTAGACTCTGACTACTAATTCTAATATGATGCAGAAAAGTAACACAAACAGAATTGAAATACAAGCAGTTCAGAGGAGGCATGGTGTATAGTTGATCTTGCCTTTTGCATGATAAATGTTAGGTGTTATAAATCCAGTCTATTTTTAATTGAAATAGATCTCCATGTGTTTTTAAAGTTAACAAATATGTGAATTCCTGTCTCCCTTTCTCTGTAGCCTATTCAGCACATGTATTTTTATATGCACATATCAAATGCTACCTGGTGTCACACCTACATTCTTGTGAGGTGACTGACTTGGGAGATACAATTTGTGAGAAGAGATCACTCCTCTAAACGCTGTTGGAACTGAAAATTCAAATAATGGGTGAGCTTCCTAGTAGAACAACATTATACATAAATCCCTGTTAAGAAAATTGAATATTTTTGGATCTGTGATTGATGTATATTTCATGGTGAATTTCGATTTGCATATATGTTGCTACATTTTAATATATGTGTGTGTCTGTGTGTGTATGCACACACAAAGACACACACACACACACACACTCTCCAGATTTTTCAAAATATGAAATATATGTATCTTATTTACACTCCCTAAATTCATTTATGTTCAAGTATGTGGATTTATAATCAACTTTTCACAAGATTTTTCTCAGAAATATTTATCCACCTGAAATACATATTTGTTTCCTAGTACTGAAAACTAACTTCAGTGAATGGTACATACAAAACCTGTTGATAGCCACAGCCAAGGGTCTCCAGTAAGGACCATATGTACTATTCAACAACCAAAGGCAAACATGGTCCCTAAGCCACAAGCTGGTTGTTTAAACAGAGAGGGGGAGATGTTGAGAGCCACAGCAAAAGGGGCCCCAGGAAACCTCCAGCTGCCAGCAAACTTCCAGCTGCCAGCTGATGATTGGCTCACAGCGGCCCCAGCAACATCTAGCTGATTGGCTCCTCTGTGGTGATGCTCATTGAGGATGCTCATTGAGCTGCTTCCCGCCCTTTCAGACTGCCAGTGGATGCTTGGCTCATAGAGGCCCCAGCAACATCTAGCTGATTGGCTCTTCTGTGGTGATGCTCAATGGGATGTTTCCCTGCCCTTTCAGACAACGGAGCTGCTCATTGGTGGACTTTTTTGGCTCCTCCCATGTGACCCAGCCAATCGGCCTCAAAAGGAGGAGGCTTGTGGTTGAGGGAGAGGCTTGTGGGAAGATTGTGGTGGCATTTGGGCTCTGAGGGTTTTTCCTGAGAAGCTGTTTTGTTTGGCTTGTGTGTTTCTAAAAATAAAGTTTGTTTCTTTTGACAATTGGCTCCTGAATTGTGCCCAGCCAGACTGATGATAATCATGTAAAATGTTGATTTTATATCCACATACATGAACTTGAATGAATTTAGGGAGTGTATAATAAGACACATATATTTCATATTTTGGAAAATCTGGAAAATCTGGTGAGTATATATATATATATATATATATATATATATATATATATATATATATATATATATATACATATACACACACACAACAATAAAATGTAGCAATATATATGCCAATCGAAATTTATCATGAAATATATATCATCCACATATCTAAAAATATTCATTTTACTGAACATGGATTTATGTATGATGTTGTTCACTAGGAAGCTCACCCATAGGTTGAATTTTCAGTTCCATCAGTATTTAGGGGAAGTGATCTATTCTCATAATTTGTATATTCCAAAGTCAGTGAGCTCACAAGAATGTACGTGTGTTACCAGTTAGGAGTCTATATATGCATAAAAATATACATGTTCTAAAGAGGCTACAGAGAAAAGGAGACAGGAATTTACATATGTGTTAACTTTGAAAACTCATGGAGAAATATTACAATGAAAAGTTTACTAGATTTATAACACATATTCTTGATAAAGGAGAAGGAAAATCCAAGTATATACCATGCCTCCTACAAAAGGCCTGTATTTCTATTCTGTTAGGTTTCTTTTTCTCCATCATTTTAGGATAAGTAGTCAGAGTCTAGTAGGGTATGGGTTAGTGTCGGGAATTCAGTATTGCAAATGGAAAATAGGATAATGTATCCAATGTTTATGCAAATATGTGCTACAAAATAATCTTCCCACTCTCACCTAGAACAATGCCTTGACATTACCTTTGCCCCAAGTGAGACACAATTAGAGGAGAAGAGTTAGAAAATCTGTGAATACATATCTGGAATGGAAAATTCTCAGGAGTTCTCAAACTAGGAGCAGGTAGAGGAGTTTCCAGAAGTAAGGAACTGGGTAAACACTCGACAACCATGGAGCTCTGCTGGAAAAAAGACTTCTGGAGAAACTGCCTCTGAGGTGTGGCACTTGAAATATATGTTGTTGTCAGGAGCTTTGTCTTCATTTACAGTGAAACCATCAAAGCTGGGTCTGAATCTATGTGACCTGGAGAACATGGTTTCTTATTTTCCAATGAACCTGAGGCAGCAGTGCTGATTTTTCTCTTTGTAGGTAAACAGAGGCCACTGGGCCAAAGTGTCTAACCGTGTGGACTGTGAAGCCATTTAGTCATCCTCCAATTTTCATGGTGTTTCTTTGTGCTGAACTAGGAGTTTGGTATTTGCTTCAAGAAATACAAGGAGTTCAACTGGGACACAGTGTTGGAAGGAGTTCTGTGACATGTGGTGGGTCAGAGTCTCCAGGGGAACGCACCAACCCAGCTTCTATCCCACATAGCTTGCCCCCTTGACCATAGCAACCTGATTCTGAACATTGCCCTGAAACCTCTCCATATAACAAGATGCCTTTGCATATAAGGGTCTGCTGGGTGCACCATGTCAGCTAAAAGCCATTTGGAAGTCAATGGCAGATCCACATGGCACCACCATAAATATTTTATCACACACCTGCACACCACAGCTCTGGGCCAACTACTCTGCAGTCTCCATCTAACCGGCATCTCTGTTCTACACCACTTTCATTATACCCAATCAATCAAGGCACTGTCTGGTACACTAATGATCAGCAACAGGACATCAAAGGTTCTCCAGTGCCACCTCATCATGCGAATTTCAAAAATTTCATGGTATTTATCTAGCCATTTTACAATGATGAAGTTGGAGGCATTGTGGGTATCAATTCTTTCAGGAATCATTCAATGTTGAGGAAGCTCATTTCAATGAAAGTTCTGGAGAACTCTCACAGGCAAGGCTTTCCAAAGAGTGGCCAAATAGTCACATGAAGCCAGGCCAATTGAGGTCTACAATGTGAGGTCCATGTGTGTTTTGACTCTCAACTATGTCTTGCAAGTATTTCAAAATAACATCATATGATATTCTGTCTGAGATTCCCAGTGCTCTGTGGAAAGCCACCCTGGGCCTAGATCTCAGTTTCAAAGGGCGACTCTCATGGGTGGCCGCCTAAAATCCCAACACAAATCATGGCAATACTTCTCTGAGGTCAGTTCCAGAAATCAGTCTCTAAGGGGAATCACACCAGAGTTCAAGCCCTGGTGGACCCAGTCATCTCTTCCGACTGCCACATAAATGACCACAATAAAAACGAAAACACTCCCAAATGGCCCTCATCTTCTTCCATATAGACACTCATCATAACCTCTGGCTTGACGTTTCCTTGAGGGTCACAGCCCAAGACAGTGTCCTAAATAATCTCCCTTTCCTCTCATTTGCCTAAAGTCAGGGTGGCCTGGACACCCATTCTGTGAACCAGGAGTGATCAAATAACCATGACTTTAATACAGCTCTGCTTCTCTAATTTGAGGCCTACTGTCTGTGGAGTATAGATTCTTTATGTGAATTGGAGTAATGAAAAAACCCAATAACCCATTGGCTACCCTCTGAGGGTTTTGAAGAACTCATTTGACCCAATAAATCCCTATTCTCATTTTATGGAGGTCAGGAACCTTACAGAGGAAGGTGAGAGACTTCATCCTCAATGACTGCTTTTTGGGCCATTTTGGTTTTTGATGTGCCTTCTGGAATGTTACATATTTTTTTTTTTTGGTTTTAGTGCCTTCTGGAATGTTACATAATTTTTTTCTTTAGACATTATTGCCAGAGTTTGTATCTTCATCCCAGTGCAGGTGAAATCAAAGATAATACCAATCTACAGCTTCTGCAATAGCCATACCTGTACTGCTTGCAGAACTTGCCTGGACACATTGTGAACTCACCTAAATGCATTGTGAACTATCTGTCGGTGCAGCGACTTGTGGTAGTGTTGGGGTATATTTGCTGATGATGTCATCGGTGCTACAATTTTTCCAAAAGGAGCCGTCAATTGGCTTGGTGTATCTTCCTCCCTTCTGCATGTCATGATCGTCCAGCTAAAATTTGGGGGGCCAACAGAGGTGAGGCAAAGAACCTCACCCACCCCCGCTGGTACAAAGACCTCTCCACAGGTGTGGCTCTATACTGGACGGGTAGTCAGTGACGGGTAAGATCCAATTTCAATGGTACCAACTTAACGGGTAAAGACCATATGTACTATTGGACAACCTAAGGCAGGCACGGTCCCTAAGCCACATGCCTGTTGTTTAAACAGAGAGGGGAAGATGTTGAGAGCCACAGCCGAAGGGGCCCCAGCAAAATTCCTGCTGCCAACAAACTTCCAGCTGCCGGCTGATGATTGGCTCACAGAGGCCCCAGCAACATCTAGCTGATTGGCTCCTCTGCGGTGATGCTCAATGGGCTGTCTCCCTGCCCTTTCAGGCCACAAAACTGCTCATTGGGGGACTTTTTTTGACTCCGCCCACATGTCCCAGCCAATTGGCCTCAAGAGAAGGAGGATTGTGGGAGGCAGAGAGAGGCTCGTGTGGGAGGGAGAGGTTTTGGGAAGCCAGTGGTGGCAGTTGGGGCTCTGAAGGTTTTTCCTGAGAGGCTGTTTGGTTTGGCGTGTGTGATTCTAAAAATAAAGTTCATTTCTTTTGACAAGTGGCTCCTGATTGTGCCCAGCAAGACTGCGGCATTATCCTAATATTTCTACAATAACTGACCCAGTTTAACATCAATGCAAGTAGATTCCTGTGGGAGAGGACATGATGTGTATTTTGATGTTCATTTTTATGTAACAGTGGTACATTACTATTTCTTCAGTTTACGCACATCATAGGATATATATTTGATCCACAAGTTCACAAATTTATAGGCATTTGTTTCACTTTCAATCACTTTCTGCTTCAAAACACATGTATTCCTCCAGGTTTCTTTACTGGTCTTTTCATGAGACTTCTTTCCAAACACATTATTTCCGATTTCCACAATCACTTTTGAAGCAAAACTCACACATTCTTTATTAAAAACCATAATGCTGATATAACCATTAGATATATTACTGGTTGGAATGAAGGATTGTATATCAATGTAAGATTTTCTGTATATTTTCAGATATCAATTCAATCCATTATTTAAAGTTAGAACCAGTTATAATATTTATTTACAGTATGGTCTATTCATGCATTATCTCTATAATTATAGACACAGTGTACACCATTTTTACCTCCAAAAATAATTTATACGTCTTCAAAATATTGCTCCCAGAAATGGTGGAAGAAATACTCATGTCACCTGATCTACATATACATTTTATCACAGTAATATTCTGCACACAGAAAGAAGAGGTCAAACTTATGTTTGTACCAAAGCCTAAATGGAAAGTGAGCATGGATTACGGAAAACATCCATGTCCATGTTGCCTAATGTTCTCAAAAGTTCATCCTATTCGTGACTACATGTTTGTTTCTTCCTAAGATTATATATTCAAACTCAAGCCTATTGAAAATATATAATTCTATCACTCACTTTATACTTTGCCTGATATCCTAATGTCAATTGATATCTGCATTTCTACTTTTTTCCCCAGTTCATCCTTTTGACAGACTCTCCCCATGTGCTGACAATTACATTCACTCTCTATCCGAAACCCTATTGCTAAAGATCTTTTCATCCAAATCCTATACTCACTCTTCTTTCAAAACCTACCGACTATCTTACTAATCCTACAAATTATCCCTTTTTGACTGGATGTTCTCTTCAACATTCAATCAACCAAGGTACAAGGAATTATGCCATTGTATATCGATTTATCTGAGACATCTGTGCAGAATATAATTCAAAGCTAAGAATCCCAGCCAAGGGTCCAATGCAATTCTGGGCTTCAAATATTACCTAGATGTCTGTTTTCATACTTATATTTCACTTATATTCTTATAAATATAGCACGTTCCCAATACCATAATTCATCCCGCAGAATGATTCCTAACCCAAATGGAACATGTTATTAACCCTGACCATACACAGTTCTCTCAATCTAACTTTACTGAAGAGCAGGGCCAGAGTTGGTCTTTCAATACAGAAATTAGGGGATCTTCCACTTGCTGAGAACCTCCAAGGTCATTAAAGAAATGATCCCTGGATTAAATGTAGGCAGCTATGAATGACGTCAGAGAGCAAAAGTCATCTTCCATGACAAACAACCTGGTTAGCATGAAGGGATGTGACTGAATCAACATTTCTTTTCTTAATGTATAGAAGATGGACCAAACCAGGCCTATCTGGAGAGCTTTTTTTGGGTGCCTATGGTTGATATACCATGCAAACTTGTGAAAGTTTCACTGGAAGTAGGGGCAGCCTCCAACTAATTGGACTCTTGGAAGCAACTGTTAGGACAAATTGGTTGCCAAGGCAGTAACCTAATTCAGTTCCTGAAGGAAGTGACCTACGTCACTTCCTTGGTGAAGGAATTCTCTGAACTTGGGATCCATGAAGACAGGCACACAGAGCCAGTCCCAGTCCCAGTCCCAGTCCCAGTGGGCTCACTTGTTCGGTTTTACCAAGGACAGGGTCAGTCTTTCTTGGTACCTACCTATGTGAGGGTGGCCAAAGGCCAGGAGAGCTCTGAAGAGGGACCTTTTCTGAGAAAGCAGGTAGTGGCTCACCGCTGGCTCCTGATAACTTCACAGAGTTGGCCAAGGAGACCAGATCTGAGTCAGGACAGGACATTTCGGGAGAACATTGTATGGCCCACCAGTCAGAGGACACTCTGGATAGTCACAGACCTACTTGGGGGAAGGAGGTGCCTTTGTGGGAGTGGTTGTGGTTTTGTGGTTTTGTCACATGTTCTGAGAATAGGTAGGAAATGCGGTTTGTTTGGTTTGGATTGGACTGTTTCTAGTAAGTCGTTTGACATGTGAGTGTTTCTATGTCTGTGTATCCCACTGTGTCTGTGGTTGTAGACATTAGAAAAGAGAATGAATTAATGGATGTGTCCTGTCTAGTAGAAAGCTTCCCAGCATTCATCCTGCCCAACTGATGAATGGACTGCGGCTTGCCTTCTGGATGGGCAAAACCTACCATCTTCCTAAGATTCTGTTTTCTTCCTGAATTCTGGCCACTCTCCAGAATAGGCTCATGGTTTTGTGTCCAAGATATATACCACCTCCAAGCTCTGTGACATGACCATATACTTGATAGCTGAAGTGAATGGGGAGCATCTCAGAAAACTCAGATATCAGTGTGACCAGGAAAGTCTCAGTGGAGAAACCCTGCTTTGGGTCTTTTGCTTACTTGTTCTTCTGTTGCCCTAAATGTCAGGAAGGTCTTTGCCTCTGGCCACCGCTTTGTGAAGCCTGAAGAAAACAGTTTTCAAATGAAAATGAATGGGCATCACCTGTGGCTCTTTGCTTAATTGCTTTGTAAAAGGATGTGTCTGAATCAGCCTCTTGGTTCTGTGTGAGGTTGTGGCTTAGATTCTCAGCACCTGATGCATCTAAAGATAGATTCCATGTGTGCATTCAAAGCAGAAATGGCAAATGAGTCTCTTGCCTTCCTCTATTAGATTCCTGACCTTCATCAAGTAAGAATCAGGATCCTTTAGTTCAAATGAGTTCTTTGAACCCCTGCAGAAGTGCTTGGGTTTTCTGATGACTCCAAATCATATAAAGAATATATACCTGACAGTCAGTAGGCCTCAAATTGGAAAAGCAGAACAGAATTAACGCCATCCCTATTTGATCAGTTCTGGTTCACAGGAAGGGTGTGTAGGCCACCCTGACTTTCGGCAAATGAGGGGCAAGGGAGCTTATTTTGGACAGTGTCTTGGTCTGCACCCCTCATGGAAACCTCTAGCCAGAGGTTATGATGAGTGTCTATATTGAAGAACATGAGGGCCATGTGGGAGTGTTTTGGTTTTAATTGTGGTCATTTGTGTGGCGGTTGGAAAAGATGACTCCGTCCACCTGGGTTTCAACTCTTGTGGGATTCCCCTTGGAGACTGAGTTCTGGAACTGACCTCAGAGAAGTATTGCCATGAATTGTGTTGGGATTTTCGGAGGCCACGCATGAGAGTCACCCTTGGAAACTGAGATCTAGGCCCAGGGTGGCTTTCCACAGAGCACTGGGAATCTCAGCGAGGATATCACTTGATTATATTCTGAAAGACTTGGCAGCAATAGTTGAGAGTCAAAACACACATGGACCTAAAATTGTAGACCTCAATGTGGCTGGCTTTATGTGACCTTGGGCCACTCTTTCGGAAGACTTGCCTGTGAGAGTTCTCTAGAGCTTCCATTGAAATGAGCTTCCTCAACATTTAATGGTTCCTGAATGAATTGAAACCCACAGTACCTCCAACTTCATCCTTGAAAAATGGCTAGAAAATACCATGAAATTTTTGAAATTTCCATGACCAGCTGGCACTGGAAAACCATTTGTTGTCCTGTTGCTTATCATGAGTATGCAAGACAGTGCCTGGTTTGACTGAGTTTCATGATAATGGTGTAGAAAAGAGATGCCAGTAAGTTGGAGCCTGCTGAGTAGTGGGCCAAGAGCAGTAGAGTGTAGGTGTGTGAAAAAACATCTGTGGTGGGGCCACGTGGATATGCCATTGGCTTAGAAATGGTTTGTGACTGACATGTGCAGCTAGCAGACCTTTGGATGTAAAGGCATCTTGTTGTATGGATAGGTTTCAGTGCAATGTTCAGAATCATGTTGCTATGGTCAAGGGGGCAACTATGTGTGATAGAAGCCTGCTTGGTACATTCTCCTGCCGATCCTGACCACCACACGTGACAGAACTCCCTGCAGCACTGTATCGCAGTTAAACTCCTTTATTTCGTAAAGTAAATACCAAACTTTCAGTGCAGCATCAAATAACATGAAGAAATGTGAAGGATGATCAAATGGCTTCACAGTCCACACGGGGAGACACTTAGCCCCCAGTAGCCCCAGTTTGCCTACAAAGAGAGAATTCAGCACTGCTGCCTCGTGTTCATAGGAAAATAAAAAACCATGTTCTTCAGGTCACATAGATGCAGACTCAGCTTTGATGGTCTCACTACAAAGGAAGCTAAAATTCCTGACAATAACATATATTTCAAGTGCCCAACCTCAGAGGCATTTTCTCAAGAAGTCTTAAGGCCGACACAGCTCCATGTTTGTGATATTTACCCTGTCCCTTACTTTTGGAAACTCCCCTACCACCTTCAAGGTTGTGAACTCCTGAGCATTTTCCATTCCAGATATTTATTATGAACTCAAACAACAACAAGTGCTGGCGAGGATGTGGAGAAAAGGGTACACTTGTACATTGCTGGTGGGACTGCAAATTGGTGCAGCCAAATTGGAAAGCAGTATGGAGATTTCTTGTAGAGCTGGGAATGGAACCACCATTTGACCCAGGTATTCCCCTTCTCAGTCTATTCCCTAAAGACATAAAAAAAAATGCTACAGGGACACTGCTACATTGATGTTCATAGCAGCACAATTTACAATAGCAAGACTGTGGATCAAACCTAGATGCACTTCCATAGATGAATGGATAAAAATGTGGCATTTATACACAATGGAGTATTACTCTGCATTAAAAAATGACAAAATCATATAATTTGCAGAGAAATGGATGGCATTAGAGCAGATTATGCTAAGTGAAGCTAGCCAATCCCTAAAAACAAATGCCAAATGTCTTTTTTGATATAAAGAGAGTAACTAAGAACAGAGTAGGGACAAATAGAATGAGAATAAAATTAACATTAAACAGGGATGAGAGGAGGAAGGGAAAGGGAGAGAGAAGGGAAATTGCATGGAAATAAAAAAAGACCCTCAGGGTTATATAAATTTACATACAAGAAGAGGTGAGGGAAAGGAAAAAATTATAGAAGGGGGAGAAATGAATTACAGTAAAGAGGTAGAGAGAGAAGAGGGGAGGGGAGGTAAGGGGAGGGGGATAGTAGAGGTTAGGAAAGGCAGCAGAATACGACAGACACTAGTATGGCAATATGTAAATCAATGGATGTGTAACTGATGTGATTCTGCAATCTGTTTATGGGGTAAAAATGGAAGTTCATAACCCACTTGAATCACAGTGTGGAATATGATATATCAAGAACTATGTAATGTTTTGAACAAACATAAATAAAAATTAAAAAATGAAAACTAACTTTGGTGAATGGTGCAAAGAAATCCTAATATTTCTACAGTAACTGACACAGTTTAACATCAATGCGAGTAGATTCCTGTGGGACATGATGTGTATTTTGATGTTCATTTTTATTCAACACTGGTACATTACTATTTCTTCAGTTTATTCACATAATATTATAATATTTCATCCACAAGTAAGCAAATTTATCGTCATTTTTTTTCAATTTCAATCACTTCCTGCTTCAGAACTCATGAATTCCTCAGTGTTCCTTGACTGGCCTTTTCATGAGAATTCTTTCCAAACACATTATTTTCGATTTCCATAATCACTTTTGAAGCAAAACTCACACAAACTTCATGATAAACCGTACCCTAATATTAACATTAGGTGTATAACTGGTTGTCATGAATGATTGCATATCAATATAAGATTTCTTATATATTTTCAGATATCAATTCAATCCATTATTTAAAGTGGAACAAGTTATATTATTTATTGAAATTAAGGTCTATTCATGCATTATCTGTATATTCATAGAAACAGGGTACACCTCTTTTTACCCCCAATGCTAATTTATACATCTTCAAAATACTGCTCCTAGAAATGGTGGAAGAAATAATCATCTCATCTGATCTACATATACATTTTATCACAGTAATATTCTGGAAACAAAATGCAAAGGTCCCACTTAGGATTTTACCAAAGCCTAAATGGAAAGTGAACATGGATTACTAACAACATCCATGTCCATGTTGCCTAATGCTCTCAAATGTCAATCCTATTGGTGACCTACATATTTGTTTCTTCCTAAGATTAGATATTCAATCTCAAACCTGTTGAAAATGTCTTATCCTATCACTCACTTTATACTTTGCCTGATTTCCTAATGTCTCTATTGATATCTGCTTTTCTACAAATTTTCCCCAGTTCATCAATGTGTCTGATTTCTTCATATGTGCTGACATTTATATTCACTCACTGCCCGAAAAAAAATTGCTAAATAACTTTTGTTACATATCCTATACTAACTCTACTTGCTAAACATAACGACTATCTTCTTAATCCTACCGACAATCCCTTTTGACTGGATGTTCTCTTCAGCATTCAATCATGCAAGGTTCAAGTTCCTCTGCCATTGTATATCGATTTATTTGAGACATGTGTGCAGTTAGTAATTCAAAGCTAAATATCCCAATCAACGGCCCAATGCCCTTCTGGGATTCAAATCTTACTTTAATTTCTGTTTTTATACATATATTTAACCTCGATATTCTTATAAATATCACAGGTTCCCAATACCATTATTCATCCAGCAGAATGATTCCTAACCCAAATCGAACATGAAATTAACCCTAACCATACACTGTTCACTCAATCTAACTTTACAGAAGAGCAGAGACAGATTGTTCTTACAATACAGGAATGTAGGGGATCCTCCACCTGTGAAGAACCTCAAAGGTCCATGCAGAAATGATCCCTGGAGAAGATGTAGGCAGCAATGAAGGACCTGAGAGACAAAAAGTCATTTTCCATGGCAAACAACCTGGTCAGGATGAAGGGTTGTGTCTGAATCAGCCTCTCTCTTCTTAATGTAGAGAAGATGGACCAAACCAGGCTTGTGTGGAGAGCTGTTCCCGTTTGCCTAAGGTTGATATACCATTCTAAGTTGTGAAAGTGTCAAAGGAAGTAGGGGCAGCCTCCATCTCATGGGACCCTTGGAAGCAACTGTTAGGACAAAGTGGTTGCCAAGGCAGTGACCTCATTCAGTTCTTGAAGGAAGTGACCTACCTCACTTCCTTCTTGATGGAACTTTCTGAACTTGGGACCGAGGAAACCAAGCACCAGAGCCAGTCCCAGTCCCAGTCCAAGTGGTCTCATTTGTTTGGAATCACCAAGGACAGAGTCAGTCTTCTTGGTACTGACTGATGTGAGGATGGCCAAATGCCAGGAAAGATCTGAACAGGGGCCTTTCCTGACTAAGTAGGTAGTGGCTCACCGCTGGCTCCTGACTGCTTCACAGAGTTGGACAAGGAGACCAGATCTGAGACAGGACAGACCATTACCGGGGAACATAGTATGGCAAACCTGTCAGAGGACACTCCGGATAATCACAGCCCTACTTGGGGGAAGGAGGTGTCTTTTTGAGTGTGGGTGTGTGGTTTTGTCTCTGTTCTGAGTATAGGTAAGAAAGGAGGTTTCTTTGGTTTGGAGTGAACTGTTTCTAGTAAGTTGTTTTACAAGGTGAGTGTCTCTATGTCTGTGTATCCCACTGTGTCCGTGGTTGTATACATTAGAAAAGAGAATGCATCAATGCATGTGTCCACTCTAGTAGAAATTTTCCCAGCATTTATTCTGCCCAATTAATGAATGGAGTGTGGTTTCCATATCGATAGGCAACACCTACTACCTTTTTAAGTCCCTGTTTTCTTTCTGAATTCTGACAACTCTTCAGAATAGGCTCTTGGGTTTGTGTCCAAGATATGTACCACCTCCAAGCTTTGTGACATGGCCATGTACTGGATATCTGAAGGGAATGGCCAGCATCTCAGAAAACTCAGATATCAGTGTGACCAGGAAAGTCTCAGTGGAGAAACCATGCTTTGGGCCTTTTGCTAACCTATTGTTCTGTTGCCCTGAATCTCAGGATGTATTTGCCTCTGGCCACCCCTTTGGGAAGCCTGAGGAAAACATTTTTCAAATGGAAATGAAGGGCATCACCTGTGTCTCTTTGCTTAATTGCTTTGGAAAAAGATGCGTCTGAATCAGCCTCTTGGCCCTGTGTGAGGCTGTGGCTTAGATTCTCAGCACCTGATGGATCAAAAGAAAGATCCCATGTGTGCATCCAAAACCAAAATGGCACATATTCACTCATTGTGAATGAATTCTTTTACCTTCCTCTGTTAGGATCCTGACTTCCATCAAGTGAGAATAGGAATCCTTTGGGCCAAATGAGTTCTTCAAATCTCTGCAGAGGGGCTTGGGTTTTCTCATGACTCAAATTCACATAAAGAATCTAAACCACAGAGTCAGAAGGCCTCAAATTGAAAAAGCCGAGCAGTATTAATGGCAGGCCTATTTGATCACTCCTGTTTTACAGGAAGTGTGTCCAGGCCACCTTGATGTTAGACAAATGAGGGGAACAGGACCTTAATTTGGACACTGACTTGGGCTTTGGACCTCATTTAAAACTCCAGCCAGACGTTATAAGGAGTGTCTATATGGAAGAAGATGAGGACCATGTGGGAGTGTTTTGGATTTAATTGTGGTCATTTGTGTGGCGGTTGGAAGAGATGACTGTTCCACTGGGCTTGAACTCTGGTGTGATTCCCCTTAGATACTGAGTTCTTGAACTGACCTCAGAGAAGTATTGCCATGAATTGTGTTGGGATTTTAGGAGGGCACACATGAGAGTCGTCCTTGGAACCTGAGATCTAGGCCTAGGTTGGATTTCCACAGAAGACTGGGAACTTCAGCCCGGATACTACATACAACTTTACCTAAAGACTTGGCAGCCATATTTGAGTTTAAAACACTCATGGAACTCACATTGTAGATCTCAATGGGCCTGGCTTCATGTGATATTTTGGCCACCCTTAGGGAAACCTTGCCTGTGAGAGTGCTCCAGAACTTTCATTGAAATTAGCTTCTTCACCATTTAATGGTTCCTGAATTAATTGAATCCCTCAGAGCCTCAAACTTCATCCGTGAAAAATGGCTAGAAAATTACCATAAAATTTTTGATATTTTCATGTTCAGCTGGCACTGGAAAAACTTTGGATGTCCTGTTTCTGATCCTGAGTATACCAGACACTGCCTTGATTGACTTTGTTTCATGAAAATGGTGTAGAACAGATATGCCAGTAAGTTGGAGCCTGGTGAGTAGTGGGCCTAGAGCAGTGGTACGCAATTGTGTGATAAAACATCTGTGTTGCAGCCATGTGGATCAGCCATTGGCTTCCAAATGGCTTGTGACTGACATGGTGCAGCCAGCAGACCCATATATGTTAAGGCATCTTGTTATATGAAGAGGATTCACTTCAATGTTCAGAATCATGTTGCTATTCTCAAGGGGGCAATCTACATGGGATAGAACCTTGGTTGGTGCATTCTCCTGAAGACCCTGACTCACCACACCTTAAAGAACTCCCTCCACCACTCTGTCCCATTTTAACTCCTTGTATTTCTTGAAGCAAATACCAAACTCCCAGTGGAGCAGCGAGAAACACCACGAAAAATGGAGGATGACCAATTGGCTTCACAGTCCACACTGAAAGACACTTAGACCCCAGTGTCCATAGTTTACCTACAAATAGAGAATTCAGCACTGCTGCCTCATGTTCATTGGATAATAAGAAACCATGTCCTCCAAGTAACATAGATGCAGACCTAGCTTTGATGGTCTCTCTACAAAGGAACTAAATCTCCTCAGAACATCAAATATTTCAAGTGCCCAGCCTTAGAGGCAGTTTCTCAAAAAGTATTTAGGCCAGCAGAGCTACATGTTTGTGCAATGTTTACCCTGTCCCTTACTTTTAGAATCTTCTCTACCACCTCCAAAGTTGTAAACTCCTGAGTATTTTCTATTCCAGATATATATTCACAGATTTTCTAACTCTTATCCTCTAATTGTGTCTTACTTGAGGAGAATGTAATGTCAAGGCATTGTTCTGGATGAAAGTGGGAAGATTTTTGTGTAGCACATATTTGCATACACATTGGATTCAATTTCCTATTTTCCATTAGAAATGCTGAATACCTGAAACTAACATATACCCTATTAGACTCTGACTACTAATCCTAATATGATGGAGAAAAATAACACAAACAGAATAGAAATACAAGCAGTTTAGAGGAGGTATGTTTTATAGTTGGAGTTGCCTTTTGCATGGTATAGTGTAGCAGTTATAAATCTAGTAAATTATTTGTTGAAATAGTTCTCCATGCGTTTTTAAAGTTAACAAATAAGTGAATTCCTGTCCCCCTTTCTCTGTAGCCTATTCAGCACACGTATTTTTTTTTCTAATTTTTTTTAATTTTTTTTATTGTTGATTGTTCAAAACATTACATAGTTCTTGATATATCATATTTCACACTTTTATTCAAGTGGGTTATGAACTCCCATTTTTACCCCGTATACAAATTGCAGAATCACATCAGTTACACTTCCATTGATTTATATATTGCCATACTAGAGTCTGTTGTATTCTGCTGCCTTTCCTATCCTTTACTATCCCCCTCCCCTCCCCTCCCCTCCCCTCTTCTCTCTCTACCCCTTCTACTGCAGTTCATATCTCCCCCTTGTATTATTTTTCCCTTTCCCCTCACTCCCTCTTGTATGTAATTTTGTATAACCCTGAGGGTCTCCTTCCATTTCCATGCAATTTCCCTTCTCCCTCCCTTTCCCTCCCACCTCTTGTCCCTGTTTAATGTTAATCTTCTCATGCTCTTCGTCCCTACTCTGTTCTTAGTAACTCTCCTTATATCAAAGAAGACATTTGGCATTTGATTTTTAGGGATTGGCTGGCTTCGCTTAGCATAATCTGCTCTAATGCCATCCATTTCCCTCCAAATTCTATGATTTTGTCATTTCTTAATGCAGAGTAATACTCCATTGTGTATAAATGCCACATTTTTTTTATCCATTCGTCTATTGAAGGGCATCTAGGTTGGTTCCACAGTCTTGCTATTGTGAATTGTGCTGCTATGAACATCGATGTAGCAGTGTCCCTGTAGCATGCTCTATTTAGGTCTTTAGGGAATAGACCGAGAAGGGGAATAGCTGGGTCAAATGGTGGTTCCATTCCCAGCTTTCCAAGAAATCTCCATACTGCTTTCCAGATTGGCTGCACCAATTTGCAGTCCCACCAACAATGAACAAGTGTACCCTTTTCCCCACATCCTCGCCAGCACTTGTTGTTGTTTGACTTCATAATGGCTGCCAATCTCACGTATTTTTATATGCACATATAGAATCCTACCAGGTACCACACGTACATTCTTGTGAGGTGGCTGACTTGGCAGATACAAATTGGAAGAAGAGATCACTCCTCCTAAACGCTGCTTGAACTGATAATTCAAATGTGAGTGAGCTTCCTAGTTGAACAACATTATACATAAATCCATGTTCAGTAAAATGAATATATTTGGATCTGTGGATGATATACATTTCATGGTGAATTTCGTTTGGCATATATATTGCAATTTTTAATGTCTCTCTCTGTGTGTGTATATAAATATATATATATATATATATATATATATATATATATATATATATATAGATAGATAGATAGATAGATACACTCTCAAGATTTTTCAAAATATGAAATATGTGTCTTATTACACACTTCCTAAATTCATTCATATTTATGTTGTGGATTTATAATCAACTTTTCACAAGATTATTCTCAGAAATATTCATCCACCTGAAATACGTATTTGTTTCTTAGTACTGTTTCCACCCCAGGTATGCATTCACGGATTTTCAAACTCTTCTACCCTAATTGTGTCTTACTTGGGATGAAGGTAATGTAAAGGCATTGTTCTGGATGAGAGTGGGAAGATAATTGTGTAGCATATATTTTTATACACATTGGATTCATTTTCCTATATTCCATTGAAAATACTGAATCCCTGACAATAACCCATACCCTACTATACTCTGTCTACTAATCCAAATATGATGGAGAAAAACAACCCAAACAGAATAGAAATACAAGCAGTTCAGAGGAGGCATGGGGTATAGTTGGACTTGCCTTTTGCATGATAAATGGTAGGCGTTATAAATCCAGGCAATTTTTAATTGAAATAGTTCTCCATGTGTTGTTAAAGTTAACAAATATGTAAATTCCTGTCTGCCTTTCTCTGTAGCCTATTCAGCACATGTATTTTTATATGCTTATATAGAATCCTACCTGGTATCACACGTTCATTTTTGTGAGGTGACTGACTTGGCAGATACAACTTGTGAGAAGAGATCACTCCTCTAAACGCTGTTGGAACTGAAAATTCAAACTATGGGTGAGCTTCCTAGTAGAACAACATTATACATAAATCCTTGTTCAGTAAAATAAATATTTTTGCATCTGTGGATGCTGTATATTTTATGATGAACTTCTATTGGCGTATATATTTCTACATTTTAATGTCTGTGTGTGTGTTTTGTGTGTGTGTGTGTGTGTGTGTGTGTGTGTGTATATATACACATATATATGTATATATACATATATATAATTATGAATATATATATATATATATATATATATATATATATATATATACTGTCCTGATTTTTAAAATATGAAATATATGTATCTTAAATACACTCCCTAAATTCATTCATGTTAAAAAATGTGGATTTATAATCAACTTTTCACAAAATTATTCTCAGAAATATTCATCCACCTGAAATACACATTTGTTTCATAGTTCTGAAAACTAACTTCAGTAAATGGTGCTTACAAATCCTAATATTTGTACAGTAACTGACCCAGATTAACATCAATCAAGTAGATTCGTATGGGACATGATGTGTATTCTGACGTTTATTTTCAATCAACACTGGTACATTACTATTTCTTCAGTTTTTACAAATCATTGGATATATATATTTCATCCACAAGTTCACAAATTTATACGCATTTGTTTCACAATCACTTCCTACTTCATAAAACATGTATTTCTCCAGGTTTCTTGACTGGTCTTTTCATGAGACTTCTTTCCAAACACATTATTTTCGATTTCCATAATCCCTTTTGAAGCAAAACTCACACACCCTTCATGATAAACCATAACCTTAATGTGGCCATTAGATATATAACTGGTTGGAATGAATGTTTGTATGTCAATATAAGATTTTCTGTATTTTTTCAGATATAATTTCAATCCATTATTTAAAGTCGGAACCAGATATATTATTTATTCACAGTATGGTCTATTCATGCATTATCTTTATATGCACAGACAAAGGGTACACCTCTTTTTACCCCCATTACTAATTTATACGTCTTGAATATGTTGCTGCCAGAAATGGTGGAAGAAATAGTCATGTCACCTGATCTACATATACGTTTTATCACAGTAATATTCTGGACAAAAAAAAGCAAAGGTCACACTTAAGATTGTAGCAAAGACTAAATGAAAAGTGAGCATGGATTACTAAACATCCATGTCCAGGTTGCCTAATGCTGTCAAATGTCAATCCTATTGGTCACTACATATTTGTTTCTTTCTAAGATTATGTATTCAAACTCAACCCTGTTGAAAATATCTAATCCTATCAGTCACTTTATACTTTGCCTGATTTCGTAATGTCTCTATTGATATCAGCTTTCCTAACTATTTTCCCCAGTTCATCATTGTGACTGTCTCTTCACTTGTGCTGACATTAACATTCACTGTCTACCAGAAACCCTATTGCTAAACAACATTTGGTCCAAATACTATATTCACTCTTCTTTCTAAACCTACCGAGAATCTTCCAAATCCTACGGACTATCCCTTTTGACTGAAAGTTCTCTTCTACATTTAATCATCCATGGTACAAGGACCTAAGCCATTGTATATCGATTTATCTGACACATCAGTGCAGAACATAATTCAAAGCTACGTATCCCAATCAAGGGCCCAATGCCTTTTGGGCTTCATATCTTAGCTAGATTTCTGTTTTCATACTTATATTTCACCTATATATCCTTGTAAATATCGCAGTTTCCCAATACCATTATTCATCCCGCAGAAAGATTCCTAATCAAAATCGAACCTGTTAGTTAACCAAACCATACACTGTTCAGTCAATTTAACTTTACAGAAGAGCAGGGATAGAGTTGGTCTTACAATACAGGAATATAGGGGATCTTCCACATGCTGAGAAACTCAAAGGTCCATGCAGAAATGATTCCTGGAGAAGTTGTAAGCAGCTATGGAGGACCTAAGAGAGCAAAAGTCATCCTCCATGGCAAACAACCTGGTCAGGATGAAGGGTTGTGTCTGAATCAGCTTCTCTCTTCTTAATGTAGAGAAGATGGACCAAACCAGGCCTGTGTGGAGAGCTGCTCCCAGGTGCCAATGGTTGATATACCATTCTAACTTGTGAAAGTGTCACAGGAAGTAGGGGCAGCCTCCACCCCATGGGACCCTTGAAAGCAATTCTTAGGACAAAGTGGTTGCCATGGCAGTAACCTCATTCAGTTCCTGAATGAAGTGACCTACCTCTCTTCCTTGATGACGGATCTCTCTGAACTTGGGATCCAGGAAGCCAGGCACCCAGAGTCAGTCCCAGTTTCTTTCCCAGTGGGCTCAGTTGTTTGGAATAACCAAGGACAGAGTAAGTCTTCCTTGGTACCTACTGATGTGAGGAATGCCAAATGCCAGGAGAGCTCTGAAAAGGGGAATTTCCTGAAAAAGCAGGTAGTGGCTCACCACTGGCTCCTGAATACTTCACAGTGTTGGCCAAGGAGACCAGATCTGAGAAAGACAGGCCATTTCAAGGAAACATAGTATGGCCCATCAGTCAGAGTACATTCCAATTAGTCACAGACCTACTTGAATAAAGGAGGTGTCATTGTGGGTGTGGTTGTGATTTTGTGGTTTAGTCTCATGTTCTGAGAATAGGTAAGAAAGGCAGTTTGCTTGCTTTGGAGTGGACTGTTATAGTAAGTCATTTGACAAGGCAATTGTTTGTATGCCTGTGTATCGCACTGTGTCTATGGTTGTAGACATTATAAAAGATAATGCATCAATGGATTTGTCCTGTCTAGTAGAAAGCTTGCCAACATTCATCCTGCCCAATTCATGAGTGGACTGCAGGTTGCTTTAGGGACGGACAACACCTACTATCTTCCGAAGTTCCTGTTTTCTTCCTGAATTCTGGCCACTCTCCAGAGTAGGTTCATGGTTTTGTGTCCAAGTTATGTACCACCTCCAAGCTCTGTGACATTGCCATATACTGGATAGCTGAAGGGAATATCAAGCATCTCAGAAAACTCAGATATCAGTGTGACAAAGAAAGTCTCACTAGAGAAACCCTGCTTTGGGCCTTTTGCTTACCTATTTTTCTGTTGCTCTGAGTGTCAGGATGGTCTTTGCCTCAGGCCACCAATTTGTGAAGCCTGAAGAAAACTGTTTTCAAATGAAAATGAATGGGCATCACCTGTGTATCTTTGCTTAATTGCTTTGGAAAGGGATGTGTCTGAATCAGCCACTTGGCCCTGTGTGAGGCAGTGGCTTAGATTCTCAGCACCTGATGGAACTAAAGAAAGATTCCATGTGTGCTTCCAAAACCAAAATGGCAAAAAGATCAGTCATTGTGTATGAAATATCTTGCCTTACTCTGATAAGTTTCTGATCTCCATCAAGTGAGAATAGGGATCCTTTGGGTCAAATGAGTTCTTCAAAGCCCTGCAGAGGCTAGCCCATATGAGCTTGGGTTTTTTCATTACTCCAAATCACATAAAGAATCTATACCTGCCAGTCAGTAGGCCTCAAATTGGAGAAGCAGAGCAGTATTAAGGCCAGGCTTATTTTATCACTCCTGGTTCACAGGAATGGTGTCCAGCCCTAGCTGACTTTAAGAAAATAAGGGACAAGGGAGCTTGTTTTGGATACTGTCTTGTGCTGCGCCCCTCTTGGAAACCTCCAGCCAGAGGTTATAATGAGTGTCTATATGGAAGAAGGTGAGGACCATGTGGGAGTGTTTTGGTTTTAATTGTGTTCATTTGTGTAGCAGTTGGAAGAAATGACTGGGTCCACCAGGGCTGGAACTTTGGTATGATTCCCCTTAGAGACTGAGTTCTGGAACTGACCTCAGAGAAGTATTGTCATGAATTGTGTTGCGATTTTAGAAGGCCACGCATGAGAGTCGCCCTTGGAAACTGAAATCTAGGCCAAGGGTGGCTTTCGACTGATCACTGGGAATTTCAGCCAGGATATCACCTGATTTTATTCTGAAAGACTTGACAGGCATAGTTGAGAGTCAAAACACACATGGACCTCACATTGTAGACCTCAATGGGCTGGGCTTCATGTGACCGTTTGGCTACTCTTTGGGAAGCCTTGCCTTTGAGAGTTCTCCAGAGCATTCATTGAAATGAGGTTCCTCAACATTAAATGGTTCCTGAATGAATTGAAACCCACAGTTTCTCCAACTTCATCCTTGAAAATTGGCTAGATAAATACCCTGAAATTTTTGAAACTCTCATGACCAGGTGGCACTGGAGAACCTTTGGATCTCCTGTTGCTGTACCAGACAGTGCCTTGATTGACTGGGTTTCATGAAAATGGTGAAGAACAGAGATGCCAGTAAGTTGAGACTGCTGAGTAGTGGGCCCAGAGCAGTGGTGTGCAGGTGTGTGATAAAATATCTGAGGTGGGGCCGTGTGGATTTCCAATTGACTTCCAAATGCCTTTTGGCTGCCATGGTGCATCCAGCAGAACCTTACATGTAAAGGCATCTTATTATATGGAGAGGTTTCAAGGCAATGTTCAGAATCAGGTTGGTATGGTCAAGGAAAAAGCTATGTGAAATAGAAGCCTGGTTGGTGCATTCTCCTGCAGTTCCTGACCCACCACACGTGACAGAACTCCCTCCAGCACTGTGTCCCAGTTGAACCCCTTGTATTTCGTGAAGCAAATACCAAACTCCCAGTGCAGCACCAAGAAACACCACAAAAATGGAGGATGATCAAATGGCTTCACAGTCCACACGGGGAGACACTTAGCCCCCAGTGGCCACAGTTTACCTACCAAGAGAGAATTCAGCACTGCTGCCTCATGTTCATTGGAAAATAAGAAACCATGCTCTCCATTAACATAGGTGCAGACCCAGCTTTGATGGTCTCACTAGAAAAGAAGCTTAACCTTCTGACAACAAAATATATTTAAAGTACCCAACCTCAGAGGCAGTTTCTCAAGAAGTCTTTAGGCCGGCAGAGCTCTATGTTTGTGGAGTGTTTACCTGTTAGACCAGGATGTAAGAAAAGAACACTGACTCCAATTAAAATCAAATTAAAGTAAGCTTATTATTTCCATTGGCTGGGTTGCCTCTCCCTCCCAAAATTTCGAGAACAAGAGAGCAACCCCACCTTTACTACAGCCCAGGTTTGTAGCCCAGAAAGTTACACAAAAATGGGGTAACAGATAACAGAACTCTGACAAGCATCACACAAAAATGGGAGTTTACATTTTTTTTTTGCTAGCCCCAACATCAAAATTTATGAGGACCATTAGAGCCTCAGAGAGGGTCATTGTCTGGCCACAGAAGGCCAATATTTATGAGGTGTGACAAAGTTTCAGAGAGGGCTGCTATCTGGTCAGAGAGCCATGCATGGGTGAGTTCAAGGCACGGGCAGTCATTCCAAGCAGGTTCAGAGTTTGCAGTAATTTACAGTAAAGCCAAAATGATTTTTTCATGGCTTTGTTGCAAGATGGCTCCCAATTTTAATAAAAGATAAGGTTGGGTCTATCATTCCCCCCTTTTCTTATGTGTCCCTTTGTAATCCTTGATAGGTTAGGGGAAAAGCACTGAGGAAATTTTAATCCCTCAGTTAACAGTCTCCAAATTTTTAGAACTCACCGAAAACCAGTCTCCCTGATATTACCTGACTTAATTAATTACTTATATTGATAGTCTATTTATTTTTGGCTCCATTGGTGTAAGTAGAGAGTCGTCTCTCATTTTGGCTTCTTCTCAGCTGAGAGAGGGTGACATGAGTGTGCATGGCGTGAGGGACATGAGTTGCCTTTTTGAAGTCAGTTGAGAGATATGAGTTGCCTTTTAGAAGTCAGTACTTTTTGAAGTCTTGTTGAGGAAGAACAGGTTGTAAAGTCATCTGGGGATGGGTTCTTCTATGAGAGAAACAAAAAACATGAGTATTGAATAAATGTTGCAGTAGCTGAATCATGTCACTGTATGAAGTACCCTCACCAGTCTTTAATATCCATAATTATCAGGACTGTCTACTTAATATTTAACTTTTAGTGATACAGTTGTCCCTCCCTATAATATACAGTTTAATAATTTAATGTCATCTGATTTTGCAAGATCCTTTCAAGAGTATGACCTCTGTGTCTAATAGAGAAACATTTAATTCTGTTACTCAGAACTGGATAATCATACTAGCAAACACCAAGCCTACCTGTGTAGGTTAGGAATATCTGTAGGCCTTAAACTAAAAACTTCTGCCTCTGGCAGCTCCTCTTGATAGTCTCTTTTTATAGTTATCAGGCATTCCTGTCTGAGAATCCTTTTTTGTAGCCAACAGTTTTACTTATTTTGGGAGGCTAACATAAAGTGTATACCTTAAATTACTATTATTTTTATTATTATTATTATTATTATTATTATTATTATTATTATTATTATTATTTAAAATGCCCAGGAATGGCTGTATTTTGGTTTTAACTGTCTTTGCTAAGTGTTTAAGATGAAGCAGTCAAACTGACTTTTGTTTCTATCTATTGTTAGCAGACAGCTGAGCTTTTATGGGAGTCATTCCTTGGGAAACTTGAGAGCAGCTTCTCAGTTCTGCTAGTGCAATTTGAGCTAGGTGGCTTCAGGTCTTGCTTGACCATGTGGCTTCCCTCAGAAGCATCAGGGATGTCTCCCTTTCCTGATGACTCTCCTCTTTGTAGCAAATGCACTGATTGGCTTTCTGTTCTCCAGTGGTCTCATTAATCTCCCTTATCGGGAGGTTATGTGGCCCAGAGCTGCAAAGCTCATAGAGAAGTCCCCTGTTCCCTGGATTCAGACTGACTCAGAGGGCAAGAGTCAAATATTGGTTTTTTTGGCCCTTTTCATTTAACTTTAATTTTCAATCCTAATCTGAAACAACCAGCAAATAAATTTTAACAGCCATATATTAAGAGTACTGCGCTTTAATGTCTATAAGTTTATAATTATTTATATTTTATTAATTGGGATCTTATTATTCTGTCTGTCTTGTAGTTGATGACTTATTATCTTAAATTAACCCATGTTGTGTTATTAAAGCAACACTTCTGTAAAACACCAACAGGGAATCTTTAGATCACTTATAAGGAAATTAAAAAATAAAATTTTTTTTAACAAGAGTAAAAATACTTAGTTCATGTAATAGCTACCCTGAATTTTTTGGGTGAGTTATATATTATATCACCTTTTTGAGATCCTAGTAATCTTGACAGAAAAAAAAAATTGAACATAACTTTAAATGAAATAAAATCTGACCTACTGCTTTCGTAGTCATTCTCACATGTAGTAAGATGGGACACAGAGTCTCATCTCAGGTAAGCAGGGCTCCTTATAAATCTTAAATGCTTTAGTTCTAAAGCTGATCTTTTTTTTAAATATCACTTTACAAAGTTTACATAAATTGTTTGAGGTCACATGAACATTAGCTCACACCATATGATATCACATTTAAAACATGAATTAAAGTACGGCTGAAAGATTTTAACCTTTACATAGATTAGGGGTCTCATTAACTTAAAAATACATTTAAATTGTTCCACAATGTAAAAAGTAACATAAAACTTTACATATATTATTGATAACAGGTAAATAAATCCCCAATATATATTTTATTTACCATACAACTTCAGAACACCTGCTTGATATAACGCTATTTTAAAGTTTCTACCTTATAGAGTTGTATAACTGGAAGATATGAGCACATTAATAGCATCACAAATACATTGATGTTTCTACATTAACCAAGATTAGCTTTTAAAGAAATGGCAGTACAGTGCTCTAAAATAACAGTTCTTATTTAAACAGTTGTTTAATTTTTATGGTTGCTTGCTCTAGAAAATTTAAATCTTAATAAACTAAATGTTATGGGTAAACTTATGTTTAAGAAATTTTTGTCTCTTTAACACATGACTGATTTTTACAATCTTATACAGACTTTAGTACAAACTTATACAGACCTTAGTATATCAATCAGATATCAAACAAAAGTACTCATGAATGAGTAATCCCATATCAAATTCACTTTACTTATTTATCAAAATATTAGACAAATGTTTTGAACAGTGTAAACCATTTTTTTGATTGAAAGAAAAGTCCTGGAACAAAGGCATATTAGACCTTTTGTAGACATTAATACTTTATTAGATTTTTGAACACCTAGAAAAACTTGTAAGCTTAAATTTAAAGACATTTATATTTTTCTGTTTACCCAATTTAAATTGAAACATTTAAATCACGTGAATTAAAGATCTTTGGATCCACTTTTTAAAATTGTTTTTATGAGTGCTTTTTAATATGAGTGCTCCTTATATATGTTAATTTGTGTATCATATATATGATATATGGACATATGTATATATATATATATATATATATATATATATATATATATATATATATATATAGACATACAACACATAACAAATTGTGCACACATAATAAAAGTGAAGGCCTTGTAGCTTTTCACAGGTGAAATCTCAATTGCAATGATTTAAAATTTCCACAGTTGGTCAAAGATATTACTGATCAGAAAAACATTAACCTAGGTCTGTAGGAGCAAAATCATGAGCTCAAAAAATAAATAAAGAATCTAAGGAAAAAATTATGAGTCTTAGAAGAAATGACTGGCCAGTAATTAGTAAATACCATACAATTTACTTTTTTTTTTTCCTTAGGCCTCAAATAAGTCTCCTACTAAGCTTACAGGCTTCTTTCATTTGCATTTCAAAATAAGTCCTGGCTGAGGTCTGGAAGAAGCAGGAAAAAAATGGCTATTCTGAGCAGAAACCTTAGGCCTAAGGTATTTTAACCAGAATTTTCAGGTTAGGATGTTGAAAATTATGATACAAGTTTAAGATACAATTCACAAAATTTTATATCTTTACAAGTTGTTTTGTCAACAGATATCATACTATGATTTAGTATCCTTGTCCAAATTAATGCACTGGTACACACAGTGACATTTTCCCAGGCTACCTAATTTAAAATTGGTGAAAAAAAGACTGAATGATTAGGAAGTTACTTGCCAACTTGGAAGTAGAGTTTTTTAGTTTTCCATCCTAAGTATTTAAGTTCTCTGGCATGAATTATCTGAAACCATAAACTAAACAATTACCTAAACCCGACTTTTAACTGCAAGATTGTGGAATGCTTCAAAAACCCATTCAGATACCAGATTGGTACAATGAAACATCATCATTTAGACACACATTCAGCAAAGATCATTTCCAAAAAACAATTTATAATATTAACACATTATTGCACATGTCTTAAAGGGCCAGAAAAAAGGCACAAGACAGACAGAAATGAACTCCAGACAATGGCTGACAGACAGAACCCTTTAAAACAGAGCAAATAAGAGAAAAATCTGCCTCCCCAGTGGCACCACAGATGTCCCCACAAGGGGACCAAATGTTTTCACAGAGGAGCAACCTGAAATGTAAAATAAAATGTCTCCATGGTGACTTTACTGCATTTAGTGTCCCCTTTTTGTTTTTCTCTTTTTTAAGAAGACAGAGGTGGCATTATCCTTACAGTGCAGGGAACAAAGGAGGGAATTCCCTGAAGCAACAGGGCTTCGGCAGATGCTGGGAGATACTCAGTTCTTCATTCCCCAGCAGGCATTGCCATCTGCACTGGGTGTGCTCCAGGCAGCCAACTAGGGGCTTCTCTCATTCTGCTTAACAAATGGTGGTAAAGTTCATCACAGTTCCTTAAAACACAGTCCAAAGGGGTGTCAGGCTTACTTGCTTTGTTACCCATTTTCACGTTCAGTATCCTTAAGATTTTATCACAGAAATCACAAAACAAAACGCACACAAAAAAAAAACATATAGAACACAGAACAAAACACACACACACACACAAAAAAAAAAAAAAAAAAAAACAGAATCCTGGTGCCAAAGCAGAAAAACAGAGGAGCAATTCAACGTCTTGCTAAAGCTCTGGGGTAGGAGCGCGTGCGTGTCCCTCTGCACCTCTCTAACCTTCCAGAGGAATTCCCTACAGAATGGAACAGAGGACAGAACGATTCTCATTACTGTCCTGGACAGGAGTGTATGTGAGCCTCCCCAGGCCACCTCTCTGTCATTAGAAGGGATCTCCCTTAACCAGATATAAGATGTTATCAAGGTGTCACTTACCTATGGAGGCCTCCTCCACCAGGTGCTTGCTAATAGTTTCAGTGCGGTGGTTCACTGCAGTGCTCCCCAGACCGACGGCTCACACCAAGGCCTTGGAACATCTCAAGTTGTGCACCCCCTAGAGTGGCTCCCCAGCCCGTAGCCCTGGAGGGAAGGCCAGCTTCAGAATTTTCAGCAGTCTGGTCTTGTGATCTGGTCGGGCAGGGTCATCTCACTGGGGAACTCAAAAATGTTGGACTAGGATGCAAGAAAAGACCACTGACTATAATTAAAATCAAATTAAGGCAAGCTTATTATTAAAACCGGCCAGGCTGCCTCTCCGTCCCAAGATGGCGGGAACAAGACAGCAACACCACCTTTCCTACAGCGCAGCTATATAGCCCAGAAAGTTACACAAAAAGGGGGTTACAGATAACAGAACTTTGAAAGCATCACACTAACGGTAGTTTACATTTTTTTTGCTGGCTCTAACATCAGAAATTATGAGGACCATTAGATACTCAGAGAGGGTCGTTGTCTGGCCTGGGAAGGCCAATATTTATTAGGTGTCACTAATGTTTCAGAGAGCACTGTTATCTGGTCAGAGAGCCAGGCATGGATGAGTTCAAGGCACGGGCAGGCATTCCAAGCAGGTTCAGAATTTGCAGTAATTTATAGTAAAGCCCAAATTATCTTTTCACGGCTTTCTGGCAAGGTGGCTCCCAATTCTAATAAAAGATCAGGTTGGGTCTATCAAGCCTTTCCTTTACTTTTGGAAACTCCTCTACAACCTGCAAGGTTGTGAACTCCTGACCATTTTACATTCCAGATATGTATTCACAGATTTTCTAACTCTTGTCCTCCAACTGTGTCTTACTTGGGGTGAAGGTAATATCAAGGCATTATTCTGGATGAGAGTGGGAAGAAGATTTTTGTGTAGCACATATTTGCATACACATTTAGGAGATCACTCCTCCTAAACACTGTTGGAACAGAAAATTCAATCTATGGGGAGCTTCCTAGCTGAACAACATTATACATAAATCCAAGTTCATTAAATAAATAGTTTTGGATCAGTAGATGATATATATTTCAAGATGGATTTAAATTGGCATATACATTGCTACATTTTAATATCCATGTGACTTTTGTGTTTATAATGCTTTGTGATTTATGTGGATTTATAATCAACTTTTCACAAGATTATTCTTAGAAATATTCATCCAACTTAAATACATACTTTTTTTCTAGTACTGAAAAGTAACTTCAGTGAATGGTGCATAAAAATCCTAATATTTCTAGAGTAACTGACCCAGATTAACATTAATGCAAGTAAATTCCTATGGGACATGATGTGTATTTTGATGTTCATTTTTATTCAACACTGGTACATTACTATTTCTGCAGTTTATGCACATTATATATAGTATGATATATAGTGTTCAATCACTTCCTGCTTGAGAACACATGTATTCTTACAGGTTTCTTGACTATTCTTTTCATGAGACTTCTTTCCAAACACATTATTTTTGATTTCCATAATCACTTTTGAAACAAAACTCACACACCTTTCAGGATAAACCACAACCATAATATTACCATTAGATGTATAACTGGTTGCAGTGAATGATTGTATATCAATATGAGATTTCTTTTATATTTTCAGATATCAATTCAATCCATTATTTAAAGTGGAACCAGTTATATTGTTTACACACAGTATGGTTTATTCATGCATTATCTGCGTATTCATAGACACAGGGTACACCTATTTGTACCCTCAATAGTAATTTATACGTCTACAAAATATTGCTAGAGAAATGGTGGAAGAAATACTCATGTCACCTGATCTACATATACATTTTATCACAATAATATTCTGGACACAAAATGCAAAGGTCACACTTATGATTTTACCAAAGCCTAAATAAAAAGTGAGCATGGATTAATAAAAACATCCATGTCCTGGTTACCTAATGCTCTCAAAAGTCAATCCAATTTGTGACAACATTAGTTTCTGCCTAAGATTATATATTCAGACTCAAACCTTTGAAAATGTCTAAACAAATTACACACTTTATACTTTTACTGACTTCCTAATGTCTCTATTTATATCTGCTTTCCTACATATTTTCCCCAATTCGTCATTGTGACTGACTCTTCACATGTGCTGACATTTACATTCACTCTCTACCTGAAACCTTATTTGTAAAGAACTTTTGGTACAAATCCTATACTCACTCTTCTTTCTAAACCTACTGACTATCTTGCTAATCCTACAGACTATCCCTTTTTTATTGGATATTCTGTATGTTATTCAATCATCCAGTGTATAAGGTCCTATTTCTTTGTATATCGATTTATCTGAGACATCTGTGCAGAATATAATTCAAAGCAAAGTATGCTACTCAAGGGCCCAATGTCCTACTTGGCTTCAAGTCTTCCCTAGATTTCTGTTTCCATACTTATATTTCACCTATATATTCTTGTAAATATCTCAGGTTCCCAATATCATTATTCATCCAGCGGAATGATTCCTAACCCAAATAGAACATGATATTAACACTAACCATACACTGTTCCCTCAATCTAACTTTACAGCAGTGCAGGGATAGAGTTGGTCTTACAATACAGGAATATAGGGGATCTTCCACCTGCTGAGAATCTCAAAGATCCATGCAGAAATTATCCCTGAAGAAGATATAGAATGCTATGAAGGACCTGAGAGAGCAAAAGTCATTTTCCATGGCAAACAACCTGGTCAGGATGAAGAGATGTGTCTGAATAAGCCTCTCGTATTTTAATGTAGACAAAATGGACCAAACCAAGCCTGTGTGGAGATCTCTCCCCCAGTACCTATGGTTGATATACCATTCTAACTTGTGAAAGTGTCACAGGAAGTAGGGGCAGCCTCCATCTCATGGGACCCTAGGAAGAAACAGTTAGGACAAAGTGTTTACCAAGGCTGTGAGCTCATTCAGTTCATGAAGGAAGTGATCTACCTCACTTCTTTGTGATGGAACTCTCTGAACTTGGGATCCCGGAAACCAGGCACCCAGGGCCAGGCTCAGTAACAGTCACAGAGATCTCACTTGTTTGGATTTATCATGGAAAGAGTCAGTCTTTCTTGGTACCTACAGATGTGAAGATGGCCAAATTCCAGAAAAAATCTGAAGAGGTGTCTTTCCTGAGAAAGCAGGTAGTGGCAGCTCAAAGCTGGCTCCTGACAACTTCACAGAGTGGGCCAAGGAGTCCAGATTTGAGAACAGACAGGCCATTTCGGGTAAACAAAGAATGGCTCACCAGGCAGAGGACACTCCGGTTAGTAACAGACCTTCTTGGGGGAAGGAGGTGCATTTGTGGGAATAAGTGTGGGTTTGTGGTTTTTTCTCATGTTCTGAGAATAGGTAGGAAAGTTGGTTTGTTTGGTTTGGAGTGGACTGTTTCTGTTAAGTCATTTGACAAGGCAAGTGTTTCTATGTCTGTGTATCCCACTGTGTCCGTGGGTGTAGACATCACAAAAGAAAATTCATCAATGGATGTGTCCTGTCTAGGAGAAAGCTTCCCAACATTCACGCTGCCCAATTTATAAAAGGACAGAGGATTGCCTTATTTGTGGGCAAGACCTGCAATCTTCCTAAGTTCCTGTTTTCTTCCTGAATTCTGGCCACTCTCCAGAATAGGCTCATGATTTTGTGACCAAGATAGGTACCACCTCCAAGCTCTGTGACTTGGACATGTACTGGATAGCTGAAGGGAATGGCGAGAATCTCAGAAAACTCAGATATCAGTGTTACCAGGAAAGTCTCAGTGGAGAAACCCTGCTTTGGGACTTTTGCTTACCTATTGTTCTATAGCACTGAATGTCAGGAAGGTCTTTGCCTAAGGCCACCCCGTTGTGAAGCCTGAATAAAACAGTTCTCTAATGTAAATGAAAGGGCATCACCTGTCCCTCTTTGAGTAATTGATTTCAAAAGGGATGTGTCTGAATCAGCCTGTTGGCCCTGTGTGAGGCTGTGGCTTAGATTCTCAGCACCTGATGGATCTGAAGAAAGATGCCATGTGTGCATCCAAAACCAAAATGGCCAAAAGAGCATTCATTATGGATAAAGTCTCTCCCTTCCTCTGTAAGTTTCCTAACCTCCATAAGGTGAGAATAGGAATCCTTTGGGTCAAATGAGTTTTTCAAAGCCCTTCAGAGTCTAGCCCATTGGTGCTTGGGTTTTCTCATGACCCCAATCCACATAAAGAATCTAATCCCCACAGTCAGTAGGCCTCAAATTGGAGAAGTGGAACAGTAATAATGGTAGGCCTATTTGATCACTCCTGGTTCACAGGAAGTGTTTCCAGGCCACCCTGACTTTAGGCAAATGACTGGCAAGGGAGCTTATTTTGGACACTGTCTTGTCCAGCGCCCCTCATAGAAACCTCCAACTAGAGGTTATGATGAGTGTCTATGTGGAAAAGATGAGGGCCATATGGGAGTGTTTTCATTTAATTTTTGGTCATTTGTGTGACGATTGGAAGAAATCACTGGGTCCACCTGGGCTTGAACTCTGGTGTGAATCCCCATAGAGACTGAGTTCTGGAACTGACCTCAGAGAAGTATTGCCATGAGTTTTGTTGGGATTTTAGGAGGCCACGCATGAGAGTAGCCCTTATAAACTTAGATCAAGGCCACAGAGCACTGGGAATCTCAGCCAAGATAATCCATGATTTTCTTCTTAAAGTCTTGGCAGCCATAGTTGAGAGTCAAAACACACATGTACCTCACATTGTAGACTTCAATTGGACTGGCTTCATGTGACCTTTTGTCCACTCTTTGGGAAGCCTTGCCTATGAGAGTTCTCCAGAGTTTCATTGAAATGAGCTTCCTCAACATTTAATGGTTTTTGAAACCCACAGTTCCTCCAACTTCATCCTCGAAAAATGGCTAGATAAACACCATGAAATTTTTAAAATTCCCATGACCAGGTGGCACTGGAGAATCTTTGGATGCCCTATTGCTGATCATGAGTGTATCAGAAAGTGCCTAGACTGACTGGGTTTCATGAAAATTGTGTAGAACAGAGATGCCAGTAAGTTGGAGCCTGCAAATTAGTGGGCCTAGAGCAGTGGTGTGAAGGTGTGTGATAAAACATGTGTGGTGGGGCCATGTGGATCTGTCATTGGCTTCCAAATGGCTTGTGACTGACATAGTACAGCCAGCAGAACCTTTCATGTAAAAGCATCTTTTTATATAGGGAGATTTCAAGGCAATGTTCAGAATCAGGTTGCTATGGACAAAGGGGCAACCCATGTGGGATAGAATCCTGGTTGGTGAATTCACATGCAGACCGTGACCTCCACATATGACAGAACTCCCTCCAGCACTGTGTCCCAGTTGATCTCCTTGTATTTCATGAAGAAAATACCAAAGTCCCAGTGCAGCAGCAAGAACCACCATGAAAAGTGGAGGAGGACCAAATGGCTTCACAGTTCACACGGTGAGTCACTTAGCTCCCAGTGGCCATAGTTTAACTACAAAGAGAGTATTTGCACTGCTGCCTCATGTTCATTGGAAAATTAGAAACAATGTCCTCCAGGTCACATAGATGCAGACCCAGCTTTGATGGTCTCACTAGAAAGTAAGCTAAAGCTACTGACAACAACATATATTTCAAGTGCCCAACCTCAGAGGCAGTTTATCAAGAAGTCTTTAGGCCAGCAGAGCTCCATGTTTGTGGAGTGTTTACCGTGTGCCTTACCTTTGGAAACTGCTCTATCACTTCCAAGGTTGTAAGCTCCTGAGTATATTCCATTCCACATATGCATTCACAGATTTTCTAACTCTTCTCCTCTAATTGTGTCTTGCTTGGGGCGAAGTTAATGTCAAGGCATTGTTGTGGATGAGAGTGGGAAGATTTTTGTGTAGCACATATATGCATACACATTGGATTCATTTTCCAATTTTCCATTTGAAATACTTAATCCCTGACAGTAACTCATAAACTACTAGACTTTGACTGCTAATCCTAATATGATGGAGAAAACCAACCCAAACAGAATAGAAATACAAGCAGTTCAAAGGAGGCATGGTGTATAGTTGGACTTGCCATTTGCATTATGAAGGGTAGGTGTTATAAATCTAGTTAATTTTTAATTGAAATAGTTCTCCTTGTGTTTTTAAAGTTAATAAATATATAAATTCCTGTCTCCCTTTCTCTGTAGCTTATTCAGAACATGTATTTTTATATGCACATATAGAATCTTACCTGGTATCACATGTACATTATTGTGAGGTGGCTGACTTGGCAGATACAAATTATGAGAAGAGATCACTCCTCCTAAACCCTGTTGGATCTTAAAATTCAACCTATGGGTGAGCTTCCTAGTTGAACAACATTAAACATAAATCCATGTTCAGTAAAAGAAATATTTTTGCATCTGTGGATGATATATATTTCATGATAAATTTCGATTGGCATATATATTGGTAATTTAATGTCTCTGTGTGTGTTTTTTCAAAATATGAAATATATGTGTCTTATATACACTCCCTAAATTCATTCATGTTCATGTATATGGATTTATAATCATCTATTCACAAGATTATTCTCAGAAATATTCATCCACCTGAAATACATATTTGTTTCCAGTACTGAAAACTAACTTCAGTTAATGTTGCATACAAATACTAATATTTGTACAGTAACTGACCCAGTTTAACATCAATGCAAGTAGACTACTATGGGACATGATGTGTATTTTGACGTTCATTTTTATTCAACACTGGTACATTACTATTTCTTCAATTTATGCACATCATAGGATATATATTTCATCCACAAGTTAGCAAACTTATAGGCATTTGTTTCACTTTCAAAAACTTCCTGCTTCAGAACACATGGATTCCTCCAGTTTTCTTGTCTGGTCTTTTCATGAGACTTTTTTCCAAACACTTTATTTCCAACTTCCATAATCAGTTTTGAAGCAAAACTCACACACTCTTTATGATAAACCATAATCCTAATATAACGTTTAGATGTATAACTGGTTGGAATGAATGTATGTGTATCAATATAAGATTTCCTGTATATTTTCAGATATCAATTGAATCCATTATTAAATTTGGAACCCATTATATTATTTATTCACAGTATTGTCTATTCATGCATTATCTCTATATTCATATCACAGGGTACACCTATTTGTACCCCCAATATTAATTTGTACATTTGGACACAGAAGCAATGGTCACACTTATTATTTTACCAATGTAAATGTCAGGCGAGCATCGGAGGAAGAGACTACCAGGGACTGTCTAATGCAACAGCCAAAAGTTTATGGGGGTCCAGCATGCTGGGGCTCAGAGCTCCCTTGAATAGAGCAGAGAGCCCTGAGAACAGCTTAAGCAGAGCTTATATACTTTCCTTGGAGAGGGCAGGGAGGGAAGATTATTGATGGGTCAGGGCGAGTGGGCAGTTTGCGTGCAAATGGGTGAGGGAGTACATTCTGCAGTTTTGCAGTTGGTACAGCACATTCAGGGAACAAGATTAGCAAACAGTTCTCAAGATATCAACAGTGTTTTGTTAAGAATACCGTAAAAGTGGAAGTGACAATTACCTACTTTATTTACCTTTCATTCCCCACTTTCTTTTGGTTACATTAAATCATAATAGTGATCATTGGGGATGTCACATTTTATGTCTGCTAGTGTGGTATATTGATTTCTGATTACCATAAGTTTAACTTGTCCAATTTGAGCTTGGAGAAAGGAAACTACACGGTTGAGCAAACAGGGTCCTTCAGTTAGCAAAAATGTGAGGATTATTAATGGATCGGCCAGGGCTGATAAAAGCGTAGTTAACCAGGGGGACTCTGTGAACCAAGACTCAAACCACCCTTTTTGGGCCTCTCTCTCTTGTTGATGCTCTTCAATGCATCTTCTTAATTTAATCATAGATTCTTTTACAACTCCAGTATGGTAGGCATAATAACAACATTCTTCCCTCAATGCAGGACAATGGCCCCTTCTCTCATGAAGAGGAGGTCGAACCCTCGCCTGTTCTGTAAAACAACTTCAGAGAGAGAGGTTAAAGATTCTTGTAAAGCTGTGATGGTGGTTTTTTAATATCTTTAAGTTTTGGTCTATTGCTGCTTCTAATTGGGTCATTTGTTGTGTCCCATGGATTAGGGCAGTGGTTCCTGTGCCCTCCTCTGCAGCAACTACTATTCCTCATAGGATGGCTAAAGTGAAGGATACAGGTTGCGAGCGGAACCAGGTTGTATGCTCCCCTATTTGAAATTTAAATGATCCTGCCTCATGATAGAGCACTCGGAGAAACATCTGCACCATTACATAATTAATTACATCTGTTGATAATTTTATGAGTAAACAATGTTTAAGTATATAGAATTATACTGTTGTAGGTATGGACAAGGCAAGGCACCTAAGATAGCACCGAAGACAGGGAAACAGTCCTATTTGGTTGCAACCGGATATAGAGGGCATTGCTTCTGTTGTAATCAATTAATCCCCTGAATCCCAAGTTTAGGTAGTTTCAGAATTTTGTACCCAACATGTAAGGGAAAAGACTCAGAAATTCACAGTCTGCAGAAGTTCACAAAAAGCAGTTTTCGGTTCTGTTTGTTTTTTCTCTTCTCTGGGAAAGATAACATTTTAAGGACACCTGGGAGGGGGAGAGCTTTTTTCTTCTCTTTTATATTCTCCCTGCCAGCTGTTACCATGGAGCCCAGTTCGTAACTTCTTTATCTTGGAAATGTAGCCATCTCTGGAAGCCTCAGCTCAAGGCCAGAGGCCTTCTTCACATATTTTGTGAAAAACTAGTAAGGGGGTGTCTAGCTTAGAAGTGCTGATTTTTCCAGCCAGTGGCCAAGTATAACAGAGCAACACGAAAAGAGAAAGTTTATCTACACTGAACTCTTTTATAGGGACTTTGTTGCTGAAAGTCCTAAAGTCAGTCACGATGAAGACTTCTGGAGAAGGCCATTTAAGATTTTTCTGTGGGCCTGGTACAGAGGGAAAGACGGGGAAGGCGGGGGGTGAGAGCAGTTCTGTGGTTCTGAGAATGAGGAAAAGAGATATAAAAGAATAATGGGAAAAGGGTTTGGGATTTTCCTGGCAACAAAACTTGAGCAGTAGAACAGGTAGAGCAGATGGGAAGACGTGAGTGAGTATCCCAAAAAGCCTGTGAGGGACTTTAAATTCTTAGTAACCTGTTTTTAGTGATGACAAAGCAACTTTAAAGGCCATTTTTATTACATCTTGGATAGGCGTCTGAGGGCACTCCTCAGCTGGTTTGAGCTTTGGGTTAGCTGGTAAGAGGACCTGATGGGACCCGGTGTGGGCACTGACAGGAGAAGAGAGGAGTGAGTGGGTGGAAGGGTACCTCAGTGCCTGCTACCTCAGCAAGGGGGCAATGGTCTGAGAACCAGCGGAGGTTTGGGTTTTTATCTAGTAATTGGAGGGGAGAAATCAGGTTGTTGATGTGAGAGTGACAGCAGAGAGTCTGGAGCAGAAGGATCTATTGGAGAAACATAGTTCATGATGTGAGCAAAGGAGGGAAAAGGCCTACACATAGGGAAATTTTCTTCCATTTTTTTTAGCACTTGCCGAAGTTGAAAAAGTCACACAGAATTTGAGGATCTAGACACCCCTCTGGGGGCCATCGGTTTTGGTTGTCTAATTGGTAATATGGCCAATGCTGTGAACTGAATTTGATGAGGAGTTTGGGTTCCACCAGGCAGCCCCTGTATGCTCACATCCCCATGACTTACGGAAGAAGACGGCTTTTCCCCCACACAGCCGTGGTTGTTTGTGGCTTTGATAGTCCACCGGGCAAACATAGTAATCTAGGCTAGCCAACCTGCATCAGGCTTGCGTGTCCCTACATCCATAATGTTTGTTTCCATTATCTATGGTACGGAAGAAATTTAATGGAATTTTAGTGGGATCCTCTTCATCAGAGATATCCCAATTGGAAAGACGTATACCCAGCTGACAAATATCTGGGTGGAGAGATGGCCACCAGGTCCCTAAGGGGGCTGTATGCGAGACAGACCATACTTCTTGTCTAATAGGATTTGTGATCAGCCATCACTGCTGAATGGGCTGATGATGGTTAGGACTAGTGGTGGCCAAGGGGATAGTCTATAGCCTTATCCACATGGCGAATATGCAATTTGAAAGGGTTACCAGTCTTTTCCACTTTCAAGCCAGAGTCTGGACAGGGCGCAAGATTCAGATGAGAATTAGGATCCAGGAAGTGATTCCGTCTACCTTTACCACTGTAGGTTTTATAAGTAGCACCTGGTATGGTCCTGTTCAGCGGAGTTCCAGGGATGACACCTGATGTCATCTTATGTAGACGAAGTCTCTTATTTGATATTGATGTGGAGTCTCCTCTTCACCAGGTTGGTAGGCAGTGGCCAGCTGTTTTGACAGGTATCGCTGAGTTCTTTCAAGAGCTTTAAGTTTGTCAAGCAAGGGGGTGTGGAAGGGATCGGTAGGTCTTAGAGTTGGGGTTAGGTCCTTACTGGAGGAGGGGCCCCATAGAGAATTTCATAGGAGGTGAGGTTACACAAAGAAACAGAGGGAGTATTTCTTGCATGAAACAGTGCATAAGGCAGGAGCATAGTCCAATCTTTGATGCCCTCTCTAAGCTTAATTTCGTTAAGGTCTCTTTAATGGTTCTATTAATTTTTTTTTAACCTGTCCTGAGCTCTGGGGTCTATAAGCACAATGTAACTTCCAATTTATCCCCAGGGTCCTGGCTAACCCCTTACTTACCTGGGCCATGAACGCCGGTCCATTATCAGACCCTATTACCTTAGGTAGGCCGTATCATGGAAAAATATTTTTCAGGATTTTTTACCACCATTTGTGCCTTTTTTTTGTGGGGAAGGGTTCAATCCATCCTGAAAATATATCTACAAACACTAGGAGATATTGAAGTCCATACCTTGCTGGCTTAATTTCAGTAAAGTCCACTTCCCAGAATTGTCCTGGTCTGGTTGCTCATAGGTGCTTTCCTGCAGGAAGCTTGGAAGGGTAAGCATTAACCTATTGACAGAACGGACAGGGTTTTGTTACCCGTTCAGTTATGTCCTTTCGCTGTGAGTCGGTTAGTGGAAAACTCTGTTCTTGATCCTTCAGGAATGCCTGCAGTTTCTTTGAACCAAGGTGTGTGAATTGATGTACATTTTTAACGTAGTGTAGGGCTTTCTGAAATTGCAGGCTTGGCTCAGTGAAGTTGAGGAGTTCAGTGCCAGTGTCGTTAGATGTTATCAAAAGCTTGCTGGTGCTCAGGGGTCCATTGGAATTGGGCATCTCCCTTTAACAGCGCGTATAAAGGAGAAGTTAAGGACGCAAACACATGAATTCATAACCTGCAAAACCCAGTAGTCCCAAGAAACTCTCTGTGTTGTCTGCTGCTGGGGGGGGGTATCTGCACAACCGTTTGTTTTCTGGGCTCAGTGAGCCATCGTTTACCACCCCTAAGGGAATACCCCAGGAAGACTACTTATTGCTGGCAAATTTGGGGTTTTTTTGAAGAAGCTCTATAACCGAGTTGAGCAAGCTTATATAATAGTGCTTGGTTCCCAGACTCACAGTTTTCCTTGGTGTTGGCTGCAATAGCAGGTCATCCACGTATTGAAGCTGGGTGACTTCGGGGTGCATAGTTCTGATGTTGTTGACATCTCTGCGGAGGGCTTCATCAAAGAGAGTGGGAGAGTTTTTGAACCCATGTGGGAGTCTAGTCCATGTTAGTTTACCATACGTTCCGGTTTCTGGGTCTACCCACTCAAAAGCAAACAGCAACTGACTGTCTTTATGCAGAGGCATGCAATAGATAGCATCTTTATGTCCATACCATTTCTACTCAGGGTTCAGAGTGATAAGCAGATTGTACGAATTATTTACCGTGGGGTGAATGTCCTGCACTCTGTTGTTGATCTCTCTTAGGTCTTGAACGGGGGATAGTCCCTAGTTCCTGGATTTTTTACTGGTAGCAGGGGAGTGTTCCAGGCCGATTGACAGGGCCTTAGGACCCTAAGGCCAGATATTTCTGAATATGGGGCCTTATTCCATCTTTAGCTTTTTTGCTCAGAGGATGTTGTTTGACATTGATTGGGGAGGCTGAGGTTTTTAACTCCACTGTTCTTGGAGGTTGTTTCATGGCTAGGCCTAACCCAACAATTTTGCCCAGGCATCTGGGTAATCTGTTATCCATTTCTGGGGTAGCTTGCCTGTTTGATCAGTCTTGGGGTGTGTGAAAAGTGGATGTTCATCTTCGACTGACATTTATAAAGCCATGACTATAGGAGTTTTTAATGAAGGATTTAGAAATTTCATTTTGGGGCCTTCGGGGTTAAAAGTTGTTTTGGCCCAGAGCTTACTGAGCGGATCTCTGCCCATCAATGGGGCCAGGCATTTTGGGATTACTAGAAAGGAATGTTGGATTTTTCCTTTCCCCATGTCCATGGTCCTCTTAGTTGTCTAAGTCTGATATTTACTGCTGTTAGCCCTTTGAACTAGAGACCTTTTATTTGATAGAGTGTCCAGTGGGGCCTTAAGGGCTGAGTATACTGCTGCTGTATCCACTTCAAAGTTTATGGGGTCCCCTTCACTTCAAAAGTTACCCTGAGCTCGGGGAAGGGATCTGAGCCCCAACATTCTTAGTCAACCTCCAGAGTCAGAAAGGCTGTCTGGCGTGGCTGTCTCTTTCTAGGGCACTCTTTGGCTCAGTGTCCTTTTTCTTTACAGTAGGCACATTGATCTGAGGCCAAGGGTGGCCTCTGGCGGGGACCCAGGTATCGCTTCTTGTCTCCCTGTTTCTTAATTTCTGGCCTATTAATTGTTGTGACCAGGACCTTAGTTAATACCTTAATCTGTCTTTGTCATCTCTCATCCTCCCTTTGCTCCCTTTCATTCTCTCTGTTTCTCTCTTATAGGATACTTTCTCGGCTACTCTGACTAAATCTCTCAAAGTCATATCTTGTAATCCATCTAAGTATTGTAACTTTCTTTTAATATCCAGATCAGCTTGCCCAATGAAGGCCATCATGACATATGCCTTTTGATCCTCTGCCTGAAGATCGAAAGGAGTATATCTCCTATATGCCTCCATAATTCTCTCTAGAAACATAGAGGGATATTCATCAGGCCCTTGAATAATCTCTCTTACCTTGGCCAAATTATTTGGTTGCCTAGCGGCCGGTTGGAAACCCACTATTAGGGCCCGGCAATAAGTGGACAGATGCTCCCTACCTTCAAAGGTGTCGGGGTCCCAGTTGGGTCAGTTCAAGGGGAAGCCGGCTTTGATTATGTTGGGAAGTTGTGTTGGTCACCCATCTGGTCCGAGGATATTTTTTTTCTAGCTTCCAGGAAGTTTCTCTCTCGTTCCTCTGTCATGAAGAGAATCCATAGGATTTGTTGGCAGTCATCCCAAGTAGGCAGGTGTGAAAACGCCAGGGAGTTCTTTGAGTTCTTTTAGCCAGGCCAGCTTCCTCCAGGGAAGGAGGGGCTGTGTGTGTGACAAGGGGGAGTCATCTGGTGGGCGCTGGGCTGGCCTAGCTTCCTCCAATGGCGGAGAGGCTGAGTCAGCAGCAAGGGAATCGCTTAGAGGTTGTTGGGGGTTGGTGGACGAGGGCAGCAGATAAGAAGGGGAGGAGAGTCCAGTAGAGTCTTGAGACTCAGGGAGAACAGAGGGTGGAGGAAGAGGAGCAGAGGGTTTGAGAGATAGAATCATGGTGGTAGGAGTAGAAGCGGGGGCAGAGACAAGGAAAAGCTTCACCCATGGAGGAGGAGATTTGCAGAGGTCCTGCAAAGTTAAGATATATGGCTGTTGATCTGGATGTCAATGTGGCCCCGGTTGAAAGACAAAATCTCTGACTTTTCAAATTAGAGGGAAGTAGATGTTTCTAGGGGCTATCCAACTCCAAAGGTGGGTCATTCTGAGGCACAGAGGGTCTGCCAGGTCCAGCGATTTACTGAAAAAGAAAGATTCTGGGCCCTTAAGCAGACTTTGGTCCAGTGATCAAGGGTCAGGAAGAGAGGTGTTGAAGTTCTCTTTCCCAAAATGAGAGATACACAAACAGTGAAAGCAACGACACACTACACTGACAAGACAAGACAATAAAGACAGGCAATGGACGTCCAATACTGGGGCCAGGACTGAGTAGCCGGCAAAACCTGATGGGCTGGCAATACCGAATCTGAAGCAAAATATCACTGAGTCAAGGAGTCTATTGTTCCTCGATTTCCTGAGTCCTCTGGGGCATCCCCCAGGGACGTGGCCTGTGGCTCTGTGACACGTATGTCAGCCTCTGTCAGAGAGAGCTCACGCTCATCACCGATAGCCATTTTGCCAAGCCCTAACCTGAAACCTAAAACCAAAAAGAGTTCCCTTAGTTACCCTGAAAGGAGCCCCTTGGGGATCTTTCATCCGCCGCTGACGGATCTTGCTGGTGCCTCCAGATGTAAAGGTCTGGCAAGCATCGGAGGAAGAGACCACCAAGAGAATGTCTTATGCAACAGTAAATGGTTTATTATGGGTCCAGCATTCTGGGGCTCAGAGCTCACTTGAATAGAGCAGAGAGCAATGAGAACAGCTTAAGCAGAGCTTATATGCTTTCCTTGGAGAGGGCAGGGAGGGAAGTTTATTGATGGGTCAGGGCAAGTGGGTGGTTTGCGTGCAAATGGGTGAGAGTATATATTTGCAGTTTGGCAGTTGGGGACAGCACATTCTGGAAACAAGATTAGCAAACAGTCCTCAAGACTTCAAAAGTGTTTTGTTAAGCATACAGAAAAATAGTAAGTAACAAGTACCTATTTTATTAACCTTTCACCAAAGCCTAAATGGAAAGTGAGCATGGATTACTAAACACATCCATGTCCAGGTTGCCTAATGCTCTCAAATCAATCCTATTGGTGACTACATATTTGTTTCTTCTTAAGATAATATATTCAACCTCAACCCTGTTGAAAATGACTAATCCTATCACTCACTTTATATTTTGACTGATTTCCTAATGTCTCTATTGATATCTGCTTTCCTACATATTTTCCCCAGTTCATCATTGTGACTGACTCTTCACATGTGCTGACATTTACATTCACTCTCTATCCTAAACCCTATTGCTAAAGAACTTTTGGTCCAAATCCTATATCACTCTTTTTTCTAACATACCGACTATCTTCCTAATCCTAAAGACTATACCTTTTTGACTGGATGATCTCTTCGACAATCAATCATACAAGGTACAAGGTCCTATGCCATTGTATATTGATTTATCTGAGACATCTTTGCAGAACATAATTCAAAGCTAAGTATCCCAATCAACAGCCCAATGCCCTTCCTGGATTCAAATCTTATCTAGATTTCTGTTTTCAAACTTATATTTTGCCAATATATTCTTGTAAATATCGCAAGTTCCCAATACCATTATTCATTAAGCAGAATGATTCCTAACTCAAATCAAACATGTTATTAAGCCTAACCATACATTGTTCCCTCAAACTAACTTTACAGAAGAGCCGAGACAGCGTTTGTCTTACAATACAGTAATGTAGGGGATCTTCCACCTGCTGAGAACATCAAAGGACCATGCAGAAATTATACCCTGAAGAAGTTGCAGGCAGCAATGAAGGACCTAAGAGGGAAAAAGTCATATTCCATGGCAAACAACCGGGTCAGTATGAAGGGATGTGTCTGAATCAGCCTCTCCTTTCTTAATGTAGAGAACTGATCAAACCATGCCTGTGTGGAGAGCTGTTTCCAGGTGCCTATGGTTGATATACCATTCTAACTTGTGAAAGTGTCAAAGGAAGTAGGGGCAGCCTCCATTTAATGGGACCTTTCGAAGCAACTGTTAGGACAAAGTGGTGGCCAAGGTAGTGACCTCATTCAGTTCCTGAAAGAAGTGACCTCACCTCTCTTCCTTGGTGATCAAAAACTTTAAAATTGTGATGCAGGAAGCCAGGCACCCAGAGCCAGTCCCAGTCCCAGTCCCAGTGGTCTCACTTGTTTGGATTTACCAAGGACAGAGTCAGTCTTCCTTGGTACTGACTGATATGAGGATTGTCAAATGGCACAAGAGCTCTGAAGAGGGGCCTTTCCTGAGAAAGCAGGTATTGGTTCACCGCTGGCTCCTGACAACTTCACAGAGTTGGCCACGGAGACCAGATCTGAGAAAGGACAGGCCATTTCAGGGGAAAATAGTATGGCCCACCAGTTAGAGGACAAGCCGGATAGTCACAGACCTACTTGGGTTAAGGAGGTGCCTTTGTGGGTGTGGAGTGAGTTTGTGCTTTTCTCTCATGTTCTGAGAATAGGTAGGAAAGGCTGTTTGTTTGGGTTGGAGTGGACTGTTTCTAGTAAGTCGTTTGACAAGGCTAGTGTTTCTATGTCTGAGTATCCCACTGTGTCCGTGGTTGTAGACATTAGAAAAGAGAAGGCATCAAAGGATGTGTCCTGTTTAGTAGAAAACTTCCCAGCATTCATCCTGCCTAATTGAAGAATGGACTGTGGTTTGCCTTATGGATGGGCAACACCTACTAAATTCCTAAGTTTCTGTTTTCTTCCTGAATTCTGGCCACTCTCCAAAATAGGCTCATGATTTTGTTTCCAAGATATGTACCACCTCCAAGCTCTGAGACATGTCCATATATTTGATAGCTGTAGAGAATGGGAACATCTTAGAAAACTCAGATATCAGTGTGACCAGTAAATTCTCAGTGGAGAAACCCTGCTTTGGTTCATTTGCTTACCTATGGTTCTGTTGTCCTGAATGTCAGGAAGGTCTTTGCCTCAGGCCACCCCTTTGTGAAGCCTGAAGTAAACAATTTTCAAATGGAAATGAATGGGCATCACCTGTGGTTCTTTGCTTAATTGCTTGTAAATGGATGTGTCTAAATCAGCCTCTTGGCCCTATATGAGGTTGTGGCTTAGATTCTCAGCACATGATGGATCTAAAGATAGATTCCATGTGTGCAATCAAAACCAAAATGGCCAAAAATCTGTCATTGTTGATGAGTCTCTTGCCTTCCTCTGTTAGGATTCTGACCTCTATCAAGTGAGAATAGGGATCCTTTAGGTCAAATGAGTTCTTTAAAGAACTGCAGAGGTGCTTGTGTTTTCTTGTGACTCCAAATCACTTAAAGAATCTATCCCTGAGAGTCAGTAGGCCTCAAATTGGAGAAGCAGAGCAGTATTTATGGCAGGCCTATTGGATCACTCCAGGTTCACAGGAAGGGTGACCATGCCACCCTGACTTTAGGCAAATGAGGGGCAAGGAAGATTATTTTGGACACTCTCTTGGGATGCGTCCCACATGAAAAACTCCAGCCAGATGTAATGATGAGTGTCTATATGGAAGAAGTTAAGGACCATGTGGGAGTGTTTTGGTTTTAATTGTAGTCATTCGTGTGGCAGTTGGAAGAGATGACTGGATCACCTGGGCTTGAACTCTGGTGTCATTCCCCTTAAACACTGAGTTCTGGATCAATCATCAAAGAAGTATTGCCATGAATTGTGTTGGGAATTTAGGAGGCCACACATGAGAGTCTCCGTTGGAAACTGAGATCTAGTCCTAGGGTGGCTTTCCACAGAGCACTGGGAATCTCAGCCAGGATATCACATTATTTTATTCTGAAAGACTTGGAAGCCATATTTGCTAGTCAAAACACACATGGACCTCAATTGTAGACCTCGATGGGCCTGGATTCATGTGACCTTTAGGCCACTCTTTGGGAAGCCTTGCCTGTGAGAGTTCTCCAAACCTTTCATTGAAATGAGCTTCCTCACCATTGAATGATTCCTGAATGATTTGAAAGCCATAGTGCTTCCAACTTTATAATTGAAAATTGGCTAGATAAATACCATGAAATTTTTGAAATTCCAATGACCAGGTGGCAATGAAGAACCTTTGGATGTCCTGTTGCTGATCACGAGTGTACCAGACAGTGCCTTGATTGACTGGTTTTGATGAAAATGGTGTAGAACAGAGATCTCAGTAATTTGGATCCTGCTGAGTAGTGGGCCTAGAGCAGTAGTGAGCAAATGTGTGATAAAACATCTGAGGTGGGGCCATGTGGATCTGCCATTGGCTTCCAAATGGCTTGTGACTGACATGGTGCAGCCAGCAAACCCTTATATTTAAAGGCAACTTATAATATGGAGAGGTTTCAGGGCAATGTTCAGAATCAGGTTGCTATGGTCAAGGGGGCATCCTATGTGGTATACAAGCCCTGTTGGTGCATTCTCCTGCAGACCCTGATCCACCACACGTGACAGAACTCACTGCAGCACTGTGTCCCTGTTGAACTCCTTGTATTTCGTGAAGCAAATACCAAACTCCGAGTGCAGCAGGAAGAAACATTATGAAAAGTGGAGGATGATGAAATGGCTTTGCAGTCCACATGGGGAGACACTTAGCCCCCAGTGGCCACAGATTACCTACAAAGAGAGAATTCAGCACTGCTGCTTCATGTTTATTGGAAAATTATAAACCATGTCCTCCAGATCACAGAGATGAAGACCCAGCTTTGATGGTCTCACTAGAAAGGAAGCTAAAGCTCCTGACAAAAACATATATTTCAAGTGCCCAACCTAGAGGCAGTTTCTCCAGACGTCTTTAGGCAGGCAAATCTCCATGTTTGTAGACTTTTTACACTGTCCCTTACTTTTGAAAACTCCTCTACAATCTCCAAGGTGGTGAACCCTTAGCATTTTCAATTTCAGATATGTATTCAAAGATTTTCTAACTCTTCTCCTCTAATTGTGTCTTACTTGGGGTGAAGGTAATGTCAAGGCATTGTTCTGAATGAGAATCGGAAAATTTTTTTGTAGTACACATTTGCATACACATTGACCCATTTTCCAATTTTCCATTCGAAATACTGAATCCCTTACACTAACTCATACCCTACTAGACTCTGACTACTAATCCTAATATGATTGAGAAAAATACCCAAAAAGAATGAAAATACAAGCAGTTCAGAGGAAGCATGGTGTATAGTTGGACTTCCCTCTTGCATGATAAAGCGTCGGTTTTATAAATCTACTCAATTTTTAATTGAAATAGTCCTTCATGTGTTATTTTTAAAGAGAGAGTGAGAGAGGAGAGAGAGAATTCTATAATATTTATTTTTTAGTTATCGGCGGACACAACATCTTTGTTTGCACGTGGTGCTGAGAATCGAACCCATGCCGCACGCATGCCAGGCGAGCGCGCTACCACTTGAGGGACATCCCCAGCTCTCTCCATGCGTTTTTAAAGTAAACAAATATGTGAATTCCTGTCTCCCTTTCTCTGTAGCCTACTCAGCACATGTACTTTTTATATGCACATATAGATTCCTACTTGGTATCACACGTATATTTTTATGAGTTGGCTGACTTGGCAGAAACAAATTGTAAGAAGAGATCAGTCCACCTAAATGCTGTTGGAACTGAAAATTCAAACTATGGGTGAGCTTCCTATTAGAACAATATTATACATAAACCCATGTTTAGTAAAATAAATATTTTTGCATCTGTGGATGACATATATTACATGATGAATTACGATTGGCATATATATATTGATACTTTTTAATAAATTTTTGTGTTTTTTGTATATATATATATATATATATATATATATATACACTCTACAGATTTTATAAAATATGAAATATATGTGTCTTATATACACTCCGTAAATTCATTCATGTTCATGTATGTGGATTTATAATCAACTTTTCACAAGATTATTCTCAGAAATAATCATCTACCTGAAATACATATTTGTTTCCCAGTGCTGAAAACTAACTTCAATCAATGGTGCTTACAAATCCTAATATTTCTACAGTAACTGACCCAGTTTAACATCAATGCAAGTAGATTCCTAGGGGACATGATGTCTATTTTGACGTTCATATTAATTCAGCACTGGTACATTACTATTTCTTCAGTTTTTGCACATAATAAGATATATATTTCATTCAGAAGTTCACAAATTTATAGGAATTTGTTTCACTTTTAATCACTTCCTGCTTCAGAACACATGTATTCCTCCATGTTACTTGACTGGTCTTTTCATGAGACTTCTTTCCAAACACATTATTTTCGATTTCCATTATCAATTTTGAAGCTAAACCCACACACTCTTCAAGATAAACCATAACATTAATATTACCATTAGATGTATAAGTTGTTGGAATGAATGTGTGTATATCAATATAAGATTTCCTGTACATTTTCACATTTCAATTCAATCCATTATTAAAGTTGGAACCAGGTATGTTATTTATTCACAGTATGGTCTATTAATGCATTATCTCTATATTCATAGACACAGTGTACACCTCTTTGTTCCCCCAATACTAATTTATACCTCTTCAAAACATTGCTCCAAGAAATGGTAGAAGAAATATTAATGTCACCTTATCTCTCTCTATCTCTCTCTCTCTCTCTCTCTCTCTCTCTCTCTCTCTATATATATATATATATATATATATATATATATATATATATATATATATTTCTTTTTTTATCACAGTAATATTCTGGACACAAAAAACAAAGGTCACACTCATGATTGTATCAAAGCCTAAATGGAAAGTGAGCATGGATTACTAAAAACAACCATGTCCAGGTTGCCTAATGCTCTCAAATGTACATCCTATTGGTGACTACATATTTGTTTCTTTCTAAGATTATATATTCAACTTCAAGCCTGTTGAAAATGTCTAATCCTATCACACAGTTTATACTTTGCCTGATTTCCTTATATCTCTATTGATATCTGCTTTCCTACATATATTCCCCAGTTCATTATTGTTTCTGACACTTCACATATGCTGACATTTACATTCAATGTCTACCCGAGACCCTATTGCTAAAGAAATTTTGGTCTAAATCCTATACTCACTTTTATTTCTAAACCTACTGACTATCTTCCTAATCCTACTGACTATTGCTTTTTGACTTGATGTTCTCTTCGACAATTAATCATCCAAGGTATAAGGTCCTAAACCATTGTATTTCAATTTATCGGAGACATATATATGCAGAACATAATTCAAACCTAAGAATCCCACTCAAGGACCCAATGCCCTTCTGACTTCGAATCTTACCTAGATTTCTGTTTTCATACTTACATTTCACCTATATATTCTTGTAAATATCACAGGTTCCCAATACCATAATTCATGCGGCAGAGAGATTCCTAACCCAAATCAAACATGTTATTAACCCTAAACATTCACTGTTCCCTGAATCTAACTTTACAAAAGAGGAGGGACAGAGTTGGTCTTACAATACAGGAATGTAGGGGATCTTCCACCTTCTGAGAACATCAGAGGTCCATGCAGAAATGATCCCTGGAGAAGATGTAGGCAGCTATGAAGGACCTGAGAGAGGAAAAGTCATCTTTTATGGTAAACAACCTGGTCAGGATGAATGGATGTGTCTGAATCAACCTCTATCTTCTAAATGTAGAGAAGATGGACCAAGTCAGGCCTGTGTGGAGAGCTCTTCCCAGTGCCTATGGTTGATATACCATTCTAACTTGTGAAAGTGTGACAGAAAGTAGGGACAGACTCCATCTCATGGGACCCTTAGAAGTAACTGTTAGGACAAAGAGGTTGCCAAGGCAGTGACCTCATTCAGTTCCTGAAGGAAGTGACCTCACTTCACTTCCTTGGTGATGGAACTCTTTGAACTTGGGATCCAGGAAGAGAGGCACCCAGAGCCAGTCGCAGTCCCAGTCCCTGTGGTCTCACTTGTTTCAATTTACCAAGGACAGAGTCAGTCTTTCTTAGTACCAACAGATGTGAGGATGGCCAAATGCCAGGAAGGCTCTGAAGAAAGGCCTTTCCTGAGAAAGCGGGTATTGGTTCACCGCTGGCTCCTGACAACTGCACAGAGTTGGCCAAGGAGACCAGATTTGAGATACAACAGGCCATTTTGGGGGAATATAGTATGGCCCACCATTCAGAGGACACTACACAAAGGAGGTGCCTTTGTGGGTGTAGGTGTGTGTATGGTTTTTTCTCATTTTCTGAGAAGATGAAAGAAAGTCTGTTTGTTTGAATTGGCGTGGACTGTTTCTAGTAAATCCTTTGACAAGGCGAGTGCTTCTATGTCTGTGTATCCCACTCTGTCCGTGGTTGTAGACATTAGAAAAGAAAATGCATCAATGGATATGTCCTGTCTAGGAGAAAGCTTCACAACATTCATCCTGCCCGATTTATTAATGGACTGCGGCTTTCCTTATTGAAGGGCAACACCTGCTATCTTCCAAATTTCTGTTTACATCCTGAATTCTGGACACTCTCCAGAATTGCCTCATTGTTTTGTGTCCAAGATATGTACTACCTCCAAGCTATGTGATATGGCTATCTACTGGATAGCTGAAGGGAAAGGCGAGCATCTCAGAAAACTCAGATATCAGTGTGACCAGGAAAGTCTCAGTGGAGAAACCCTGCTCTTTGCCTTTTGTTTACCTATTGTTCTGTTGCCCTGAATTTCAGGAAGGTTTTTACCTCAGACCACTCCTTTGTGAATATCAATTCAATCCATTATTTAAAGTGGAACCAGCTGTACTATTTATTCACAGTATGGTCTATTCATGCATTATCTGTATATTCATAGACACAGGGTACAGCTTTTTGTACAACCAATACTTATGTATATGTCTTCAAAATATTACTCGCAGAAATGGTGAAAGAAATACTCATGTCACCTAATCTACATATACATTTTATCACAGTAATATTCTGCACACAAAATGCAAAGTTCACACTTATTATTGTACTAAAGCCTAAATGGAAAGTGAACATGGATTACTTCCATGTTCAGGTTGCCTAATGCTCTCAAATATCAATCCTATTGGTGACTGCATATTTGTTTCTTCCTAAGATTATATATTCAAAATCAACCCTGTTGAAAATATCTAATCATATCACTCACTTTATACTTTGCCTGATTTTGTAATATCTCTTTTTTTTAATGTTAGGATGAGCCAATTTAGTACTTTTTTTAATTTTTTTTTCATCTTTCATACATTTGATTCAAGTGAGTTATGTATTTCCATTTTTACCCCAAATACAGATTGCAGAATCACATCAGTTACACATTCACAATGTTTACATAATGCCATATTAGTGACTGTTGTATTCTCCTGACTTTCCTATCCCCTACTATCCCCCCTCCCCTCCCCTTTCATCTTCCCTCTCTACCTCATCTGTTGTTGTTCAGTTCACTCCCTTCCCCCCCCTTTCCCCTCACAACCTCGTATATGTGATTTCGTATAACAATGAGGGTTTCCTTCCGTTTCCATGCAATTTCCCTTCTCTCTCCCTTTCCCTCCCATCACTTGTCTCAGTTTAATGTTAATATTTCCTCATGCTCTTTCCCTCTGTTCAGTTCTTAGTTGCTCTCCTTGAATCGAAGAAGACATTTGGCATTTTTTTTTAAGGATTGGCTCGCTTCACTTAGCATAATCTGCTCTGATGCCATCCATTTCCCTGCAAATTCCATGATTTTGTCATTTTTTAGTGCTGCATAATACTCCACTGTGTATAGATGCCACATTTTTTTTTATCCTTTCATCTATTGAAGGGCATCTAGGTTGGTTCCACAGTCTGGCTATTGTGAATTGTGCTTCTATGATCATTGATGTGGCAGTATCCCTATAGCATGCTCTTTTATGGTCCTCAGGGAATAGTCCAAGGAGGGCGATAGCTGGGTCAAATGGTGGTTCCATTCCCAGCTTTCCCAGCAATCTCCATACTGCTTTCCATAATGGCCGCACCATTTTACAGTCCCACCAGCAATGTACAAGTGTACCCTTTTTCCCACATCCTCGCCAGCACTTATTATTGTTTGACATCCTAATGGCTGCCAATCTTACTGGAGTGAGATGGTATCTTAGGGTGGTTTTGATTTGCATTTCTCTGACTGCTAGAGAAGGTGAGAATTTTTTCATGTACTTATTAATTGATTGTATGTCTTCTTCTAAGAAGTGTCTGTTCAGGTCCTTGGCCCACTTGTTGATTTTGTAATATCTCTATTGATATCTGCTTTCCTACATATTTTCCCCTATTCATCATTGTGACTGACCCTTCAAGTGTGCTGATATTTACTTTCACACTTTAACCCAAACCCTATTTCTAAAGAACTTTTGTTCCAAATCCTATACTCACTCTTCTTTGTTAACCTACCGAATATCTATCTAATCCTACCGACTATCCCTTTTTGACTGGATGTTCTCTTCGAATTTTAATCATCCAAGGTAAAAGGTCCTATGCCATTGTATATTGATTTATCTGAGATATCTGTGCACAACGTAAATCAAAGCTAAGTATCCCAATGAAGGGCCCATTGCCCCTCTGGGCTTCAAAATTACCTAGACTTTCTTTTTTCATTTATATATTTCACCTCTATATTTTTTAAAATATCGCAGGTTCCCAATACCATTATTCATCCAGAAGAATGATTTCTAACCCAAATCAAACATTTTATTAACCCTAACAATACACTGTTCCCTCAATGTAAATTTAATGAAGAGCAGGGACAGAGTTTGTCTTACAATACAGGAATGTAGGAGATCTTTCACCTGTTGAGAACCACAAGTTCAATGCAGAAATGATCCCTGGAGAATATGTAGTCAGCTGTGGAGGACCTGAGAAAGCAAAAGTAATCTTCCATGGCAAAATACCTGGTCAGGATGACGGGATGTGTCTGAATCAGAACCTCTCTTCTCAATGTAGAGGAGATGGACCAAACCAGGCCTGTGTGGAGAGTTATTACCGGGTTCCTATGGTTGATATACCATTCTAACTTGTGAATATTTCACAGGAAGTAGGGGAAGCCTCCATCTAATGAGACACTTGGAAGCAACTGTTAGGATAAAGTGGTTGCCAAGGCAGTGACCTCATTCAGTTCCTGAAGGAAGTGACCTCACCTTACTCCCTTGGTGATGGAACTCTCTGAACTTGGGATCCTGGAAGCCAGGCACACAGAGCCAGTCCCAGTACCAGTCCCAGTGGGTTCACTTGTTTGGAATTACCAAGGACAGAGTCAGTCTTTCTTTGTACCTACTGATGTTAGAATGGCCAAAATCCAGGAGAGCTCTGAAGAGGGGCCTTTCCTGAAAAAGCAGGTAGTGGCCCACCGCTGGCTCCTGACAACTTCATTGAGTTGGCCAAGGAGACCATATCTGAGACAGGACAGGACCTTTCGGGGGAACATTGTGTGGCCCACTACTCAGAGGACACTCCATAGAGTCACAGACCTACTTAGGGTAAGGAGGTGCCTTTGTGGATGTGGTTGTGAGTTTGTGATTTTGTCTCATGTTGTGAGAATAGGAAGGAAAGGTGGTTTGTTTGGTTTGGAGTGAACTGTTTCTCGTAAGTCGTTTGAAAAGGCGAGTGTTTCTATGTCTGTGTATCCCATGGTGTCCGTGGTTGTAGACATTAGAAAAGAGAGTGAATCAATGGATTTGTCCTGTCTAGTAGAAAGCTTCCCATTTCATCCTGCCCAATTTATGAATGGATTGCGGCTTTACTTAAATATGGGCATAACCTACTACATTCCTAATTTCCAGGTTTCTTCATGAATTCTGTTCACTCTCCAGAATAGGCTCATGGTTTTGTGTCCAACATATGTACCACCTCCAAGCTCTGTGACATGGCCATGTACTGGATAGCTGAAGGGAATGGCGAGCATCTCAAAAAACTCAGATATCAGTGTGACCAGGAAAATCTCAGTGGAAAAAACCTGCTTTGGGCATTTTGCTTATATATTGTTCTGTTGAACTGAATGTCAGGAAGTTCTTGCTCTGGCCACCCCTTTGTGAAGCCTGAAGTAAACAGTTTTCAAATGGAAATGAATGGGCATCACCTGTGGCTCTTTGCTTAATTGCTTTGGAAAGGGATGTGTCTGAATTAGCATCTTGGCCATGTGTGAGGTTGTGGCTTAGATTCTCAGCACCAGATGGATCTAAAGAAAGATCCCATGTGTGCATCCAAAACCAAAATGGCAAATAGACCTGTCATTGTGGGTAAAGTCTCGCTATCCTCTGTTAGGTTCCTGACCACTATCAAGTGAGAATAGGGATCCTTTGTGTCAATTAAGTTCTTCAAAGCCCTGCAGAGGTGCTTGGGTTTTCTCATGACTCTAATTCACATAAAGAATCTATACCTCTAACTCAGTAGGCCTCAAATTGAAGAAGCGGTGCAGTATTAACGACATGCCTATTTGATCACTCCTGGTTCACAGGAAGTATGTCCAGGCCACCCTGACTTTAGGCAAATGAGGGGCAAGGGAGCTTATTTTGGACACTGTCTTGGACTGCGCCCCTCATGGAAACCTCCAGCCAGAGGTTATGATGAGTATCTATATGGAAACAGATGAGGGCCATGTGGGAGTGTTTTGGTTTTAATTGTGGTCATTGTGTGGCAGTTAAAGGAGATGCATGGGTCCACATGGGCTTGAACTCTGGTGTGATTACACTTAGAGAGTGCATTCTGGATCTGATCTCAGAGAATCTGTGCCATGAATTGTGTTGGGATTCTAGGAGGGCACGCATGAGAGTCTCCCTTGGAAACTGAGATCTAGGCCCAGGGTGGCTTTCCACAGAGCACTGGGAATTTCAGCCAGGATATCACATGATTTTTTTTTTTCTGAAAGACTTGGCAGGCACAGGTGACAGTCAAAACACACATGGACCTCACATTGTAGACCTCAATGGGCCTGATTTCATGTGAATTTTTGGCCACTCCCTGGGAAGTCTTGTCTCTAACAGTTCTCCAGAGGTTTCATTGAAATGAGGTTTCTCATCATTTAATGGTTCCTGTACGAATTGAAATCCACAGTGCCTCCAACTTCATCCGTGAAAAATGGCTAGATAAATACAATAAAATTATTGAAATTTCCATGACCAGGTTGCACTGGAGAAAATTTGGAAAACCGGTTGCTGATCATGAGTATACCAGACAGTGCCTTGATTGACTAAGTTTCATCAAAATGGTGTAGAACAGAGATGCCAGTAAATTGGAGCCTGCTGAGTAGTGGGCCTAGAGCAGTGGAGGGGGGGTGTGTGATAAAACATCTGTGGTGGGGCCATGTTGATCTTCCCTTGGCTTCCAAATGCCTTGTGACTGACATGGTGCAGCCAGCAGACCCTTATATGTAACGGCATCTTGTTATATAGAGAGGTTTCAGGGCAATGTTGAGAATTATGTTGCTATGGTCAAGGGGAAAAGCTATGTGGAATAGAAGCATTGTTGGTATATTCTCTTGCAGACCCTGACCGACCACACGTGACAGAACTCCCTCATGCACTGTGTCCCAGGTGATCTTTTTTGACTTCATAAGCAAATACCAAACTCCCCGCGCAGCAGCACGAAACACCAGGAAAAGTGGAGGATGACCAAATGGCTTCACAGTCCACATGCGGAGACACTTAGGCCCCAGTGGACACAGTTTACCTACATAGAGAGAATTCAGCACTGCTGCCTCATGTTCATTGGAAACATGAAACCATGTCCTCCAGGTCGCATAGATGCACACCCAGCTTTGATGGTCTCAGTACAAAGAAAGCTCCTTACGAAAACATATATTTCAAGTGCCCAACCTCAGAGGCAGTTTCTCAAGAAGTCTTTAGGGCAGCAGAGCTCCATGTTTGTGGAGTGCTTACCCTGTCCCATACTTTTGGAAACTCCTCTACGACCTCCAAGGTTGTGAACTCATGAGAATATTCATTTCCAGATATGTATTCACAGAATTTTTAACTCTTCTCCTCTAATTGTGTCTTACTTGGGACGAGGGTAATGTCTAGGCATTGTTCTGAATGAGAGTGGGAAGATTTTTGTGCAGCATATATTTGAAATACTGAATCCCTGACACTAACGCATTCCCTACTAGACTCTGACTACTAATCCTAATATGATGGAGAAACATAACCCAAAGAGAATAGAAATACAAGCATTTCAGAGGAGGCATGGTGTACAGTTGGACATGCCTTTTGAAATATATAGGGTAGGAGTTATAAATCTAGTCAATTTTTAATTGAAATAGTTCTACATGTGTTTTTAAAGTTAACAAATATATGAATTACTGTCTTCCTTTCTCAGTAGCCTATTCAGCACATGTGTTTTAATATGCACATATAGAATCCTACCTGGTGTCACACGTACATTCTCGTGAGGTGGCTGACATGGCACATACAAATTGTGAGAAGTGATCACTCCTCCTAAACACTGTTGGAACTGAAAATTCAACCCATGGGTGAGCTTCCTATTTCAACAAACTTATATAAAAATCCATATTCATTAAAATGAATATTTTTGGGAATGATGATGATATATATTTCATGATGAATTTCAATTGGCATATAAATTGCTATTTTTAATGTCTGTGATATATATATATAAAACATGTGTCTTATTATACACTCCCTAAATTCATTCATATTGATGTATTTGGATTTATAATCAACTTTTCACAAGAATATTCTCAGTAATATTCATCCACCTGAAATACATATTTGTTTCCTAGTACTGAAAACTAACTTCTTTGAATGGTGCAAACATATCCTAACATTTCTACAGTAACTGACCCTGTTTAACATCAATTCAAGTAGATTACTATGGGACATGATGTGTATTTTGATGTTCAATTTTATTCAACACTTCTACATTACTATTTATCCACTTTATGCACATCATAATATATATATTTCATCCACAAGTTAGCAAATTTATACGCATTCATCTCACTTTCAATCACTTCATGCTTCAGAACACATGTATTCATCCATGTTTCTTGACTGATATTTTCATGAGACTTCTTTCCAAACACATTATTTTCGATTTCCATAATCACTTTTGAAACACATCAAAAATTACCTTGAGCTTCGGGAGGGAATCTGAGCCCCGACTTTCTTAGTCATCCTCCAGAGTCAGAATGGCTGGCTGGTGTGGCTGTCGCTTTTTAGGGCAATTTTGGCCCAGTGTCCTTTTTTCTTTAGAGTAGGCACATTGATCTGAGGCCAGAGTGGCCTCTGGCATGGGCCAATGTTATCCCTTCTTGTCTACCTGTTTCTTAATTTCTGGCCTATTTGTTGTTGTAACCAGGACCTTAGTCAACGCCTTAGTCTGCCTTTTGTTTCTTTTATCCTCCCTTTGCTCCCTTCTCTTCCTCAGTTTCTCTCTTATAGTATACGTTCTTAGCTTCTCGACTAAATCTCTCAAAGTCGTATCTTGTAATCAATCTAGCTTTGTAACTTTGTTTTAATATCCAGGCCAGTTAGCCCAATAAAGGCCATCATGACAGATGCCTTTGATTCTCTGCCTGAGGATCAAAAGGAGTATATCTCCTATATGCCTCCATAATTCTCTCTAGAAACATAGTGGGAGATTCATCAGGCCCTTGAATAATCTCTCTTACCTTGTCCAAATTAGTTTGTCGCAAGCGGCTGCTTGGAGACACACTATTAGAGCCCGGTGATAAGTGGACAGATGCTCCCTACCTTCAAAGATTTTGGGGTCTCAGTTGGGTGGGTTCAAGGGAAAGCCGCCTTTGATTAAGTTGGGAAGTTGTGTCGGACGCACATCTTGTTTGAGGATATTTTTTTCTAGCTTCCTGGAGGATTCACTGTTGTTCCTCTGTCATGAAGAGAATCCCTAGGAGTTTTTGGCAGTCATCCGAAGTAGGCTGGTGTGAAAACATCAATGACTCAACCAGACCTGAGAGCCGGTTGGGGTCCTCAGAAAAAGGGGGATTATAATTTTTTTAAGTTATATAGGTCTGATGAGGAGAAAGGCTAATACTGGTAGGCTTGCATTTTTTCCCCGTGGCCATCGTCAATCATTGGCCCATAGGGATGGAGGGGGAGCATCCCAAGAATTCCAGGGTTTTCAATCATTCACCGCCAGCGAGTTCCTTTAGATGGTCCAGCTTCCACCAAGGGAAGGGGTGCTGTGTGTGCCGCAAGGGAATTATCTGGAGGGCGCTGGGCCGGCATAGCTTCCTCCAATGGAGGAGAGGTTGAGTCAGCAGCAGGGGAATCACTTAGAGGGTGTTGGAAGTTGGGGGACAAGGGCAGGGGATAAGGAGGGGAAGGAGAGTCCAGTAGAGTGAAATCTGCTGACTTAGGGAGAACAGAGGGTGTAGGAGGAGGAGGAGCAGAGGATTTGAGAGTTCTTGGGGGAAGGAGTCAGAGTGGGGGCAGGGGCAAGGAAAGGCTTCACCCATGGAGGAGGAGATATGCAGAGTTCCCGCCGAGTTAAGATATATGGCTGTTGATCCAGATGGCTATGTGGCCCTGGCTGAAAGACAATATCTCTGACTTTTTTAAATTAGTGGGAAGTAGAAAGATCCTTCTAGGGGTCATCCGAATCCAAAGGCGGGCCATTCTGAAGCACAGAGAGTCTGCCACATCCAGTGCTTTACTGAAAAAGAAAGATTCTGAGCCCTTAAGCGGACTTTGGTCCAGTGATCAAGGATCAGGGACAGAGGCATTGAAGTGCTCTGTCCCATAATGAAAGATACACAAACAGTTAAAGCAATGAAACATGACACAGACAAGACAAGGCAATGAAGACAGGCAATGGACGTCCAACACTGAGACCAGGACTGAGGAGCCGGCAAAACCCGATTGACTGGCAATACCGAATCCGAAAAAAAATATCACTGATTCCAGGAGACTATCTCGTCCCCATAAATTTACGGGAAGATGATCCAATACATATGGCTGTAGAGTTCCTTCACATCCTTCAGGATCCTTCCAATCTAATACCATTGCACTTCTATGGGGATTAGACGCCACTCCTAGGCCTCGAAGCGTTTGAGTTGCTTGTTGTAATGGCCAATGTTTTGGCCATTCTTGACGAGAGATGATGCTAAGGTCTGTGTCTGTATCCAGTAGCCCATTAAATTCATGCCCTTGATTATTTTGTTTTAGCATGGGGCCAGAATCTAAATTTAAAGAAAGCATAGCCCAATCTACACCTGTGGAGCCTAATCACTTGGAACCTCTTTCTACAGTACGACTGGAAAATTTTTCATGTAGGCTGGGTATTATTAGTAACTGTGCTATTCTATCTCCTGGTGAAATTACTGATATACCCTTTGGAGAACTGGCTATAATTTTTATTTCACCTTCATAGTCGAGATCAATTACCCCAGGACTTATCATAAGTCCTTTTAGAGTAGAAGAGCTGCGTCCCAATAATAAGCCTACTGTTCCTTTGGGAAGAGGTCCTTTTACCCCTGTGGAAATGAATTGAACTCCCATCTCTGCAGTTAGTACTGCTCTGGCAGAGGCACAGATGTCCAACCCTGTGCTCCCTCTGGTTTGTCTGATGAGGGATCTGATGGACAATGTGTCCTGGGCACTACCCTGATGGGGTTGCTGGGATTCTCCAGTGCTGCGTATATTTGTGGTTTTGGGCCCCGGAGCATTGAGCCCCCTTGTCCATTTTTTGGCAATGGAGCTCCATGTCTTTGTCCACGATATTGTGGATAAACACCTGGTCCTTGTTCGTTTTTTGAAAATGGTGTACCCTCTATGGTGGTTTGAGAACAGCATTCATTAACCCAAAGTCTCCCTCTACGGCATCGTGGACAAATACCTGGTATTCTACTCCTTTGATACCTAGTTTTGTTAAACCCTCCTCCTATGGGACAATTCCTTTTAAAATGTCCTGTTTCTTCAAAATTGTAGCATGTTCTTGGCCTGGCATCTAAAGCCTGTTTTACTGCAGCTGCCACAATTTGCCCTTGTTCATTAATGTCTCTGGCATCTAAAGCCTGTTTTACTGCAGCTTCCACGACTTGCTCTTGTTCTTTAATGTCTCTACATAATTTAATATATGTGTTTAAATCTTCATGTTTCCATGGTCTAATGATATCTTTGCACCAACGATTCGCTTGCTCATAAGCCAGTTGTTTTAATAATGGCATTGCTTGTTGTGTATTTCCAAAAAATCTGGTAGCTGTTTGAATAAGCCTATGTACAAATTCAGCATAAGGTTCATTAGCTCCCTGTATTACCTTAGATAATTGACCTTGTAAACCTCCATGTCCTTGTAAAGTCTTCCATGCCTTAATTGCATCTACAGCAATCTGTGCATATACACCAGGATCATATGCACATTGCTGCTGCTGATCCTCATAAGGTCCCTTTCCTAACAATATATCTAGATTTCTCTGAGGATAACTAGCTGCTGCATTTTGCCTAGCCGTCTCCTTGCAAAATTCCTCATTGGCAATCTTCCATAACAGGTATTGTCCTCCATTTAGCATAGCTTTACACATATTAGCCCAATCTGCTGGCTTCATGTTCATGTTGTTAATGGATTCGATAATGCTTACAGTGAAGGGTGTTTGAGGACCATAGGTTGTTACAGCCTCTATTAGCTGCTTCACTGTTTTGAAATTTAAAGCATGGTAATCTCACTGCCCTCCTGCCTCAAATACTGGGCATGTTAATATTTGAGATCTTGTCTCAGGATCCCAACTATCACCTGCGGGGGTTGGGGGCCTCCCAGCATATGGAGGTGGCCTTGTTAGTTGGACACTTACTTCCTCTGGTGATAGAAAGGTGTTAGTAGCAGTCTCCTGTAGAGGTGGTGCTGTTGGTTGGACACTTACACCCTCTGGTGATAGAAAGGTGTTAGTAGTAGTCTCCTGTTGTACCTTTTCCCCCGATGGCTTTTTCTGTTTTACACTTTCTTCCTCTGTCTGACTGGCTTGAAAGGCCTTCTCTTTTACTTGAATTTTTTCCTCTGTCTGACTAGTTCGAGAGACCTTTTCTTTTACTTGATTTTTTTCCTCTGTCGGACTAACTTGAGAGACCTTCTGTTTTACTTGAATCAATATGTCTTCTCCTTTCTCTACCATTGTCTGAACTGAAGGCTTTCCACTAAGCAAACAAGGTACAAACGTCCACAATAGCAATGTACCAACTGGCAGAGTCCTGGGCTTTTCTTTTCTATTCTTTTTAAATCTTCACCATGATGGTTCCATTGTGATATATTTAACAACTCCTCCTGAAAAAGCCATGGGCTACATTTTTGTATTGTATGAACATATGCCCTGACTTTTCTTGATTTTACTGAGATGCCTCCTTCCTCTAACAATTTACTGAACACTCTTTCAGTTTTTTTTTTTTTTTTTACTAATTTCTGATCCCGTATTTCTACTATAATACAACCCAACAAGATGACACCAAAGAAAACAGCTCCTCAGGAAAAGCCGTCAGAGCCCAACTGCCACCACAGGCTTCCCACAAGCATCTCCCTCAAACACAAGTCTCCTCCTCTTGAGGCCGATTGGCTGGGTCACGTGGGCGGAGCCAAAAAAGTCCCCCAATGAGCAGTTCCGTGGTCTGAAAGGGCAGGGAACCAGCCCAATGTGCATCACCACAGAGGAGCCAATCAGCTAGATGTTGCTGGTGCCGCTGTGAGCCAATCATCTGCTGGCAGTCTGAAAGGTCGGGGAAACCGCTCATTGAGCATCTCCAATGAGCATCACCACAGAGAAGCAAATCAGCTAGATGATGCTGGGGCCGCTGTGAGCCAATCATCAGCCAGCAGATGGAAGTTTGCTGGCAGCTGCAAGTTTGCTGGGGCTCCTTTGGCTGTGGCTCTCAACAGATTATTCTCAGAAATATTCAACCACCTGAAATACATATTTGTATCCTAGTACTGAAAACTAACTTCAGTGAATGGTCCTTATATATCCTAATATTTCTATAGTAACTGACCAAGTTTAACATCAATGCAGTTAGATTCCTATGGGACATGATATGTATTTTTAAGTTCATTTTTATTCCACACTGGTACATTACTATTTCTTCAGTTTATGGACATCATAGGATATATCCTTTCATCCACAAATTCACAAATTTATAGGCATGTGGTTCACTTTCAATCACTTCCTCTTTCAGAAAACATGTATTCCTCTATGATTCTTTAGTGGTCTTTTCACTAGACTTCTTTCTAAAACATTATTTTCGATTCTATACTCATTTTTGAAGCAAAACTCACTCACTCTTCATGATAAACCGTAACCCTAATATTACCATTAGATGTATAACTGGTTGGAATGAATGTATATATATCAATAGAAGATTTCCTATATATTTTCAAATATAATTTCAATGCATTATTTAAAGTTGGAACCAGTTATATAATTTATTCACAATATGGTCTATTCATGCATCATCTCTTATTCATCAACACAGGGTATGCCTATTTTATCCGCAATACTAATTTATAAGTTTTCAAAATATTGCTCCTCATATTGGTGGAAGAAATACTCATGTCATCTGATCTACATATATATTTTACCACAGTAATATTCTTGACACAAAATGCAAAGGTCACACTTATGATTGTACTAAAGCCTAAATTTAAAGTGAGCATGGATTACTAAAAACCTCCATGTCTAGGTTCCCTAATGCGCTCAAATGTCAATCCTATTGGTGACTAAATAATTGTTTCTTCCTAAGATTATATATTCAACTTCAACCCTCTTGATAATGTCTAATCCTATCACTCACTTTATACATTGCCTGATTTCCTAATGTCTCTATTGATACATATTTACTCTCTTTCCTACATATTTTCCCCAGTTCATCATTGTGACTGACTCTTCACATGTGCTGACATTTACATTCACTCTCTAACTGAAACCCTATTGCTAAAGAACATTTGGTCCAACTCCTAGACTCACTCTTCTTCCTAATCCTACTGACAATCTTCCTAATCCTATGGACTATCCCTTTTGGACTGCATAATCTCTTCTAAATTCAGTCATCTGAGGAACAGCATCCTATGCCATTGTAAATGAATTTATCTGAGACCTCGGTGCAGAACATAATTCAAGCTTAGTATGCCAATCAATCGCCAAATGCCCTTCTGGGCTTCAAATCTTACCTAGATTTCTGTTTTCGTACTTATATTTCACGTCTATATTCTTATAAGTATCAGAGGTTCCCAAATCATTATTCATCCAGCAGAATGATTCCTAACCAAAATCGAACATGCTATTAACCCTAACCATAAAATGTTCCGTCAATCTAACTTTACAGAAGAGCAGGGACCGAGTTGGTCTTACAATACAGGAAGGTAGGGGATCTTCCACCTGCTGAGAACCTCAAAAGTCCATGCAGAAATGATCGATGGAGAAGATTTAGGCAGCTATTTAGGACCTGAGAGAGCAAAAGTCATCTTCCATGGCAAACAACCTAGTCAGGATGAAGGGATGTTTCTGAATCAGCCTCTCTCTTCTTAATGTAGAGAAGTCGGACCAAACCAGGCCTTTGTGGAGAGCTGTTCCCAGTTGCCTATGGTTTCTATACCATTCTAATTTGTGAATGTGTCACAGGAAGTAGGGGAAGCCTCCATCTTATGAGAACCTAGGAAGCAACTGTTAGAACATATTGGTGGCCAAGTCAGTGACCTCATTCAGTTCCTGAAGGAAGTGACCTCACCTACTTCCTTGGTGATGGAATTCTCTGAATTTGAAATCCAGGAAGCCAGGCACCCAGAGCCATTACTGGCCAAGTCCCAATGGTCTCACTTGTTTGGATTTACCAAGGATTGAATCAGTCTTTCAAGGTACCTATTCATGTGAAGGTGGCCAAATTCCAAGAAAGCTCTGAAGAGGGGCCTTTCCTGACAAGACTGGAATTGGCTCACCACTGCCTCCTGACAACTTCACAGAGTTGGTGAATGATACCAGATCTGAGACAGGAAAGGCCATTTCGGAGGAACATCTTATGGCCTACCAGTCAGAGGACACTCAGAAGAGTCACAGACCTACTTGGGGGAAGGAGGTGCCTGGGTGTGTGGATGTCAGTTTGTGGTTTTGTCTCATGTTCTGAGAATAGGTAAAAAAACGTGATTTATTTCTTTTGGAATGGACTGTTTCTAATAAGTCATTTGAAATGGTGAGTGTTTCTATTTCTGTGTATCCCACTGTGTCTGTGGTTGTAGACATTAGAAAAGAGAATGCATCAATGAATATGTCCTGTGTAGTAGAATGCCTCCCAGCAATCAGCCTGTCCAATTTATGAAAGGACTGCGGCTTGCCTTACCAATGGGAAACACCTACAACCTTCCTAAGTTCCTGTTTTCTTCCAGAATTCTGGCCACTAGCCAGAATAGGCTCATTGTTTTTTATCCACGATATGTACCACCTCCAATCACTGTGACATGACCATGTACTGAATAGCTGAAGGAATTGGCATGGCGAGCATCTCAGAAAACTCAGATATCAGTGTGGCCAGGAAACTCTCAGTGGAGAAACCCTGCTTTGGGCCTTTTGCTTACATTTTGTTCTGTTGCCCTGAATGTCAGGAAGGTATTTGCCTCTGGCCACCCCTTTGTGAAGACTGAAAAAAAACAGTTATCAAATGGAAATGAATGAGGATCACCTGTGGCTCTTGGCATAATTGCTTTGGAAAGGGAGGTGTCTGAATCAGCCACTTGGCCCTGTGTGAGGCTTCAGCTTAGATTCTCAGCACCTGATGGATCTAAAGAAAGATCCCATGTGTGCATCCAAAACCAAAATGGCAAAAAGATCAGTCATTGTGGGTGAAGTCTTTAGCCTTCTTCTGTGATGTTCCAGACTCCATCAAGTGAGAATAGGGATCCTTTGGGTCAAATGAGTTCTTCAAAGCCCTGCAGAAGTGCTTGGGTTTTCTCATGACTCCAAACCACATAAAGAATCTATACCTGACATTCAGTAGGCCTCAAAATGGAGAAGCAGAGCAGTATTAATGGCAGGTCTATTTAATCACTCCTGGTTCACAGGAATGGTGTCCAGGCCACCCTGACTTTAGGCAAATGAGGGGCAAAGGTGCTCATTTTGGTCACTGTCTTGGGCTGCGCCCTTCATGGAAACCTTCAGCCAGAGGTTATGAAGAGTGTCTATATGGAGAAGATGAGGGCCTTGTGGGAGTGTTTAGGTTTTAATTTCGGTCATTTGTGTGGTGGTTGGAAGAAATGACTGGGTCCAACTGGGCTTGAACTCTGGTGTGAGTTCAAGGTGACTTAGAGACTGAGTTCTGGAACTGAACTCAGAGAAGTATTGCCATGAATTGTGTTGGGATTTTAGCAGGCCACACATGTGAGTCGCCCTTATAAACTGAGATCTAGGTCCAGGGTGGCATTCCACAGAGCACTGAGAATCTCAGCCTGGATATCACATGATTTTTTCTAAAACACTTGGCAGGCATACTTGAGCGTCAAAACACACGTGGACCTCACATTGTAGACCTCAATAGTCCTGGATTGCTGTGACCTTTTGGCCACTCCTTTGGAAGACTTGCCTGTGAGAGTTTTCCAGAGGTTTCATTGAAATGAGCTTCCTCACCATTTAATGTTTCCTGAAAAAATTGAAACCCACAGTGCCTCCAACCTCATGCTTGAATAATGGTTAGATAAATACCATGAAATTTTTAAAATTCCCTTGACCAGGTTGCACAGGAGAACCTTTGGATATACTGTTGCTGACGATGAGTGTATCAGACAGTTCCTTGATTGACTGGGTTTCATGAAAATGGTGTAGAACAGAGATGCCAGTAAGTTCAAGCCTGCTGATTAGTGGACCTAGAGCAGAGATGTGCAGTTTTGTGATAAAACTTCTGTCGTGGGGCCTTGTGGATCTGCCTTTGACTTCCAAATGGCTTGTGGCTGACATGGTGCATCCAGCAGACCCTTATATGTAAAGGCATCTTTTTATAAGTAGAGGTTTAATGTTCACAATCAGGTTATTATGGCCAAGGGGGCAAACTATGTGGGATAGAAACCTGGTTGGTGCATTCTCCTGCTGACCCTGACCCACCACACATGACAGAACTCCCTCCAGCACTGTGTTCCAGTTGAGCTCCTTGTATTCCATGAAGCAAATATCAAATTCCCAGTGCAGCACCAAGAATCACCATGAAATGTGGAGGATGACCAAATGGATTCACAGTCAACATGTGGATACACTTAGCCCCCCGTGGCCACAGTTTACCTACAAAGAGAGAATTCAGGACTGCTGCCTCATGTTCATTGGAAAATAAGAAACCATATCCACAAGGTCACAGAGATGAAGTCCCAGCTTTGATGGTCTCCCTAGAAAGGAAGATAAAGCTCCTGAAAACAACATATGTTTTAAGTGCCCAACCTCAGAGACAGTTTCTCAAGAAGTCTTTAGGCAGGCAGAGGTCCATGTTTGTGGAGTGTTTACCCTGTCCCTTACTTTTGGAAACTCCTCTACCACTTCCAAGGTTGTGAACTCCTGATCGTATTCCATTCCAGATATGTAGTCACGGATTTTCTAACTCTTCTCCTCTAATTGTGTCTTACTTGGGGCGAAGGTGATATCTAGGTGTTGTTCTGGATGAGAGTGGGAAGATTTTTGTGTACCACATATTTGCATACACATTGGATTCATTTTCCTGTTTTCCATTCGATATACTGAATCCCTGACACTAACTCACACCCTACTAGACTCTGATTACTAATCCTAATATGATGGAGGAAAGTAACCCAAAAATTATAGAAACGCAAGCAGTTCAGAGGAGGCATGGTGTATAGTTGGACTTGTTTTTTGCATGATAAATGGTAGGTGTTTTAAATATAGTCAATTGTTAATTGAAATAGTTCTCCATTGTTTTTAATGTTAACTTATTTCTGAATTCCTGTCTCCATTTCTCTGGAGCCTATTCAGCACATGTATTTTTATATGCACATATAGAATTCTACCTGGTATCACACGTACATTTTTGTGAGGTGGTTGACTTTGCAGATACAAATTGTGAGAAGAGATCACTCCTCCTAAACGCTTTTGGATCTTAAAATTCCACCTATGGGAGAGGTTCCTAGTTGAACAACATTATACATTAATCCATGTTCACTAAAATGAATACTTTTTAATCTGTGGATGATATATATTTCATGATAAATTTTGATACCCATATATATTTATATATTGCTACTTTTTAATGTATCTGTGATATATATATATATATATATATATATATATATATATATATATATATATATATATATATATATATATTATACACCCTCCTGATTTTTCAAAATATGAAATATATGTGTCTTATATACACTCCCTAAATTCATTCATGTCATGAATGTGGATTTATAATAAAATGTTCACAAGATTATGCTCAGATATATTCATCCACCTAAAATATATATTTGATTCCTAGTACTGAAAACTAATTTTAGTAAATGGTCCTTTCAAATCCTAATGTTTCTACAGTAACTGACCCAGTTTAACATCAATGCAAGTAGATTCCTATGGGACATGATATGTATTTTGACATTCATTTTCATTCAACACTGGTACATTACTATTTTTTCAGTTTTTGCACATCATAGGATATATATTTCATCCACAAATTAGAAAAATTATACAATTTTTTTTATACTTACAATCACTTCCTGCTTCAGAACACATGTATTCCTCTATGTTTCTTGACTCGTCTTTTCATGAGACTTCTTTCCAAACACATAATTTTCCATTTTCATAATCACTTTTGAAGCTAAACTCACACACCCTTCATGATAAAACATAACCCTAATATTACCATTAGATGCATAACTCGTTGGAATGAATGATTGTATATCAATATAAGATTTCTTATATATTTTCAGATATCAATTCAATCCATGATTTAAAGTGGAAACAGTTATATTATTTATTCACAGTATTGTCAATTCATGCATTACTTCTATATTCATAGACATAGGGTACAACTCTGTGTACCCCCCACACTAATTAATACATCTTCAAAATATTGCTCCCAGAAATGTTAGAAAAAATACTCATGTCACCTGATCTACATATACATTTTATCACTGTAATATTCTGATAACAAAATGCAAAGGTCAAACTTATGATTGTAGCAAATCCTAAATGGAAAGTGATCCTGGATTACTAAAAACATCCATGTCCAGGTTGCCTAATGCTCTCAAATGTCAATCATATTGGTGACTACATATTTGTTTCTTCCTAAGATTATATATTGAAACTCAACCTTGTTGTTAATGTCTAATCCTATCATTCACTTTATACTTTGCCTGATTTCATAATGTGTGTATTGATATCTGATTTCCTACATATTTTCTCCAGTTCATCATTGTGACTGACTCTTCACATGTGCTGACAATTACATTCACTCTCTAACCGAAACCCTATTGCTAAGGAACTTTTGTTCCAAATCCTATACACAGTCTTCTTCATAACCTACCAACTATATTCCTAATCCTACCGACTATCCCTTTTTGAATAGATGTTCTCTTTTACATTTAATTATCCAAGTAAAGGTCGGGTGAGGTCGAAGGAAGAGACCACCAAGAGACTATCTCATGGAACAGCAAAGGGTTTATTGGGGGTCCAGCATGCTGATGCTCAGAGCTCACTTGAATCGAGTAGAGAGCCCTTAGAACAGGTTAAGCAGAGCTTATACACATTCCTTGGTGACGGCAGGGAGGGAAGTTTATTGATGGGTCAGGTCGAGTGGTCAGTTTGCATGCAACCCAGTGAGGGAGCACATTCTGCAGTTAGTCAGTTGGGGACAGCACATTCTGGGAACAAGATTAGCAAACATTTCTCAAGATTTCAACAGTGTTTTGTTAAGCATACAGGAAAAAAGGAAGTGAAAAGTGCCTATTTTATTAACCTTTCATTCCCCACTTCTTCTTTTGGCTACTTTTAATCATAAAAGTGATCATTGTGGGGTGTCACATTCTATGTTTGCTAGTGGGGTATTACCATAAGTTTAACTCGTCCAATTTGAGCTTAGAAAAAAGAAATTACATGGTTGAGCAAACAGGGTTTTATAGTTAGCAATAATATGAGGATTATTATTGAACTGGCCAGGGTTGATAAATGCGTAGTTAACCAGGGGAACTGTGTGAACCAAGACTCAAACCACCCTTTTTGGGCCTCTCTCTCTCACTGACACTCTTCAAGGCATCTTTTTAATTTACTCCTAGATTTTTTTACAACTCCAGTATGGTCGGCAAAAACACAACATTCTCCATCAATGCAGAACAAAGCCCCCCTTCTCTCATGAAGAGGAGGTTCAACCCTCGCCTGTTCTGTAAAACAACTTTAGAGAGAGAGGTTATAGATTCCTGCAAAGCCAAGATGGAGGTTTCTAATATCTTTAAGTTTTGGTCTATTGCTGCTTCTAATTGTGTCATTTGTTGTATCCCATGGACCAAGGCAGTGGTTCTTGTGCTCACGCCTGCAGCAACTCCAATTCCTAATAGGATGGCTAAAGTGATGGATATATGTTCTCAGTGGAACCGGGTTTTATGTCCCCCTATTTGAACTTCAAATGAACCTGCAATATGATAAAGCACTCTGGGAAACATCTGCACCTTTACACAATTAATCACATCGTCCTGACAATTTCATAAAAACATAAACAATGTTTAAGTCTATAGAATTATACTGTTGTAGAGACGGACAAGGCAAGGCACCTAAGATACTACCAAAAACAGGGAAACTTTCCATTTTATTTTTCAACCGAATTCAGAGGGCATTACTTCTTTTGTAATCAATTAATTCCCTGAAACCCACGTTTAGGTAGTTTCAGAATTTTGTACCCAAAAAGGGGCGCAGAACTTCACAGCCTGCAGAAGTTCACAAAAAGCAGATTTTTTTCTGTTTTTTTTTTCTCTGTTCTGGGCAAGTTAACTTTTCAAGGACACCTGGGTGAAGGAGAGCTTTTTCTTCCCTTTATTTTTCCCCCTTCCAGCTGTTACCATGGAGCCCAGTTGGTAACTTCTTTATCTTAGAAATGTAGCCATCTCTGTGAAGCCCCAGCTCAATGCCAAAGACCTTGTTCACATATTTTGTGAAAAACTAGTAAGGGGGTGTCTAACTTAGGAGTGCTGATATTTTTAGCCAGTGGCCAAGTACAACAGGTCAACAGGAAAAGAGGAAGTTTATCTACTGTGAAGTCTTTCATGGGGACTCTTTTGCTGAAAGTCCTAAAGTCAGCCATGCTGAAGACTTCTGTAGAAGGACAGTTAACGTTTTTCTGTGGGCCTGGAACAGAGGGGGGAGATGGGGAAGGCGTGGCTGTGAGCAGCTACGTGGATCTGAGAATGAGGTAGCAGAGATGTGAAAGAATACTGGGAAAGGGGTTTGTGTTTTTCCTAGCAACAAAAAGGTGAGCAGTAGAACAGGTAGAGCAGAGGAGAAGATGGGAGTTAGTATCCCTAAAAGCCTGTGAGGGACTTTAAATTCTTAGTAACCTGTTTTCAGTGATGACAAAGAAACTTTAAAGGCCATTTTCACTACATCTTGGTTAGGGGTCTGAGGGTTCTCCTCAGCTGGTTTGAGCTTTGGGTTAGCTGGTAAGAGGAACTGGTGGGACCCGGTGTGGGCACTGACTGGAGAAGAGAGTAGTGATTCGGTGTAGGGTTTCCTCAGTACCTGTTACCTCAGCAAGGGGGCAATGGTCTGAGATCCGGTGGAGGTTTGGATTTTTGATCTAGTAATTGGAGGGGAGAAATCATGTTGCTGAGGTGAAAGTGAAAGCAGAGAGTCTGGAGCAGAAGGCTGAGTGTGAGGACCTATTGGAGAAGCATAGTTCAAGATGTGAGCGAAGGAGGGAAAAGGCCTCCACATAGGGAAATCTCCTTTCACCCTCTTGAGGACATTCAGAAGTTAAAAAGGTCATGCAGAATTTGAGGATCTAGAGACCCCTCTAGGAGCCATCGGTTTTGGTGATCTAATTGGTAATAGGGCCAATGCTGTGTACAGAATTTGATGAGGAGTTTGGGTTCCATCATGCACTGCCTGTATGATCACATCCCTATGACTTAAGAAGAAGTCGGCATTCCCCCCACACAACCGTGACTGTTTGTGGCTTTGGTAGTCCACCGGGCAAACATAGTAATCTAGGCTAGCCAACCTGCATCTGGCTTGCGTGTCCCTACATCCATAATGATTGTTTCCATTATCAATGGTGCAGAATGGATTTAATGGAAATTTAGTGGTATCCTCTTCATCAGGTATATCCCAATATGAAAGACCTATAGCCAGCTGACAAATGTCTGGGTGGATAGATGTCCACCAAGTCCCTAAGTGGGCTGTATGCGAGATAGATCATACTTCTTTACCAGTAGGATTTGTGATCAGCCATCGCTGCTGAACGGGTTGAATAGGTTTAGGACTACTGGTGGTCAAGGGGTGAGTCTATAGCCTTAGACACAGGGTAAATACACAATTTGAAAGTTTTACCAATCTTTTCCAGTTTCCAGCCAGAGTCTGGACAGGGCGCAGGCTTCAGATGAGAGGTATGGATCCAGGAAGTGATTCTGTCTACGTTTACCGCTGTAGGTGTTATAAGTAGCACCTTATATCGTCATTTCCAGTGGGGTTCCAGGGATGACACCTGATGTCGACTTACGTAGATGAAGTCTCTTACTTGATATCGATGTAGAGTCCACTCGTCCCCAGGTTGATAGGCATTGGCCATCTGTTTTCACAGGTATCCCTGAGTTCTTTCAAGAGCTTTAATTCAGTCAAGCAATGGGGTGTGGAAGAAATCGTTAGGTCTTAGAGTTGGGGTTAGGTCCCTTACTGAAGGAGGGGCACCATGGACAATTTCACAGGGGGTGAGGTTACACAAAGAAACAGAGGGAGTATTTCTTCCATGAAATAGTGCATAAGGCAGGAGCATAGTACAATCTATTATGCAGGTTTCTAAGCTTAATTTCGTTATGGTATCTTTAATGGTTCTATTCATTGTTTCTACCTGTCCTGAACTTGGTGGTCTATAAGCACAATGTAACTTTTAATTAATCCCCAGGGTCTTGCCTAACCCCTGACTTACCTGGGCTACAAACGCCAGTCCATTATCAGACCTTATTACTTTAGGCAGGCCGTATCTTGTAAAAATATCTTTCAGGATCTTCTTGACGACCATTTGCGCTGTTTCATTTTTTTTTTTCTTTTTTCCTGGAAAAAGCTTCAATCCATCCTCAAAATATATCTACAAAGACTAGGCAATATTTAATTTCAAACCTTGCTGGCTTAATTTTAGTAAAGTCCACTTCCCAGAATTGTCCTGGTCTGGTTCTTCGTAGGTGCTTTTTTGCAGGAAGCTTGGAAGGGTAAGCATTAACCATGACAGACCTGACAGGCTTTTGTTACCCATTCAGTTATTTCCTTTTGCTTTGAGTCGGTTAGTAAAAAACTCTGTTCTGGATCCTTCAGGAATGAATGCAATTTCTTTGAACCAAGGTGAGTGAGTTGATGTACATTTTCTACTGACATATTTAGAGTCGTGACTATAGGAGTTTTTACTGAAGGATTTAGAAATTCCACTTGTGGGCCTTCAGGGTTAAAAGTTATTTTGGCCCGGAGCTTGGTGAGCAGATCTCTGCCCATCAATGGGGCCGGGCATTCTGGGATTACTAAGAACAAGTGATGGATTTTTCCTTTCCCCTGGTCCATGGTCCTCTTAGTTGTCCAAGCCCGATATTTTCTGCCATTAGCCCCTTGAATTAGAGACCTTTTATTCGATAGAGAGACCAATGGGGCCTTAAGGGCAGAGTATATTGCCCCTGTATCCACTTCAAAGTTTGCTGGGGTCCCCTCCACTTCAAAATTTACCCTGAGCTCTCTGAGGGGATCTGAGCCCCAACGTTCTTAGTCATCCTCCAGAGTCAGAATGGCTGACTAGAGTGGCTGTCTCTTTCAATGGCACTCTTTGAAGCAGTGTCCTTTTTCTTTACAGTAGGCATATTAAATTGAGGCCAGGGGTGGCCTCTAGTGTGGTCCCCGGTATGCCTTTCTGTCTCCATGTTTCTTATTTCTGGCTTATTTGTTGTTGTGACCAGGACGTTAGTCAATGCCTTAGTCTGTCTTTTGTTTCTTTTATCCTCCCTTTGCTCCCTACTCTTCCTCAGTTTCTCTCTTATAGTATACCTTCTCGGCTACTCTGACTAAATCTCTCAAAGTCATATCTTGTAATCCATCTAAGCATTATAACTTTCTTTTAATATCCAGGGCAGCTTGCCCATAAAGGCCATCTTGACAGATGCCTTTTGATCCTCTGCCTGAGGATCGAAAGGATTATATCTCCTATATGCCTCCAAAATTCTCTCTAAAAACATAGAGGGAGATTCATCAGGCCCTTGAATAATCTCTCTTAACTTGGCAAAATTTGTTAGTCGCCTAGCGGCCACTAAGATACCCACAATTAGAGCCCAGCGATAAGAGGACATATGCTCCCTACCTTCAAAGGTTTTGGGGTCCCAGTTTCGTTGATTCAAGGGAAAGCCGGGTTGAATATGTTGGGAAGTTTTGTCGGTCACCCATCTGGTCAGAGGATATTTTTCTCTAGCATCCAGGAGGATTCTCTTTTGTTTCTCTGTCATGAAGAGACAACCCTAGGTGTTGTTGGCAGTCATCCCAAGTAGGCTGGTGTGAAAACATCAATGACTCAACCACACCTAGCAGCCGGGTGGGGTCCTCGGTAAATGGAGGATTTTATTTTTCCAGTTATATTGGTCTGAAGAGGAGAAAGGTAAATACTGGTAGGCTTGCATTTTTCCCCCAAGGCCGTTGTCAATCATTGGCCCCTAGGGATGGAGGGGGAGCATCATTCGAGTTCCAGGTTTTTCAATCATTCACCGCTGGTGAGTACCTTTAGCTGGGCTAGCTTCCTCCAGAGGAGGAGGGGCTGTGTGTGCCACGGGGAAATTATCTGGAGGGGGCTGGGCTGGCTTAGCTTCCTCCAATGGTGGAGAGGTTGAGTCAGCAGCAGGGGAATCACTTAGAGGGTGTTGGTCTTTGGGGGACGTGGGCAGGAGATAAGGAGGGGGACGAGAGTCCAGTAGAGTCAAATCTTGTGACTCAGGGAAAACAGAGGGTGGAGGAGGAGGAGGAGCAGAGGGTTTGAGAGATCATGGGGGAAGGAATAGGAGCGGGGGTAGGGGCAAGGAAATGCTTCACCCATGAAGGAGATTTGCAGAGGTCCTGCCAAGTTAAGATATATGGATGTTGATCCGGATGGCTATGTGGCCCTGGCTGAAAGACAGTATCCTCTGACTTTTTAAATTAGTGGGAAGTAGAAAGATCCTTCTAGGGGCCATCCGAATCCAAAGGTGGGTCATTCTGAGGCACAGAGAGTCTGCCAGGTCCAGAATTTTACTGAAAAAGAAAGATTCTGAGCCCTTAAGGGTACTTTGGTCCAGTGATCAAGGGTCAGGGACAGAGGCATTGAAGTGCTCTGTCCCATAATGAAAGATACACAAACAGTAAAAGCAACGACACACGACACAGACAAGACAAGAAAATAAAGATAGACAATGGAACTTCCAACACTGAGACCAGGACTAAGTATCTGGCCGAACCCGATGGGCTGGCGATACCGAATCTGAAACAAAATATCACTGAGTTGAGGAGACTATTGCTCCTCGATTTCCCGAGTACTCTGGAGCATCCCCCAGGGATGTGGCCTGTGGCTCTGTGACACGTATGTCAGCCACCATCGGAGAGAGCTCAGACTCTTCATTGACAGCCATTTTGCGAAGCCCTAACCTGAAACCTGAAACCAGAAAGAGGCACCATACATACCCCAAGAGGAGCCTGTTGGGGTCTCTCGTTCGTCGCTGCCGGATCTCAATGGAACCTCCATATGTAAAGGTCAGGCGAGCATCGGGTGAAGAGACCACTAAGAGACTGTCTCATGCAAAAGCAAAGGGTTTATTGGGGGTCCACCATGCTGGGGCTCAGAGCTCACTTGAATAGAGCAGAGAGCCCTGAGAACAGCTTAAGCAGAGCTTATATACTTTCCTTGGAGAGGGCAGAGAGGGAACTTTATTTTTTGGTCTGGGCGAGTGAGCAGTTTCGTGCAACCGGGTGAATGAGTACATTCTGCAGGTTGGCAGTTGGGGACAGCACATTCTGGGATCAAGATTAGCAAACAGTTCTCAAGATTTCAAAAGTGTTTTGTTAAGCATACAAAAAAACAGGAAGTGACATTTACCTATTTTACTAAATTTTCATTACCGAATATACTTTGCCAGATTTTCTAATGTCTCTATTGAAATCTGCTTTCCTACATATTTTCCCCAGTTCATCATTGTGACTGACTCTTCACATGTGCTGACATTTACATTCACTCTATACCCGAAACCCCATAGCTAAAGAACTTTTGGTGCAAATCCTATACTCACTCTCCATTCTAAACTTACCGACTATCATCCTAATCCTACTGACTATCCTTTTTTTAAATTTTCTTTCTTAAAGAAAGAGTTAGAGAGAGAGGGAGAGAGAGAGAGAATTTTTTAACATTTATTTTTTTAGTACTTAGCAGACACAACATCTTTGTTTGTACGTGGTGCTGAGGATCGAACTCGGGCCGCACGCATGCCAGGCGAGCGCGCTACCACTTGAGCCACATCCCCAGCCCCCCGACTATCCCTTTTTGACTGGAAGTTCTCTTTGACAATCAATCATCCAAAGTACAAGGTCCTATGCATTTGTATATTGATTTATCTGAGACATCTGTGCAGAAAATAAATCAAAGCTAAATATTGCAATCAAGGGCCCAATGCCCTTCTGGGCTTCAAATATTACCTTTATTTCTGTTTTCGTACTTATATTTCACCTATATATTCTTGTAAATATCGAAGGTTCGCCATACCATTATTCATCCAGCAGAATGATTTCTAACCCCAATAGAAACTGTTATTAACCCTAACCATACACTCTTCCCTCAATCTAACTTTACAGAAGAGCAGGGACAGAGTTGGTCTTACAATACAGGAATGTACAGTTTCTTCCAACTGCTGAGAAACTCAAAGGTCCACGCAAAAATGATCCCTGGAGAAGTTGTAGGCACATATGTAGGAACTGAGAGAGCAAAAGTCATCTTCCATTGTAAACAACCTGGTCAGGATGAAGGGATGTGTCTGAATCAGCCTCTCTCTTCTTAATATGGAGAAGAAGGTCCAAACCAGGTCAGTGTGGAGAGCACTTCCCGGGTGCCTATGGTTGATATACCATTCTAACTTTTGAACGTGTCACAGGATGTAGGGGCAGCCTCCATTTCATGGGACACTTTGAAGCAACTGTTAGGACAAAGTGGTTGCCAAGGCAGTGACCTCATTCAGATCTTGAAGGAAGTGACCTCACCTAACATCCTTGGTGTTGGAACTCTCTGAACTTGGGATCCAGGAAGCCAGGCACCCAAATCCATTCTCAGTCCCAGTCCCAGTCCCAGTCCCAGTGGTCTCAATTGTTCCGATTTACCAAGGACAGAGTCAGTCTTTCTTGGTAACTACGGAGGTGAGGATGCCCAAATACCAGGAAATCTCTGAAGAGTGGCCTTTCCTGAGAAAGCAGTTAGTGGATCACTGCTGGCTCCTGAGAACTTCACAGTGTTGACCAAGGAGACCAGATCTGAGACAGGACAGGCCATTTCGGGGTAACATAGTATGGCCCACCAATCAGAGGACACTATGGATAGTCACAGACTGACTTGGGGAAAGAAGGTGTCTTTGTGGATGTGGGGGTTGGTTTGTGGGTTTGTCTCATGTTCTGAGAATAGGTAATAAAGGCGGTTTTTTGGTTTGAAGTGAATTGTTTCTAATAAGTCTTATGAAAAGGCGAGTATTTCTAAGTCTGTGTATTCCACTGTGTCCGTGGTTCTAGACATTAGAAAAGAGAATGCATCAATGGATGTCTCCTGTCTAGTAGAAATCTTCCCAACATTCATCCTGTCAATTTATGAATGGACTGCGGCTTGCCTTATGAATGGGCAACACCTACTATCTTCCTAAGTTTCTATTTTGTTCCTGAATTCACTCCACTCTCCAGAATAGGCTCATGGTTATGTGTCCAATATATATACCACCTCCAAGCTCTGTAACATGGCCATGTTCTGGATAGCTAAAGGGAATGGCGAGCATCTCAGAAAATTCAGATATCAGTGTGACCAGGAAAGTCTCAGTGGAGAAATCCTGCTTTGGGCCATTTGCTTACCTATTGTTCTGTTGCCCTGAATTTCATGAAGCTTTTTGCCTCAGACCACCCCTTTGTGAAGCCTGAAGAAAAGAGTTTTCAAATGCAAATGAATGGGCATCACCTGTGGATCTTTGCTTCATTGCTTTGGAAAGGGATGTGTCTGAATCAGCCTCATGACCCTTTGTGAGGCTGTGGCTTAGATTCTTAGCACCTGGTGGATCTAAAGAAAGATACCATGTGTGCATCCAAAACCAAAATGGCCAAATGAGCAGTCATTGTGGATTAAGTCTTTTGCTTTCCTCTGTTAGGTTCCTGAAATCCATCAAGTGAGAATAGGGATCCTTTGGGTCAAATGAGTTCTTCAAACCCTGCAGAGACTAGCCCAGAGATGTTTGGCTTTTCTCATGTCTCCAAATCACATAAAGAATCTATACCTGAAAGTAAGTAGGCCCCAAATTGGAGATGCAGAGCAGTATTAAGTGCAGGCCTATTTAATCACTCTTGGTTCTCAGGAAGGGTGTCCAGGCCACCCTGACTTTAGGCAAATGAGGGGGAAGGGAACTTATTTGGATACTGTCTTTGTCTGCGCCCCTCATGGAAATTTCCAGCCAGAGGTTATGATAAGTGTCTATATGAAGGATGTTGAGGGCCATGTGGGAGTGTTTTGGTTTTAATTCTGGTCATTTGTGTGGCGGTTGGAAGAGATGACTTAGTTCACCTGGGCTTGAACTCTGGTGTTATTCCCCTTAGAGACTGAATTCTGGAACTGTCCTCAGAGAAGTATTGCCATGAATTGTGTTGGGATTTTAGGAGGCAACACATGAGAGTCATCCTGAAAACTGAGATCTAGGCCAAGGTGGCTTCCACAGAGCACTGGGAATCTCAGCCAGGATTTCACGTGATTTTATTCTGAAAGTCTTGGCAGCCATAATTGAGAGTCAAAACACACATAGACCTCATATTTTAGACCTCAATGGGCCTGTATTTATGTGAAATATTGGGCACTTTTTGGGAAGCCTTGCCTGTGAGAGTTCTCCAGAGATTTCTTTGAAATGAGCTTCCTCACCATTTAATGTTTCCTAAATAAATTGAAACCCACAGTGCCTCCAACTTCATCTTTGAAAAATAGCTAAATACATACCATGAATTTTTTGAAATTTCAATGACAAGGTGGCAATGGAGAAACTTTGGATGACTTGTTGCTGATCATGAGTGTACCAGACTGTGCTTGGTTTTACTTGGTTTCATGAAAACAGTGTAGAAAAGAGACCCCTGTAAGTTGGAGACTGCTGAGTAGTGGGCCTAGAGCAGTGGTGTGCAGGTATGTGATAAAACATCTGTGGTGGTACCATGTGGATCTGCCCTTGGATTCCAAATGGCTTGAGACTGACATGGTGAAGTCAGCAGACCCTATTATATAAAAGCATCTTGTTATATGGACAGGTTTCCGGGCAATGTTCAGAATCAGATTGCTATGGACAAGCGGGCAAGCTATGTGGGGTAGAAGCCTGGTTGGTGCATTTTCCTGCAGACCTTGACCCACCACACGTGACAGAACTCCCTCCATCACTGGTACCTGTTGAACTCCTTGTATTTCCTGAAGCAAATACCAAATTCACAGTGCAGCAGCAAGAAACACCCCGAAAAGTGGAAGATGATCAAATGGCTTCACAGTCCACATGGGGAGACACTTAGACCCCAGTGGCCACAGTTTACCTACAAAGAGAGAATTCAGCACTGCTTCCTCATGTTCATTGGAAAATAAAAAAAACATATCCTCCAGGTCACAGAGATCAGACCCAGCTTTGTTGGTCTCACTAGAAAGGATGCTAAAATTCCTGACAACAACATATATTTCAAGTGCCCAACCTCAGAGGCAGTTTCTCAAGAGTCTTTAGGCCCAATGAGCTCCATGTTTGTGGAGTGTTTACCCTGTCCCTTACTTTTGGAAACTCCTCTACCACATCCAAGATTGTGAACTCCTGAATATTTTCCATTTCAGATATGTATTCACAGATTTCCTATCTCTTCTTCTCTAATCGTGTCTTATTTGGGGCAAAGGTAATGTAAAGGCAATGTTCTGGATGAGAGTGGGAATATTTTTGTGTAGCACATATTTGCATACACATTGGATTCATTTTCCTATTTTCCATTCGAATTACTGAATTCCTGACACGAACCCATACCCTAATAGACTCTGACTACTAATCCTAAAATGATGGACAAAAATAACCAAACAGAATGGAAATGAAAGCAGTTCAGAGAAGGCATGGTGTATAGTTGGACTTTCCTTTTGCTTGATAAAGTGTAGGTGTTATAAATCTAGTCAATTTTTAATTGAAATAGATCTCCATGTGTTTTTAAAGTTAACAAATATGTGAATTCCTGTCTCCCTTTCTCTGTAGCCTGTTCAGCACATGTATTTTTATATGCAAATATAGAAACATAACTGGTATCACACGTATATCCTTGTGAGTTTGGCTGTCTTGGGAGATACAAATTGTGGGAAGAGATCACTCCTCCTAAATGCTGTTGGAACTGAAAATTCAACCTATGGGTGAACTTCCTAGTTGAACAATATTATACATAAATCCATGTTCAGTAAAATGATTATTTTTGGATCTGTGGATGATATATGTTTCATAGTGAATTTTGATTGGCATGTATATTGATATATTTTAGTGTCTGTGTGTGTATGTATATATATATATATATATATATATATATATATATATATATATATATATATAAATATATATAAATACATAAATGCATACACACATATCTATATATATATATATATACACTCTCAAGATTTTTCAAAATATGAAATATATGTTTCTTATTATACACTCCCTAAATTGATTCGTGTTCATATATGTAAATTTATAGTCAACATTTCACAAGATTATTCTCATAAAAATTCATCCACTTGAAATACGTATTCGTTTCCTAGTACTGAAAACTAACTTCAGTGAATAGTGCATACAAATCATAATATTTCTACAGTAACTGACCCAGTTTAGCATCAATGCAAGTAGATTCCTATGGGATATGATGTGTATTTTGACTTTCATTTTCATTCAACACTGGTGCATTACTATTTTTTCAGTTTTTGCACATCAAAGGATATATATTTCATCCACAAGTTAGGAAATTTATAGGCTTTTTTTATACTTACAATCAAATCCTGCTTCAGAACATATGAATTCCTCAATATTTCTTGATTAATCTTTTCAGGAAATATCTTTCCAAACACATTATTTTCCATTTCCATAATCACTTTTGAAGCTAAACTCACACACCCTTCATGATAAAACATAACCCTAATATTACCATTAGATGTATAACTCGTTGGAATGAATGATTGTATATCAATATAAGATTTCTTACATATTTTCAGATATCAACTCAATTCATGATTTAAAGTGGAAACAGTATATTATTTATTCACAGTATTGTCAATTCATGCATTTCTTCTACATTCATAGACACAGGGTACAACTCTGTGTACCCCCAATACTAATTTATACCTCTTCAAAATATTGCTCCCAAAAATGTTAGAAAAAATACTCATGTCACCTGATCTACATATACATTTTATCACAGTAATATTCTGATCACAAAATGCAAAGGTCACACTTCTGATTGTAGCAAATCCTAGATGGAAAGTGATCCTGGATTACTAAAAACATCCATGTCCAGGTTGCCTAATGCTCTCAAATGTCAATCATATTGGTGACTACATATTTGTTTCTTCCTAAGATTATATATTGAAACTCAACCTTGTTGATAATGTCTAATCCTATCATTCACTTTATACTTTGCCTGATTTCATAATGTGTGTATTGATATCTGATTTCCTACATAATTTTCCCAGTTCATCATTGTGACTGACTCTCCACATGTGCTGAAATTTACATTCACTCTCTAACCGAAAACCTAGGGCTATTGAACTTTTGGTCCAAATCTTATACTCACTCTTCTTCCAAAACAGACTGACTATCTTCCTAATTCTAACAACTATCCCTTTTTGACTGGATGAACCCTTCTACTTTCAATCATCCAGGGTACAGGATGATATGCCATTGTATATTGATTTATCTGAGACATCTGTGTGAACAAAATTCAACGCTAAGTATTCCAATCAAGGGCCCAATGCCCTTCTGGGCTTAAAATCTTACCTAGATTTCTGTTTTCATACTTATATTTCACATCTATATTCTTATAAATATCCCAGGTTCCCAATACCATTATTCATCCAGCAGAATGATTCCTAACTCAAATCGAACATGTTATTAAGCCTAACCATACATTGTTCCCTCAATCTAACTTTATAGAAGAACAGGGACAGAGTTGGTCTTAATATAGAGGAATATCGGGGATCTTCCCCCCGCTGAGAACCTCAAAGGTCCATGCAGAAATAATCCCTGGGGAAGTTGAAGGCAGCTATAAAGGACCTGAGAGGGCAAAAGTCATCTTGTAAGGCAAACAACCTGGTTAGGATGAAGGGATGTGTGTGAATCAGCCTCTCTCTTCTTAATGTAGAGAAGATGGAACAAACCAGGTCTGTGTGAGAGCTGTTCCCGGGTGCCTATGGTTGATATACCGTTCTAAGTTGTGAAAGTGTCACAGAAAGTAGGGGCAGCCTCCATCTCATGGGACCCTTTGAAGGAACTGTTAGGACAAAGTGGTTGCCAAACCAGTGACCTCATTCAGTTCCGAACGGAAGTGACCTATCTCACTTCCTTGGTCTTGGAACACTCTGAACTTGGAATCCTGGAAGCCAGGCACACAGAACCAGTCCCAGACCCAGTTCCAGTGGACTCACTTGTTTTGTTTTACCAAGGACAGAATCAGTCTTTCTTGGTACCTACTGATTTGAGAATGGCCAAATGCCAGGAGAGCTTTGGAGAGTGGCCTTTCCTGAGAAAGAAGGTAGTGGCTCAAAGCTGGCTCCTGACAACTTCAAAGAGTTGGCCAAGGAGTCCAGATCTGAGACAGTACAGGGCATTTTAGGGGAACATAGTATGGTACAACAGTCAGAGGAAATTTCGGAGAGTCAAAGACCTACTTGGGGGAAGAAAGTCCTATGTTGTTGTGGGTGTGAGTTTGTTGTTTTGTCTCATGTTCTGAGAATTGATAGGAAAGGCAGTTTGTTTGATTTGAAGTGGACTGTTTCTAGTAAGTCGTTTGACAAGGCAAGTGTTTCTATGTCTATGTATCCCACTGTGTTTGTAGTTGTAGACATTAGAAAACATAATGCATCAATGAATGTGTCCTGTCTAGTATAATGCTTCCCAGAATTCATACTGCCCAATTTATGATTGGACTGCAGCTTTCTTTATGAATGGGTAGCAATTACTGTCTTCCTAATTTCCTGTTTTATTCCTGAATTCTGGCCAATCTCTGGAATAGGCTCATGGTTTTCTGTCCAAGATACGTACCACCTCCAAGCTCTGTGACATGGCCATGTACTGGAGAGCTCAAGGAAATGGGAGCATCTCAGGAAACTCAGATATCAGTGTGACCAGTAAAGTCTATGTGGAGAAACCCTGCTTTGGGAATTTTGCTTACCTATGGTTCTGGTGCTGTGAATATCTAGAAGGTCTTTGCCTTAGGCCACCCCTTTGTGAATCCTGAAGAAAAGAGTTTTCAAATGGAAATGAATAGGCATCACCTGTGGCTCTTTGTTTTATTGCTTTGTAAAGAGATGTGTCTGAATCAGCCCCTTGGCCCAGTGTGATTATTTGGAGAAGTAGATCAGTATTAATGGCAGGCCTATTTGATCATTCCTGGTTAACAGGAAGGGTTTCCAGGCCACCCTGACTTTAGGCAAATTAGAGGCAAGGGAGATTATTTTGGACACTGTCTTGGTATGCACCCCTCATGGAAACCTCAACCCAGAGGTTATGATGAGTGTCTATATAAAAGAAGATGAGGGCCATGTGGGAGTGTTTTGGTATTAATTGTGGTCAGTTGTGTGGCAGTAGGAAGAGATTCTTGGGTCAACCTGGGCTTGAACTATGGTGTGATTCCCCTTAGAGACTGAGTTTTGGAACTGAACTCAGAGAAGTATTACCATGAATTCTGTTGGGATTTTAGAAGGCCACGCATGAGAGTTGCCGTTGGAGACTGAGATTTAGGCCCAGGATGGCTTTCCACAGAGCACTGGGAATCTCAGCTAGGATATCACATGATTTCATTCTGAAAGACTTGGCAGCCATACTTGAGAGTCAAATCACACATGGAACTCACATTGTAGACCTCAATGGGCCAGGCTTCATTTGACCTTTTGGCCACTCTTTGGGAAGACTTGCCTGTGAGAGTTCTCCTGAGCTTTCATTGAAATGAGCTTCCTCACCATTTAATGGTTCCTGAATGAATTGAAACCCACAGTGACACCAACTTCATCCTTGAAAAATAGCTAGATAAATACCATGGAATATTTGAAATTCCCAAGAGCAGGTGGCACTGGAGAATCTTTGGATGTTTTGTTGCTGATCATGAGTGTACCAGACAGTGCCTTGATTTACTGGGTTTCATGAAAATAGTGTAGAACAAAGATGCCAGTACGTTGGAACCTGCTTAGTAGTGGGCCTAGAGCAGTGGTTTGCAGGTGTATGATAAAACATCTGTGATGGGGCCACATGGATCTGCGATTGGCTTCCAAATGCCTTGTGACTGACATGGTGCAGCCAGCAGACCCTTATATGTAAAGGCATCTTGTTACATTGAGAGGTTTTAGGGCAATGTTCAGAATTGGGTTGCTACAGACAAGGAGGCAAGCTTTGTTGTATAGAAGCCTGGTTGGGGCGTTCTCCTGCACACCCTGACCCACCACACGTGAGAGTACTCCCTCCAGCACTGTGTCCCCGTTGAACTCATGGTATTTACTGAAGCCAATACCAAACTCCCAGTGCAGCAGTAAGAATCACGAGGAAAAGTGGAGGATGACCAAATGGCTTCTCAGTCCACATGAGGAGACACTTAGCTCCCAGTGTCCACAGTTTACCTACAATGAGGGAATTCAGAACTGCTGTGTCATGTTCACTAGAAAATAAGAAACCATGTCCTTCAGGTCACATATATGCAGATCCAGCTTTGATTGTCTCACTACAAAGGAAGCTGAAGCTCTTGACAACAACATATATTACAAGGGCCCAAACTAAAAGGCAGTTTCTCAAAGAGTCATTAGGCCAGCAGAACTCCATATTTGTGGAGTATTTACCCTATCCCATACTTTTGGAAATTCCTCTACCGCCTCCAAGGCTGTGAACTCCTGAGCATTTTCATTTCCACATATGTATTCACAGATTTTCTAACTCTTCTCCACTAATTGTGTCTTAATTGGGGCCAAGGTTATGTCAAGGCATTGTTCTGGATGAGAGTGGGATGATTTTTGTGTATCATATATTTGCATACACATTAGATTCATTTTCATATTTTCCACTTGAAATACTGAATCCCTGACATTTACCCATAACCTACTAGACTCTGACTACTAATCCTAATATGATGGAGAACAAGAAACCTAACAGAATAGAAATACAGGCCGTTCATAGGAGGCATGGTGTATACTTGGACTTCCCTTCTGCTTTATCAAGGGTATGTGTTATAAATCTAGTCAACTTTTCATTGTAATAGTTATCCATGAGTTTTTAAAGTTAACACATATGTAAATTTCTGTCTCCCATTCTCTGTAGCCTATTCATCACATATATTTTTTACGCATATTTAGAATCCTACCTGGTATCACAAGTACATTTTTGTAAGCTCGCTGATTTTGAAAGATACATATTTTGATAAGATATCAATCCTCCTAAATAATGATGGAACTGAAAATTAAACCTATTGGTGAATTTCCTAGATGAACAACATTATATATAAAACGATGTTCAGTAAAATGAATATTTTTAATATGTGGATGATATGTATTACACGGTGAATTTTGATTAGCATATATATTGCTACATTATAATGTCTCTGTGTGTCTATATATATATATATATATATATATATATATATATATATATATTGTCCAGATTTTTCAAAATATGAAATATATGTGTCTTATTATACACTCCCTAAATCCACTCATTTTTCTATATGTGATTTATAATCAACTTTTCACAAGATAATTCTCAGAAATATTCATCCGCCTGAAATACATATTTATTTCCTAGTACTGAAAACTAACTTCAGTGAATGGAGCTCACAAATCCTAATATTTCTACAGTAACTGAATCAGTTAAACATCAATGCAAGTAGAATCCTACGGGACATGATGTGTATTTTGAAGTTCATTTTTATTCAATATTGGTAGATTATTATTTTTTCAGTTTATGGACATCATAGGATATATCATTTCATCCACAAGTTCAAAAATTTATAGGCATTTGTTTCACTTTCAATCACTTCCTGCTTCAGAACACATGTATTTCTCTAAGTTTCTTGACTGGTCTTTTCATGAGATTTCATACCAAACACATTAATTTTGATTTCCATAATCACTTTTGAAGCAAAACTCACATACCATTCATATTAATTATTACTCTGATATTACCATTAGAGGTATTACTGGTTTGAATGAATGATTGTATGTCAATATAAGATTTCTTATATCTTTTCAGATATCAATTATATCCATTATTTAAAGTGGAACCAGTTATATTATTTATTCACACTATGGTCTATTCATGCACTATCTCTATATTCATAGACACAGTGTACACCTCTTTGTATCCCCAATACTAATTTATACGTCTTCAAAATATTGCTCCCTGAAATGGTGGAAGTGGACTCATGTCACCTGATCTTCATATACATTTAATCACAGAAATATTCTGGACACAAAATGCAAGGGTCACACTTATGATTGTATAAAAGCCCAAATGGAAAGAAAACATGGATTACTAAAAACATCCATGTCCAGGTTCCCTAATGCTCTCAAATGTCAATCCTATTGGTGACTACATATGTGTTTTCTCTTAAAATTATATATTGAGACTCAACCCAATTGAAAATGTCTAATCCTATCCCTCACTTTATACTTTGCCTGATTTCATAATGTCTCTTTTGCTATCTGCTTTCCTACATATATTCCCCAGTTCATCATTGTGACTGACTCTTCACATGTGCTGACATTTACATTCACACTCTAATAAATAACCTATTGCTACAGAACTTTTGTTCCAAATCCTATACTCACTCTTCTTCCTTAACATACTATCTTCTTAATCCTACCGAGTATCCCTTTTTGACTGGATGTTCTCTTCTACATTCAATCATTCAAGGTACAAGGTCTTATGCTATTGTATATTGATTTATCTGAGACATCGGTGCAGAATGTAATTCAACGCTAAGTATCACAATCAAGGGCCCAATGCCCTTCTGGGCTTCAAATCTTACTTAGATTTCTTTTTTCATACATATATTTCATCTGTATATTCTTAAAATAATCACAAGTTTCCAATACCATTATTCATGAAGCAGAATAATTCCTAACCCAAATGGAACATGTTATTAACACTAACCATACACTGTTTGTGTTAATAACATGTTTACAGAAGAGCAGGGACAGTGTTGATCTTACAATACAGGAATGTAGTGGATCTTCCATCTGCTGAGAACCTCAAAGCGCCATGCAGAAATGATCCCTGGAGAAGATGTAGGCAGGTATGAAGGACCTGAGAGAGCAAAAGTCATCTTCCATCGCAAACAGCCTGGTCAGGATGAAGGGATGTTTCTGAATCAGCCTCTCTCAACTTAATGTAGAGAATATGGACCAAACCAAGACTGTGTGGAGAGCTGTTCCTGGTTCCCTATGGTTGATATATCATTCTAACTTGTGAAAGTGTCACAGGAAGTAGGGGCAGCCTCCATCTCATGGGACCTTTGGAAGAAACTCTTAGGACAAAGTGGTTGTCGAGGCAGTGATCTCATTCAGTTCCTGAAGGAAGTGACCTCAACTCACTTCCTTATTGATGGAACTCTCTGAACATGGGATCCAGGACGCCAGGCACCCAGATCCAGTCCCAGTCCCAGTCCCAGTGGTCTCACTTGTTTGGATTTACCAAGGACAGAATCAGTCTTTCTTGGTACCTACTAAGGTGAGGAGGCCAAATGCCTGGAAACCTCGGAAGAGGGGCTTTTCCTGGAAAAGCAGGTAGTGGCTCACTCCTGGTTCCTGACAACTTCACAGAGTTGGCCAAGGAGACCAGATCTGAGACAGGACAGGACATTTCGGGGGAACATAGTATGGCCCACCAGTCGGAGGATACTCCGGATAGTCTCATACCTATTTGGGGGAAGAAGGTGTCATTGTCGGTGTGGGTGTGGGTTTGTGGTTTTGTCTCATGTTCTGAGAATAGGAAGGAAAGTCAGTTTGTTTGGTTTGGAGTGAACAGTTTTTAGTAAGTCGTTTGACAAGGCAAGTGTTTCTGGGTCTGTGTATCACACTGTGTCCGTAGTTGTAGACATTAGAAAAGAGAATGCATGAATGGATATGTCCTGTCTAGTAGAAAGCTTCCCAGCATTCATCCTGCCCATTTTATGAATGGACTGTGGATTGCCTTATTAATGGGCAATACCTGCTACCTTCCTAATTTGCTGTTTTCTTCCAGAATTCTGGACACTCTCCAGAATAGGCTCATGGTTTTGTGTCTAAGTTATGTACCACCTCCAAGCTCTGTGACAAGGCAATGTTCTGGATAGCTGAAGGAAATGACGAGCATCTGAGAAAACTCAGATATCAGTTGACCAGGAAAGTCTCAGTGGAGAAACCCTGCTTTGGGCCATTTGCTTACCTATTGTTCTGTTCCCCTAAAAGTCAGGAAGTCTTTGTCTCATGCCACCCCTTTGTGAATCCCGAAGAAAATAGTTTTCAAATGGAAATAAATAGGCTTCACCTTTGGCTCTTTCCTTAATTGATTTGGAAAGAGTTGTGTCTGAATCAGCCTCTTGGCCCAGTGTGATTCTTTGACTTAGATTCTCAGCACCTGATGGATCTAAAGAAAGATCCCATGTGTGCATCCAAATCAAAAATTTCAAAAAGAGCTGTCATTGTGGATGAAGTCTTTTGCCTTCCTCTGTAAGGTTCCTGAATTCCATCAAGTGAGAATAGGGATCATTTGGGTCAGATGAGTTCGTCAAAGCCCTTCAGAGGCTAACCCATAGGTGCTTAGGTTTTCTCATCCCTCCAATTCACATAAAGTATCTTTAACCGACACTCAATAGGCCTCAAATGGGAAAAGTGGAGCAGTACTACGGGCAGGCCTTTTTGATCACTCCTGGTACAAAGGAAAGGTGTCCAGGCCACCCTGAATTTAGGCAAATGAGGAGCAACGGAGCTTATTTTGGACACTGTCTTGGGCTGCGTCCCTCATGGACACCTCCAGCCAGAGGTTATGATGAGTGTCAATATGAAAGAAGATGAGGGCCATGTGGGAGAATTTCGGTTTTATTGTGGTCATTTGTGTGGCAGTTGGAAGAGATGCCTGGGTCCACCTGGGCTTGAACTCTGGTGTGATTCCCCTTAGAGACTGAGTTCTGGAACTCACCTCAGAGAAGTATTGCCATGAATTGTGTTGGGATTTGAGGAAGCCACGCATGAGAGTCATCCTTGGAAACTGAGATCAAGGCCCAGGGTAGCTTTCCACAGGGCACTCTGATCTCAACCAGGATATCACATGATTTTATTCTGAAAGACTTGGAAGCCATTGTTGAGAGTCAAAACAGACAATGACATCACATTTTAGACCTCAATGGCCCTGGCTTCATGTGACCTTTTGGCCACTCTTTGGGAAGCATTGCCTGTGAGAATTCTCCAGAAATTTCATTGAAATGAGCTTCCTCAACATTTAATGGTTCCTGAATGAATTGAAACCCACAGTGCATCCAACTTCATCCTTGAAAAATGGCTGGATAAATACCATGAAAATTTTGAATTTCCCATGACCAGGTGGCACTGGAGAACCATTGGATATTCTGTTGCTGATCATGAGTGTACCAGACAGTGCCTTGATTGATTGGGTTTCATGAAAATAAGTTGGAGCCTGCTGAGTAGTTGTCCTAGAGTAGTGGTTGGCAGGTGTGTGAAAAACATCTGTGGTGGGGCCATGTGGATCTGCCATTGGCTTCCAAATTGTTTGTGACTGACATGGTGCAGTCAGCAGACCCTCCTATGCAAAGGCATCTTGTTATATGGTGAGGTTTCAGGGCCATGCTTACAATCAGGTTGCTATGTTTAAGGGGGCAAGCTATGTGGGATAGAAGCCTGGTTGGTGCATTCTCTTGCATACCCTGACCCACCACGCCTGACAGAACTCGCACCAGCACTGTGTCCTAGTTGAACTCCTTGGATTCCATGAAGCAATTACTAAACTCCCAATGCAACAGCAATAAACACATATAGAATCCTACCTGGTACCACACCTACATTCTTGTGAGGGGAACGACTTGGCAGATACAAATTGTGAGAGAAGATCACTCCTCCTAAATGGTGTTGGAACTGAAAATATAACAAATGGGTGAGCTTCCTAGTTTTACAACATTATACATAAATCCATGTTCAGTAAAATGAATATTTTAGATCTGTGAATGATATATATTTCATGATGAATTTCGAATAGCATATATATTGCTAGTTTTTAATGTGTGTATGTGTATGTATATATATGTGTGTGTGTGTGTGTATATATATATATATATATATATATATATATACATACACACATTCTCCAGATTTTTCAAAATATGAAATATTTGTATCTTAATATACACTCCCTTAATTCATTCATATTCATGTATGTGGATTTATGATCATCTTTTCTAAATATTATTCTCAGAAATATTCATCCACCTGAAATACTTTTTTGTTTTTAGTACTGAAAACTAACTTCAGTGAATGTTGCATACAAATCCTAATATATCTAGAGTAACTGACCCAGTTTAACCTCAATGCAAGAAGATTCATATGGAACATGATGTGCATTTTGATGTTCATTTTAATTCAACACTGGTACATTACTATTTCTTCAGTTTATGCACATCATAGGATATATATTTCATCAAAAAGATCACAAAATTATAGGCATTTTTTCACTTTCAATCACTTCCTACTTTAGAACACATGTATTCTTCCATATTTCTTGACTGGTCTTCTCAAGATTTTTTTTCCCAAACACATTATTTTCGATTTTCATAATCACATTGAAGCAAAACTCACACACCCTTCATGATAAACCATAACCCTAATATTAACATTGATGTATAACTTCTTGGAATGAATTATTGTATATCAATATAAGATTTTTCATATTTTCAGATATCAATTCAATCCACCATTTAAAGTGGAACCAGTTATATTACTTATTCACAGTTGGTCTATTCATGCATTATCTCTATATTCATAGACACAGGGTACACCTGTTTGTACCCCAAATACTAATTTATAAGTCTTCAAAATATTGCTCCCAAAAATGGTGGAAGAAATACTTATGTCACCCGATCTATATATACATTTTATCACAGTAATATTCTGGACACAAAATTCAAAGGTCAAACTTATATTTGTACCAAAGCCTAAATGGAAAGTGAACATGGATTACTAAAAACATCAATGTCCAATTTTCCTAATGCTCTCAAATATCAATCCTATTGATGACTACATATTCGTTTCTTCCTAAGATTATATATTCAAACTCAACCCTGTTGAAAATGTCTAATCCTATCACTGACTTTATACTTTTCCTGATTTTGTAATGTCTGTATTGATATCTGCTTTCCAACATATTTTCTCCAATTCATCATTGTGACTGACTCTTCACTTGTGTTGACATTTACATTCACTCTGTAACCGAAATCCTATTGCTAAAGAACTTTTGTTCCAAATTTTATACTCACTCTTCTTCCTAAACCTACCAACTATCTTCCTAATTTTACCGACTTTCACTTTTGAATGGATTTTCTCATCTACATTCAATCATCCAAGTAAATGTAGGGCGAGTGTCAGAGGATGAGACCACCAAGAGACTATCTCATGCAACAGAAAGGGTTTATTTGGGGTCCAGCATGCTGGGGCTCAGAGCTCACTTGAATAGAGCAGAGAGCCCTGAGAACATCTTAAGCAGAGCTTATATAATTTTCTTGGAGAGGGCAGGGAGGGAAGTTTATTGATGGGTCAGGGCGAGTTAGCGGCTTGTGTGTAAACGGGTGAGGGAGTACATTCTGCAGTTTGGCAGTTGGGGACAGCACATTCTGGGAACAAGATTAGGAAACATTTCTCAACATTTCAACAGTGTTTTGTTAAGCGTACAGAAAAACAGGAAGTGACAAGTACATATTTTATTAACATTTCATTCCCCACTTCTTCTTCTGGCTACTTTTAATCATAAAAGTGATTGTTGGGGGTTGTCACATTTTATGTATGCTAGTGGGGTATTAACATAAGTTTAACTTGTCCAATTTGAGCTTGGAGAAAAGAAATTACATGGTTGAGAAACAGGGTTTTATAGTAAGCAATAAAATGAGGATTATTATTGGACCGGCCAGAGTTGATTAAAACGTAGTTAACCAGGGGGACTGTGTAAACCAAGACTCAAACCACCAATTTTGGGTCTCTATCTCTCTTTGATGCTCTTCAAGGCATCTTTTTAATTTACTCATAGAGTTTGTTACAACTCCAGTATGGTCGACATAAAAAAAAAATTCTTTCCTCAATGCAGCACAAAGGCTCCCTTCTCTCATGAAATGGAGGTCCAACCCTCGACTTTTCTGTAAAACAACTTCAAAGAGAGAGGTAAAAGATTCCTGCAAAGTTGTGATGGAATTTTCTAATATCTTTAAGTTTTGATCTATTGCTGCTTCTAATTGGGTCATTTGTTGTGTCCCATGGACCAGGGCAGTTGTTCCTGTGCGAACCCGGGCAGCAACTCCTATTCATAATAGAAAGGCTAAGGTGAGAGATATATGTTTCCAACTGAACCGGGTTGTATGCCCCTCTATTTGATCTTCAAATGAACCTGCGTCATAATAGAGCACTCTGGGAAACATCTGCACCATTACACAATTAATCACTTCTGTTGACCATTTCATAAAAACATAAACAACGTTTAAGTATATAGAATTATATTGTTGTAGGGACGGACAAGGCAAGGCACCTAAGATAGCACCAAAGACAAGGAAACAGTCATATTTGGTTGCAACCAGATTCAGAGGGCATTGCTTCTGTTGTAATCAATTAATCCCCTGAAACCCAAGTTTAGGTACTTTCAGAATTTTGTACCCAACATGTAAGGGAAGGGGCTCTGAAGTTCGCAGTCTGCAGAAGTTCACAAAGAGCAGTTTTTGTTTCTGATTTTTCCTCAGTTCTGGGCAAGTTAAATTTTCAAGGACACCTGGGTGGGGGAGAGCTTTTTTTTCCCTTTTTTTCCCCCTGCCAGCTGTTTCCATGGAACCCAGTTTGTAACTTATCCATCTTAGAAATGTAGCCATCTCTATGAAGCCCCAGGTCAAGGCCAGAGGCCTTGATCACATATGTTGTGAAAAACTAGTAAGGGTGTGTCTAGCTCAGGAGTGCTGATTTTTTTCAGCCAGTTGCCAGGTAGACCAGGGCAACACGAAAAGAGGAAGTTTATCTACACTGAACTTTTTTATAGGGACTCTTTTGCTCAAAGTCCTACAGTTAGCCATGGTGAAAACTTCTGGATAAGGTCAGTTAAGACTTTCCTGTGGGCCTGGTACAGAGGGGGAAGACGGGGAATGCAGGGCTGAGAGCAGCTCTTTGGATCTGAGAATGAGGAAGGAGAGATGTAAAAGAATAATGGAAAAGGGTTTTGAGATCTTCCTAGCAACAAAAACATGAGTAGTAGAACGGGTAGAACAGAGGGGGAGATGGGAGTGAGTATCCCAAAAAGCCTGTAAGGGACTTTAAATTCTTAGTAACCTGTTTTCAGTGATGACAAAGCAACTTTAAAGGCCATTTTCATTACATTTTGGATAGGGGTCTGAGGGCTCTTCTCAGCTGGTTTGAGCTTTGGGTTAGCTGGTAAGAGGACCTGGTGGGACCCAGTGTGGGCACTGACAGGAGAAGAGAGGAGTGAGTGAGTGGAGGGTTACCTCAGTACCTGCTACCTCAGCAAGGGGGCAATGGTCTGAGAAACGGTGGAGGTTTGGGTTTTTAATATAGTAATTGGAGGGGAGAAATCAAGTTGATGAGGTGGGAGTGACAACAGAGAGTCTAGAGCAGAAGGCTGAGGGTGAGCATGTATTGGAGAAGCATAATTCACAATGTGAGCAAAGGAGAGAAAAGGCCTCCACATAGAGGAATCTCCTTTCACCCTTTTGAGCACTTGCAGAAGTTAAAAAGGTCACACAGAATTTGAGGATCTAGAGACCCCTCTGGGGGCCATCAGTTTTGGTTGTCTAATTGGTAATATGGCCAATGCTGTGTACAGAATTTGATGAGGAGTTTGGGTTCCATGTGGCAGTCCCTGTATGCTCACAGAAGATGTCGGCGTTCCCCGCACACAGCCTTGACTGTTTGTGGCTTTGATAGTACACTGGGCAAACATAGTAATCTAGGCTAGCCAACCATCATCTGGCTCGCGTGTCCCTACATCAATAATGTTTGTTTCCATTATCTATGGTATGGAAGAAAAATAATGGAATTTTAGTGGGATCCCCTTCATTAGGGATATCCCAATAGGGAAGTCCTATATGCAGCTGACAAATGTCTGGCTGGAGAGATGGCCACCAGGTCCCTAAGTGGGATGTATGCAAGATAGACCATACTTCCTTTCCAGTAGGATTTGTGATCAGCCATCGCTGCTGAACAGGCTTATGAGGGTTAGGACTACTGGTGGTCAAGGGGAGAGTCTATAGCCTTATCCACACAGCGAATCCACAATTTGAAAGGGTTTCCAGTCTTTTCCAGTTTCCAGACAGAGTCTGGACAGGGCACAGGCTTGAGATGAGAGGTAGGGATCCAGGAAGTGATTTTGACTACCTTTACCCTGTAGGTGTTATAAGTAGCACCTGGTATGGTCCTTTTCAGCGGAGTTCCAGGGATGACACCAGATGTCATCTTACATAGACGAAGTCTCTACTTGATATCACTGTAGAGTCCCCTCATCCCCAGGTTGGTAGGCAGTGGCCATCTGTTTTCACAGGTATCCCTGAGTTCTTTCAAGAGCTTTAAGTCTGTTAAGCAAGGGGGTGTGGAAGGAATCGTTAGGTCTTAGAGTTGGGGTAGGTCCCTTACTGTAGGAGGGACACCATAGAGAATTTCACAGGGTATGAGGTTACACAAAGAAATAGATTGAGTATTTCTTGAATGAAACAGTACATAAAGCAGGAGCATAGTTCAATCTTTTATGCTGGTCTCTAAGCTTAATTTCGTTATGGTCTCTTTAATGGTTCTCTTCATTCTTTCTACCTGTCCTGAACTCGGGGGTCTGTAAACACAATGTAACTTCCAATTAATCCCCAGGGTCCTTGCTAACCTCTGAGTTACCTGGGCCACGAACGCCGGTCCATTATCAGACCCTATTACTTTAGGCAGGCCGTACCTTGGAAAAATATCTTCCAGGATCTTCTTGACCACCATTTGCGCTGTTTCATTTTTTTTTCTTTTCTTTTTTTTTGGGGGGAAGGCTTCCATCCATCCTGAAAATGAATCTACAAAGACTAGGAGATATTTAAGTCCATTCCTTGCTTGCTGGCTTAATTTCAGTAAAGTCCACTTCCCAGAATTGTCCTGGTCTGGTTCCTCATAGGTGCTTTCCTGCAGGAAGCTTGGAAGGGTAAGAATTAACCAATTGATGGACCCAACAGGCTTTTGTTATCCAGTCAGTTGTTTCCTTTCACTGTGAGTCGGTTAGTGGAAAACTCTGTTCTTGATCCTTCAGAAATGAATGCAGTTTCTTTGAACCAAGGTGAGTGATTTGATGTACATTTTCTACTGACATAGTTAGAGCCGTGATTATAGGAGTTTTGCTGAAGGATTTAGAAACTCCACTTGGGGGCCTTCAGGGTTAAAAGTTATTTTGGCCCAGAGCTTTGTGAGCAGATCTCTGCCAATCAATGGGGCCGTGCATTCTGAAATTACTAGGAAGGAGTGATGGATTTTTCCTTTCCCCTGGTCCATGGTCCTCTTAGTTGTCCAAGCCCGATATTTACTGCCATTAGCCCCTTGAATCAGAGACCTTTTATTTGATAGAGGTTCCAATGGGGCCTTAAAGGCAGAATATATTGCCCCTGTATCCACTTCAAAGTATACTGGGGTCCCCTCCACTTCAAAAGTTAACCTGAGCTCGAGGAGAGGATCTGAGCCCCGACTTTCTTAGTAATCCTACAGAGTCAGAATGTCCAGCTGGCCTGGCTGTCTCTTTCTAGGGCACTCTTTAGCCCAGTGTCCTTTTTTTTTAGAGTAGGCACATTGAATTGAGGCCAGGGGTGGCCTCTAGTTTGGGCCCCGGTGTCCCTTCCTGTCTCCATTTTTCTTAATTTCTGGTCTATTTGTTGTTGTGACCAGGACCTTAGTCAATGCCTTAGTCTGTCTTTTGTTTCTTTTATCCTCCCTTTGCTCCCTACTCTTCCTCAGTTTCTCTCTTATAGTATACCTTCTTGGCTTCTCCGACGAAACCTCTCAAAGTCATATCTTGTAATCCATCTAAGCATTGTAACTGTCTTTTAATATCCAGAACAGCTTGCCCAATAAAGGCCACCATGACAGATGCCTTTTGATTCTCTGCCTGAGGATCGAAAGGAGTAAATCTCCTATATGCCTCCATAATTCTCTGTTGGAACATGGATAGACATTCATCAGTCCCTTGAATAATCTCTCTTACCTTGGCCAAAATAGTTGGTCGCCTAGCAGCCACTAAGATACCCACTATTAGAGCCCGGCAATAAGAGGAAGGATGCTCATTACCTTCACAGGTTTTGGGGTCCCAGTTGGGTCTGTGCAAGGGAAAGGCGGCTTTGCATATGTTGGGAAGTTTTGTCGGTCACCCATCTGGTCCGAGAATATTTTTTTCTAGAATCCAGGAAGATTCTCTTTTGTTCCTCTGTCATGAAGAGAGTCCCTAGGAGTTGTTGGCAGTCATCCCAAGTAGGCTGGTGTGAAAACATCAATGACTCAACCACACCTGAGACCCAGGTGGGGTCCTCGGTAAAAGGGGGATTGTTATTTTTCCAGTTATTTAGGTCTGAAGAGGATAAAGGTAAAAACTGGTAGGCTTGCATTTTTCCCCCCTGGTTGTCATCAATCATTGTTCCTTAGAAATGGAGAGGGAGCATCACGGGAGTTCCAGGGATTTCAATCATTCAACGCCGGCAAATTCCTTTAGCCGGGCCAGCATCCTCCAGGGGAGGAGGGGCTGTGTTTGCTGCAGGGGAGTTATCTGGAGTGCGTTGGGCTCTCTTAGCTTCCTCCAATGGCGGACAGGCTGAGTCAGCAGCAGGGGAATTACTTAGAGGGTGTTGGGGGTTGGGGGATGAGGACAGGGAATAAGTAGTAGGACGAGAGTCCAGTAGAGTCAAATCTTGTGACTCAGGGAGAACAGAGGTTGAAGGAGGAGGAGGAGCAGAAGGTTTGAGAGAGCATGAGGGAAGGAGTAGGAGCGGGGGCAGGGGCAAGGAAAAGCTTCACACATGGAGGAAGAGAATTGCAGAGGTCCTGCAAATTTAAGATATATGTCTCTTGATCCTGATGTCTATGTGGCGCTGGCTGAAAGTCAATATCTCTGACTTTTTAAATTATTGGGAAGTAGAAAGATCCTTCTAGGGGCCATCTGAATCCAAAGGTGGGCCATTCTGAGGAACAGAGAGTCTGCCAGGTCCAGCGTTTTACTGAAAAAGAAAGATTCTGAGCCCTTAAGCGGACTTTGGTGCAATGATCAAGGGTCAGGGAAAGAGGCATTGAAGTGCTCTATCCCATAATGAAAGATAAACAATCAGTAGAAGCAACAACACACAACACAGACAAGACAATACAATAAAGACAGGCAATGGACGTCCAACACTGAGACCAGGACTGAGTAGTCGGCAAAACCCGATGGGCTGGCAATACCGAATCTGAAACAAAATATCACTGAGTTGAGGAGACTATTGTTCCTCGATTTCCCGAGTCCTCTGGGGAGTCCCCCAGTGACGTGGCCTGTGGCTCTATGACATGTCTGTCAGCCACCGTCAGAGAGAGCTCACACTCTTCATCAACAGCCATTTTTCCAAGCCCTAACCTGAAATCTGAAACCAGAAAGAGGCGCCTTACATACCCCGAGAGGAGCCCATTGGGTTCTCTCATCTGCCGCTGCTGGATCTCGGTGGAACCTCCATATGTAAAGGTCGGGCGAGCGTCCGGGTAAGAAACCACCAAGAGACTGTCTCATGGAAAAGCAAAGCGTTTATTATGGGTCCAGCATGCTGGGGCTCAGAGTTCACTTGAATAGAGCAGAGAGCCCTGAGAACAGCTTAAGCAGAGCTTATATACTTTCCTTGGAGAGGGCAGGACAGGATGTTTATTGATGGGTCCGGGCGAGTGAGCTGTTTGTGGGCAACCGGGTGAGGAAGTACTTTCTGCAGTTTGGCAGTTGAGGACAGCACATTCTGTGAACAAGATTAGCAAACATTTCTCAAGATTTCAACAGTGTTTTATTAAGCATACAGAAAACAGGAAGTGATAAGTACCTATTTTGTTAACCTTTCACCACCGACTACACTTTGCCAGATTTCCTAATGTCTCTATTGATATCTGCTTTCCTACATATTTTCCCCAGTTCATCATTGTGACTGACTCTTCACATGTGGTGACATTTACATTCACTCTATACCCGAAACCCTATAGCTAAAGAACTTTTGGTCCAAATCCTATGCTCACTCTCCTTTCTAAACTTACCGACTATCTTCCTAATCCTACCGATTATCCCTTTTTGACTGGAAGTTCTCTTTGACAATCAATCATCCAAAATACACGGATGGACCTTTGCCATTGTATATTGATATATCTGAGACATCTGTGCAGAAAATAAATCAAAGCTCAGTATCACAATCAAGGTCCCAATGCTCTTCTGGGCTTCAAATCTTACCTAGATTTCTGTTTTCATACTTATGTTTCACCTATATATTCTTGTAAATATCGCAGGTTTCCAATACCATTATTCATCCAGCAGAATGATTCCTAATGCAAATTGAACCTGTTATTAACCCTAACCATACACTGTTCCCTCAATCTAACTTTACAGAAGAGCAGGGACAGAGTAGGTCTTACAATACAGGAATGTAGGGGAACTTCCTATTGCTAAGAAACTCAAAGGTACCTGCAAAAATGATCCCTGGAGAAGTTGTAGGCAGCTATGAAGGAACTGAGTGAGCAAAAGTCATCTTCTCTTGCAAACAAGCTGGTCAGGATGTAGGGATATGTCTGAATCAGCCTCTCTCTTCTTAATGTAGAGAAGAAGAACCAAACCAGGCTGTGTGGAGAGCTGTTCCCGGTTGTCTATGGTTAATATACCATTCTAACTTGTGAAACTGTCACAGGAAGTAGGGGCAGCCTTTATTTCAGGGGACCCTTGGAAGCAACTGTTAGGACAAAGTGGTTGCCAAGGGTGTGAGCTCATTCAGTTCGTGAAGGAAGTGACCTCAGACCTCACCTCACATCCTTGGTGATAGAACTCTCTGAATTTGGGATCAAGGAATCCAGGCACCCAAATCCCATTACAGTCCCAGTAGCAGTGGTCTCACTTCTTTGGATTTACCAAGGACAGAATCAGTCTTTGTTGGTACCTACTGATATGAGGATTACCAAAAGCCAGGAAAGCTCTGAAGAGTGGCCTTTTCTGAGAAAGCAGGTAGTGGATCACCGCTGCCTCCTGACAACTTTACAGAGTTGGCCAAGAAAACCAGATCTGAAACAGGACAGGCAATTTCGGGGGAACATAGTATGGCCCAATAGTCAGAGGACACTCCGGATAGTCAGAGACCTACTTGGGGGAAGAAGGTGCTTTGTGGGTGTGGGTGTGTGTTTGTGCTTTTGTCTCATGTTCTCAGAATAGGTAGGAATGGCGGTTTGTTTGGTTTGGAGTGAACTGTTTCTAATAAGTGATTTGATAAAGCAAGTGTTTCTATGTCTGTGTATCCCATTGTGTCCGTGGTTGTAGACATTAGAAAAGAGAACGCATGAATGGATGTGTCCTGCCTGGTAGAAAGCTTCCCAGCATTCATCCAACTGAATATATGAATGCACTGCGGCTTCCCTTATCGATGGGCAACACCTGCTATTTTCCTAAGTTCTGATTTTATTTTTGAATTCTGGCCACTCTCCAGAATAGGCTCATGGTTTTGTGTCCAAGAGAAGTACCATCTTGAAGCTCTGTGACATGGCCATGTACTGGAAAGCTGAAGGGAATGGCAAGCAACTAAGAAAACTCAGATATCAGTGTGACCAGTAAAGTCTCAGTGGAAAAACCGTGCTTTGGGCCTTTTGCTTACCTTTTGTTCTATTCCCCTGTATGTCAGGAATTTCTTTGCCTCAGGCCACCCCTTCGTGAAGCCGGAAGAAAACATTTTTCAAATGGAAATGAATGGGCCTCACCTGTGGCTCTTTGCCTAATTGCTTTAGAAAGGGGTGTGTCTGAATCAGCCTCTTGGCCCTGTGTGAGGCTGTGGCTTAGATTCTTAGCACCTGATTGATATAAAGAAAGATCCCATGTGTGAATCCAAAACCAAAATGCCCAAAAGAGGAGTCATTGAGGATAAAGTCTCTTGCCTTCCACTGTAAGATTCCTGACCTCCATCAAGTGAGAATAGGGATCCTTTGGGTCAAATGATTTCTTCAAATCCCTGCACATGCTAGCCCAGAGGTGCTTGTGTTTTCTCATGACTCCAATTCACATAAAGATTCTAAACCCCACTGTCAGTAGGCCTCAAATTGGAGAAGCAGAGCAGTATTACGGCAGGCCTATTTGATCACTCCTGGGTCACAGGAAGGGTGTCCAGGTCACCCTGACATTAGGAAAATAAGGGGCAAAGAAGCCTATTTTGGACAGTGTCTTGGGCTGTGTCCTTCATGGAAACTTCCAGCCAGAGGTTAAGATGAGTGTCTATATGCAATAAGATGAGGGTCATGTGGGAATGTTTTGGTTTAATTTTGGTCATTTGTGTTGGGGTTGGAAGAGATGAGTAGGTCAACCAGGACTTGAAATCTGGTGTGATTCCCCTTTGAGACTGAGTTATGGAACTGAACTCAGAGAAGTATTGGCATGAATTGTGTTGAATTTTTAGGAGGCCACACATAAGACTCGCCCTTGGAAACTGAGACCTAGGCCCAGGGTGGCTTTCCACAGAGCACTGGGAATCTCACCCAGGATATCACAAGATTTTATTCTGAAAGACTGGCAGCCATAGTCAAAACACACATAGAACTCACACTGTAGACCTCAATGGGCCTGGCTTCATGTGACCTTTTGGCGGCTCTTTGGGAAGACTTGCCTGTGAGTGTCCTCCAGAGATTTCATTGAAATGAGCTTCCTCACAATTTAATGGTTCCTAAATGAATTGAAACCCACAGTGCCTCCAACTTCCACCTTGAAAAATGGCTAGATAAATACCATGAAAATTTTGAAATTCCAATGACCAGGTGGCACTGGAGAACCTTTGTATCCCCTGTTGCTGATCATGAGTGTACCAGAAAGTGCCTTTATTGAGTGAGTTTCATTAAAATGGTGTAGAACAGAGATGCCAGTATGTTGGATACTCCTCAATTGTACGCACAAGCTGTGGTGTGCAGGTTTGTGATAAAACATCCATGGTGGGGCCATATGGATCTGCCATTGCTTCCAAATGGCATGTGACTGACGTAGTGCAGCCAGGAAAACCTTATATGTAAAGGCATATTGGTATATGGAGAAATCTTAGGGCAATGTTCAGAATCAGGTTGCTATGGACAAGGGGACAATCTAAGTGGGCTAGAAGCCTGGTTGGTGCATTCTCCTGCAGACCATGACCCACTACACATGACAGAACTCCCTCCAGCACTGTGTCCCAGTTCAACTCCTTGTATTTTGTGAAGAAAATACCAAACTCCCAGTGAAGCAGCAAGAAACACCACGAAAAGTGGAGAATGACCAAATGCCTTCACAGTCCACACGGGGAGACTCTTAGACCCCAGTGGTCACAGTTTACCTACAAAGAGAGAATTCAGTACTGTAGCCTAGTGTTCATTGGAAAATAAGAAACCACGTCCTCCAGGTCACATAGGTGTAGACCCAGCTCTGATGGTCTCACTAGAAAGAAAGCTAAAGCTCCTGACAACAACATATATTTTGAGTTCCCAACCTCAGAGGCAGTTTCTCAAGAAGTCTTTAGGCCAGCAGAGCTCCAAGTTTGTGGAGTGTTTACGTTGTCCCTTACATTTGGAAACACCTCTACTACATCCAAGGTTGTGAACTCCTTTGGATTTTCCATTCCAGATATATATTCACAGATTTTCTAAGTCTTCTCCTCTAATTGTGTCTTATTTTGGGCGAAGGTAATGTGAAGCCACTGTTGTGGATGAGAGTGGTAAATTTATTGTGTAGCCCATATTTGCATGCACATTGGATTCATTTTCCTTTTTTCCATTCAAAATACTGAATCCCTGACACTAACCCATACCCTACTAGACTCTGACTACTAATCCTACTATGATGGAGAATAATAACACAAACAGAATAGAAATACAAGCCGTTCAGAGGAGGCATGGTGTATAGTTGGACTTGCCTTTTGCATGATAAAGGGTAGGTGTTATATATCTAGTCCATTTTTCATTGAAATATTTCTCTATGTGTTTTTTTTTCCTTTAATTTTTATTGTTGGTTGTTCAAAACTTTACCTATTTCTTGACATATCATATTTCACACTTTGATTCAAGTGGGTTATGAACTCCCATTTTTACCCTGTATACAGGTTTCAGCATCACATCTGTTACACATCCACTGTTTTACGTATTGCAATACTAGTGTCTGTTGTAGTCTGCTGTCTTTCCTATCCTCTACTATCCCCCATCTCCTCCCCTCCCATCTTTTCTCTCTACCCCATCTACTGTAATTCATTTCTCCCCCTTGGTTTTTTCCCCCCCTTTCCCCTCACTTCCTCTTGTATGTAATTTTGTATAACCATGAGGGTCTCCTTCCATTTCCATGCAATTTCCCTTCTCTTTCCTTTTCTCTTCCACCTGTCACCCCTGTTTAATGTTAATCTTCTTCTCATGCTCTTCCTCCCAACTCTGTTCTTAGTTACTCTCCTTATATCAAAGAAAACTATTGGCATTTGTTTTTTTAGGGATTGGCTAGCTTCACTTAGCATAATCTGTTCTAATGCCATCTATTTCCCTGCAAATTCTATGATTTTGACATTTTTTAATGCAGAGTATTACTCCATTCTGTATAAATGCCACATTTTTTCCCATTCGTCTATTGAAGGGCATCTAGGTTGGTTCCACACTCTTGCTATTTTGAATTGTGCTGCTATGAACATCAATGTAGCAGTGTCCCTGCAGCATGCACTTTTTAGGTCTTAGGGAATAGAGCGAGAAGGGGAATAGCTGGGTCAAATGGTGGTTCCATTCCTAGCTTCCAAGAAATCTCCATACTTCTTTCCAAATTGGCTGCACCAATTTGCATTCCCACCAGCAATGTACAGGTGTACCCTTTTCCCCACATCCTCACCAGCACTTGTTGTTTGACTTCATAATGGCTGCCAATCATACTGGAGTGAGATGGTATCTTAGCGTGGGTTTGTTTTCGATTTTTCTGACTGCAAGAGATGGTGAGCATTTTTTCATGTACTTATTGATTGATTGTATGTCCTCATCTGAGAAATGTCTGTTCAGGTCCTTGGACCATTTGTTGATTGGGTTATTCGTTTTCTTATTGTTTAATTTTTTGAGTTCTTTGTATACTCTGAATATTAGGGCTCTATCTGAAGTGTGAGGAGTAAAGATTTGTTCCCAGGATGTAGACTACTTATTTACCTCTCTTATTGTTTCTTTTGATGAGAAAAAACTTTTTAGTTTGAGTAAGTCCCATTTGTTGATTCTAGTTATTAACTCGTGTGCTATGGGTGTCCTATTGAGGAATTTGGAGACCAACCCCACAGTATGTAGATCATAGCCAACTTTTTCTTGTATAAGATGCCGTGTCTCTGATTTGATATCAAGCTCCTTGATCCATTTTGAGTTAACTTTTGTGCATGACGAGAGAAATGGATTCAGTTTCATTTTGTTGCATATGAATTTCCAGTTTTCCCAGAACCATTTGTTGAAGATGCTATCCTTCCTCCATTGCATGCTTTTAGACCCGATTGGCATTGCATTTAACATATAGAGAACTTTTGGTTATATTGCCATTTTGATGATGTTAGTTCTGCCTATTCATGAACATAGTATATTTTTCCATCTTCTAAGATCGTCTTCTATTTCTCTCTTTAGGGTTCTGTAGTTTTCATTTTATAAGTCTTTCACCTCTTTTGTTAGGTTGATTACCAAGTATTTTATTTTGTGTGTGTGTGTGTGGATATTTTGAATGGAGTGGTTGTCCTCATTTCTATTTCAGAGGATTTGTTGCTGATATACAGGAATGACTTTGATTTATGCGTATTGATTTTATATCCTGCCACTTTGGTGAATTCATTTATTAGCTCTAATAGTTTCTTTGTATACCTTTTTGGGTCTGCTAAGTATAGAATCATGTTATCTGCAAATAGTGATAATTTACGTTCTTCTTTTCCTATTTTTATGCCTTGGATTTCTTTAATCTCTCTAATTGCTCTGGCCAGTGTTTCGAGAACTATGTTGAACAGAAGTAGTGAGAGAGGGCATCCCTATCTTCTTCCAGATTTTAGAGGGAATGCCTTCAATTTTTCTTCATTCAGAATGATGCCAGCCTGAGGCTTAGCATAGATTGACTTTACATTATCGAGGTATGTTCCGGTTATCCCTAGTTTTTCCAGAGTTTTGAACAAAAAGGGATGCTGTACATTGTCGAATGCTTTTTCTGCATCTATCGAGATGATCAAATGGTTCTTATTTTTAAGTCTATTGATGTGATGAATAACATTTATTGATTTCTGTATATTGAACCAGCCTTGCATCCCAGGGATGAATCCTACTTGATCATGGTGCACAATTTTTTTAATATGATTTGTATCCGATTTGCCACAATTTTATTGAGGATTTTTGCATTTTTCCTGAAATAGCTTGAAAAGTATTGTTATTAGTTCCTCTTTAAAGGTTTTGTAAAACTCTGCTGTATACCCATCCGGTCCTGGGCTTTTCTTAGTTGGTAGTCTTTTGATGGTTTATTCTATTTCCTCAATTGTTATGGGTCTGTTTAGGTTGCCTATATCCTCCTGACTCAATCTGGACATATTATATGACTTGAGAAATTTATCGATGCCTTCACTATCTTCTATTTTATTGAAGAATAAGAATTCAAAATAATTTCGGATTATCTTCTGTATTTCTGAACTATCTGTTGTGATACTGAGTTCTCCCTCTTCTTTTCTTTGTTAGCTTGGCTAAGGGTCTGTCGATTTTATTTATTTTTTCAAAGAACCATCTTTTAGTTTTGTCAATTTTTTCAATTGTTTCTTTTGTTTCGATTTCATTAATTTCAGCTCTGATTTTAATTCTTTCTTGCCGTCTACTTCTTTTGCTGTTGTTTTGCTCTTCTTTTTCTAGGATTCTGAGATGAAGTATGAGATCATTTATTTGTCGTTTTTTTTTTTTTTTTTTAAGGAATGAAATCCAAGCAATGAATTTTGTTCTTAGAACTGCTTTCAATGTGTCCCATAGATTCCGATATGTTATGTCTGTGTTTTCATTTATCTCTAAGAATTTTTTAATTTCCTCCTTGGTGTCTTCTATAACCCATTGATCATTCAGTAACCTATTTTTCATTCTCCATGTGATCCATGAGTTTTCCTTCTTTCTTTTATCGTTGATTTTCAGTTTCATTTCATTATGATCAGATAAGATGCCTGGTATTATATCTACTCCTTTATATTGTCTAAGAGTTGCTCTGTGACATAATATATGATTTATTTTTTGAGAAGTATCCATGTGCTGCTGAGAAAAAAGTGTAACTGCTTGATGTTGGGTGGTATATTTTATATATATCATAAGTCTGGGTTATTAATTGTGTTATTGAGTTCTATAGTTTCATTATTCAACTTTTGTGTGGAAGATCAGTCCAGTAGTGAGAGAGGTGTGTTTGAGTCTCCCATGAGTATTGTATGGTGGTCTCTTAGAATCTTGAACTTGAGAAGAATTTGTTTGATGAACATAGCTGCACCAATGTTTGGGGCATCTATATTTATGATTGTTAGGTCTTGTTGGTGTATGGTTTCCTTGAGCAGTATGTAGTGTCCCTCTTTATCCCTTTTGATTAACTTTGGCTTGAAATCTATTTTATTTGATATGAGTATCGACACTTCTGCTTGTTTCCGAAGTCCATATGAGTGATATGATTTTTCCAACTTTTCACCTTCAGTCTATGTATATCTTTTCCTAACAAATGCATCTCCAGTAGGCAGCATATTGTTGGGTCTTGTTTTATGATCCATTCTACTAGCCTATGTCTCTTAATTGGTGAGTTTAAGCCATTAACATTTAGGGTTATTATTGAGATATGGGTTGTTCTTCCAGCCATATTTGTATATTTATGTTACTAAACATGGTTTGTTTTCCTCCTTGATTATTTTCCCCCCTTTACTGTCCTACCTCCCACTGTTGGTTTTCATTGTTATTTTCCATTTCCTCTTCCTTTAATGTTTTGCCAAGGATGTTTTGAAGAAATCATTTTCTAGCTGCAAATTCTTTTAACTTTTGTTTATCGTGGAAAGTTTTAATTTCATCTTCTATCCTGAAGCTTAATTTCGCTGGATACACAATTCTTGGATGGAACCATTTTTCTTTCAGTGTTTGAAAAATGTTATTGCAGGATCTTCTAGCTTTCAGAATCTGTGTTGAAAGATCAGCTGTTATCCTGATTGGTTTACCACTAAATATAATCTGCTTCCTTTATCTTGTAGCTTTTAAAATTCTCTCCTTATTCTGTATGTTGGGCATCTTCATTATAATATGTCTAGGTGTGGATCTCTTATGATTTTTCACATATGGCTTCCTGTAAGCTTCTAGGATTTGCGATTTTGTCTCATTCTTCAAGTCTGGGAAGTTTTCTCCTTTATTTCATTGAATATTTTGCTCATTCCTTTTGTTTTGACCTCTATACCTTTCTGTATCTCAATGACTCTTAAGTTTGGTCTTTTTATGTTATCCCATATTTCTTGGATGTTCTGATCATGGTTTCTTAAAAGTCTTGCTGAGCTGTCTGTGTTCTTTTCAAGTTGAAATAATTTGTCTTCATTGTCTGATGTTCTATCTTCTAAGTGTTCTACTCTGCTGGTAGTATTCTCAATTGAGTTTTTAAGTTGGTTTATTGATTCCTGCATTCCTAGGATTTCTGTTTGTTTGATTTTATAATCTCTATCTCCCTGTATAGTTGATCTTATGCTTCTTGGATTTTTTTATGTAATTCATTATCAAGGTGATCTTTCATTGTCTGATTTTACTCTCTAATGTCTTCCTTGAGACTCTAGATCATCTGAAGCATGTATATCCTGAGTTCTTTATCTGACATTTCATCTGCTGCAGATATTACCTCTTCTAACGTTGGCTTTACCTGCATTTCTTATGGTCCTTTCTTTCCTTGTCTTTTCATACTGTTCATGTTTCTTTCTGCTTGGTGAAACTGTTGTGTTATTGAAATTTTCCCCTATATATTTATATTGCTCTTGTATAGTTTCAAAGTCTCCCTCGCAGGCATGGGTGGTGGCTCTTCCCCTCCTACAATTGGGACAATGTGCCTACCACACCAGCAGGCTGCTGGGCCTGTTCTGTCAGTTGGTAGCTGGTCCGCCTACCTTGAAGGTGCGAGCAGCAGCTCTTCTCCTCTGCAGGCACTGGGCCTGTTCTGCCAGTGGGTCACAAGTGGGGCTACTTTGCAGGCGTGGGCGGCAGCTTTGACCATCCGCGTGCCACTGGGTCTGTTTTGTCTGTCCCTTGCAGGTCTGTCTACCTTGCAGGTGCGTGTGGCTGCTCCTCCCCTCCCGCAACCGGGATGATGTGTCTACCATGCTGGCGGGCCATAGGCCTGGTCTGTCGGTGGTCGCAGGTCCACCTACCTTGCAGGTGCGGAGGGCGTCTCTGCCCCTCCGCAGATTGCTGGGCCTGTCCTGCTGTGGGTCACAGGTCTGCCTACCTTGCAGGCCAGGCGGCATTGCCCCTCCCCCAACCAGGGCGATGTGTCTTCCACGGTGGCGGGCCACTGGTCCTGTTCAGCCGGTGGGTCGCCGGTCTGCCTACCTTGAAGGAGCGATTGGCAGATCTGCCCCTCCCTCTCTCAATGTGTTTTTAACGTTGACAAATATGTGAATTTCTGTCTCCCTTTCTCTGTAGCATATTCAGCACATGTATTTTTATATGCATATATAGAATCCTACCTGGTATCACACGTACATTTTTGTGAGGTTGCTGACTTGGCAGATACAAATTATGAGAAGAGATCACTCCTCCTAAATGCTGTTGGAACTGAAAATTTAAGCTATGGGTGAGCTTCCTAGTTGAACAATATTACACATAAATCCACGCTCAGTAAAATGAAGATTTTTGGATCTATGGATGATATATATTTCATGAAGAATTTCAATTGGCATATGTATTGTTACTTTTTAATGTCTGTTGTGTGTGTGTGTGTCTGTGTGTGTGTGTGTATATATATATATATATATACACACACTCTCCATATATTTCAAAATATGAAATAGATGTGTCTTATGAACAGTCCCAAAATTCATTCATGTTCATGTATGTGGAATTATAATCAAATTTTCACAAGATTATTCTCAGAAATATTCATCCACCTGAAATACATATTTGTTTCTTAGGACTGAAAACTAACTTCAGTGAATGGTGCATTCAAATCCTAATATTTCTACATTAACTGACTCAGTTTAACATCAATGCAAGAAGATTCCTATGGGACATGATGTTTATTTTGACGTTCATTTTTACTCAACACTGGTACATTACTATTCCTTCAGTTAATGCAAATCATAGGATATATATTTCATCTACAAGTTCGCAAATTTATAGCCATTTGTTTCACTTTCAGTCACTTCCTTCTTCAGAACACATGTATTTCTCCAGGTTTCTTGACTGGTCTTTTTATGAGACTTTTTTCCAAACAAATTATTTTCAATTTCCATAATCAATTTGAAGCAAAACTCACACACTCTTCATGATAAACCATAATCCTCATATTACCATTAGATGTAAAACGGGTTGGAATGAATGGTTGTATATCAATATAAGATTTCCTGTATATTTTCACATTTCAATTAAATCCATTATTTAAAGTTGGAACCAGTTATATTATTTATTCACAGTATGGTCTATACATGCTTATTCTCCATATTCAAAGACAAAGAGTACACCTGTTTGTACCCCGAATACTAATTTATATGTCTTCAAAATATTCCTCCCAGAAATGGTGGAAGAAATACTCAGGTCACCTTATCTACATATACATTGTATCACAGTAATATGATGGACACAAAAAGCAAAAGTCACACTAATGATTGTACCAAAGCCTAAATGGAAACTGAACATGGATTACTAAAAACATCCAGGTCCAGGTTGCCTAATAGTCTCAAATATCAATCCTATTGGTGACTACGTATTTGTTTATTTCTAAAATTATATATTCAACCTAAATGCAGTTAATAATGTCTAATCCTATCACTCACTTTATACTTTTCCTGATTTCCTAATGTCTCTATTGATGTCTGTTTCCTAAATATTTTCCCCAGTTCACCATGTGAGTGACTCTTCACATGTGATGATATTTACTTTCACTCTCTAACCGAAACCCTATTGATAAAGAATATTTGGTCCAAATCCTGTACTCACTCTTCTTCTGAAAGCTACTGACTATCTTCCTAATTTTACTGAATTTCCCTGTTTGAGTGGAGGTTCTCTTTTCCATTCAATCATCCAAGGTACAAGGTCCTATGCCATTAATTATCGATTTATCTGAGACATATATGCGGAACATAATTCAAAGCTAAGTATCACAATCAACAGCTCAATGCCCTTCTGAGCTTCAAATCTTACCTAGATTTCTGTTTTCATACTTATATTTTATGTCTATGTTTTAATAAATATCACAGGTTCCCAATACCATTATTCATCCAGCAGAATGATTCCTAACCCAAATCAAACATGTTATTAAACCCTAAACATACACTGTTCCCACAATCTCACTTAACAAAAGACCAGGGACAGTGTTGGTCTTACAATACGGGAATTTAGGGGATCTTCCATATGCTGAAAACCTCAAAGGTCCATGCAGATGTGATCCCTGGAGAAGATATAGGCAGCTATGAAGGACCTTAAAGAGCAACACTCATCTTCCATTGCAAACAACCTGGTCAGGATGAAGGGTTGTATCTTAATGAGCCTCTCTGTTCTCAATGTAGAGAAAATGGACCAAACCAGGCGTGTGTGGAGAGCTGTTCCTGGGTGCCTATGGTTGATTCACCATTCTAACTTGTGAAAGTGTCACAGGAAGTAGGGGCAGCCTCTATCTCATGGGACCCTTGGAAGCAACTGTTAGAACAAAGTGATTGCCAAGGCAGTGTCCTCATTCACTACCTGAAGTAAGTGATCTCACCTCTCTTCCTTGGTGATGGAACTCTCTGAACTTGGGATGCAGAAGCCAGGCAACCAGAGCCAGTCCCAGTCCCAGTCCCAGTGTGGTCACTTGTTTGGATTTACCAAGGACAGAATCAGTGTTTCCTGGAACCTACTGATGTGAGGATGGCAAAATGCCAGGAGAGCTTTGTAGAGGGGCCTTTTCTGAGAAAAAGGTACTTGCCCACTTCTGGCTCCTGACAACGTCACAGATTTGGCCAAGGAGACAATATCTCAGACAGGACAGGCCATTTGGGCGTACATAGTATGGCCTACCAGTCAGACGACACTCAGGGTAGTCACAGAATTACTTGGGGGGAGGCGGTTTCTTTGTGGGTGTAGGAGTGAGTTTGTGGTTTTTTCTCATGTTCTGAGAATAAGTAGGAAAGGCAGTTTGTTGGGTTTGGAGTGGACTGTTTCTAGTAATTCCTTTGACAATGCGAGTGTTTCTATGTCTGTGTAACTCTCTGTGTCCGTGGTTGTATTCATTAGAAAAGAGAATTCATCTATGTATGTGTCCTGTCTAGTAGAAAGAATTCCAGCATTTATCCTGCCTAATTTATGAATGGACTGTGATTTGCCTTATCAATGGGCAACACGTACTATCTTCCTAAGTTCCTGTTTTCTTTCTGAATCTGGCCACTCTCCAGAGTAGGCTCATGGTTTTTTGTCCAAGTTATGTAACACCTCAAACCTCTGTGACATGGCCATGTATTCTATAGCTGAAAGGAAAGGGAGCATCTCAGAAAACTCAGATATCAGTGTGACAAGGAAAGTCTCAGTGGAGAAAACCTGCTTTGGGCCTTTTGCATCCCTATTCCTCTGTTGCCCTGAATGTCTGGAAGGTCTTTGCCTCAGGCCACCCCTTTGTGAATCCTGAAGAAAACAGTTTTCCAATTGCAATGAATGGGCATCACCTGTGGCTGTTTGCTAAAATGCTTTGAGAGATATGTGTGTGAATCAGCCTCTTGGCCGTGTGTGAGGCTGTGTCTTAGATATTCAGCGCCTAATGGATCTTAAGAAAGATCCCATGTGTGCATCCAAAACCAAAGTGTGTAAAAAATCAGTCATTGTAGATGAAGTTTATTGCCTTTCTCTGTTAGGTTCCTGACCTCCATCAAGTGAATTTGGGGATCCTTTGAATTATTCGAGTTCTTCAAAGCCCTGCAGAGGCTAGCCCATAGGTGCTTGGGTTTTCTAATGAATCCAAATCACATAAAGAATCTATACCTGACAGTAAGTAGGCCTCAAATTGGAGAAGCAGAGCAGTATTACTGGCAGGCCTATTAAATCACTCATTGTTTACAGGAAGGGTGTCCATGTCACACTGACTTTAGGCAAATGAGGGCAAGGGAGATTATTTCAGACTCTGTCTCATGGAAACCTCCAGCCAGAGGTAATGATGAGTGTCTATATGGAAGAAGATGAGGACAATGTGGGAGTGTTTTGGATTTAATTGTGGTCATTTATTTGGCTGTTGGAAGAGAAGACTGGGTCCACCTGGGCTTTAACTCGGGTTTGATTTACCTTAGAGACTGAGTTCTGGAACTGACCTCAGAGAAGTATTGACATGAATTGTGTTGGGATTTTAGGAGGCCACGCATTAGAGTTGCCATTGGAAACTGAGATCTAGGCCCAGGGTGGCTTTCCACAAAGCACTGAGAATGTCAGCCAGGATATAACCTGATTTTATTCTGAAAGACTTGGCAGGCATATTTGAGAGTCAAAACACCCATGGACCTCACATTGTAGACCTCAATGGGCCTGGCCTCATGTGACCTTTAGGCCACTCTTTGGGAAGCCTTGACTGTGAGAGTTCTTCAGATCTTTCATTGAAATGAGCTTCCACAACACTTAATGGTTCATGAATGAATTGAAACCCACTGTGGCTCCAAATTCATCTTTGAAAAATGGCTAGATAAATACCATGAAATTCTTAAAATTCCCATGACCAGGTGGCACTGAAGAACAGTTAGATCTCCTGATGCTCATCATGAGTGTACCAGACTGGGCCTTGATTTACTGGGTTTCATGAAAATGGCATAGAACAGAGATGCCAGTAAGTTGGAACCTTCTGAGTAGTGCGCCTTGAGCAGTTGTGGGCAGGTGTGTGACAAAACATCTGTGGTGGGGCCATGTGTATCTGCCATTGGCTTCCAAATAGCATTTGATTGACTTGCAGCAGCCAGCAGACCCATTTATGTAAAGGCACCTTGTTATATAGAGAGGTTTCAGGGCAATGTTCAGAATTAGGTTGCAATGGAAAAGGGGGCAATGTAGCAAGCAATGAGTGATAGAAGCCTGGATGGTGCATTCTCCTGCAGACTCTAACCCTCCACAAGTGACAGAACTCCCTGCAGCACTGTGTCCCAGTTGAACTCCTTGTATTTTGTGAAGCAAATATCAAACTCACTGTGCAGCAGCAAGAAACACCACAAAAAGTGGAAGATGACCAAATGGTTGGACAGCGACACGGGGAGACACTAAGCCCCCAGTGGCCACAGTTTACCTACAAAAAGAGAATTCAGCACTGCTGCCCCATGTTCATTGGAAAATAAGAAAACATGTCGTCCAGGTCACATAGATGCAGACCCATCTTTGATGGTCTCACTAGAAAGAACGCTAATACTTCTGACAACAACTTATATTTCAAGTGCCCAATCTCACATGCAGTTTCTCAAACAGTCTTTAGGCCAGAAGAGCTCCATGTTGGTGTTGTGTTTACCATGTCCCTTGCTTTTGGAAACTCCTCTACCATCTCGAAGTTTGTGAACTCCTGAGCATTTTCCATTCCAGACATGTATTCACAAATTTTCTAACTCTTCTCCTCTAATTGTGTCTTACTTGGAGCGAAGGTAATGTCAAGGCATTGTTCTGGATCAGAATGGGAAGTTTTGAGTTGCACATATTTGCACACACATTGGATACAACTTCCAATTTTCCATTCAAAATACAGAATCCCTGACACTATCCCATACCCTACTAGACTCTGACTACTAATCCTAATATGATGGAGAAAAATAACACAAACAGAATATAAATACAAGCAGTTCAAAGGAGGCATGATGTATATTTGGACTTGCCTTTTGCATGATAAAGTTTATGTGTTATAAATCTAGTCAATTTTTAATTAAATAGTTCTCCATGTGTTTTTAAAGTTAAAAATATGTGTATTACTGTCTCCCTTTCTCTGTAGCCTATTCAACATATGTATTTTTATATGCACATACCGAAAGCTACCTGGTATCACACCTACATTTTTGTGAGGTGGATTCCTCAGGAAATACAAATTGTGAGAAGAGATCACTCCTCCTAAACGCTTTTGTAACTGAATATTCAACCTATGGGTGAGCTTCCTAGTTGAACAAAATTATACATAAATCCATATTCTGTAAAATATATATTTTTGCATTTGTGGATGATATATATTTCATGATGAATTTCGATTGGCATATATATTACTACATTTTAAAGTCTGTGTGTGTGTTTTGTGTGTGTGTGTGTCATATATATATATATATATATATATATATATATATATATATATATAGTCTCCAGATTTTTCAAAATATGAAATATATGTGTGTTATTTAGAGTCCCAAAATTCATTCATGTTCATGTATGTGGATTTATAATAAAAATTTCACAAGATTATTCTCAGAAATATTCATCCACCTGAAATACACATTTGTTTCCTAGTACTGAAAACTAACTACAGTGATTGGTGCCTTCAAATCCTAATATTTCTACAGTAACTGAACCAGTTTAACATCAATGCATGTAGAATTCTATTGGACATGATGTGTATTTTGACGTTCATTTTTATTCCACACTGGTACATTACTCTTTCTTAAGTTATGGACATCATAGGACATATATTTCATCAATAATTTCGCAAATTTATAGGCATTTGTTTCACTTTCAATCGCTTTCTGCTTCAGAACACATGTATTCCTCCAGGTTTCTTGACTGGTCTTTTCATGAGACTTCTTTCCAAACAAATTATTTTCGATTTCCATAATCAATTTGAAGCAAAACTCACACACTTTTCATGATAAAACAAAATCCTCATATTTCCATTAGATGTATAATGGGTTGGAATGAATGATTGTATATTAATATAAGATTTCTTATATGTTTTCACATTTTTTTCAATCTATTATTTCAAGTAGAAACCAGTTTTATTATTTATTCACAGTATGGTCTATTCATGCATTTCCTCTGTATTCATAGACACAGGGTGCACCTTTTTGTAGACCCAATACAAATTTATACGTCTTCAAAATATAGCTTCCAGAAATGGTGGAAGAAATACTCATGCCACCTGATCTACATATACATTTCATCACAGTAATATTCTGGACACAAAATTCAAAGGTCACACTTATGATTCTACCAAATCCTAAATAGAAAGTGAACATGGATTACTAAAAACATCCATGTCCAGAGTGCCTTATGCTCTCAAATGTCAATCCTATTGGTGACTACATATTTGTTTCTTCCTAAGATTATATGTTCAACCTCAACCCAGTTGAAAATATCTAATCCTATCATTCACTTTATACTTTGCCTGATTTCCTAATGTCTCTATTGATATCTGCATTCCTACATATTTTCCCCACTTCATCATTGTTAGAGACCCTTCACATGTGCTGTTATTGAAATTCACTCTGTAAGCGAAACCCTATTGCTAAATAACTTTTGGTCCAAATCCTATACTCATTGTTCTTCCGATACTTACCGACTATCTTCCTGATCCTACTGACTATCTCTGTTTGAGGGGATGTTCTCTTCTACATTCAATCATCCAAGGTACAAGTTCCTATGCCATTGTATATCAATTTATCTGACATATCTGTGCAGAACGTAATTCAAGCTAAGTAATCCAATCAAGGACCCAATGACTTTCTGGACTTCAAATCTTACCTGGATTTCTGTTTTCATACTTATATTTCACCTATATATTCTTGTAAGTATCACAGTTACCCAATACCATTATACATCCCGTAGAATGATTCCTAACCCAAATAGAACTGGTTATTAAGCCTAACCATACACTGTTCCCTCAATCTAAGATTACAGAAGAGCTGGAACAGAGTTGGTCTTACAAAGCAGGGATGGAGGGGATCTTCCACCTACTTAGAACCTCAATGGTCCATGCAGAAATTATCCCTGGAAAACATGTAGGCAGGTATGAAGGACCTGAGAGAGCAAAGGTCATCTTCCATGGCAAACAGCCTGGTCAGGATGAAGGGTTGTGTCTGAATCAGCCTCTCTTCTTAATGTAGAGAAAATGGAATAAACCAAGCCTGTGTGGAGAGCTGTTCCTGGGTGGCTATGGTTGATATACCATTCTAACTTGTGCAAATGTCACAGGAATTGGGGCAGCATCCATCTCATGGGACCCTTGGAAGCAACTGTTAGGGAAAAGTGGTTGCCAAGCCAGTGACCTCATTCAGTTCCTGAAAAAAGTGACCTCACCTCACTTCCTTTGTAATGGAACTCTCTGAACTTGGGAACCAGGAAGCTAGGCCCCCAGAGCCAGTCCCAGTCCCAGTTGGCACACTTGATTGGATTTACCAAGGACAGAGTCAGTCTTTATTGGTATCAACTGATGTGAGGATGGCCAAATGCCAGGAAAGCTATGAAGACGGGTGTTTCCTGAGAAAGCAGGTAGTTGTTCTGGCAAAGACACCAGATCTGAGAAAGTACAGGCCATTTCGGGGGAACATAGTATGGCCCACCAGTCAGAGGAAACTCCGGATAATCAAAGACCTACTTCTTTGAAGGAGGTGCTTTGTGGGTGTGGGTGTGAGTTTGTGGTTTTGTCTCAAGTTCTGAGAATAGGTAGGAATGGTGGATTGTTTGTTTTTGAGTGGATTGTTTCTAGAAAGTCGTTTGACACGGCGAGGATTTCTAAAAGTGTATCCCACTGTGTCCGTGGTTGTTGACATTTGAAAAGAGAATGCATCAATGGAAGTGTCCTGTCTAGTAGAAAGCTTCCCAGCATTCATCCTGCGCAATTGATGAATGGACTGCAGCTTGCCTTATAAATGGACAACACCTACTATCTTCCTAAGCTCCAGTTTTCTTCCTGAATTCTGGCCACTCTCCGGAATAGTCTCATGGTTTGGTGTCCAAGATATGTACCGCCTCCAAGCTTTGTTACATGGCCATGTACTGGATAGCTGAAGGCAATGGGAGCATCTCAGAAAACTCAGATATCAGTGTGACCAGTAAAGTCTCAGTGGAGAAACCCTGCTTTGGGCCTTTTGCTAACCTATTGTTCTGTTGCCCTGAATGTCAAGAATTTCTTTGCCTCAGGCAACCCCTTTGTAAAGCCTGAAGAAAACAGTTTTCAAATGAAAATGAATGGGCATCACCTGTGGTTCTTTGCTTAATTGCTTAAAAAGGGACGTGTCTGAATCAGCCCCTTAGCCCTATGTGAGGCTGGGGCTTAGATTCTCGGCACCTGATGGATCTACAGAAAGATCCCATCTCTGAATCCAAAAACAAAATGGCCAAAAGAACAGTCAATGTGGATGAAGTCTCTTGCCTTCCTCTGTAAGTTCTGACCTCTATCAAGTGAGAATAGATATCATTTGGGTCAAATGAGTTCTTCAAAGCCCTGCAGAGGCTAATGGATAGGTGCTTGGATTTTCTCATGACTCCAATTCACACAAAGAATTTATCCTCAACAATCAGTAAGAGTCAAAATGGAGAAGCAGAGCAGTATTAAGGGCAGGCCTATTTGATCACTCCTGGTTCACAGGAAGGGTGTCCAGGCCACCCTGACTTTAGGCAATTGAGGGGTAAGTGAGCTTATTTTGGACACTGTCTTGGGCTGCACCCCTCATGGAAACCTGCAGCAAGAGGTTATGATGAGTCTCTCTATGGCAGAAGATGAGGGTCATGTGGGAGTGTTTTGGTTTCAATTGCGGTCATTTGTGTGGCAGTGGAATAGGCCACTAATGTGATTTGCCCTTGTAAACTGAGATCTAGCCCACTCCTTGGGAAAAATTGCCTGTGAGAGTACTCCAGAGCTTTTATTGAAATGAGCTTCCTCACCATTTAATGGTTCCTGAATGAATTGAAACCCACAGTGCTTCCAACTTCATCCTTGAAAAGTGGCAACATTAATACCATGAAATTTTTGCCATTCCAATGACCAGGTGGCACTGGAGAAACTTTGATGTCCTTTTGCTCATCATGAGTGTACCAGACAGTGCCTTGATTGTCTGGGTTTCATGAAAATGGTGTAGAACAGAAATGCCAGTAACTTGTAGCCTACTGAATAGTGGGCCTAGAGCGGTGGTGTGCAGATGTGTGATAAAACATCTCTTGTGGGGCCATGTGGATCTGCCATTGCTTCCAAAGGGCTTGAGACTGACATGGTGCATCCAGCAGAACCTTATATGTCTGAAACCTCTCCATGTAAAGGCATCTTTTTATATGGAGATTTTCAGGGCAATGTTCAAAATCAGGTTGCTATGGTCAAGGGGGCAATCTATGTGGGATAGAATCCTGGTTGGTGAATTCTCCTACAGACCCTGACCCACCACACATGACAGAACTCCCTCCAGCACTGGGTCTCAGTTGAACTCGTATTATTTAGTGAAACAAATACCAAACTCCCAGTGCAGTGGCAAGAAACACCATGAAAAGTGGAGGATGACCAAATGGCTTCACAGTCCACACGGGGAGACACTTAGCCTTAAGTGGCCACAGTTGACCTACAAAGAGTGAATTCAGCACTGCCGCCTCATGTCTTTTGGAAAATAAGAAACCATGTCCTCCAGGTTACATAGATGCAGACACAGCTTTGATGCTTTCACTAGAAATGAAGCTAAAGCTCCTGACAAAAACATATATTTCAAGGATCTTCTGGCTTTCAGAGTCTGTGTTGAAATATCAGCTGTTATCCTGATTGGTTTACCCCTAAATGTAATCTGCTTCCTTTCTCTTGTAGCTTTTAAAATTCTCTCTTTATTCTGTACGTTGCTTATCTTCATTATAATGAGTCTAGGTTTGGATCTCTTATGATTTTGCACATTTGGCATCCTGTTGGCTTCTAGGACTCGGGAGTCTGTCTCATTCTTCAAGTCTGGGAAGTTTTCTCGTATTATTTCATTGAATACATTGCTCATTCTTTTGGTTTGGACCTCTATACCTTCCTGTATCCCAATGACTCTTAAGTTTGGTCTCTTTATGTTATCCCATATTTCTCGGATGTTCTGTTCATGGTTTCTTAACAGTCTTGCTGAGCTGTCTATGTTCTTTTCAAGTTGAAATACTTTGTCTTCATTGTCTGATGTTCTCTCTTCTAAGTGTTCTACTCTGATGGTAGTATTCTCAATTGAGTTTTTAAGTTGTTTTATTGCTTCCTGCATTTCTAGAATTTCTGTTTGTTATTTTTTACAACTTTTATCTCCCTGTATAATTGATCTTTTGCTTCTTGGATTTGTTTGTGTAATTCATTGTCGATGTGATCTTTCATTGTCTGATTTTGCTGTCTAATGTCTTCCTTGAGACTCCAGATCATCTGAAGCATGTATATCCTGAGTTCTTTATCTGACATTCCATCTGCTGCAGCTATTACCTCTTCTAACGTTGTGTTGACCTGCATTGCTTGTGGTCCTTTTTTCTTTGTCTTTTCATACGGCTCGCGTTTCTTTCTGCTTGGTGAAACTGTTGTGATTTTGAAATTTTCCCCCTATATATTTATATTGCTCTTGTATATTTGAAAAGTCTTCCTTGCAGGGGCGGGGGGTGGCTGTGCTGCTCCTCCAATTGGTGTGATCTATCTACCACGCTGATGGGCCGCTGGGCCTGTTCTCCTGATCGGTCGCAGGTCTGCCTACCATGCAGGCGCAGGCGGCGGCTCTGCTCTTCCCCTACTCCAATTGGGGTGATGTGACTACCACGCCGGCGGGTGGGTGGGCCTGTTCTGCGGTCGGTCGCAGGTCTGCCTACCTTACGGGCATGGGCGATGGATCTGCTCTGCCCCTACTCCAAATGGGGTGAAGTGTCTGCCACGCTGGCAGGCCACTGGGCCTCTTCTGCTGGTCAGGTGCAGATGTGTCTACCTTGAGGGCGCGGGTGGTGGCTCTGCTCTGCCGCTACTCCAATTGGGGTGTCGTGACTACCAAGCCGGCAGGTTGCTGGGCCTGTTCCAGGCACCACGGGCAAAGACTCTTCTCTGCCCCTACTCCTATTGCGGTGACGTGACTACCATGCCGGTGGGCCACTTGGATTGTACTAGGCACGGGAGAAGGCTCTGCTCTGCAACTACTCCAATTGAGGTGACGTGACTACCACGCCTGCTGGTCACTGGGCCTGTTCTGGGCACCTGCGGTGGCTCTGCTCTGCCTCTATTCCAATTGGGGTGAAGTGATTATAATGCAGGTGTGTCGCTGGGCCTGTTCCAGGCACGGGCAGCAGCTCTGCTCTGCCCCTCTGGCTTGATGACAAAGTGAGAGAGACTCGGGTGTTTGTGACTCACTTTCTTTACCAGGAGACCAACTGTTTCTGTCACCGCTGGTATCAATGAAGTTATCTCCTCCGCTGCTTTCTGATGACATCAGATCTCTGCCATGTTGGTATCCCATGCAAAAGGCAGCATTTCGTTCCCTTTGCTGGGTGACCAAAGCAATGGGTGAATCCTGACTGGCCCTCACAAGCCCCGTCTCAATCCTGTTGCCACTGCCTATGAAGGCTCGGTTGATATTTACCTCCACATTATTCAGCAAGACCCGGACCGGGAAGCAGTTTCCACGGGTTCTTTAGCCCTGGGCCAGATCAGTTCGGGGAGGCCAAATTTGGCTGCTCTGGGCTCGGTGTATGTTCTAATAGGAGCAGGCTCCAAGACGCAGTTTCTGCGGGTTCTTTAGCACTGAGCCTGATTAATTTGTCTGCGAGACAAAGGTGAATGGCATCCTGAAATTACCTGTTCTATAGCTGAATGAGCTGCGATCAGTCGAAAACAGGGATGGTGATGTCAGCTCTTCAAGATGGTGGACGCTGGCTTCCTCTGTGGTCTGACCGGTATGGAGAACCAAATTGGACCGCATCCATCCCCGTCTCAATCCCAGAATTCAGCACTGAGCACAGTAATTGCATAGCTGGCAGGAGCCCACAGAATCCGCACCACTGTATATTTGCGATGCTATCTCGTCATTTCCCAGTGCACGCCACAGACTCTAGCTGCAGGGCAATTTGCTGAATAAGCAGCATGACCTCCGTGCGGACAAATCACTCGTGTTTGAGCCCCCGTAGCTGATCCTCGTGAGATGGATATATGTCCACTAGGTTTTGGAGCACCCCAATTTTGCTGGAAATTCCTAACAAGATAGGTTTTAGCCATTCTAACTCGTCATTCTCCCGCACAGTGATGCGTACATGGGGGTAATGCACTCCATTCGCCGCCATCATGTGATCCCCCAAAGTTAGTTTTCAGTACTAGGAAAAAAATATGTATTTCAGGTGGAGGAATATTTCTGAGAATAAACTTGTGAAAAGTTGATTATAAATCCACATACATGAATATGAATGAATTTAGGGAGGGTATAAAAAGAAAAATATACTAAATATTTTGAAAAATCTGGAGAGTGTATATATATATATATACACACAGAGACACACACACACACACACAGACATTAAAAAGTAGCATTATGTATGTGAATTAAAATTCACCATGAAATATATATCATCCACAGATCCAAAAATATTCATTTTAATGTACATGGATTTATGTTGTTCATCTCAAAAGCTCACCCATATGTTGAATTTTCAGTTCCAACAGCGTTTAGTAGGAGTGATCTCTTCTCACAATTTGCATCTGACAATCCAGCCACCTCACCAAATGTACGACTGATACCAGGTAGAATTCTATATGTGCTTATAAAAATACATGTGATGAATAGGCTACAGAGAAAGGGAGACAGTTATTCACATATTTGTTAACTTTTAAAACACATGGAGAACTATTTCAATTAAAATTCGCTAGATTTATAACACCTACCATTTATCATACGAAAGGCAAATCCAATTATACACCATGCCTCCTGTGAAACTCTTGTATTTGTATTCTGTTTGGGTTATTATTCTCCATCAAATTAGGATAAGAAGTCAAAGTCTAGTAGGGTATGTGTTAGTGTCAGGGATTCAGTATTTCGAATGGAAAATTTGAAATTGTATCCAATGTGTATGCAAATATGTGCTACACAAAAATCTTCCCACTCTCATTCAGAACAATGCCTTGACATAACCTTCGCCCTCCATAAGACACAATTAGAGGAGAAGATTTAGAAAATCTGTGAATACATATGTGGAATGGAAAATGCTCAGAAGTTCACAAATTTGGAGGTGGTAAAGGAGTTTCCAAAAGTAAGGGACAGGGTAAACACTCTAAAAACATAAAGTTCTGCCAGCCTAACATCTGAAGAAACTGCCTCTGAGGTTGGGCAATGAAATATATGCTGTTGTCAGAAGCATTAGCTTCATATGTAGTGAGACCATCAAATCTGGTTCTGCATCTATGTGAACTGGAGAACATTGTTTCTTATTTTCCAATGAACATGAGGCAGCAGTGATGAATTTTCTATTTGTAGGTACACTGTGGCCACTGGATTCTAGGTGTCTCCCCGTGTAGACTGTAAATTCATTTGGTCATCCTCCACTTTCGTGGTGTTTCTTGCTGCTGCACTGGGAGTTTGGTATTTGCTTCATTAAATACAAGGGTTCAACTGAGACACAGTGCTGAAGTGAGTTCTGTCAAGTGTGGTGGGTCGGGTTCTGCAGGAGAATGCACCAACCAGGCTTCTATCCCACATAGCTTGCCCCATTGACCATAGCAACCTGATTCTGAACATTGCCCTGAAACATCTCCATAAACAATATGCTTTTACATATAAGGTTCTACTGACTGCAAAATGTCAGTCACAATCCATTTGGAAGCCAATGACAGATCCACATGCCCCCACCACAGATGTTTTATCACACACCTGTAAACCACTGCTCTAGTACAACTACTCAGCAGGATCCAACTTACTGGAATCTCTGTTCAACACCATTTACATAAAACCCAGTCAATCAAGGCACTGTCTTGTATACTCATGATCAGCAACGGAACATCCAAATGTTCTCCAGAGCTACCAGGTCATGGGAATTACAAAAATTTCATGGTATTGATCTAGCCAATTTTCAAGGATGAAGTTGGAGGCACTGTGGATTTCAATTCACTCAGAAACCATTAAATGGGAGGAAGCTCATTTCAATGAAAACTCTGGAGAATTCTTACAGGCAAGGCTTCCAAAAGTGGCCAAAAGTCAGATTAAGCCAGGCCCATTGAGGTCTACAATGTAGGGTCCATGTGTGTTTTGACTCTCAAATATGGCTGCCAAGTCTTTAAGAATAATATCATGTGATATCCTGGCTGAGATTCCCTGTGCTCTCTGGAAAGTCAACTTGGGCCTATATGTCACTTTCCAAGGGCAACTCTCATGCATGGCCATCTAAAATTCCAACACAATTCCTGGCAATAATTCTCTGAGATCAGTAAAAGAACTCAGTCTCTAAGGGGAATCAAACCAGAGTGCAAGCCTAGGTGGACCAAGTGATCTCTTCCAACCGCCAGACAAATGTCCACAATTAAAACCAAAACACTCTCACATGGTCCTCATCTTTTTCCATATAGACACTCATCATATCCTCTGGCTGGAGATTTCCATAAGGGACGCATCCCACGACAGTGTCCAAAATAAGCTCCCTGCCCCTCATTTGCCTAAGTCAGGGTGGCCTGGACTCTCTTCCTGTGAACCAGGAGTGATCAAATAGGCCTGCCTTTAATATTGCTTGGCTTCTCCAACTTGAGGCCTTCTAGCTTTGGGGTTTAGATTCTTTAAGTGAATTGGAGTCATGAAAATCAAGCACCTATGGCCTAGCCTCTGCAGGGCTTTGAAGAACTCATTTGACCCAAAGGATCCCTATTCTCACTTGATGGATATCAGGAACCTACCAGAGGAAGGCAAGAGAGTTCATCAACAATATCTGATCTTTTTGCCATTTTGGTTTTGGATGCACACATGGGATGTATCTTTAGATACATCAGGTGCTGAGAATCTAAGCCACAGCCTCACACAGGGCCAACAGGCTGATTCAGACATATCCCAATCCTAAGCAATTAAGCAAAGAGCATCAGGTGATGCCCATTCATTTCCATTTGAAAACTCTTTTCTTCAGGCTTCACAAAGTGGTGGCTTGAGGCAAAAAACTTCCTGACTTTCAACAGAACAATAGGTAAGCAAAAGGACCAAAGCAGGGTTTCTCCACTGAGACTTTCCTAGTCAACAGATATCTGAGATTTCTGAGATGCTAGCCATTTCCTTCAGCTATCCAGTACATAGCCATGTCACAGATCTTGGAGGCGGTACAAATCTTGGACACAAAACCATGATACTATTCTGGAGAGTGGCCAGAATTGAGAGAGAAAACAGGAAATTAGGAAGCTTGTAGGTGTTGCCCATCCATATGGCAAGCCAGAGTCCACTCTTGAATTGGGCAGGATGAATGCTGGGAAGCTTTCTACTAGACAGGACACATCCATTGATGCATTGCCTTTTCTAATGTCTACAACAATGGACTCAGTGGGATACACACACATAGAAACACTCGCCTTGTCAAAGGACTTAATAGAAATATTCCACTCCATACCAAACAAACCGCCTTTCCTACCTATTCTCAGAACATGAGACAAAACCAAAAACTCACACCCACACCCACAAAGGCACCTCCTTCCCCCTAGTAGGTCTGTGACTCCCCGGAGTGTCCTCTGACTGGTGGGCCATACTATGTTCCTCCGAAATGACCTCTCCTTTCTCAGATCATGTCTGCTTGGCCAACTCTGTGAAGTTCTCAAGAGTCAGCGGTGAGACACTACATGCTTTCTCAGGAAAAGCCCTTCTTCAGAGGTTTCCGGGCATTTGGCCATCCTCACATCTGTAGGTACCAAGAAAGACTGACTCTCTCCTTGGTAATTCCAAACATGTGAGACCACTGGGACTAGAACAGGGACTGTCTCTGGGTGCCTGGCTTCCTGGATCCCAAGTTCAGAGAGTTCCCTCACCAAGGAAGTGATGTGAGATCACTTCCTTCAGGATCTGAATGATGTCACTGCCTTGGCAACCACTTTGTCCTAACAGTTGCTTCCAAAAGTACCATGAGGTGGAGGCTGGCCCGATTTTCATGGGACACTTTCTCTAGTTAGAATGTTGTATCAACCATAAGCACCCGGGAACAGCTTCAACACAGGACTGGTTTGGTACATGTTCTATACATTAAGAAGAGAGAGACTGATTCAGACACAACCCTTCATCCTGACCAGGATGATTGCCATGAAAGATGACTTTTGCTTTCTGAGGTACTTCATAGCTGCCTTCATCTTCACCAGGGATCATTTCTGCATAAACATTTGAGTTTCTCAGCAGGAGAAGATCCCCTAGATTCCTGTAGTTTAATACCCACACTGTTCCTGCTCTCCTGCAAAGTTAGTGTATGGTTAGGGAATCATATTTTCGATTTGGGTTAGGAATCATTCTGCAGGATGAATAATGGGATTGGGAACCTGCGATATTTATAAGAATATATAGGTGAAACATATGTATGAAAACGGGAATCTAAGAAAGATCTGAAGCCCAGAAGGGCATTGGGCCCTTGGTTTGGATACTTAGTGTTGAATTATGTTCTGTACAATTGTCTCAGTTAAATCGAAATACAATGGCATGGGACCTTGTACCTTGGATGATTGAATGTAGAAGAGAACATCCAGTCAAAAAGGGATAGTCGGTAGGATTAGGAAGATAGTCAGTAGGTTTAGGAAGAAGAGTGAGTATATGATTTGGAATAAAAAGCTTCTTTAGCAATAGGGTTTCGTTTAGAGGGTGAATATAAATGTCAGCACATGTGAAGAGTCAGCCAAAATGATGAACTGGGGAAATTATGTAGGAAAGCAGGTGTCAATAGAGACATTACGAAATCAGGCAAAGTATAAAGTGAGTGATAGGATTAGACATTTTCAACAGGCTTGAGTTTGAATATATAATCATAGGAAAAAACAAATATGTCGTCACGAATGGGAATGACATTTGAGAGCATTAGGCAACCTGGACATGGATGTTATTAGTTATCAACGTTCACTTTCCTTTTAGGCTTTGGTACAATCATAAGTGTGACATTTTATTTTTTTTCGTTCAGAATATTACTGTGATAAAATGTATATGTAGATCAGGTGACATGAGTATTTCTTTCACTATTTCTGGGAGCAATAATTTGAAGATGTATACATTAGTATTAGGGGCACAAAGAGGTGTAACCTGTGTCTATGAATATAGAGATAATGCATGAATAGACCATACTATGAATAAATAACATAACTGATTCCACTTTAAATAATGGATTGAATTGATATGTGAAAATATATAAGAAATCTTATATTGATATACAATCATTCATTCCAACCAGTTATATTTCTAATGGTAATAATAAAATTATGGTTTATGATGAATGGTGTTTGAGTTTTGCTTTATAAATGATGATGTTAAACGAAAATAATGTGTTTGGAAAGAAGTCTCATGAAAAGATCAGTCAAGAAACATGGAGGAATGCATGTGTTCTGAATCAGGAAGTGATTGATCGTGAAACAAATGCCTATAAATTTTCTAATTTGTGACTGAAATATATATCCTATGATGTGCATAAACTGAAGACATAGTAACGTACAAGTGTTGAATAAAAATGAAAGTCAAAATACACATCATGTCTCCTAGGAATCTACTTGCATTAATTTTAAACTGGCTAAGTAACTGTAGAAATATTAGGGTTTGTATGCACCATTCACTGAATTTAGTTTTCAGTACTAGGAAACAATATGTATTGCAGGTGGATGATTATTTCTGAGAATAATCTTGTGGAAAGTTGATTATAAATCCACAAATATGAATATGAATGAATTTAGGGAGTGTATAATAAGACACATATATTTCATATTTTGAAAAATCTGGAGAGTGTATATATATATATATATATATATATATATATACACACACACACACACACACACACACGCACATGCACAGATATTAAAAAGTAGCAATACAGGAGATCCATTATGAAGGCAGGCATGGAGAAATCAAGTCTCTGATCTCTTCAGCTGCACGGGCATAGGGAGTCGTAAACTGTCTAAATGCTGTTTGCTCAGAATCAGTAGGCAATGTTCACCTGTTGTGAATCTGGGGTGAACAGTCTGGGCCCCTCAGAACACACACAGAGCCCGGATTGGCTACATTCAAGCTTAGATTCGTCTGGTTTTTGTGACTCAGCACTAACATTCCCGCTGAAATAACTGGTTGGGCTTTCTGAATTGACAGAGTTAAAAGACAACTGAGCCTTCATAGGCAGTGGCCACAGGATTGAAATGGGGCTTGTGAGAGATAATCAGGACCCACCGGTTGCATTGGTCACCCAGCAAAGGGAACGAACGGTCACCATTTTAATGGGATACCACCAGGGCAGAGAACTGACATTACAGGCGGAGGAGATAACTTCATTGAAACCAACGCGACAAGTGTGTAATCACATTGCCATCTCTCTCAACACCACGGGGGAACTTCAAGGGCCCTTCCCAGCTCTGCCGTAATGGCCCCTCCCAGCTCTCCCAGGAGCGCGATAGCCAGACCTAGGGAATCAGGATTGGCTCGGGACTCGCAGCGTGGAATTCCCGGATACCGCTCCCACCAGTGCTTACAATTAAGGTCTCTTACACCACCTACCGGGGGCATGGCTCCTGGAGGACAAGAAAATTCGCTGGGGGTTCTCAGGACAAAGCTCTACAAACTTAGGGTTTGAGGGAGGCAAACAGGGAGAGTGTGCCCAGGCATTCATTAAAACAGGTCTACCAGGAGCAGAGGCCTGGTGTGTAACCAGTATTGTGGTGAGCATCAAAGGTGAGCGGGGCCTGGCTAGAGGAAGCACAAGAGAAGGCCCTAGGAACTCAGGATTGGAGAACCGCCCAGTCTTGGAGGAAGAGCTGCTGCACAGTGATTGGTTCCCACTTATTTAGAAAAGAAGCTTGGCCCAGTGCACACAGCTCCACCTACTGGAAGAGAAGTTAATTGAACTCTAGGACTGCATGTATTATTATTATTATTTTATTTGTATGTTTTTCTTTTTCTTTCATTTTCATTTTTGTTGTTGTTCTTTAACATTTTTAATGTTTTTATTTTTTTTTATTTTTTATTTTATTATTATTATTTTAAATTTTAATTTTCATTTTTTAATTATCATTATTACTTAAAATTTTCTTTCTTTATTTTCTAGTTTTTTTCTTTTGTCTTTTCATTTCTTTTCAATTTTCTTATACCCCCTTCCTTGAATTCTACCTGCCTACTCTCATTCTTTTTAGTGACTTCTTCCCTTCCCTTCTAATATCTTTCCTTCCAAGCATCAAATAAATTTATAAGAGTAAGCAGAAACTCAGTAGTCAAACAGAACAAGAAGTAACATGAGCAGCATAAAAAAGCAAGGAAGAAAAAAAGTACAAACAATGAAGGACAGTCTAAATATTCAAGAGCATCTAGAGTCATCAGAAAAATGGTCATATAAAGAACTCAAGGAATACCTTAGACAGATGGAATGGAACCTTAAAGAGGATACGAGACAACAAAAACAAACAGTGAAAGAATGCATTGAAAATGAATTACATAAACAGATAAAATAAGAAATTAAGCATCTTTATCAGGAGATAGAGATTATTAGAAAAATCAAAAAATAATTCTAGAAATGAAGGAAATGATAAACCAAATTAAAAACTCAATTGAGAGTATCACTAACAGAGTGGACCAAGTAGAAGACAGAATGTCAGATAATGAAGACAAAATATATCATCTTGAAAAACCTCTAGCCAAGAAAGAAATGCTGTAAAAAATTGTGAGAAAACATCCAAGAGATATGGGATAACATAAAAAAAAAAAAAAAAACAAACTTATGAGTCATCCGGAAAGAGGAAGGTACAGAGATTCAAACCAAGGGAATGAGTAACCTGCTGAATGAAATAATTAGAGAAAACTTTCCAGAAATAAAAATGGAAACAGATAAACAAATTGTAGATGCTTACAGGACACTGAGCACACAAAATCACAGTAGACCAATGCCAAGACACATTGTTATGAAGATATCCAATATACAAAACAAAGAGAAAATATTAAAAGCTACCAGAGAAAGGAGGCAGATTACAATCAGGGGTAAACCAAAAAGGTTAACAATGGATTTTTTTATCACAGATGCTGGAAGTGAGAAGATCCTGGAACAACGTACTTCAAACACTGAAAGACAATGGATGCCAACCAAGAATTATGTATCTAGCAAAATTAAACTTAATGTAAGAGAACAAAATAAAAATATTTCATGACAAACAAAAGCTAAAAGAATTTGCAGCCAGAAAACCAGCATTGGAAAGCATCTTGAGCAAAACACTACACGAGGAAGATATGAAAATCAACAATGAAAACCATCAGTGGGAAGTGCCTCAGTAATGACAGAGGGCGGGAAAAGCTAATCATGGAGAAACAAACTAATTAAAAAAAAAGATATAAGCAAACATGGGGGGCAGTACAAACCATATATCAATAGTAACTCTAAACGTTAATGGCTTTAACTCTCCAATAAAGTGACATAGGCTTGTAACTTGAATTAAAAAAAAAAACAAATCCAACAATATGTTGCCTCCAGGGGACACATCTGAATGGAAAAGACATACACAAGCTGAAGGTGAAAGATTGGGAAAATTTATACCATGCACACAGTCCTCGTAAGCAAGCAGGGGTGGCCATCCTCCTATCAAATAAAATCGACCTCAAGACTAATTTAATCAAAAGGGATAAGGAAGGACATTATATACTGTTAAAAGAAACCATTCACCGACAAGACATAACAATTATCAATATTCACGCAGCAAATAATGGTGCTGTGACGTTCATAAAACAAATTCTCCTCAAGTTCAAGAATCCAATAGACCACAATACAATAATTATGGGTGACTTCAACTCATGTCTCTCACCATTGGACAGATCTTCCAAACAAAAGTTGAATAAAGAAACTATAGAACTCAATATCACAATCAATACCCTAGACTTAACTGACATATATAGAATATATCAACCATCATTAAGTGGATATACTTTTTTCTCAGCAGCACATGGATCCTTCTAAAAAATAGACCATATGTTATGCCATAGGGCAACCCTCAGTAAATATAAAGGGGAGGAGATAATACCATGAATTTTTTGTGATCATAATGGAATGAAACTGGAAACCAATGATAAAAGAAAAAAGAAAAAATCATACATCACATGCAAAATGAACAATATGTTACTGAATGATCAATGGGTTACAGAAGACATAAAGGAGGAAATCAAAATATTCTTAGAGATAAATGAAAATACAGACACAACATATCAGATTCTATGGGACACAATGAAAGAAGATTTAAGAGGTAAATTCATCGCCTGGAGGTCATTCCTCAAAAAAAGAAAAAAAAAAAAAACAAATAAATGAGCTCACACTTTATCTCAAAGCCCCAGAAAAGGAAGAGCAAAACAACAGCAAATGTAGAAGAAGGCAAGAAATAATTAAAATCAGAGCGAAATTAAAACAAAATAAACCTTTGAAAAAATTAACAAAACTAAAAGTTGGTTCTTCGAAAAGATAAATAAGATGGACAGACCCTTAGCCATGCTAACGAAGAGAAGAAGAGAGAGAACTCAAATTACTAACATACGGGATGAAAAAGGCAATATCACAACAGATGCAACATAAATACAGAAGAAAATTAGAAATTATTTGGAAACCTATATTCCAATAAAATAGAAAATAGTGAAGACGTCGATAAATTTCTTAAGTCATATGATTTGCCCAGACTGAGTCATAAGGGAACACACAATTTAAACAGACCAATATCAATGGATGAAGTAGAAGAAGCAATCAAAAGACTACCAACCAAGAAAAGCCCAGGACCGGATGGGTATACAGCAGAGTTTTACAAAACCTTTAAAGAAGAATTAATACCATTACTTTTCAAGTTATTCAGGAAATAGAAAAACTGGGAGCTCTGCCAAATTCATTCTATGAGGCCAACATCACCCTGATTCTGAAACCAGACAAAGACACCTCAAAAAAAGAAAACTACAGACCAATATCTCTGATGAACCTAGATGCAAAAATCCTCATTAAAATTCTGGTGAATTGGATACAAAGGCACATCAATAAAATTGTGCACCATGATCAACTAGGATTCATCCCTGGGATGCAAGGCTGGTTCAATATATTGAAATCAATAAATGTTATTCACAACATCATTGGACTTAAAGATAAGAACCATATGATCATCTCGATAGACGCAGAAAAACAATTCAACAAAGTAGAGCATTCCTTTATGTTCAAAACATTTTAAAAACTAGGGATAACAGGAACTTACCTCGACATTGTAAAAGCTATCTATGTTAAGCCTCAGGCTAGCATCATTCTGAATGGAGAAAAATTGAAGGCATTCCCTTTAAAATCTGGAACAAGACAGGGATGTCCTCTATCACCACTTCTATTCAATATAGTTCTCGAAAAACTGGCCAGAGCAATTAGAGAGATTGAAGATATTAAAGGCATAAAAATAGGAAAAGAAGAACTTAAATTATCACTATTTGCAGATGACATGATTCTATACATAGAAGACCCAAAAGGGTCTACAGCAAAAACTACTAGAACTAATAAATGAATGCAGCAATGTGGCAGGATATAAAATCAACATGCATAAATCAAAGGCATTTCTGTATATTAGCGACAAAACTTCTGAAACAAAAATGAGTCAAAACACTGCATTCCCAATTTCCTCAAAATAATTAAATACTTGGGAATCAACCTAACAAAAGAGGTGAAAGATTTATATAATGCAAACTACAGAACCCTAAAAAGAGAAATAGAATAAGATCTTAGAAGATGAAAAAATATACCCCGTTCATGGATAGGCAGAACTAACATCATCAATATGGCGATATTACCAAAAGTTCTCTATAGGTTTAATGCAATGCCAATCAAAATCCCAAAAGAATTTTTTGTAGAAATAGATAAAGCAATCATGAAATTCAAATGGAAAAATAAAAGACCCAGAATAGCAAAAGCAATTCTAAGCAGGAAATGTGAATCAGGCAGTATAGCGATACCAGATTTCAAACTATATTACAGAGCAATCATAATAAAAACAGCATGGTAGTGGTGCCAAAACAGGCGGGTGGACCAATGGTACAGAATGGAGGATACAGAGACTAATCCAAAAAGCTACAAGTATCTTATATTTGATAAAGGAGCTAATGGGCTGCAATGGAGGAAAATAGCATATTCATCAAATGGTGTTGGGTAAACTGGAAATCCATATGCAACAAAATGAAACTAAATCCCCTCCTCTCGCCATGCACAAAAGTTAACTCAAAGTGGATCAAGGAGCTAGATTCAAATCAGAGTCTCTGCGTCTGATAGAAGAAAAAGTTGACTCCGATCTACATATTGTGTGGTCAGGCTCCAAATTCCTTAATAGGACACCCATAGAACAAGAGTTAATAACAAGAATCAACAAATGGGACTTGCTTAAACTGAATTTTTTTTCTCAGAAAGAGAAACAATAAGAGAGGTAAATATGGAGCCTACATCATGGAAACAAATTTTTAGTCCTCACCCTTCACATGGAACCCTAATATCTAGAGTATACAAAGTATACAAAGAACTCAGAAAATTAGACAATAAGATAACCAATAACCCAATGGGCCAAGGACCTGAACAGAAATTTCTCGGAGGAGGACATAGAATCAATTAACAAGTATATGAAAAAATGCTCTCCATTTCTAGCAGTAAGAGAAATGCAAATAAAAACGACCCTAAAATACTATCTCAATCCAGTGAGATTGGCACCCATAATGAAGTCAAACAACAACAAGTGCTGGCAAGGATGTGGGGAAAAGGGTACTCTTGTACATTGCTGGTGGGACTGAAACTGGTGCAGCCAATTTGGAAAGGAGTATGGAGACTCCTGTGAAAGCTTGGAATGGAAGCACAATTTGACCCAGCTATTGCCCTTCTTGAACTATTCCCTGAAGACCTTAAAAGAGCGTACTACAGGGATACTGCCACATCGATTTTCATAGCAGCACAATTCACAATTGCTACACTGTGGAACCAACCCAGATGCCCTTCAATAGATGAATGGATAAAAAAAATGTGACTTTTATATACTATGGAGGATTACGCAGCACTAAAATATGACAAAATCATGGAATTTGCAGGGAAATGCATGGCACTAGAGCAGATTATGCTTAGTGAAGCTGGCCAATCCCTAAAAAACAAATACCAAATGTCTTCTTTGATATAATGAGAGCAACTAAGAACAGAGCAGGGAGGAAGAGCATGAAGAAAAGATTAACATTAAGCAGAAACATGAGGTGGGAGGGAAAGGGAAAGAAGAGGGAAATTGCATGGTAATGGAGAGAGACCCTTATTGTTACACAAAATTACATTTAAGAGGTTGTGGGAAAATAAAGATGGAGAGAAATGAATTATAGTAGGTATGGTAGAGAGAAAAGATGGGAAGAGAAGGGAGGGGGGATAGTAGAGTATAGGATAGGTTGCAGAATACAACAGTAACTAATAGGGCATTATGTAAAAATATGGATGTGTAACTGATGTGATTCTGCAATCTGTATTTGGAGTAAAAATGGGAGTTCATAACCCACTTGAATCTAATGTATGAAATATGATATGTCAAGAGCTTTGTAATGTTTTGAGCAACCAATAAAAAAGTAGCTATATATATGCCAATAGAAATTCATCATGAAATATATATAATCCACAGATTGAAAAATATTAATTTTACTGAACATGAAATTATGTATAATGTTATTCAACTAGGAAGCTCACCCATAGGTTGAATTTTCAGTTCCAACAGCGTTTAGGAGGAGTGATCTCTTCTCTCAATTTGCATCTGCCAATTCAGCCACCTCACAAGTGTATACGAGTGATATCAGGTAGGATTCTATATGTGCATATAAAAATACATGTGCTGAATAGGCTACAGAGAAAGGGAGACAGGGATTCATATATTTGTTAATTTTAAAAACACATGTAGAACTATTTCAACAAAAAATTGACTAGATTTATAACTCCTACAAAATATAATGCAAAAGGCAATTCCAACTATACACCATGCCTCCTCTGAACTGCTTGTATTTCTATTCTTTTTGGGTTATTTTTCACCATCATATTAGGATCATTAGTCAGAGTCTAGTAGGGTATGTGTTAGTGTCAGGGATTCAGTATTTCAAAAGGAAAATTGAAAAATGAATCCAATGTGTATGTAAATATGTGCTACAGAAAAATCTTCCCACTCACATCCAGAACAATGCCTTGACATTACCTTCACCCAAGTAAGACACAATTATAGTAGAAAAGTGTGAAAATCTATGAATACATATATGGAATGGAATATGCTCGGGAGTTCACAACCTTGGAGGTGGTAGAGGCGTTTCCAAAAGTAATGGACAGGGTAAACACTCCACAAACAAAGAGCTCTGCTGGCCTAAGACTTCTTGGAATACTGCCTCTGAGGTTGGGCACTTTAAATATATGTTGTTGTCATGAGCTTTGGCTTCCTTTGTAGTGAGACCATCAAAGCAGGGTCTGCATCTATGTGACCTGGAAGACATGATTTCTTATATTCCAATGAACATGAGGCAGCAGTGCTCAATTTTCTCTTTGTAGGTAAACTGTGTCCACTGGAGGCTAAGTGTCTCCCGGTGGGGACTGTGAAGACATTTGATCATCCTCCACTTTTCATGGTGTTTCTTGCTGCTACACTGGGAATTTCTTACTTGCTTCACACAATATAAGAAGTTAAACTGGGATACAGTGATGGAGGGTGTTCTGTCACGTGGGGTGGGTTAGCATCTGCAGGAGAATGTACCAACCAGGCTTCTATCCCACATAGCTTGTCCCAATAACCATAGCAACCTGATTATGAACATTGCCCTGAAACCTCTCCATATAACAAGATGCCTTTACATACAAGGGAATGGGGGCTGCGACATATCAGTCACAAGCCATTTGTAAGCCGATAGCCGATCCACATGGCCCCACCTTGATGTTTCATGACACACCTGCCCACCACTGCTCTAGGCCCACTACTCAGCAGGCTCCAAATTCCTGGCATCTCGTATTCTACACCATTTTCATGAAACCCAGTCAAACAAGGCACTGTCTGGTATACACATGATCAGCAACAGGACATCCAAAGTTTCTGCAGTGCCACCTGGTCATGGGAATTTCAAAAATTTTATGGTATTTATCTAGCAATTTTTCAAGGATGAAGTTAGAGGCACTGTGGGTTTCAATTCATTCAGGAACCGTTAAGTGTTGAGAAAGCTCATTTCAATGAATGCTCTGGAGAACTCTAAAGTCAAGGCTTCTCAAAGAGTTGCCAACAGGTCACATGAAGCCAGGCCAATTGACGTCTACAATGTGAGGTCCATGTGTGTTTTGACTCTCAACTATGGCTACCAAGTCTTTCAGAATAAAATCATGTGATATCCTGGCTGAGATTCCCAGGCCTCTGTGGAAAGCCACCCTGGGCCTAGATCTCAGTTTCCAAGAGTGAGTCTCATGCGTGGTCTCCTAAAATCCCAACACAATTCATGGCAATACTTCTCTGAGGTCAGTTCCAGAACTCAGTCTCTAAGGGTAAATCATACCAGAGTTCAAGCCCAGGTGGACCTAGTCATCTGTTCCAACTGCCACAAAAATGACCAAAATTAAAATGAAATCACTCCCACATGGCCATAATCTTCTTCCTTGTAGACACTCATCATAACCTTTAGCTGGAGGTTTCAATGAGCACAAGGTAGTGTCCAAAATAAGCTCACTTGCCCCTCATTTGCCTAAAAACATCGTGGCCTGAACACTATTCCTGTGAACCAGGAGTGATCAAATATTTCTGCTGTTAAAGTGTTCCGCTTCTCCAATTTGAGGCCTACTGGCTGAAGCCTATAAATTCTTGATGTGATTTGGAGTCATGAGAAAACCCAAGCACATATGGGCTAGCCTCTGCAGGGATTTCAAAGACTCATTTGACCCAAAGGATCCCTATTCTAACTTGATGGAGGTGTTGGAGGTCAGGAACCTAAAACAAGAAGGCAAAAATATTCATCCACAATGACTTCTCTTTTGGTCATTTTGGTTTGGGAACCACATGGGATCTTTCTTTAGATCCATCAGGGGCTGAGAATCTAAGCCACAACCTCATTCAAGGACAAGAGGCTGATTCAGACACATTCCATTCCAAAGCAATTAAGCAAAGAGCCACAGGTGATGTCCATTCATTTCCATATGAAAACAGTCTTCTTAAGGCTACACAATGGGGTGGCCTGAGGCAAAGACTTTCCTGACATTCAGGGTAATAGAAACAGAAGTAAGCAAATGGCCCAAAGAAGGGTTTCTCCACTGAGACTTTACTGGTCACACTGATATCTGAGTTTTTTGAGATGCTCCCATTCCCTTAAGCTATCCAGTACATGGCCATGTCACAGAGCCTTGTGGTGTTACATATCTGGGACTCAAAACCATGAGCCTATTCTGGAGAGTGGCTGGAAAACACGAAGAAAACAGGAACTTAAGAAGATAGTAGATGTTGCCCATCCATAAGGCAAGCTGCAGTCCATTCATCAATTGAGCAGTAAGAATGCGGGGAAGCTTTCAACTAGAGACAAAGCATCCATTGATGCATTGTCTTTTCTAATGTCTACAACAACGGATACAGTGGGATACACAGACATAGAAACACTCACCGTGTCAAACGACTTACTAGAAATAGTCCACTCCAAACCAAACAAACCACCTTTCCTAGCTATTCTCAGAACATCAGAAGAAACCACAAACTCACACCTACAATGGCAAAGGCAATTCTTTCCCCCAAGTAGGTCTGTGACTATCCGGAGTGTCTTCTGACTGGTGGGGCATATTATGTTCCCCAAAAATGGCCTCTCCTGTTTCAGATCTGGTCTCCTTGGCCAATTCTGTGAAGTTGTCAGGAGCCAGTGGTTCGCCACTACCTACTTTCTCAGGAAAGGCCCCTCTTCAGAGCTCTGCTGGAATTTGGCCATCCTCACATCAGTAGGTACCAAGAAAGACTGACTATGTCTTTGGGAAAAGCAAACAAGTTATCCCACTGGGACTCGGATTGAGACTGGCTCTGAGTGCCTGGCTTCCTGGATCACAAGTTCAGAGAATTCCATCACCAAGGAAGTGAAGTGAGGTCACTTCTTTCAGGAACTGAATATGGTCACTGCCTTGGTAACCACTTTGTCCTAGCAATTGCTTCCAAGGTTCCCATGAGATGGAGGCTGCCCCAACATCCTGTGACACATTCAGAAGTTAGAATGGTATATCAACCATAGGCACCTGGGAACAGCTCTCCACACAGGCCTGGATTGGCCAATCTTCTCTACTTTAAGAAGACAGAGGCTGATTCAGACACATCAATTAATCCTGACCAGGTTGTTTGCCATGGAAGATGACTATTGCTCTCTCAGGTCCTACATAGCTGCCTACATATTCTCCAAGGATCATTTCTCCATGGATCTTTTAGGTTCTCAGCAGGTGGAAGATCATCTACATTCCTATATTGTAAGACCCACTCTGTCCCTGCTCTTCTGTAAGTTATATTGAAGGAACAGTGTATGGTTAGGGTTAATAATAGGTTCGATTTGGGTTACGGATCATTCTGCAACATGAAAAATGGCATTGGCAACCTGCGATATTTACAAGAGTATATATGTGAAATATAACTATGAAAGCAGAAATCTAGGTAAGATTTGAAGCCCAGAAGGGCATTGGGGACTTGAGTGGGATACTTAGCTTTGAGTTATGTGCCGCACAGATGTCTCAAATAAATCAATATACACTGGCATCGGACCTTGTACTTTGGATGATTGAATGTTGAAGAGAACATCCAGTCAAAAAGCGATAGTCGGTAGGATTAGGAAGGTAGGTTTAGAAAGAAGAGTGAGTATAGGATTTGGACCAAAAGTTCTTTAGCAATAGGGTTTCGGGTAGAGAGTGTATGTAAATGTCAGTACATGTGAAGAGTCAGTCACAATGATGAACTGGGGAAATCATGTAGGAAAGCAGATATCAATAGAGACATTAGGAAATCAAGAAAAGTATAAAGTGTGTGATAGGGTTAGACATTTTCAACAGGTTTGAGGTTGAATATATAATCTTAGGAAGAAACAAATATGTAGTCACCAATAGGATTGATATTTGAGAGCATTAGACAACCTGGACATGGATGTTTTTAGTAATCCATGCTCACTTTCTATTTAGGCTTTGGTACAATTGTAAATGTGACCTTTGCTTTTGGTGTCCAGAATATTTCTGTGATAAAATGTGTATGTAGATCAGGTGACATGAGTATTTCTTCCACCATTTCTTGGAGCAATATTTTGAAGACTTATAAATTAGTATGGTCGTACAAAGAGGTGTACCCTGTTTCTATGAATATACACATAATGCATGAATAGACCATACTGTGAATAAATAATATAACTGGATCCACTTTACATAATGGATTGAATAGATATCTGAAAATATATAAGAACTGTTATATTGATATACAATCATTCATTCCAACCAGTTATATATCTAATGATCATCTTAGGGTTATGGTTTATCATGAAGGGTTTGTGAGTTTTGTTTCAAAATTGATTATGGAAATCGAAGAAAATGTATTTGGAAAAAAAGTCTCATGAATAGACCAGTCAAGAAACGTAGAGAAATTCATGTGTTCTGGAGCAGGAAGTGAATGAAAGTGAAACAAATGCCTAGAAATTTGCTAACTAGTGAATCAAATATATATTCTATGATGTACATAAACTGAAGAAATAGTAATGTACCAGTGTGGAATAAAAATTAACGTCAAAATACACATCATGTTCCATAGTAACCTACATGCATTGATGTTAAACTGGGTCAGTTAATGTAGACATATTAGGATTTGTATGCACCTTTCACTGAAGTTAGTTTTCAGTACTAGGAAACAAATATGTATTTCGGGTGGATGAATATTTATAAGAATAATCTTGTGAAAAGTTGATTATTAATCCACATACATGAACATGAATGAATTTAGGGATTGTATATAAGACACATATATTTCATATTTTTAAAAATATGGAGAGTATAAATATATATACACACACACACACACACACACACACACACACACAAACATAGACATTAAAAAGTAGCAATATATATGCCAATCGAAATTCATCATGAAATATATATCATAAAGATGCAAAAACATTCATTTTACTGAACATGGGTTTATGTATAATGTTGTTCTACTGGGAAGCTCACCCATAGGTTGAATTTTCAGTTCCAACAGGGTTTAGGAGGAGTGATCACTTCTCACACTTTGTATCTGCTAAGTCATGTAACTCACAAGAATGTACGTGTGATACCATGCAGGATTCTATTTGTGCATATAAAAATACATGTGCTGAATAGGCTCCAGAGAATGGGAGACAGTAATTCACATATTTGTTAACTTTGAAAACACATGGAGAACTATTTCAATTAAAAATTGACTAGATTTATAACACCTACCCTTTATCATGCAAATGGCAAGTCGAACTCTGAACTGCATTTACTTATGTACTGTTTAGGTTATTTTTCTCCATCATATTAGGATTAGTAGTCAGAGTCTAGTAGAATATGGGTTAGTGTCAGGGATTAGGAATTTCAAATGGAAAATAGGAAAATTAATCCAATGTGTATGCAAATATGTGCTACAACAAATCTTCCCACTCTCATCCAGAACCATGCCTTGACATTACCTTCGCCCCAAGTAAGACACAATTAGAGGAGAAGAGTTACAAAATCTGTGATTACATTTCTGGAATGAAAAATGCTCAAGAGTGCACAAACTTGGAGGTGGTATAGGAGTTTCCAAAAATAAGGACAGGGTACACACTCCACAAACATGGAGCTCTGCTTGCCTAAAACTTTTTGAGAAACTGCCACTGAGGTTGGGCACTGAAATATAGGTTGTTGTCAAGAGTTAAGCTTCCTTTGTAGTGAGACCCTCAAAGCTGGGTCTGCATCTATGTGACGAGGAGGACAAAGTTTCTTATTTTACAATGAACACGAGGCAGCAGTGCTGAATTCTCTCTTTGAAGGTAAACTGTGGCCACTGGGGGCTTAGTGTCTCCCCATGTGGACTGTGAAGCCATATGGTCATCCTTCATTTCGTGGTGTTTCTTCCTGCTGCACTGGGAGTTTGGTATTTGCTTCACGAAATACAAGGAGCTCAACTGCGACAAAGTGCAAGAGGAAGTTCTGTCATGTGTGGTGGGTCAGGGTCTGCAGGATGATACAAGAACCAGGCTTCTATCCCACATAGCTTGACCCCTTGACCATAGCAACCTGATTCTGAACAATGTCCTGAAATCTCTCCATATAACAAGTTGCCTTTACACGGAAGGTTCTGCTGGCTGCGCCATGTCAGTCACAAGCCATTTAAGCCAATGGCAGATCCACATGGCCCCACCACAGATGTTTTATCACATACCTGCCCAACACTGCTGTAGGCCCACTAACCAACAGAGTCCAACTTACTGACATCTCTGTTCTACACCATTTACATGAAACCCAGGAAAACAAGACACTGTCTGGAATATTCATGATCAGCAACAGGTCATCCAAAGGTTCTCCAGTGCCACCTGGTGATGGGAATTTCAAAAATTTCATGGTATTTATGTAGCCATTTTTCAAGGATGAAGTTGGAGGCACTGTGAGTTTCAATTCATTCAGGAACCATTAAATGGTTAGGAAGCTCATTTCAATGAAAGCTCTGGAGAACACTCACAGGTAAGGCTTCCCAAAGAGTGGTGAAAAGATCACATGATGTTTAGCTCATTTAGCTCTACAATGTGAGGTCCATATGAGATTTGACTCTCAACGATGGGTGCCAAGTCTTTCATAACAAAATCATGTGGTATCCTGGCTGAGAGGCCCAGTGCTCTGTGGAAAGCCACTCTGGGCCTAGAACTCAGTTTCCAAGGGCGACACTCATGCCTGGCTTCCTAAAATCTCAACACTATTCATGGCAATACTTCTCTGAGTTCAGTTGCAGAACTTGGTCTTTAAGGGAATCACACCAGAGTTCAAGCACATGTGGACCAAGTCATCTCTTCTAACTGCCACCCAAATGACCACAATTTAAACCAAAACACTCCAACGTGGCTCTCATCTTCTTCCATATAGACACACATAATAACCTCTGGCTAGAGTTTTCCATGAGGGGCACAGCTCAAGTCCGTGTCCAAAATAAGCTCTCTTGCACCTAAATTGCCTAATTCAGGGTGGCATGGACACCCTTCTTGTGAACCAGGAGAGATCAAATAGGCCTCCCATTAATACTGCTCCACTTCTTCAATTTGAGGTCAACTGACTGTGGGGTTTGGATTCTTTATGTGAATTGGAGTCTTGAGAAAACCCAAGCAACAATGGGCTAGCCTCTGCAGGGCTTTGAAGATCTCATTTGACCCAAAGGATCCCTATTCTGACTTGATGGAGTTCAGGAAAGTTACAGAGGAAGGCGAGAGACTTCATCCACAAGGACTGCTCTTTGGCCATTTTGGTTTTGGATGTACACATGGGATCTTTCTTTATATCCATCAGAAGGTGAGAATCTAAGCCACAGCCTCACACAGGGCAAATAGGCTGATTCAGACACATCCTCTCCAAAGCAATTAAGCAAAGAACCACAGGTAATACCCATTCATTTCCATTTGAAAACTGTTTTCTTCAGGCTTCACAAAGTGGTGGCCTGAGGAAAAGACCTTCCTGACATACAGGGCAACAGAAGAATAGGTAAGCGAAAGGCCCCAACCAGGGTTTCTCCAATGAGACTTTACTGGTCACACTGATATCTGAGTTTTCTGAGATGCTCGCCATTCCCTTTAGCTATCTAGTACATGGTCATTTCACAGAGCTCCGTGGTTGTACATATCTTAAACACAAAACCATGAGCCTATTCTGGGGAGTGGCCAAAATTCAGGAAGAAAACCGGATCTTAGGAAGATAGTAGGTGTTGCCCATCAATAAGGCAAGCTGCAGTTCATTAAAAATTGGGAAGGATGAATGCTGGGAAGCTTTCTAGCTGACAGGACATATTCATTGATGCATTCTCTCTTCTAATGTCTACAACCACGGGCGCAGTGGGATACACTGACATAGAAACACTCGCGTTGTCAAACTACTTACTAGAAACCGTTCACTCCAAACAAAACAAACCTTCTTTCATACCTATTCTCAGAACATGAGACAAAACCGCAAACTCACACCCACATCACAAAGGCACCTCCTTCCCCCATGTAGGTCTGTGACTATCCGGAGAGTCCTCTGACTGGTGGGCCATACTATGTTCCCGGAAATGGCCTGTTCTGTCTCAAATCTGGTCTTCTTGGACAACTCTGTGAAGTTTTCAGGATCCAGTGGTGAGCCAATGCCTGATTTCTCAGGAAAGCCTCCTCTTCATAGCTTTTCTTGCATTTGGTCATCCTCACATCAGTAGGTCCCAAGAAAGACTGAATCTGTCCTTGGTAAATCAAAATAAGTTTGACAACTGGGACTGGGACTCGGACTGGCTCTGGGTGCCAGGCTTCCTGGATTCCAAGTTCAGAGAGTTCCATCACCATAGAAGTTAGGTGAGGTCACTTCCTTTAGGAACTGAATGAGGTCACTGCCTTGGAAACAACTTTGTCCTAACAGTTGCTTCCAAGGTTCCCATGAGAAGGAGGCTGCCCCTACTTTCTGTGACACTTTCACAAGTTAGAATGGTATGTCAACCATTGGCATGCAGGAGCAGCTCTCAACACATCCCTGCTTTGGTCCATCTTCTCTACATTAAGAAGAGAGTGGCTGATTCAGACACATCCCTTCATCATGAGCAGGTTGTTTGCCATGGAAGACTTTTGCTCTCTCAGGTCCTTCATAGTTGACTACATCTTCTCCAGGGATCATTTCTTCAGGGACCTTTGAGGTTCTCAGCAGGTGGAAGATCCTCTATATTCCTGTATTTTAAGACCCTCTCTGTGCCCGCTCTTCTGTAAAATTAGATTGAGAGAACAGTGTATGGTTAGGGTTAATAACAGGTTCAATTTGGGTGAGAAAAGAAACTACATGGTTGAGCAAACAGGGTCCTACAGTTAACAATAATATGAGAATCATTAATGGACCAGCCTGGGTGGATAAAAGCGTAGTTAACTAGGTGGATTATGTGAACCAAGACTCAAACCTCCCTTTGGGGGCCTCTGTCTTTCTTTGACGCTCTTCAAGTCATTTTCTTAATTTACTCATAGATTCTTTTACAACTCCAGTATTGTCGGCATAAAAACATCATTGTTTCCTCAATGCAAGCAAAAAGGCACCCTTCTCTCATGAAGAGGAGGTCCAACACTCGCCTGCTCTCTAAACAACTTCAGAGAGAGAGAGAGGTTAAAATTGCTGTAAAGCTGTGATGTCGGTTTTTAATGTCTTTAAGCTTTGGTCTATTTCTGCTTCTAATTGTATCTTTGTTGTGTCTCATAGACTAGGGCAGTTGTTCCTGTGCCCACCCTTTCAGCAACTATTATTCCTAATAGGATGGCTAAAGTGAGTGATACAGGTTCCCGGTGGAATGGGGTTGTATGCCCCCCTATTTGATCTTTGAATGAACCTGCGTCCTGATAGAGCACTCTGGAAAGCATCTGCATCATTACATAATTAATCGCATCTATTGACCATTTTATGAAAACATAAATAATGTTAAAGTGTATAGAATTATACTGTTGTAGGGACGGAAAGGAAAGGCACCTAAGATAGCACCAAAGACAGGAAAGGAGTTTTATTTTGTTGCATCCGTATTTAGAGGGCATTGCTTCTGTTGTAATCAATTAATCCCCTGAACCCCAAGTTTTGGTAGTTTTAGTATTTGTACCCAACATGTAAGGGAAGGGGCTCAGAAGTTCACAGTCTGCAGAAATTCACAAAAATCAGTTTTTGTTTCTGTTTTTTTTTTTTCTCTGTTCTGTGCACGTTAACTTTTCAAGGACACCTTGGAAAGGGAGAGCTTTTTTGTCTCTTTTTTTTTCTCCTTGCCAGGTGTCACCATGGAGCCCAGTCGGTAACTTTTTTATCTTAGAAATGTAGCCATCTCTGTGAAGCCCCAGCTCAAGGCCAGAGTCCTTGTTCACATATTTTGTGAAAAACTGGTAAGGCGATGTCTAGCTTAGGGGTGGTGATTTTTCCAGCCAGTGGCCAAGTAGAACAGGGCAACACGAAGAGTGGAAGTTTATCTCCATTGAACTTTTTCAGAGGAACACTTTTGCTGAAAGCCCTAAAGTAAGCCTTGGTGAAGACTTCTGGAGAAGGTCATTTAAGACATTTCTGTGGACCTGGTACAGAGGGGGATGACAGGGAAGGCGATGCTGAGAGCAGCTCCGTGGATCTGAGCATGAGGAAGGAGAGATGCCAAAGAATAAGGGGAAAGGGGTTTGGGATTTTCCTAGAACAAAAACTTGAGCAGTAGAACAGGTAGAGCAGAGGGGAAGACGGGAGTGAGTATTCCAAAAAGCCTGTGAGGGACTTTAAATTCTTAGAAACCTGTTTTCAGTGATGACAAATCAACTTTAAAGGTCATTTTCATTACATCTTGAATAGGGGTCTGAGGGCTCTTCTCAGCTGGTTTGAGCTTTGGCTAAGATTGCTAGAGGACTTGATGGGACCTAGTTCAGACACTGACAGAAAAAGAGAGGAGTGGGTGGAGGGGTACATCGGTACCTCCTTCCTCAGCAAGGGGGCAATGTTCTGAGATCCAGCGGAGGTTTGGGTTTTTGATCTAGTAATTGGAGGGGAGAAATCAGGTTCCTGAGGTGGGAGTGAAAGCAGAGAGTCTAGAGCAGAAGGCTGAGAGTGAGGAACTATTGGGGAAGCATAGTACAGGATGTGAGCAAAGGAGGGAAAAGGATTCCACATAGGGGAATTTTCCCCTTTTGAGCACTTGCCGAAGTTAACAATGTCATGCAGAATTTGAGGATCTAGAGAACCCTCTGGGGGCCATAGTTTTTGGTTGTCTAATTGGTAATATGGCCAATGCTGTGTACTGAATTTGATGAGGAGTTTGGGTTCCACCAGGCAGCCCCTGTATGCTCACATCCCCATGACTTACACAAGAAGTCGGCTTTTCCCCCACACAGCCGTGGCTGTTTGTCGCTTTGATAGTCTGCCGGGCATACATAGTAATATAGGCTAGCCAACCTGCATCTGGCTCGCGTGTCCCTGCATCCATAATGTTTGTTTCAATTATCTATGGTACGGAAGGGATTTAATGGAATTTTAGTGAGATCCTCTTCATCAGGTATATCTCAATAGGAAAGACCTATACCGAGCTGAAAAATGTCTGGGTGGAGAGATAGTCACCAGGTCCCTAAGGGGGCCGTTAAGGTCTCTTTAATGGTTCTATTTATTTTTTCTACCTGTCCTGAGTTCTGGGGTATATAAGCATAATGTAACTTCCAATTAATCCACATTGTCCTGGTTAACACCTGACTTACCTGGGCCATGAACACCAGTCCATTATCAGTACATTAGGCAGATCGTATCTTGGAAAAATATCTTTCAGGATCTTCTTGAAAACCATTTGCGCCGTTTTTTTTTTTTTTTTTTTTTTTTTTTTTTTTTTTTTTTTTTTTTTTTGTGTGTGTGTGTGTGTGTAAGGCTTCAATCCATCCTGAAAATGTATCTACAAAGACTAGGAGATATTTAAGTCCATACCTTGCTGGCTTAATTTCAGTAATGTCCACTTCCCAGAATTGTCCTGGTCTGGTTCCTCGTAGGTGCTTTCCTCTAGGAAACTTGGAAGGGTAAGCATTACCCAATTGACGGGCCTGACAGGCTTTTGTTACCCGTTCAGTTATTTCCTTTCGCTGTGAGTTGGTTAGTGGAAAACTCTGTTCTTAATCCTAGAGTAATGCCTGCAGTTTCTTTGAACCAAGGTGAGTGAGTTGATGTACATTTTTAACGTAGTGTAGGGCTTGCTGTAATTGCAGGCTGAGCTCAGTGAAGTTGAGGCGTTCAGTGTCAGTGTCCTTAGATGTTATCAAAAACTTCCTGGTCCTCAGGTTTCATTGGAATTGGGCATCTTCCTTTAAAAGCGGGTAAAAAGGATCAGCTAAGGACGCAAACCCAGGTATCCATAACCTTCAAAAGCCAGCAGTCCCAAGAAATTCTCTGAGTTGTCTGCTGTAAGATGGGGGTGGTATCTACACAATGGTTTGTTTTCTTGGCTCAGTGAGCCATCGTTTACTGCCCCTAAGGGAATAGCCCAGGAAGATTACTTCATGCTAGCAAATTTGGGCCTTTTTGGCTGAAACTCTATACCCGAGTTGAGCAAGGTCATATAATAGTGCTTGGGTCCCAGACTCACAGTTTTCCTTGGCGTTGGCTGCCAGTAGCAGGTCATCCACGTATTGAAGCTGGTTAACTTCAGGGTGCGTAGTTCTGAAGTTGTTGAGATCTCTCTGGAGGGCTTCATCAAAGAGAGTGGGGGAGTTTTTGAACCCCTGTCGGAGTCTAGTCCAAGTTAGTTGACCAGACGTTTTGGTTTCTGGGTCTACCCACCCGAAAGCAAACAGCAACTGACTATCTTTATGCAGAGGCAAGCAAAAGAAAGCATCTTTGAAGTTCAGAACAGTATATAATTTCCGCTCAGGGTTCAGAGTGCTAAACAGATTGTACGGATTAGGTACCGTGGGGTGAATGTCCTGCCCTCTTTTGTTGATCTCTCTTAGGTCTTTAATGGGGCGATAGTTCCCGGTTCCTGGCTTTTTTTTTCTAGTAGCAGGGGAGTGTTCCAGGCCGATTGACAGGGCCTTAGGACCCCTAAGGCCAGATATTTCTGAATATGGGGCCTTATCCCACGTTTAGCTTTTTTGCTTAGAGGATATTATTTGACATTGATGGGGAGACTGAGGTTTTTAACTCCACTGTTATTGGAGGTTGTTTCACGGCCAGGTCTAACACAGGAGTTTTTGCCCAGGCATCTGGGTAATCTATTATCCATTTTTGGGGTAGCTTGCCTGTTTGATCAGTCTTGGGGCATGTGAAGGGTGGATGTTCATCTTCTACTAATATAGTTAAAGCTGTGACTATAGGAGTTTTTACTGAAGTATTTAGAAATTTCATTTGGGGGCCTTCATGGTTAAAAGTTATTTTGGCCCGGAGCTTGATGAGCAGATCTCTGCCCATCAATGGGTCTGGGCATTCTGGGATTCCTAGGAAGGAGTGATGGATTTTTCCTTTCCCCAGGTCCATGGTCCTCTAAGTTGTCTAAGCCCGATATTTACTGTCATCAGCCCTTTGAACTAGAGACCTTTTATTTTATAGAGGGCCCAATGGGGCCTTAAGGGCTGAGTATACTGCTCCTGTATTCACTTCAAAGTTTACTGGAGTCCTCTCCACTTCAAAAGTTACCCTGAGCTAGGGGAAGGGATCTGAGCCCCGACTTTCTTAGTCATCCTCCAGAGTCAGAATGGCCAGCTGGCGTGGCTGTCTCTTTATAGGGAACTCTATGGCTCAGTATCCTTTTTCTTTAGAGTAGGCACACTGATCTGAGGCCAGGGGTGGCCTCTGGCATGTTCCCTTCCTGTCACCCTATGTCTTAATTTCTGGCCTCTTTCTTGTTGTGATCAGGACCTTAGTCAATGCCTTAGTCTGTCTTTTGCTCCTCTCATCCTCCCTTTGCTCCCTTTGCTCCCTTTCTTTCTCCCTGTTTCTCTCTTATAGTATACTTAAGTATACTTCCTCGGCTCCTTTGACTAAATCTCTCATTTAATTTTTTTTTTTAATATCCATGGCAGCTTGCTCAATTAAGGCCATCGTGACAGATGCCTTATAATCCACTTCCTGAGGATCGAAAGGAGTATATCTTTTATATGCCTCCATGATTCCCTCTAGAAACATAAATGGAGATTCATCAGGCATTTGAATAATTTCTCTTACCATGGCCAAATTAGTTGGTCACCCAGCGGCCCCTTGGAGACCTGCTGTTAGAGCCTGGCAATAATTGAACAGATGCTCCCTATCTTCAAAGGTGTTGGGGTCCCAGTTGGGTGGGTTTAAGGAGAAGCCAGCTTTGATTATGTTGGGAAGTTGTGTTGGTCGCCCATCAGGTCTGAGGATATTTTTTTCTACTTTCCAGGAGATTTTTCTCTCATTGCTCTGTCATGAAGAGTCGCTAGGTGGTGTTGGTAGTCACCCCAAGTAGGCAGGTGTGAAAACGTCGGTGAGTTCTCTGAGTTCTTTTAGCCGGGCCAGCTTCCTCCAGGGAAGGAGGGGCTGTGTGTGCCACGGGACAGTCATCTGGATGGCGCTGGGCCAGCCTAGCTTCCTCGAATGGTGGAGAGGCTGAGTTAGCAGAAGGGGAATCACTTAGAGGGTGTTGGGGGTTGGGAGACGAGGGCAGATGATAAGGAGGGGGAGGAGAGTCCAGTAGAGTCTTGAGACTCAAGGAGAACAGAGGGTGGAGGAGGAGGAGCAGAGAGTTTGAGAGATAGAATCGTGGGGGAAGGAGTAGGAGCAGGTGCAGGGACAAGGAAAGGCTTGAAGCATGGAGGAGGAGATTTGTAGAGGTACTGACAAGTTAAGATATATGGCTGCTGATCTGCATGTCTATGTGGCCCCTGCTGAAAGACAATATCTCGGACTTTTCAAATAAGTGCGAAGTAGAAAGATCTTTCTAGGAGCCATCCGACTGCAATGGTGGGTCATTCTGAGACACAGAATCTGCCAGGTCTGGTGTTTTACTGAACAAGAAAGATTCTGAGCCCTTAAGCAGATTTTGGTCCAGTGATCAAGAATCAGGGACAGAGGCATTGAAATGATCTGTCCAATAATGAAATATACACAGACAGTGAAAGCAACGACACACAACACAGACAAGACAAGACAATAAAGACAGGCAATGGACTTCCAGTACTGAGACCAGGACTGACTAGTCGGCAAAACCTGAAGGGCTGGCAATACCGAATCAGAAACAAAATATCACTGAGTCGAGGAGACTATTGTTCCTCGATTTCCCGAGTCTATCCCCCAGGGACATGGCCTGTGGCTCTGTGACATGTGTGTCAGCCACAATGGGAGAGAGCTCATGCTCTTTACCAATAGCCATTTTGCCATACCCTAACCTGAAGCCTGAAACCAGAATGATGGGCCTTATTTACCCCCAGAGGAGCCCATTGGGGGTATTTTGTCTGCAGCTGCCGGATCTTGCTAGGGCCACCAGATGTAAAGGTTGGGCGAGCATCTGCGGCAGAGACCACCAAGAGACTGTCTCATGCAACAGCAAAGGGTTTATTGTGAGTCCGGCATGAAGGGCTCAGAGATCACTTGAACAGAGCAGAGAGCCCTGAGAACAGCTTAAGAAATGGTTATATATTTTCCTTGGAGAGGGCAGGTAGAGAAATTTATTGATGGGTAATGGCGAGTGGGCGGTTTGCGTGCAACTGGTTGACGGAGTACATTCTGCAGTTTGACAGTTTGGGACAGCACATTCTGGGAACAAGAATAGTAAACAGTTCTCAAGATTTCAACGGTGTTTTGTTAAGCATACAGAAAAACAGGAAATGACAAGTATCTCTTTTATTAACCTTTCAATATAAGTATGAAAACAGAAATCTAGGTAAGATTTGAAGTCCAGAAGTTCATTTGGCCCTTGATTGGTATACTTAGCATTGAATTACGTTCTGTAGAGATGTCCCAGAAATATGGATATACAATGTCATAGGACCTTGTACCTTCTTGGAGGTCAGTTCCAAAACACAGTCTCTAAGGGGAATCACACCAAAGTGCAAGCCAAGTTGGACCCAGTTATCTCTTCCAACTTCCACACAAATGACCCCAGTTAAAACCAAAACACTCTCACATGACACTCATCTTCTTCCATATAGACACTCATCATAACTTCTGGCAGGAGGATTCCATGAGAGGCGCAGCACAAGACAGTGTACCAAATAAGCTCCCTTTCCCCTCATTTACCAAAAGTCCGGGTGGCCTGGACACCCTTCCTCTGAACCAGGAGTGATCAAATATGCCTGCCGTTAACACAGCTCTGTTCTCCAATTTGAGGACTACTGACTGTCGGTTTAGATTCTTTATTTGAATTGGATTCATAAGAAAACCCAAGAACCTATGGGATAGCATCTGCAGGGCTTTGAATAACTCATTTGACCCATTGGATCCATATTCTCACTTGAGGGAGGTTAAGAACCTTACGAAGGAATGCGAGAGACTTCATCCACAATGACTGATTTTTGGCCATTTTGATTTGGATCCACACATGGGATCTTTCTTACGATCCATCAGGTGCTGACAATCTAAGCTCTAGGCTAACACAGGGCCAAAGGGCTGATTCAGACACATCCCTTTCCAAAGCAATTAAGCAAACAGCCACAGGTGATGCCAATTCATTTCTGATTGAAAACTGTTTTCTTCAGGAATCTCAAAGGCGTGGCCTGAGGCAAACACCTTCCTGAAATTCAGGGCAACAGAACAATAGGTAATCAAAAGGCCAATTGCAGGGTTTCTCCACTGAGACTATCCTGGTCACACTGGTATCTGAGTTTTCTGAGATTCTTGCCAATTTCTTCAGCTATCCAGTACATGTCCATGTCACAGTGCTTGGAGGTGCTACATATCGTGGACACAAAAGCATGAGTCTATTCTGGAGAGTGGCCAGAATTCAGGAAGAAAACAGGAACTTAGGAAGATAGCCGGTGTTGCCCATTGATAAGGCAAGCCCTAGAGCATTCATTAATTGGGCAGGATGAATGCTGGGAAGCTTTCTAATAGACAGGAAACATCCATTGATGCATTCTCTTTTCTAATGTCTTCAACCACGGACACAGTGGGATACACAGACATAGAAACACTCGCCTTGTCCCACAACTTACTAGAAACAGTTCACTCCAAACCAAACAAACCGACTTTCCTACCTATTCTCTGAACATGAGACAAAACCACAAACACACATCCACACCCACAAAGGCACCTCCTTCCCCCAAGTAGGTCTCTCACTCTCCGGAGTGTCCTCTGACTGCTGGGCCACACTGTGTTCCCCCGATATGGCCTGTCCTGTCTCAGATCTGGTCTCCTTGTCCAACTCTGTGAAATGGTCAGGAGCCAGCTGTGAGCCACTACATGCTTTTTCAAAAAAGGCCCTTCTTCAGAGTTTTCCTGGCATTTGGCCATCCTCACATCAGTAGGTACCAAGAAAGAGTGACTCTGTCCTTGCTAAATCGAAGCAAGTGAGACCACTGGGACTGGGACTGGGATTGGCTCTGTGTCCTTGGCTTCCTGGATCCCAAGTTCAGAGAGTTCCATTACCAAGGAAGTGAGGTGAGGTCACATCCTTCAGGAACTGAATGAGGTCACTGCCTTGGCAACCACTTTGTCCAAACAGTTGCTTCCAAGCGTACCATGAGAAGGAGGCTGACCCTACTTTCTCTGGCACTTTCACAAATTAGAATGGTATATCAAACATAGGCACCAAGGAACAGCTCTCCACTCAGGCCTGGTTTGGTCCATCTTCTCTATATTAGGAAGAGAGCCTTTAGTCCCGGGAGCATTGCAGTGAACCTCCGCACTAAAACTATTAGCAAGCACCTGATGGAGGAGGCCTCCATAGGTAAGTGGCGCCTTTATAACATCTGATATCCGGTTAAGGGATATCTCTCCTGATGACAGAGATGTGGCCTGGGGAGGCTCACATATACTCCTGTCCAGGACAGTAACAAGAATCATTCTGTCCTCTGTTCTGTTCTGTAGGAAATTCCTCTGGAAGTGTAGAGAGGTGCCGACGGGCACGCACGCGCTCCTACCCTGGAGCTTTAGCAAGATGTTGCACTGTACCACTGTTTTTCTGTTTAGGCGCCGGGTTTTTGTTTTTCTTTGTGTGTGTGTGTGTGTGTTTTGTTCTGCGTTCTATTTTTTGTTTGTTTGTTTGTTTGCTTTTGTTCATTTTGTTGTGTGATTTCGGTGGTAAAAACTTAAGGATATTGGACGTGAAAATGGGTAATAAAGAGAGTAAGCCTGACACCCGTTTGAACTGTGTTTTAAGGAACTCCGATGAACTTTACCCCCCTTTGTTAAGCAGGATGATAGAAGCCCCTAGCTGGCTGCCTGGAGCACACTCATTGCAGAGGGCAATGCCTGCTGGGGACCTAAGAACTGAGTATCTCCCAGGTTAACAAGTGAAACTCCTTTAAAACCCTTGTCCCTCCAGATCAAGAGACTCACAACATTTGGCAGAGTCCCCTGTGTTTCTCCTTTGTTAGCAAAGCAATTAACCTCCCCTTTTCTTTTTCTCAGAACCCATTCCTCATTATTTAATTGGTATAAATTGGCTTCTAGGTCAGGAACCGAACTTTAAGTTACAAATTTGGTACCCCCCCTCCGCCCCAGAACTTTGTGAGAGCTGTCTACTGAAATGTTAGGACATGGAGCTTTCTTGGGGTGGAACTGAACCAGAGGAGCTAATCCTTTAAGTAAAAGGAGGGACTGAGGGACCCACAGAAGCTGCCAAAGCCCTGTTGATTCAGGGAATACCCTCCTTCCTTCCGTGCACTGTAAGGATTATGCGACCTCTGTCTTGTTAAAAAAGAAAAAGAAAAAGGGGACACTAAATTCAGTAAAGTCACCATATAGACACTTTGTTTTACATTTCAGGTTGCCACTCTGTTAAAACATCTGGTCGCCCCTGTGGTGCCACTGCTGTAGATTTTTCTCTTATCAGCTCTGGTTTAAAGGATTCTGTCTGACAACCATAGTCTCTACCTCCTTTCTGTCTGTCTTGTGTCTTTGTTTCTGGTCCTTTAAGACATGTGCAATAATGTGTTGATATTATAAATTTTTTCTTGGGAATGATCTTAGCTGAATGTGTGTCTAAATGATGATGTTTTATCATAACAAACTGGTATCTGAGTGGGTTTTTGAAGCATTGCACAATCTTGCAGTTAAAAGTCCAGTTTAGGTAATTGTTTAGTTTAAGATTTCAGATAATTCATGCCAGAGAACTTAAATACTTAGGATGGAAAACTGAAGAACTCTACTTCCAAGTTGGCAAGTAACTTCCCAATCATTCAGTCTTTTTTTTTTTTAACCAATTTTGAATTCAGTAGCCAGGGAAAATGTCACTGTGTGTACCAGTGCATTAACTTGGACAAGGATAGTAAACCATAGTATGGTATCTGTTGACAAAATAAGATGTAAAGACATAAAATTTTGTGAATTGTATCTTAAACTTGTATCATAATTTTCAACACCCGAACCTGATAATTATGGTTAAAATGCCTTAGGCCTGAGGTGTCTGCTCAGAATAGCAGTTTTTTCCTGCTCCTTCCAGACCTCAGCCATGACTTATGTTGAAATGCAAATGAAAGAAGCCTGCAAGCTTAGTAGGAGAGTGATTTGATGCCTAACGGAAAAAAAAAAAGTAAATTGCATGGTATTTACTATTTACTGGCCAGTCATTTTTTCTAGGACTCTTATTGTTTTGCTTAGATACTGTATTATTTTTGAGCTCATGATTCTGAGCATACAGACCTAGGTTAATGTTTTTCTGATCAGTTCTATCTTTGACCAACTGTGGACTTTTTGAAACATTGCAATAAAGATTTCACCTGCGAAAAACTACAAGGCCTTTACTATTATTATGTGTGCACATTTTGTTATGTGTTGTCTGTCTATATATACATATGTCCGTATATCATGTATATGATACACAAATTAACATATATAAGGAGCGCTCATAAAAAAAAGCTCTCATCAAAACAAATTTTAAAAAGTGGATCTAAAGATCTTCAGTTCACGTGGTTTAAATGTTTCAATTTAAATTGGATAAACAGATAAAAATAAATGTTTTTAAATTTAAGCTTACAAATTTTTCTAGGTGTTCAAAAATCTAATAAAATATTAATATTTACAAAACGTCTAATGTGCCTTGGTTTTAGGACATTTTCTTCAACATAAAAATGGTTTACACTGTTCAATACATTTCTCTAATATTTTGATAAATAAGTAAAGTAAATTTGATATGGGATTACTCATTTGTGAGTACTTTTGTTAGATATCTGATTCATTTACTAAGGTCTGTATAAGTTTTTACTAAACTCTATATAAGGTTTTAAAAATCAGTCATGTGTTAATGAGACAAAATTTTTTTGAAACATGTTTACCCATAACATTGTGTTTATTAAGTTTTATTTTTTCTAGAGCAAGGAACCATAAAAATTAAACATCTTATTAAATCAGAACTGTTATTTTAGAGCACTGTACTGCCATTTCTTTAAAAGCTAAACTTGGGTAATGTAGAAACATCAATGTAATTGTGATGCTATTAATGTTTTCATATCTTACAGGTATGCAAGTCTGTAAGGTAGAAACTTTAAAAGAGCATTATATCAAGCTGGTGTTCTGAAGTTGTATGGTAAAAAAATATATTGGAGATTTATTTACCTGTTATCAATAAGATATGTAAAGTTTTATGTTACTTTTTACATTGTGGAACAATTTAAATGTATTTTTAAGTTAATGAGAGCCTAATCTATGTAAAAGTTGAAAACTTTCAGGCTTTCTTTAATTCATGTTTTAAATGTGATATCATATGGTGTTAGCTAATGTTCATGAGACCGCAAACAATTTATGTAAACTTTGTCAAATGATATTTAAAAATAAAGATCAGCTTTAGAACTAAAATACTTAAGGTTTATAAAGAGCCCTGCCTTACCTGAGATAAGGCTGTGTGTCCCATCTTACTATATGTGAGAATGACTACGAAACCAGTAGGTCAGATAATATTTCATTAAAGTTATGTTAAAAACATAAAAAATGTCAAGATTCCTAGGATCTCAAACAGGGGATATAATGTAATACTCAGCCAAAAAATTTAGGGTAGCTATTACACGAACTAAGTATTTTTACTTTTATTAATTTTAGTTTGAAATTTTTTTATAAGTGATCTAAAGATTCTCTGTTAGTGTTTTACAAATGTGTTGCTTTAAGAACACAACATGGGTTTATTCAAGATAATAAGTCATCACCTACAATACAGACAGAATAATACAGATCCCAATTCATAAAAAGATAATTATAAATTTATAGACATTAAAGTCCAGTACTCTTAATATAAGGCTGTTAAAATTTATTTGCTCGATGTTTAAGATTAGGATTTAAAATTAAAGTTTAATGAAAAGGGCCAAGAAAACCAATATTTGGCTCTTACCCTCTGAGTCAATCTGAATCCAGGGAACAGGGGACTTCTCTAAAGAGCTTTGCAACTCTGAGCCACGTAACCTCCTGATCAGGGAGATTAATGAGACCACTGGAGAACAGAAAGCCAATCAGTGCATTTGTTACGAAGAGGAGAGTCATCAGAGAAAGGAGATATTCCTGATGCTTCTGAGGGAAGCCAAATGGTCAAGCAAGACCTGGACCCACCTAGCGCAAATGGCACTAGCCGAATTGAAAATCTGCTCTCGTTTTTCCAGAATTGACTCCCATAAAGCTCAGCTGACTGTTAACAATAGATAGAAACAAAAGTCCGTTTGACTGCTTCATCTTAAACACTTTGGAAAGACAGTTAAGACCAAAATACAGCCATTCCTGGGCATTTTAAATAATAATAATAATAATAATAATAATAATAATAATAATAATAATAATAATATTTTAAGGTATGCACTTTATTTTTGCCTCCCAAAATAAGTAAGACTGGAGGCTACAAAGAAGGGTTCTCAGACAGGAATGCCTGATACTTATAAAAAGAGACTATCAAGAAGAGCTGCCACAGGCAGAAATTTCTAATTTAAGGCTTGCAGATATTCCTAACCAACACAGGTAGGCTTAGTGTTTGCTAGTACGATTATCCAGCCCTGAGTAACAGAATTAAAGGTTTCTCTATTAGACACAGAGGTCATACTAGAAAAAGGATTTTACAAGATCAGATGACATTAAATTGTTAAACTGTATCTAATGGGGAGGGACAACTGTAACACTAAAAGTTAAATATTAATTTGATAGTCCTGATAACTGGGGATATTAAAGACTGGTGAGGGAACTTCTATACAGTGACATGTTCCAGCTGCTGCAACATTTATTCAGTACTCATGGTTTTTGTTTCTCTCATAGAAGAACCCATCCCCAGATGACTTTACAACCTGTTCTGCCCCAACCAGACTTCAATCCGAACTGACTTCTAAAAAGCATTTCATGTCCCCCAACTGACTTATAAAAGGCAACTCATGTCCCTCACGCCATGCCCACTGACTTCACCCTGTCTCAGATCAGAAGAAGAAACAATGATTGACGCCACTCTTCTTACAACAATGGAGAGAAAGATAAATAGACTATCAATATAAGTAATTAATTAACTCAGGTAAAATCAGGGAGATCGGCTTTGGGTGAGTTCAAAAAATTTGGAGAATCTTACCTGAGGGATTAAAATTTCCTCAGTGCTCTTCTCCTAATCTATTAAAGATTTGAAAGGGACACAGAGAAAAGGGGGAAATGATAGACCCAACCTGATCTTTTATTAAAATTGGGAGCCATCTTGCCACAAAGCCATGAAAAGATAATTTTGGCTTTACCATAAATTACTGCAAATTCTGAACCTGCTTGAAATGCCTGCTTGTGCCTTGAACTCACGCATGCCCGGCTCTCTAACCAGATAGCAGCCCTCTCTGAAACTTTAGTGACACATCATAAATATTTGCCTTCTCTTGCCAGACAACATCCCTCTCTGAGGCTCTAATGGTCCTCTGAATTCTGATGTAGGGACAGCAAAAAAAATCTAAACTACCATTAGTGTGATGCTTGTCAGAGTTCTGTTATCTGTAACACCCCTTTTGTGTAACTTTCTGGGCTATAAAGCTGGGCTGTAGGAAAGCTGGGGTTGCTGTCTTGTTCCGGCTGTTTTTGGAGGGGAGGCAGCATGAAAGGTGGAAATAATAAGATTAATTTAATTTGATTTTAATTAGAGTCAGTGGTCTTTTCTTGTGTCCTGGTCTAACAGTTAACACTCCAAAAACATGGAGCTCTGCCAGCCTAAAGACTTCTTGAGGAACTTCCTGTGAGGTTGGGCACTTGAAATATACGTTGTTGTAAGGAGCTTTAGCTTCCTTTTTAGTGAGACCATCAAAGCTGGGTTTGAATCTATGTGACCTGGAGGACATGGTTTCTTGTATTCTATTGAACATAAGGCAGCAGTGCTGAATTTTCTCTTTGTAGGTAAACTGTGGCCACTGGGTGCTAAGTGTCTCCCCGTGTGGACTGTGAAGCCATTTGTTCATCCTCCACTTTTCGTGGTGTTCCTTGCTGCTGCACTGGGAGTTTGGTATTTGCTTCCTGAAATACAATGAGTTCAACTGGGACCCAGTATTGGGGGGAGTTCTGTCACTTGTGGTGGGTCAGGGTCTGCAGGAGAATGAAACAACCAGGTTATATCTCACAGAGCTTGCCCCCTTGTCCATAGAAATCTGACTCTGAACTTTGCCCTGGAAACTCTCCATTTAACAAGATGCCTTTACATAGAAGGGTCTGCTGGATGCACAATGTCAGTCACAAGCCATTTGGAAGGCAATGGCAAATCCTCATGGCCACACCACAGATGTATTATCACACACCTGCCCACCACTGCAATAGGCCCACTACTCAGCAGGCTCCAACTTACTGGCATCTTTGTTCTACACCATTTTCATGAAACCTGGTCAATCATGGCATTCTCTTGTACACTCATCATCAGCAACAAGACATCCAAAGGTTCTCCAGTGCCACCTGATTATTGTAATTTCAAAAATTTCATTGTATTTATCAAGCCATTTTTCATGGATGAAGTTAGAGACACTGTGGGTTTCAGTTCATTCAGGAACCATTAAATGGTGAGGAAGCTCATTTCAATGAAAGCTCTGGAGAACTCTCACAGGCAAGTCTTCCCATAGAGTCTTCAAAAGGTCACATGAAGCCAGGCCCATTGAGGTCTTCAATGTGACGTCCATGGGTGTTCTGACTCTCAACTATGGCTGCCAAATCTTTCAGAATAAAATCATGTGATATCCTAGCTGAGATTCCAAGGCTCTGTGGAAAGCCACCCTGTCCTTGATCTCAGTTTCCAAGGGTGAATCCCATGCGTGGCCTCCTAAAATCTGAACACAGTTCATGGCAATATTTCTCTGAGATCAGTTCCAGAACTCAGACTCTAAGGGGAATCACACCAGAGTTCAAGTCCAGGTAGACCCAGTCATCACTTCCAACCGCCACACAAATGACCACAATTAAAACCAAAGCACTCCCACAAGGCCCTCATCTTCTTCCATATAGACACTCATCATAACCTGTGGCTCGAGGTTTCCATGAGGGGATCAGTCCAAGACAGTGTACAAAATAACCTCCCTTGCCCCTCATTTGCCTAAAGTCAGGGTTGCCTGGACACCTTCCTGAGAACCAGGAGTGATCAAACAGGCCTGCCATAAATACTGCTCTGCTTCCCGAATTTGAGGCCTACTGACTCTCGGGTATATATTCTTTATGTGAATTGGAATCATGAGAAAACCCAAGCACCTATGGGCTATCTTCTGCAGGGTTTGAAGAACTCATTTGACACAAAGGATCCCTATTTTCAATTGATGGAGGTCAGGAACCTTACAGAGGAAGGCGAGAGACTTCGTCCACAATGACTGCTTTTTTGGCCATTTTGGTTTTGGAAGCACACATGTTATCTTTCTTTAGATCCATCAGGTTCTGAGAATCTATGCAACAGCCTCACACATTGCCACGAGTCTGAAGCAGACACATCCCTTTCCAAAGCAATTAAGCAAAGAGCTACAGGTGATGCCCATTAATTTCCATTGAAAACCATTTTTTTCAGGCTTCAAAAAGGGGTGGACTGAGACAAAGACGTTTCTGACATTCAGGGCAACAGAACAATAGGTAAGCAAATGGCCCATTGCTGGGTTTCTCGAATGATATCTGAGTTTTCTGAGATGATCCCATTCCCTTCAGCTATCCAGTACGTGGCCATGTGACAGAGCTTGGAGGTGGTACATATTGTGGACACCAAACCATGAGCCTATTCTGGAGAGTGGCCCGAATTCAAGAAGAAAACAGGAACTTAGGAAGATAGTAGTTGTTGCCCATCCATAAGGCAAGCCACAGTCCATTTATAAATTGGGCAGGATGAATGCTGTGAAGCTTTCTACAAGACAGGAAACATCCATTGATGCATTCTCTTTTCAAATGTCTACAACCACAGACACAGTGGGATAAACAGACATAGAAACACTCGCCTTATCAAAAGACTTACTAGAAACGATCCAATCCAAACCAAACAAAGTGACTTTCCTACCTATTCCCAGATCATGAGACAAAACCATAACTTACACGCACACCCAAAAAGTCACCGCCTTCCCCCAAGTAGGTCTGTAACTATCCGGAGTGTCCTCTGACTGATGGGCCATACTATGTTCCCCTGAAATGGGTTATCCTATGTCAGATCTGGTCTCCTTGCCAACAATGTGAAGTTGTCAGGTGCCAGTGATGAGCCACTACCTGCTTTCTCAGGAAAGGCCCCTCTTCAGAGCTCTCTTGGCATTTGGCCATCTTCACATCAGTAGTTACCAAGAAAGACTGACTCTGTCCTTGGTAAATCCAATCATGTGAGACCACTGGGACTGGGACTGGGACTGCCTCTGGGTGCCTGGCTTTTTGGATCCCAAGTTCAGAGAGTTCCATCACCAAGAAAGTGATGTAGGTCACTTTCTTCTGGAACTGAATGAGGTCACTGCCTAGGCAATCACTTTTTCCAAACAGTTGCCTCCAAGTGTCCCAATAGATGGAGGCTGCCCCTACTTCCTGTGACACTTTCACAAGTTAGAATAGTATATCAAACATAGCACCCAGAAGCAGCTCTCCACACAGGCCTGGTTTGGTCCATCTTCTCTACATTAAGAAGAGAGAGATTGCTTCAGACACACCCATTCATCCTGACCAGGTTGTTTGTTGTGGAAGACGACTTTTGCTCTCTTGGGTCCTTTATAGCTTCCTCTATCTTCCCCAGGGTTCATTTCTGCATGGACCTTTGAGGTTCTCAGCAGGTGGAAGATCTCTTATGTTCCTGTATTGTAAGACCAACTCTGTCCCTGATCTTCTGTAAAGTTAGATTGAGGGCAAAGAGTATGGTTAGGTTTAATAACATGTTTGATTTGGGTTAGAAATCATTCTGCTGGATGAATAATGGTATTGGGAACCTGCGATATTTGTAAGTATATTTAGAGGTGAAATATATGTATGAAAACAGAAATCCAAGTAAGATTTGAAGCCCAGAAGGGCATTGGATCCTTGATTGGGATACTTAGCTTTGAATTATGTTCTGCACATGTGTCTCAGATAAATCTATACACAATGGTATAGGACCTTGTACCTTGGATAATTGAATGTCCAAGAGAACATCCAGTCTAAAAAGGATAGTTGGTAGGATTAGGAAGATAGTTGGTAGAATTAGAAAAAAAGAGTGAGTATAGGATTTGGACAAAAAGTTCTTTAGCAATAGGGTTTCAGGTAGAGAGAAAATGTAAATGTCAGCACATGTGAAGAGTTGGTCACAATGATGAATTGGGGAAAATATGTAGGAAAGCACATATCAATAGAGACATAGGATATCAGGCAAATGATAAAGTGATTGATTGGATTAGACATTTTCAGCAGGCTTGAAGTTGAATATATAATCTTAGGAAGAAACACATATGTAGTCACCAATAGGATTGACATTTGAGAGCATTAGCCAACCTCGACACGGATGATTTTTATAATCCATACTCATATTCCATTTAGGCTTTGGTACAATCGTAAGTGTGACTTTGCATTTTGTTGCCAGAATATTACTGTGATAAAATGTATATGTAGATCAGGTGACATGAGTATTTCTTGCACCATTTCTGGGAGCAATATTTTGAAGAGGTATAAATTAGTATTGGGGGCACAAATAGGTGTACCATGTGTGTATGAATATAGAGAGAATGATTGAATAGACCATACTGTGAATAAATAATATAACTTGTTCCAACTTTACAAATTGGAATAAATTAATATCTGAAAATACATAGCAAATCTTATATTGATATACATACATTCATTCCAACCAGTTATACATCTAATGGTAATATTAGGGTTGTGGTTTATCATAAATTGTGTTTGAGTCTTGCTTCAAAATTGATTATGGAAATCGAAAATAATATGTTTGGAAAGAAGTCTCATGAAATGAGCAATCAAAAACAAGGAGGAATATATGTTTTCTGAAGCAGGAAGTGATTGAATGTGTTACAAATGTCTTTAAATTTGTGAACTTGTGGATGAAATGTACATTTTATGATGTACAAAAACTGAAGAAATAGAAATGTACCAGTGTTGAATAAAATTGAACGTCAAAATACACATCATGTCCCATAGGAATCTACTAGCATTGATGTTAAAGTGCGTCAGTTACTGTAGAAATATAAGGATTTGTTTGCACCATTCACTGAATTAAGTTTTCAGTACTAGAAAACAAATATGTATTTCAGGTGAATGAATGTTTCTGAAAATAATCTTATGAAAAGTTGATTATAAAACCACATACATGAACATTAGTGAATTTAGGCAGTGTATAATAAGACACATGTATTTCATATTTTGAAAAATCTAGAGTATATATATATATATATATATATATATATATATATATATATATATATATATATATCACACACAGATACATTGGAAAGTAGAAAATATATGCCAATCAAAATTCATCGTGAAATATATATCATCCACAGATCCAAAAATATTAATTTTACTGAACATGGATTTATGTATAATGTTGTTCAACTAAAAAGCTCACTCATAGTTTGAATTTTCAGTTTCAAAAGCATTTAGGAGGAGTGATTTCTTCTCATACTTTGTATCTGCCAAGTTAGCCACCTCACAAAAATGTACGTGTATTCCAGGTAGAATTTTATATGTGCATATAAAAATACATTTACTGAATTGGCTACAGAAAAAGGGAGACAGGAATTCACATGTGTGTTAACTTTAAAAACACATGGAGAACTATTTCAAGAAAAAAATTGACAAGATTTATAACTCCTACCCTATATCATGCAAAAGGCAAGACCAACTATTCACCATGCCTCCTCTGAACTGCTTGTATTTCTATTCTGTTTGGGTTATTTTTTTCCATCACATTAGGATTAGTAGTCAGAGTCTAGTAGGGTATGGGTTAGTGTCAGGGTTTCAGTATTTCGAATGAAAAATTGGAAAATGTATCCAATGTGTATGTAAATATGTGCTACACAAAAATCTTCCCACTCTCATCCAGAACAATGCCTTGACAATACCTTCGCCCCAAGTAAGACACAATTAGAGGAGAAGAGTTAGAAATTCCATGAATATATATCTGGAATGGAAAACGATCAGGAGTTCACAATCTTGGAAGTGGTAGAGGAGTTTTCAAAAGTAAGGGACAGGGTAAACGCTCCACAAACATGGAATTCTGCTGGCCTAGAGACTTCTTGGGAAACTGTCTGTGAGGTTGGGCACTTGAAATATATGTTGTTGTCAGGAGGTTTAGCTTCCTTTCTAGTGAGACCATAAAAGCTGGGTCTGCATCTATGTGACCTGGAGGACACTGTTTCTTTTTTCCCAATGATCATGAGGCAGCATTGCTGAATTCTCCCTTTGTAGGTAAACTGTGGCCCCTGGGGGCTAAATGTCTCCCCGTGTGGACTGTGAAGCCATATGGTCATCCTCTATTTTCGTGGTGTTTCTTGCTGCTGCACTGGAAGTTTGGTATTTGCTTCACGAAATACAAGGAGTTCAAATGGAACACAGTACGGGAGGGAGTTCTGTCACGTGTGGTGAGTCAGTGTCTGCAGGAGAATACAAGAACCAGGCTTCTATCCCACATAGCTTGCCCCCTTGACTATAGCAACCTGATTTTGAACAGTGTCCTGAAACCTCTCCATATAACAAGATGCCTTTACATATAAGGGTCTGCTGGCTTCACCATGTCAGTCACAAGCCATTTGGAAGCCAATGGCAGATCCACATGGCCCCACCACAGATGTTTTATCACACACCTGCCCACCATTGCTCTAGGCCCACTGCTGAGGCAGGATCCAACTTTCTGGCATCTCTGTTAAACACCATTTTCATGAAAACCAGTCAATCAAGGCACTGTCTGGTATACTCATTGTTGGGAAAAGAATAAACGGCAGCTATACCCCAGAGAAAAACCCCAACATGGTGCCTAAGGACTTCTTCTTCCTACCTTCTTTTTTCTGCAGTGGTGCGAAATGTTCCCACCCGTGTGAACTCTCCTGCTGGCGCCAATTTGAAATCTCGCTGGTGGGGAACCTTAGCCCGAATAATTCCTGGGCTCCAGAGCTGATATCTGAAAGAACTTACCAATAAACGGTTTGCCTGCCATTTATCTAAGCCCTTCCATCTTCCCCTTAGTTCTATATAAGCAGGCTTTTTGCAATAAAATTGGAATTCTCCCAGCGAAGTGCCTTTGCGTGGGAAGTTCTTGCATTCTGGTGCCCCGTGTGAGGATACGGGTGAGCTCTTTCTAACAAGAGCCCCGTCCTCTGCTCCGCCCAGACACTCCGCCCTGGTCCGCTCTTTTCAGAAGCCAGCTTCCTGCACTCACCACTGATCTGATGTATGTAAGCCTCCCCTGACCCAGGCTCGCCAACTCCCTTCGGGCTACCGCTTGTTTTGTGACCATGATCATCCGGCACACTCTAGACGCCCAGTAAGGGAGAGGGAATTCCTCCCACCAAGACCTTTACTGGTCACAGTGGACCCTCTGGTGATCCATTTCCCTTTGGGGCTTGAGGGTTCTGAGTTTACACGAGAGGCTCTGTGGTTTTTCCTCCTCTGCTGCCACTGCTGCTGCCGGCTAGATTTGCTGTTTCCTGCAGGGCTGCTGTGTCTGCCTGAAGCTGCCTCTCTGCTCAGGGAAAACTGAACTCCCGTCCTAGAACTGCATTCTGCTGGAGCTGGAGTTCTGTTTTCATTACTGACTTCTTCAGCTGCGTTCGAAAACTTTCCTGACGTCAGGTTGCCCGTGGCTCCAAACCCATTGGGTCTTCCAGATCGCACTTCACTGGTGACGACCAGGTAGTACCCTCTGTATTTCCTCACGACAGCTGGTCATTTTGGGGACACCCACCTGACTCCCGTTCGCCCTGAGCTTCCTGGAAGCCGTTCCACCTCGGGTTTTCTCTTTGTCTCTCTCGCTTACTCTTATTCTCTCTCTCTCTCTCTCTCTCTCTCTCTCTCTCTCTCTCTTCCATCTCTCCCTGTGACAATGGGCACCTCTTCATCTGTACCTGAAGCCTCACCTCTCAAATGTTTAATAAAAAATCTGGCCACACTCTTCCTCACATCAGACATCAAGCCCAAACTTTTAATCAAATTCTGTACCCAAGATTGGCCTACATATCCACTGGATAATGGCAATCATTGGCCTCCAGAAGGCTCCTTAGATCCAAACCTCCCCCGGGACCTTTTTAACTACTGCCAGTGTCTGAAAAAGTGGAGGGAGATTCCCTGCATTGAAGGTTTTAGCCTTCCCACACAGCACCTTGTCTCTGCTCCTCCTGCCCTCCCCCTCAGGTCCTCCTTGCTTGCAATCCCCTCTCTTCCCCTAATTCTACTTCTGACTTCTCAGATTCTTCCTCATTCGGCCCAGCAGATGAACCCCCACCTTATCCCCAGCCCCATCTGCCCCTTCTCTTCCGCTATACCCTCCTCATCCTCTGCCTGATTCCATGGATCCTCAGCCTTCCATTTTATCCCCCTCCCCTCCGTCCTCTTCTGCCTGCTCCACCTCCTCCTCTTCCAAAGAGACACTCGCTTCCCCTCCCTCTCCTTCCTGTCCTTCGCCTGCCTCTTTCAGTCCCCCTGTTACCAGGTCTAAAGGACTCCTTCCCACCCCTAAGACAATCGCACCCCTTCGTGAGGTAGCTGGTCCCGAGGGTGTCATCAGAGTCCACGTGCCCTTCTCCAGGTTAGACATTACTCAGCTAGAGAGGAAGTTAGGCTCAATCACCACTAAACCCACCACTTACATTCGGGAGTTTCAATGGGTCCTGCAAGCATATAGCCTCACTCATCATGACATATACATGCTCTTCGCCAATACACTTCTCCCCGAGGAAAGGCAATGGGTCTGGGAGCTAGCCCAAGCCCATGCTGATGAAAATCATAGGACCAATCCTAACCACCCCACGGGCCCTCATGCTGTCCCAGAGCAGGATCCCCTATGGGATTACGACACCCCTGAAGGCTTACAGACTCATGACCTTTTTACATCCTGCCTCTTGGCGGGCCTGAAAAAGGCCACCCACAAGGCTGTTAACTTTAAAAAGGTGCAGGAGGTCATTCAAAGGAAGGAGGAAACACCTTCAGAATTCCTGGATAGACTAACCAAGGCCCTTCAACAGTGCACATAACTTGACCCAGAAACCCCTGATGGCCGTCATGTCTTAATGACATATGTTCTGGCCCCAAAATACTCTGACATTAAAGCCAAGCTTAAAAAGCTTGAACACGGCCCTGCTACTCCTCAGACCGAAATCCTCGCTGTCGCTTTAAAGGTTTTTCATGGTAGAGAGGATGAAAGTGAATGCCGTAGGCAGAGAGCTGAAAATGCCAAATTCCAAATGTTGGCCCAGGTCATTCAGAGAAGGCCATCACCACGCTGTCCCAATGTGACACCCCCTGGAACTTGCTTCAAATGTGGTAAGGATTGTCCTTCGCCAAGAACACCCTACATCCCCTGCCCAACATGCCATCAAAGGAGACACTGGGGGACAGACTGCCCAACAACCCAGAAGGGAGGTTGGTCAGCCACCCGGCAACCCCAGCCTCTCCTGGGCTTGGCAGAGGAGGAATGATGGAGCCCTGGGCCTTCCCTCCAGACTATTACCATCAAGAATCAAGAGCCTAGGGTCACCTTCCTGGTGGATGGACACTTCATTACCTTCCTCTTGGATACTGGTACCACTTTTTCGGTCTTGAGGGAGTATTGGGGTCATACCACACCCTCAAAAACTCCTATTGTCGTGGTAGGAGGTAAACATATTTTCCCCCAAAATCCCTTTTGTCCTTCACTCACTCCTTTCTCGTTATGAGCCATTGCCCCATTCCCCTTCTGGAAAGGGACATACTCTCACTATTAAAAGTCACCATTCACATATCACCCCACACCTCTCCTACCTCTCATTTCCTCATGATGTTCCTAGGGGCAGATACACCTCCTTCATGCACTCTCCCACGACTATCTAAACCAGTTAACCCTGAGTTTTGGGACACAACTACACCCTTTATGGCTAAATGCAGTCCTATTCATATTGTCTTATGGGACCCTTCAAGATATATTAGTCAACCATGATATCCACTCACAACCACAGCCTTCTTCAGATTAGAAGCCATTATCCAGTATTTATTATGAAAGGGGTATCTTAGGCCTACACACTCTCCTTTCAACACCCCCATTCTGGCAGTTAAGAAACCTAACGTGTCCTACAGGCTGGTTCTAGACCTTCCCCTTGTCAACTCCTCTGTGGTCCCCATCCACCCGCTAGTGTCCAAACCTTACACCCTCCTCTCTCCGATCCCTGCCACTACTACCCACTTCTTGGTTCTAAATTTAAAACATGCGTTCTTTTCTATTCCCTTGTTCTCAGAATCTCAGGATATCTTTGCTTTTACTTGCACTGACTCTGACACCCGCCATTCTCATCAGCTTACCTGGACTGTCCTCCCACACGGATTCAGGGATAGCCCCCATCTCTTTGGCCAACTTCTTGCCCAGGACCTCACATCCTTTCACCCGACCTGTCCTGACTCTACTCTCCTTCAATATGTCGATGACCTTCTTCTATGTAGTCCCTCTGGGAACACTCTCAATCCCACACCGCTCAGCTTCTTAATTTCCTAGCAGACAAGGGAAATAGGGAGTCTCCCCACAAGGCCCAGGTTTCCCAGTCTTCTGTCACCTATCTTGGTTTTTGCCTTACACCCAGAAAAAAGGAAATAACACTGGATAGGAGGCAACTCCTCTCTGATCTTCCAGTGCCCCATACAAAAGGGAAAATACTATCTTTCCTAGGACTAGCAGGTTATTTTAGGGCCTGGATCCCAAATTATTCTCTTCTATACAAATCCTGTATGACCTAGCAAAGGGACCCCCTAGTGAATCTCTTGCCTCCTCCCCAAACTACCACTTGCGCAGGCTTCAGCAACTCCTCTTAGAGGCACCTGCCCTTCACCTTCCTCATCTTTCAAGACCATGTCATGTATATGTCCATGAAAAAGGGAGGCAAGAACTTGGGGTCTTAGGTCAAAACTATGGGCCTACATTTGCACCTGTGGCATATTTGTCCAAGTAACTTGACCCTACCATCCGTGAGTGGGCCCCTTGCTTAAGAGCTCTGGCTGCTGGACAAATTTTACACAAAGAAGCCTCTAAGCTTACTTTTGGGGCCCCTTTAACTATCCACTCCCCACATCACTTGAAGGATCTTTTAGCTTATAAGGGCTTTCAAAACCTTCCTCCATCCAGAGTTCTGTCGCTCCTCACTTCCTTTCTGGAAAACCCTAATATTACTTTCCTCCCCTGCTCTGCACAGAACCCTGCCTCACTGCTCCCAATGACTCCCACGTCTAACACACCAACTCATAATTGGTTGGAAACCTTAGATGATTTCCTCCCCTGTCATTCTTCCATTTCTGAGAGACTACTAGCCAAGCCTGACCTTATCTGGTTTACTGATGGCAGTTCCTTTAGGCAGAATGACACTCATTACTTTGGATACACTGTAGTTTCAGCCACTGAGATTATAGAGGCCAAAGCTCTGCATTCAGGAACTACCAACCAGCAGTATGAACTTATAGTAGCCACTCGTGCCTGCCTTCTTGCACAAGGCAATTCCCTCACCCTTTATACTGATTCAAAATATGTCTTCCATATCTTATCCCATGCTGCAATATGAAAGGAGCGAGGCCTACTTACCACCAAAGGTAATGTGATCACTAATTCGGCTCTTATAACCAATCTGATAGAGGCCTCCTACTTACCCACCCAGGTGGGAGTTGTCCATTGTAGGTCTAATCAGAAGGACGTCTCTCTTATCACTGAGGGCAATGCCAAAGCTGACCAGGCGGCACAAATGGCTGCTGCAACTTCCAATGATGGACCCCCTGGGGGACATATAATGGCCACTTTAGACAGCTCATCTGAAGCCCCTACTTCTTCCAGTAAGAACAAGGATCTCTTCAAGTTCCTTCATACTCTATTCCTTTCCAATTCTCAGACTTTGACCCTCTTTTTACAGAGCTTCTTCTCGCTCACCCTCTCTGACAAAGCCATGTTACAGAATATAGCCTCTAATTGTCAGATCTGTCAGTGGACCAACACTTATACTCCTTTAAGGCCCAAACCTTTTCCTTCCCACCAAGCCCGGGGACACATTCCCACTGCTGACTGGCAGGTAGACTTCACCAACATGCTCACAGTATGGCGCACTAAATACCTCCTTGTCTTTGTGGACACTTTCTCTGGTTGGATTGAGGCATTTCCCACTTCCAATAAAACGGCTTCCACTGTAGCTTTAATCTTACTGACAGACATCATCCCCAGGTTTGGTATGCCCACTTCTCTACAATATGACAATGGCCCTGAGTTTATTTCTAGGATCACACAAAAGGTCTCTCAAGCCCTCTCCTTCAAGTGGCATTTCCACTGTCCATATTATCCCCAAGCTTCAGGGAAAGTGGAAAGGGTAAATCGTACTCTAAAGGAAGTCCTTACCAAATTGACAATGGAATTAAACTTAGACTGGGTCAAACTCCTTCCCTTGGATTTGCTTCGAATCAGAGCTCTCCCTAAAAACCATCTTTACTGTCTCCCTTTGATATAATGTATGGAAGAACTCTTATACCCCCTGGGTTGGTCATTTCACAAGGACCTCTCAACCGAGATTTGTCTTTGCCTCTTTTGTATCATCTCTGCTCGGAACTCTGGAAATATCAGGACTGACTTCATCCGGACACAGTGTGCTCTCTAAACACTCCTCCCTTAACACCTGAGAGTCTAGTATATTATAATACCCCAGAGGAGAAAGGGACTCTTGCCCCAAAATGGGAAGGCCCCTATCCTGTCATTCTCTGTACCCCCCACTGTCGCCAAACTCTCCTTACCAGACAACCGTCTAACTCCCTGGATTCACATTTCTAGGTTGAAGCCATATCATCAGGAGTCCCCACCTGCTGACGACAGGACCAACCCAGAGGAACTCCAAGAATCACCTCCTGAACCTCCCCTTTACTCCTGCTCTCCACACTCATCTCACCCATTTAGTTGCGGCTCACACGGTATTCCATGCAGCCCAATTTCTCTTAAAAAAGTCACAATGAGCTCTCCCAACACCCTAATCTTCTGTAACTGCTTGTTTTTTGTGCTCTGCTTATTTTCCGTGATCTATCGGGACTGGTCTTTACCCTCCTCTCCTACCATGTATTTATTCACTCTTCAGGAATGATACACAGAACATGGCACGCAGAAGGTCCGCGCAGTGGATGCAACTACTTGCTTCATCCACAACTGCACCTCTATTTTCCCTAAAATTGTCACCTTCAAGGACCTTCATCCCTGGTAGCTGGAACTGGCCTTTCATTTGCTTCCTTTTTGATCAAACAATATATCTCATTGGTGGCCTGAGATATATAATGGGTGCCCCTATTGGTCATGCAGGTTCCATGATGAACATGGTAGCTATTCTTACCACTCACTTGGTTACCCTAAAGGGTGGACTTCTAGTTACCTAAAGTGGCATAAAGGCTCTTCATCTGATAACAATGGATGGTATACTTTAGATATACCTGACCCCAAGGCCAAACGTTGGGACTATGTTGAGTTTGCTGTCTATGCTCGGGCAACCTCAGCCAGACCCACAGGGTGGATGACAGTTGGCCGCACCCTGATTATGCCACCTAAGGCAACCATCCAGGTAGTCGAACACATTAAGGAGTCAGAATCAAAACTTCGAGGTCTTATCCATAGCTCATCCAAAAAGGATTCAGACCCTTCAACCCCCTCAGGTCCCACTGACACATGGCTCAATTTGATACACCAAACTCTTTGATTATTAAACTCCACCCCTCTTTCTGTGCCTCCTTCTCAGTGCTTTCTCTGTGCTTCACTTAGTCGTCCACTTCTAGCAGCGGTCCCATTAGCGGCAGGAAATATTTCAGCAAAAACCTACAATTTCTCTAAGAAAGGGCAACCCCTACATGTGACACGTATCCCACTGTGGGAAAGTTATTCCACCAATACTTTATTTGCTTTCATCTGTTTCCACCTGCCAATAATGAATCCTTTACCCATTTGTTCCTTGAGGTTAAGCACCCAATCGAGCCCTGCGTTTATGCAACCTGGACATTTCCTCTGGTGTAATGGGTCTTTATGTACCTCAACGATCAATGTCTCTGGCACCTGTTTCTTGGTTACTGTAGTTCCTCAGCTGTCTTTGTATACTCCCACCGAATTCCGACAGTTGGCCCGACCTTCCCGAACCCGTAGGGCAGTCTTTCTGCTGGTTCTGGTAGGCCTCACTTTAACAACCTCAGTGGCGGGTCTCGAACTCTGGTGGAGCTATAGATCATGCTCTATGGGCATCCAATGACCTGCAGGAAACACTCGATACCACTGCTGAGTCTCTGGGCTCCTTGCAGCGCCAGGTTACTTCATTGGCACACTTGGCTTTACAGAACCAAAGGGCAATTGATCTTCTCACTGCAGAAAAAGGGGGTACATGCCTATTCCTCAGAGAGGAATGTTGCAATTATGTTAATGAATCTGGGCTAATAGAAAAAAATGTTGTTAAATTGCAGGAATTTTCGACCAAATTGCTCAAACCTAGCTCCTCCAATCCCATAACAGGGTTCTTCCAATCCTATCTTGCAATGTACTTGCTACCTATCTTGGGGCCCCTTATTGGGATGCTCCCTTTTTGTGCTCTCTTGCCATGCATAATGAAGTTCCTTCAAACCCAACTGCAAAAAATTTCTAATCAAAATTTCAACCAGCTTTTGCTTAGGCACTACCATCCTCTGATGACCGATGAACCCCTAACATCTCCAAGAGAACAGTTCACTCAGTGATGAAGCTCACTACCAGGCACGATGGAATGCAACGGACATCAGACAGTGGGAGGCAATGAGCTTGGAGAACCTCTTAATCTGCCATCCTGGATTCACGAGTCTTTATGACCTTTGAAGCTTCCTCATGGCCCTTGGCCTCTTCTATGTCAGTCCCCCAACATGGAACTTTTGCCAAAAATTGACCTTTGCTTTAATTTTTATCTTCATTCTGTTTTTATTCGCTCTGATCTTCTTCAGGTGCTGGTGACGCCATGTCCAGGCAATGCTCCCAGTATTTCCTAGAGTCTCTGTTACAGGACCAGTGGCTGATACCAACAATCTCCTCCATCCAGGACTGGTTTCATGCCATCGACAACTTGTGGCATCAGGGAACTTTCATAGACTTTACCCCTACTGAAGTAGCTATCTATACCACTGGGTTTTATTTCTGGCTGCCATGATATCCCCAGACCTGCCCCCCGAGCATTCGTCCACTTCCCTTTCTAGGCCCCACAGCACCCTCACACAGCAGGAAGCAGCCAGAAATGACAAAAAACGCCCCACTTTCTAAGAAAACAAAAAGGGAGTAATGTTAGGAAAAGTATAAATGGCAGCCATACCCCAGAGAAAAACCCCAACATGGTGCCTAAGGACTTCTTCTTCCTACCTTCTTCTTTTCTGCAGTGGCGTGAAAAGTCCCCACCCTTGTTAACTCTGCAGCCAGCGCCAATTTCAAATCTCCCTGGTGGGGAACTTTAGCCCCAGTGAGAATTAATTCCTGGGCTCTGGAGCTGATATCTGAAAAAACTTATTCTCAGAACATGAGACCAAACCACAAACCCACAACCACACCCACAAAGGCACCTCCTTCCCCCAAGTAGGTCTGTGAATATTCGCAGTGTTCTCTGACTGCTGGGCCATACTATGTTCCTCCGAAATGGCCTGTCTTGTGTCAGATCTGGTCTCCTTGGCCAACTCTGTGAAGTTGACAGGAGCCAGCGGTGAGCCACTACTTTCTTTCTCAGGAAAGGCCCCTCTTCAGAGCTCTTCTGGCATTTGGACATCTTCAAATCAGTAGGTACCAAGAAAGACTGACCCTGTCCTTGGTAAATCCAAACAAGTGAGACAACTGGGACTGGGACTGGGACTGGCTCGCGGTGCCTGGCTTCCTGCATCCCAAGTTCAGAGAGTTCCAACACCAAGGATGTGAGGTGAGGTCACTTCCTTCAGGAACTGAATGAGGTCACTGCCTTGGCAACCACTTTGTTTTAACAGTTGCTTCTAATGGTCCCTTTAGATGGAGGCTGCCCCTACTTCCTGTGACCCTTTCATAAGTTAGAATGGGATAGATAATCCATAGGCTCTCAGGAACAGCTCTCCATAAGGCCTGGTTTGGTCCGTCTTTTCTACATTAAGAAGACAGAGGCTGATTCAGACACAAAACTTCATCCTACCAGGTTGTTTTCCATGAAAGATGACTTTTGCTCTCTCAGGTCCTTCATAGCTGCCTACATCTTCTCCAGGGATCATTTCTGCACATACCTTTGAGGTTTTCATCAGGTGGAAGATCCCATACATTCCTGTATTGTAAGACCAACACTGTCACTGCTTTTCTGTAAAGTTAGATTGAGGGAACAGTATATGGTTAGTGTTAATAACATTTTCAATTTTGATTAGGAACCATTCTGCTCGATGAACAATGGTATTGGGAACCTGCGATATTTATAAGAATATAGAGGTGAAATATATGAACGAAAAGAGAAATCTAAGTAAGATTTGAAGCCCAGAAGGTCACTGGGTCCTTGATTGGGATACTTAGCATTGAATTACGTTCTGCACAGATGTCTCAGATAAATCGATATACAATGGCATAGGACCTTGTACCTTGGATGATTGAATGTAGAAGAGAACATCCAGTCAAAAAGGGATAGTCGGTAGGATTAGGAAGACAGTAGGTAGGTTTAGGAAGAAGAGTGAATATAGGATTTGGACCAACGTTTTTTAGCAATAGGGTTTCCGTTAGAGAGTGAATGTTAGTGATAGCACATGTGAAGATTCAGTCACAATGATGAACTGGGGAAAATATGTAGGAAAGCAGATATCAATAGACACATTACAAAATCATTCAAAGTGTAAAGTGAGTGACAGCTTTAGACATATTTAACAGGGTTGAGTTTGAATATATAATCTTTGGAAGAAACAAATATGTAGTCACCAATAGGATTTTCATTTGAGATCATTAGGCAACCTGGACATGGATGTTTTTAGTAATCCATGTTCACTTTCCATTTAGGTATAGTACAATCATAAGTGTGAACTTTGCTTTTTCTGTTCAGAATATTACTGTGATAAAATGTATATGTAGATCAGGTTACATGTATTTGTTCCACCATTTCTGGGAGCAATATTTTGAAGACGTATAAATTAGTATTGGGGGTACAAAGAGGTGTACCCTGTGTCTATGAATATAGAGATAATATATGAATAGACCATACTGTGAATAAATAATATAACTGGTTCCACTTTAAATAATGGATTGAATTGATATCTGTAACTAAGTAAGAAATCTTATATTTATATACAATCATTCTTTCCAACCACTTATACATTTAATGGTAATATTGGGGTTATGGTTTATCATGACGGGTGTTTTGCTTCAAATATGATAATGGAAATCGAAAATAATGTGTTTGGAAAGAAGTCTCATGAAAAGAGCAGTCAAGAAACATGGAGGAATACATGGGTTCTGAAGCAGGAAGTGATTTGAAGTTAAACAAATGCGTATAAATTTGCTAAATTGTGGATGAAATATGTATCCTATGATGTGCATAAACTGAAGAAATAGTAATGTTCCAGTGTTGAATAAAAATGAACGTCAAAATGCACATCATGTCCCATAGGAATCTACTTGCATTGATGTTAAACTCGGGTCAGTTACTGTAGAAATATTATGATTCGGCTTTTTTTTTTTTTTGGTGTTTAATACAATTTATTTTAGTACTAGCATGCCACAGAATGTAGAGGAAGAAACAATGGATTTTTAGTTATAGCACTAATGATCTAACATTTAATGACTATTTTGGGGAGTCTAGAAATTACATAAGGCTATGTAACATATTGTTTTTTAATTAACATTCAAAAAAGCTTGGAATTTTGGTAATATTTCTACTTTTTTATTTTTTATATTTCAGTTGTTGATGGACCTTCATTTTGTTTATTTTTATGTGGTGCTGAGAATAGAACCCAGTGCCTCACACATGCTAGACAATCATGTTACCACTGAGCCACAAACCCAGGCGCTCCACTTTCTTCTTAACATCGAATATGCCACTCCCTCTTCTTTACTCACTTTCTTCCTCATTTTCCCCCATTTCTCTCTTCCTTTTTCATTTTCCATCCATATCAATTTTTCTCTCATGTCATTACAAACAGTACCTTGCTATGAAATTTAAATTTAAGACTGTTTTTTATAGTCATTCTTTTTTCTTGAGAAAATTTTAAAATTATAATCACCTGATAGATATATCACTATACATTTATTATATATATGTATCTATATTCATGCATATGCATTACATATATTATATATGTATATATACATTTATATTTAAAAGTACTTTGATTAGCCTGTTAGATATAATATAGACCATATCTTTCTTAATTCTCAAGTCTTCCTGAATTAACATCTTACAGTGAAAATCAATTAAACATATTTAAGTAAACAGGTATCTTTCTTATTAATCTATACTGATAATTTACGGTTTTATATCACATTAAGCTATAATATGGCATAATATATCTTATGAATTAGAGAATTTTTTTAAAAAAAACCTATTATTTAAGGACCATATGCACTGACATTTTAAATGGCTTTCTCGTGATTCCAATTTCTATCAATTTTGTATTAATTGCCAAATATTTATTTTAGTACTTTTCATATTCATAATTGATATAAAGTCAATTGTTTAATTCTTCTTGTAAGTAGTTACTTATTATAGCAGGGACATTATTAATAATTCTAAATCTTTATAAGAAAAATGGTACAAAGATATTTTCATGCAAAATTAAGAATAATTGCATGCTCTGAATGTTTGATTGTTAATACATATAACAAAGAGCTTTTGATGAGTCTCTTCCCCAGTAAAATATAAAATGCAAAGATATAATTGGGTATGTATGTCCAAATAAAGATAAGGAGAAATACACATTATTAGCTAGAAACAATTAAATAAAAGATGAAAAGAAAAATCCAACACATTGTATGAGCTTGTCAGATGAGGTAGTATTCTGGAAGAATAGCCTAAGGCTAGACCTGGTCCATGACAAAATATTAACTAAAAAAATGAAATATAAAAAATATAGGAAATGCTATAAATTTTTCATGAAGGTAGGTGAATTATCCTTTAATCTCAATTTATGTGCATTTTTAAAAGCCAAATTTCTGGTAAAATAAATTTGTGATAGTTACAACTACACAAAACAAAGTTTCTGCTTAGCAAAATGAATGCATCTCAACCCTTTTTTAGCTGATTTCTTCCCACTCAATTTTAAACCTTTATTTATTTATTTATTTTTATTGGTTGTTCAAAACATTACAAAGCTCATGATATATCATCTTTGATACATTTTTCTCATTTGGTTTATGAACTCCCATTTTTTCCCCAAATAAGCATTGCAGAAACACATTGGTTACACATTCACATTTTTACATAATGGCATATTAGTGACTGTTGTATTCTTCTACCTTTCCTATCCCCCACTATCCCCCCTCCCCTCCCCTCCCATCTTCCCTCTCTACCTCATGTGCTGTTGTTTAATTCTCTCCATTATTTCCCCCCCATTTCCCCTCACAACCTATTATGTGTAATTTTGTGTATCATTGAGGGTATCCTACCATTTCCATATGCTTTCTGTTCTCTCTCCCTTTCTCTCCCCCCACTCGTCTTTGTATAATGTTAATCTTTTTCTCATGCTCTTCCTCCCTTTCTGTTCTTAGTTGCTCTCTTTATATCAAAGAAGACATTTGGCATTTGTTTTTTAAGGATTGGCTAGCTTCACTTAGCATATTCTGCTCTAATGCCATACATTTCCCTGCAAATTCTATGATTTTGTAATTTTTTCGTGCTGCGTAATACTCCATTGTGTGTAGATTCCACATTTTTTTTATCCATTCATCTATTGAAGGGAATCTAAGTTGGTTCCACAGTCTAGCTATTGTGAATTGTGCCGCTATGATCATTGATGTGGCAGTATCCCAATAGTACGCTGTTTTAAGATCCTCAGGGAATAGTCCAAGAAGGGTGATAGCTTGGTCAAATGGTGGATCCATTCCAAGCTTTCCCAGGAATCTCCATACTGCTTTCTAAATTGGCTGCACCAATTTGCAGTCCCACCAGCAGTGTACAAGTGTCCCCTTTTCCCCACATCCTCGCCAACACTTACTGTTGTTTGACTTCCTAATGGCTCCCAATCTTACTGGAGTGAGATGGTATCCTAGGGTGATTTTGATTTGCATTTCTCTGACTGCTAGAGATGGTGAGCATTTTTTCATGTACTTGTTGATTGATTGTATGTTCTCCTCTGTGAAGTGTCTGTTCAGGTCCTTCGCCCATTTGTTGATTGGGTTATTTGTTATCTTATTTTTTTAATTTTTTGAGTTCTTTGTATATTTTGGATATTAGGGCTTTATCTGAAGTGTGAGGGTTAAAAATTTGTTCCCAGGATATAGGTTCTCTATTTACCTCTCTTATTGTTTCTCTTGCTGAGAAAAAAAAAACTTTTTAGTTTAAGTAAGTCCCATTGATTTATTCTTGTTATTAACTCTTGGGCTATGGGTGTCGTATTAAGGAATTTGGAGCCCGACCCCACAGTATGTAGATCGTAGCCAACTTTTTCTTCTATCAGATGCAGTGTCTCTGATTTGATATCAAGCTCCTTGATCCATTTTGAGTTAACTTCCTTGCTTGGCGAGAGAAAGGGATTCAGTGTCATTTTGTTGCATATCGATTTCCAATTTTTCTAGCACCATTTGTCCTTCGTATATTGCAGGTTTTTAGCCCCTTTTATCAAATATATGAAAGTTGTAATTTTGTGGTTTGGTTTCTGTGTCCTCTATTCTGTACCATTGGTCCACCTGCCTGCTTTGGTACCAGTACCATGCTGTTTTTGTTACTATTGCTTTGTAGTACAGTTTGAACTCTGGTATCGCTATACCTCCAGATTCAAACTTCCTGCTTATAATTGCTGTTGCTATTCTGGGTCTTTTGTTTTTCCATATGAATTTCATGATTGCTTTATCATTTATACAAGAAATGTCGTTGGGATTTTGATTAGCATCAATTTAAACCTCTAGAGAATTTGGGTAATATCGCCATTTTGATGATGTTAGTTCTGCCTATCCATGAATTGGGTATATTTTTCCATATTCTAAGATCTTCTTCTATCTCTTTAGGGTTCTGTAGTTTTCATTTATAAGTCTTTCACCTCTTTTGTTAGGTTGATAACCAACTATTTAATTGTTTTTCCAATTATCTTATTTTCTTTGAGGATATTTTGAATGGAGTGGTTTTCCTCATTTCCATTTCAGAAGTTTTGCTGCTGATATACAGGAATGCCTTTGATTTATGAGTGTTGATTTTATATCCTGCCACTTTGCTGAATTCATTTATTAACTCTAGCAGTTCCTCTGTAGACCCTTTTGGGTCTGTTAAATGTATTATCATGTCATCCGCAAATAGCAATAATTTAAGTTCTTCTTTTCCTAGTTTTATGCCTTTAATTTCTTTTGTCTGTCTAATTGCTATGCCTAGTATTTCAAGAACTGAATTAAATAGAAGTGGTGATAGACGGCATCCCTCTTGTTCCAGATTTTAGAGGGAATGCCTTCAGCTTTTCTCAATTTAGGATGATGCCAGCCTGAGTTTTAGCATATATAGCTTTTACAATCTTGAGGTAAGTTCCTGTTATCCCTAGTTTTTCTAGTGTTTTCAACATAAATGGATGCTGAACTTTGTCGAATGTTTTTTCTGAATCTATCGAGATGATCATATGGTTGTTGTCTTTAAGTCTATTGATGTGGTGAATAGCATTTATTCATTTCCATATAATGAACCAGCCTTGCATCCCAGGGATTAATCCTACATGATCATGGTGCATAATTTTTTGATATGCTTTTGTATTCGATTCACCAAGATTTTATTGAGAATTTTTGCATCCAAGTTTATTAGAGATATTGGTCTGTAGTTTTCTTTCTTTGAAGTGTCTTTGTCTGGTTATGGGATCAGGGTGATATTGGCCTCATAGAATAAATTTGAAGAGTTCCTTCTTTTTCTATTTCTTGAAATAGCTTGAAAAGTATTGGTATTAATTCCTTTTTGAAGGTTTTGTAGATCTCTGCTGTATACCCATCCGGTCCATGGCTTTTTTTGGTTGGTAGTATTTTGATGGCTTCTTCTATTTCTTCCTTTGTTATTGGTCTGTTTAAATTGTGTGTGTCTTCCTGACTCAATCTGGGAAGATCGCATGACTTAAGAAGTTTATTGATATCTTCACTATCATCTATTTTATTGGAACATAGGGTTTCCATATACTTTCTAATTATCTTCTTATTTCTGTAGTGTCTGTTGTGATATTGCCTTTTTCATCCCGTATGTTAGTAATTTGAGTTCTCTCTTTTCTTCTCTTTCTTAGCATGGCTAAGGGACTGTAAATCTTATTTATTTTTTCAAAGAACCAACTTTTAGTTTTATCAATATTTTCAATGTTTTTTTGATTCAATTTCGTTGATTTCTGCTCTAATTTTAATTATTTCTTGTCTTCTACTACATTTGCTGTTGTTTTGCTCTTCCATTTCTAGGTTTTTGAGGTGTAGTGTGAGTTCATTTATTTTCTGTTTTTTTCTTTTTTTTTTGAGGAAAGAACTCCAAGAAATGAATTTCCCTCTTAAAACTGCTTTCATTGTGTCCCATAGATTCCAGTATGTTGTGTCTGTATTGTCATTTGTCTCTATGAATTTTTTTTATCTCCTCCTTTATGTCTTCTGTAAACCATTGATCATTCAGTAGCATGTTGTTCATTTTCCATGTGATGTAGAATTTTTCCTTCCTTCTTTTATCATTGATTTCCAGATTCATTCCATTATGATCAGATATGGTGCATGGTATTATCTCCACGACTTTATATTTACTAAGAATTGCCCTATGGCATAATATATGGTCTATCTTTGATTAAGATCCATGAGCTGCTGAGAAGAACGTGTATCCACTTTTTGATGGTTGATATATTCTATATATGTCGGTGAAGTCTGGGTTACTGATTTTGCTGTTGAATTCTATAGTTTCTTTATGCAGTTTTTGTCTAGAGGATCTGTCTAATGGCTAGAGCGGTGTGTTGAAGTCACCCATAATTATTGTGTTGTAGTTTATTTGACTCTTGAACTTGAGGCGAGTTTGTTTTATGAGTGTTGCAGCTCAATTGTTTGGTGCATACAAATTGATAATGGTTATGCATTGTTGGTGCAAGGTTCCTTTTAACAGTATATAGTGTCCCTCTTTATCCCTTTTGATTAACGTAGGTTTGAAGTTTATTTTATTCGATATGAGTATGGCCACTCCTGCTTGCTTCCAAGGGTCATGTGAGTGGTATGATTTTTCCCAAACTTTTAATTTCAGCCTCTGTATGTCTTTACCTATCATTTGAGTCTCCTGAAGGCAGCATATTGTTGGATTTTTTTTTGATCAAGGTTACTAGCTTATGTCTCTTGATTGGTGAGTTTAGGCCATTAACATTTCAGGTTACAATTGAAATATGATTTGTACTTCCAGTCATGTTTATTTATTTATTTATTTATTTATTTTGGTTAGTTTTTACTTTTTGGTTATTTTCCTCTCTCTTTACTGAGATACCTCCCACTGCTAGTTTCAGGCATTACTTTTCAAATCCTCTTCTTGTAGTATTTTGCTAAAAATGCTTTGCACTGCTGGTGTTCTGGCTGTGAATTCTTTTAGCTTTTGTTTATCGTGAAAGACTTAAATTTCATTGTCAAATCTGAAGCTTAATTTTGCTGGATACAGTATTCTTGGTTGGAATCCATTATTTTTGAGCGTTTGAAATACTTTGTTCCAGGATCTTCTTGCTTTCAAAGTTTGTGATGAAAAATCAGTCGTGAACTTAATTGGTTTACCCCTGAATGTAATCTGCCTACTTTCTCTCGTAGCTTTTAATATTCTCTCTTTGTTCTGTATGTCCTTGTTCTGGCTATCTTCATAATTATTTGTCTTGGAGTTGGTCTATTATGGTTTTGAATGCTTGGGGTCCTGTAGGCTTCCAGGATTTGGCAATCCATTCCATCTTTCATCTCTGGGAAATTTTCTAGAATTATTTCATTTAATATATTGTCCATTCCTTTGGTTTGAATCTCTATGCCTTCTTCTATCCCGATGACTCTCCAATTTGTTTTTTTATGACATCCCATATCTCTTGAATAGATTGCTCATGGGATTTAAGCATCTTTTCTGTGTTTACTATATTCTTTTCAAGTTGATAAACTTTGTCTTCATTATCTGATGTTCTAACTTCTACTAGATCTAGTCTATTTGTAATATTCTTCGTTTGAGTTTTTAATTTGGTTTATAGTTTCCTGCATTTCTAGGATTACTTTTTGATATTTCTTTTTAAGGTCTCTATCTCCTGGTAAAGCTCATTCTTTGCAATTTGAATTTGTTTTTTTATTTGATTTTCAAAATATACTTTTATTGCTTGGACTTGCTGCCTCATGTCTTCTCTAATATTCCTTTCCATCTGAGTTAGGTATGCCTTGAGTTTTTTCCCTATCCCTATTTCTGATGCTTCTAGGTCCTCCTGTAGAATTTAGTTGTCCTGCATTTTTTGCACACCTTTTTTTCCCTTGTTTTTTCATGATGTTCACATTACTTTTCAGCTCTATTTGATTGCTGTGTTTCTGCTCTCTTCAATAGATTTATTTTGGTTTTATATATCTCTGTTGTCTCTCTTTTGTGTTTGTAGACTATGCCTGCAAAAGTGGATTCCACTTGGAAGGAATTCTGACAGCTGAGCTCCAGTGATGTCACCTGTCTTCTATGGCAGGCCCCAGGCTCCTTGCTGGGGTGTTTGAATGGGAGTTGGGACTGGACTGTCTCTGGTTGGTTTCACCTCCCGGTCGATGGCGGGCGGGCTGTCTCCAGCCATCCAGTCGTGCAATCAGCGAATGGGTTGTCACCGGCGGGCGGGTGATCTCTAGCTGCCCAATTGCGCAGGCAGCCAGCGGGTGATTGGTTGCTGGTGGGCAGGTGTTCTCCAGCCGCCTAGTCATGCGGGTCTGTCCTCTGGTACCCTGGTTTCCTCTGCGAGTCCTGATTTCCCCTGCTACACCAGATTTCCCCTGAGCGATGCCTCTTGGCAGTTCAAACTGTACTCTTTGCCTGCCGTTTCTTGGGTGTGGAGGGTGTCTATTGCGAACCCTGGCACTCTATTGTTTTGATTTTTTCCGCTTGCCCCACCCATTGCGCTGGCTAGACAAGTTTCGTTTTCACCGGTGATGGGAGGGGAAGTTGAAGGTCAGGTGCCACTAGTTTTCCCCCCGTTCTATGAAGGCTTTCTCTGGTAATCCCTCCCCTAGAAAGCCTAAGAGAGAATTTTTGCGAATTGCCTGCTGTATGGGAGATAAGCTGAGTAACACACACCTGTTTTGTTGTTGCAATCTGTCGGAGAGTGGCGGTGGATACTTCAGCTCTCCAAGATGGTGGCCATTGGTTTCCTCGGTGGAGTTTCGGTTGTGGGGGATAGAAATGTAGCGCTTTCTTCCCCATCTGAAATCCCGAACTCAGCCCCGGGCTCAGTGGCGGGTGAGCCAACCGGATTCCACAGAATCCGCAGCAACGTTTCTCCCTGCATGCTGGTTGCTTCACGGTGGAGGGCCGCCGTCTGTAGCCACGGCACGGGCCGCGCGAATCAGTCACCCCAGATCTTCGGTCGCATAGTTGGCTCTTGTTTGAGACTCAATTACTGGACCTCGGTGGTGGAAATCATTCTTCTAGGTTCCAGGCACACCCATTTTTCTGTAAGATCCTAACAAGATACTTTTTCGTCATTCTAACTCCTTATTCACATGTTAAGTTGCGCAGTACAAAGGGTGTGATGCACTCTATTCATGGCCATGTTGCAATGTCAAAATATTGGGATTTCTATGCACCATTTCCTGAAGATAGTTTTCAGTACTAGTAAACCAAAATGTATTTCAGGTGGATGAATATTTCTGGGAATAATCTTTTGAAAAGTAGATTATAAATCCACATACATGAATATGAATGAAATTTGGGAGTGCATAATAAGACACATATATTTCATATTTTGAAAAATCTAAAGAGTATATATATATATATATATATATATATATATATATATATACAGACACACACAGAGAGACATTAAAAAGTAGCATTATATATGCCAATCGAAATTCATCATGAAATACATATCATCCACAGATTCAAAAATATTCATTTTACTGAACATGGATTTATGTATAATGCTATTCAAATAGGAGGATCACCCATAGGTTGAATTCTCAGTTCCAAGAGCTTTTAGAAGGAGTGATATCTTCTCACAATTTCTATATGCCAAGTCAGCCACCTCACCAAAAATATACGTGTGATACCAGGTATGATTCTATATGTGCATATAAAACTACATGTGCTAAATAGGCTACAGAGAAAGGGAGACAGGAATTCACATATTTGTTAACTTTAAAAAAACACGGAGAATTATTTCAACCAAATAATTGACTAGATTCATAACTCCTACCCTATATAATGCAAAAGTCAAGTCCAACTATACACGATGCCTCCTCTGAACTGCTTGTATTTCAATTCTGTTTGGGTTATTATTCTCCATCATATTATGATTACAAGTCAGAGTTTAGTAGCGTAGGGGTTAGTGTGAGGGATTCACTATTTTGACTGGAAAATTGTAAAATGAATCCAATGTGTATGCAAATATGTGCTACAAAAAATTGTTCCCACTGTCATCCAGAACAATGGCTTGACATTACCTACTCCCCAAGTAAGACAAAATTAGAGGAGAAGAGTTAGAAAATCTGTGAATACATATCTGGAATGGAATATGCTAAGGAGTTTCCAAAAGTAAGGGACAGGGTAAACACTCCACAAACTGGAGCTCTTCTGGCCTAAAGACTTCTTGTGGAACTGCCTCTGAGGTTGGGCACTTGAAACATATGTTGTTGTCAAGTGCTTTAGCTTCGTTTCTAGTGAGACCAATAAAGGTGGGTCTGCATCTATGTGATCTGGAGGACATGGTTTCTTATTTTCCACTGAACATGAACAGCAGTGCTGAATTTGCTATTTGTAGCTAAACTGTGGCAACTGGGGTCTAAGTGTCTCCCCGTGTGGACTGTGAAGCCATTTTGCGATCCTAAAATTTTCATGGTGTTTCTTGCGGCTTCACGGGGAGTTTGGTATTTGCTTCACAAAATACAAAGAGGTCAACTGGGACACAGTGCTGGAGGGAGTTCTGTCACGTGTGGTGGGTCAGTTTCTGCAGGACAATGCACCAACCATGCTTCTATCCCACATAGCTTGCCCCATTGACCATAGCAACTTGATTCTGAAACTTGCCCTGAAAGTTCTCAATATTACAAGATGCCTTTACATAGAAGGGACTGCTTGCTGCACCATGTCAGTCACAAGACATTTGGAAGCTAATGGCAGATCCACATGGCCCCACCACAAATGTTTTATCACACACCTGCCCACTACTGCTCTAGGCCCAGTACTCAGCAGGCTCCAATTTATTAGCATCTCTGTTCTACACCATTTTCATGAAACCCAGTCAATCAAGGCACTGTCTGGCACACACATGATCAGCAACAGGACATCCAAAGTTTCTCCAGTGCCACCTGGTCATGGGAATTTCAAAAATGTCATGGTATTATTCTAGCCATTTTTGAAAGATGAAGTTGGAGGCACTGTGCATTTCAAATCAATCCAGAACCATTAAATTTTGAGGAAGCTCATGTCAATGAAAGCTATGGAGAATTCTCATAGGCAAGGCTTCCCAAAGAGTGGCTAAATGGTCACGTGAATCCAGGCCCATTGAGGTCTACAATTTGAGGTCCATGTGTGTTTTGACTCAAAACTATGGCTGCCAAGTCTTTCAGAATAAAATCATGTGATATCTTGGCTGTGATTCCCAGTGCTTTGTGGAAATACAACCTGGGCATACATCTCAGTTTCCAAGGGCGATTCTCATGCGTGGACTCTTAACATCCCAACACAATTCATGCAATACTTCTCTGAGGTCAGTTCCAGAACTCAGCCTCTTAGGGGAATCACACCAGAGTTCATGTAAAGGTGGACCCAGTCATCTCTTCCAACCACCACACAAATGACCACAATTAAAACCAACACACTCCCACATGGCCCTCATGATCTTTCATATAAACACTCTTCATAACCTCTGGTTGGATGTTTCTATGAGGGGCGCAGACCAAGACAGTCTCCAAAATAATCTCCCTTGCCCCTAATTTGCCTAAAATCAGGGTGGCTTGGACACCCTTCCTGTGAACCTGGTGTGATCACATAGGCCTGCTGTTAATACTTCTCTGCTTCTCCAATTTGAGGACTACTGACAGTGGGGTTTAGATTCTTTGTCTGAATTGGAGACATGAGGAAACCCAAGCTCCTACGGGCTAGCCTCTGCAGGGCTTTGAAGAAATTATTTGACCCAAAGCATTCCTATTCTAACTTGATGTAGGTCTGGAACCTCACAAAGGAAGATGAGAGACTTCATCCAGAATGACTGCTCTTTTGGCTATTTTGGTTTTGGATGCACACATGGGATCTTTCTTTAGATCCATCAGGTGCTGAGAATCTAAGCCTAAGCCTCACACAGGGCCAAAAGGCTGATTCAGACACATCCTTTCCAAAGGAATTAAGCAAAAAGCCTCAGGTGATGCCCATTCATTTCCATGTGAAAACAGTTTTTTTCAGGCATCAAAAAGGGGTGGCCTGAGGCAAAGACCTTTCAGACATTCAGGGCAGCAGAACAATTGGTAATTAAAAGGCCCAAAGCAGGGTTTCTCCACTGAGACTATCCTGATCACACTGATATCTGAGTTTTCTGAGATGCTCGCCATTCCCTTCAGCTATCCAGTACATGGCGATGTCACAGGGCTTGGAAGTGGTACATATATTGGACACAAAACCATGAGCCTATTCTGGAGAGTAGCCAGAATTCAGGAAGAAAGCAGAAACTTTGAAAGATAGCAAGTGTTGCCCATCGATAAGGCAAGCTGAAATCCACTCATAAATTGGGCAGGATGAATACTCTGAAGCTTTCAACTAGACAGGACATATCAATTGATGCATTCTCTTTTCTAATGTCTACAACCATGTACACCGTGGGATACACAGACATAGAAACACTCGCCTTGTCAAACGACTTACTCGAAACAGTCTACACCAAACCAAACATACCGACTTTCCTACCCTATTCTGAGAACATGAGACAAATCCACAAACTCACACCCACACCAACAAAGGCACCTCCTTCCCCGAAGTAGGTCTGTGACTATCCAGAGTTTCTCTAATTGTGGGTCATATTTTCTTCCCCCAAAATGGCCTGTCCTGTCTCAGATCTGGTCTCTTTGGTCAACATTTTGAAGTACTGAGGAGCCAGCGGTGATCCAATACCTGCTTTCTCAGTAAAGGCGACTTTTCAGAGCTTTCTGGCATTTGGCCATCCTCACATCAGTAGGTACCAAGAAAGACAAAATCTGTCCTTGGTAAATCCAAGCAAGTGAGACCCCTGGGAGTGGGACTGGGACTGGATTTGGGTGACTGGCTTCCTGGATCCCAAGTTCAGAGAGTTCTGTCACCAAGGTTGTGAGGTGAGGACACTTCCTTCAGGAAGTGAATAAGGTCACTGCTCTGGCAACCACGTTGTCCTAACAGTTGCTTCAAAGGGTCCCATGAAATGGAGGCTGCCCCTACTTGCTGTGACACTTTCACAAGTTAGAATGGTATATCAACCATAGGCACCCGGGAACAGCTCTCAACATAGGCCTGGTTTGGTCCTTCTTCTCTAAATTAAGAAGACAGAGGCTGATTCAGACACATTCCTTCATCCTGACCAGGTTTTTTACAATGGAAGATGACTTTTGCTCTCTCAGTTCCTACATAGCTGCCTACAACTTCTGCAGGAATCATTTTTGCATGGACCTTTGAGTTTCTCAGTAGTTGAAAGGAATCCTACATTTTTGTATTGTAAGACCATCTTTGTCCCTGCTCTTCTGTAAAGTTAGATTGAGGCAACAGTGTATGGTTAGGGTTAATAACAGGTTTGATTTGGGCTAGGAATCATTCAGCTGGATGAATAATGGTATTGATGACCTGCGATAATTACAAGAATATATAGGTAAAATATAAGTATGAAAACAGAAATCTAGGTAAGATTTAAAACCCAGAAGTGTATTAGGACCTTGATTGTGATACTTAGCTTTGATTTATTTTCTGCACAGATGTCTCAGGTACATCGATATACAATTGCATTGGACCTTGTGCCTTGGATGATTGATTGTCAAAGATAACTTCCAGTCAAAAAGTGATAGTCGGTAAGATTAAGAAGATAGTCGGTAGTTTAGAAAGGAGAGTGAGTATAGAATTTGCACCAAAAGTTCTTTAGCTATAGCTTTTCGGGTATAGAGTAAATGTAAATGTCAGCACATGTGAAGAGTCAGTCACAATGATGAACTGGGAAAAATATGTAGGAAAATAGATATCAATAGAGACATTAGGAAATCTGGCAAAGTATAGTCGTTAGTGAAAAGTTAGTAAAATAGGTAGTTGTCTCTTCATGTTTTTCTGTATACTTAACTTCCCTCCCTGCCCTCCCCAAGGAAAGTATATAAGCCCTGTTTAAGCTATTCTCAGGACTCTCTGCTCTATTGAAGTGAGCTCTGAGCCCCAGCATGCTGGACCCCCAATAAACTTTTTGCTTTTGCATGAGACAGTCTCTTGGAGGTCTCTTCGCCTGACACTCGTCCGACCTTTACATATGGAGGTTCCACCGAGTTCTGGCAGCAGCGGACAAGAGACCCCAACAGGCTCCTCTCGGGATTTGTAAGGCGCCTCTTTCTGCTGTCAGGTTTCAGGTTAGGGCTTGGCAAAATGGCTGTCAATGAAGAGTGTGAGCTCTCTCTCACGGTGGCTGACAGATGTGTCACAGAGCCACAGGCCACCACCCTGAGGGACACCCCAGAGGACTCTGAAAATCGAGGAACAATAGTCTCCTCAACTCAGTGATATTTTGTTTCAGATTCGGTATTGCCAGCCCATCAGGTATTGCCGGCTACTCAGTCCTCGTCTCAGTGTTGGACGTCCATTGCCTGTCTTTATTGTCTTGTCTTGTCTGTGTCATGTGTCGTTGCTTTTACTGTTTGTGCATTTTTCATTATGGGAAAGAGCACTTCAATGCCTCTGTCCCTGACCCTTGATCACTGGACCAAATAACGCTTAAGGGCTCAGAATCTTTCTTTTTTAGTAAACCGCTGGACCTGGCAGACTCTCTGTGCCTCAGAATGGCCCACCTTTGGATTCGGATGGCCCTTAGAAGGATTTTTCTACTTCTCACTAATTTAAAAAGTCAGAGATATTGTCTTTCAGGAAGGGCCACATAGCCATCCAGATCAAAAGCCATATATCTTAACCTGGCATTACCTCTGCAAATCTCCTCCATGGGTGAAGCCTTTCTTTGCCCCTGCCCCCGCTCCTAATCCTTCCCCCACGATCTCTCAAACCCTCTGCTCCTCCTCCTCCTCCACACTCTTTTCTGCCTAAGTCACAAGATTTAACTCTACTGGACTCTCATCCCTCTCCTTATCCCTTGCCCTTGTCTCCCAACCCTCAACACCCTCTAAGTGATTCCCCTGCTGCTGACTCAGCCTCTCCGCCATTGGAAGAAGCTAAGCCAGCCCAGCACCCTCCAGAAAACTCCCCCGCGGCACACACAGCCCCTCCTCCCCTGGAGGAACCTGGCCCGGCTAAAGGAACTCACCGGCAATGAAAGATTGAAAACCCTGGAACTCCCGTGATGCTCCCCCTCCGTCCCTATGTGCCAATGATTGATGATGGCCATGGGGAAAAAATGCAAGCCTACCAGTATTGGCCTTTCTCCTCTTCAGACCTATATAACTGGAAAAATAACAATCCCCCTTTTACCGAGGACCCCACTCGTCTCTCAGGTGTGGTTGATTCATAGATGTTTTCACACCAGCCTACTTGGAATGACTGCCAACAACACCTAGGGACTCTCTTCATGACAGAGGAACAAAAGAGAATCCTCCTGGAAGCTAGAAAATAATATCCTCGGACCAGATGGGTGACTGACACAACTTCCCAACATATTCAACCCGGCTTTCCCTAGAATCAACGAAACTGGAACCCCAACACCTTTGAAGGTAGGGAGCATCTGTCCACTTATCTCCGGGCTCTAATAGCGGGTATCTTAGTGGCTGCTAGGCGACCAACTAATTTGGCCAAGGTATTAGAGTTTATTCAAGGGCCTGATGTATCTCCCTCTATGTTTCTAGAGAGAATTATGGAGGCATATAGGAGATATACTACTTTTGATACTCAGGCAGAGGCTCAAAAGGCATCTGTCATGATGGCCTTTATTGGGCAAGCTGCCCTGGATATTTAAAGAAAGTTGCAACACTTAGATGGATTACAAGATATGACTTTGAGAGATTTAGTTAGAGAAGCCAAAAAGGTATACTCTACGAGAGAAACTGAGGAAGATAAGGAAGCAAAGGGAGGATATAAGAAACAAAAGACAGACTAAGGAATTGACTAAGGTCCTGGTCACAACAACAAATAGGCCAGAAATAAGAAACATGGAGAAAGGAAGGGATACCTGGGGCCAAACTAGAGGCCACCCCTGGCCTCAGATCAATGTGCCTACTGTAAAGAAAAAGGACACTGGGCCAAAGAGAGACCTAGAAAGAGACAGCCACGCCAGCCAGCCATTCTGACTCTGGAGGATGACTAAGAAAGTTGGGGATCAGATCCCCTCCCCGAGCTCAGGTTAACTTTTGAAGTGGAGGGCACCCCAGTAAACATTGAAGTGGATACAGGGGAAATATACTCAGTCATTAAGGCTCCATTTTGCCCTCTATCAAATAAAAGGTCTCTAATTCAAGGGGCTAATTGCAGTAAATATCTGGCTTGGACAACTAAGAGGACCTGGGACCAGGGGAAAGGAAAAATCCATCACTCCTTCCAAGTAATCCCAGAATGCCCGGCCCCATTGATGGGCAGAGTTCTGCTCACCAAGCTCCGGGCCAAAATAACTTTTAACCCTGAAGGCCCCCAAGTGGAATTTCTAAATCTTTCAGTAAAAACTCCTATATTCACAGCTCTAACTATGTCAGTAGATAATGTACACCAAATCACTCACCTTAGTTTAAAGAAACTACATTCATTTATGAAGGATCAAGAACAGAGTTTTCCACTAACCGACTCACAGTTAAAGGAAATAACTGAATGGTTAACAAAAGCCTGTCAGGTCCATCAATTGGTTAATTCTTATCCTTCCAAGCTTCCTGCAGGAAAGCACCTATGAGGAACCAGACAAGGACAATTCTGGGAAGTGTACTTTACTGAAATAAAGCCAGCAAGTTATGGACTTAAATATCTCCTAGTCTTTGTAGATACATTTTCAGGATGGATTGAAGCCTTTCCCACCAAAAAAAAAAGAAAGAAAAAGAAAAGGAAAAAAAGGAAAAAAAAGAAACAGTGCAAATTGTGGTGAAGAAGTTCCTGGGAGATATTTTTCTAAGATACGGCCTGCCTAAAGAAATAGGGTGTGATAATGGACCGGTGTTCATAACCCACATAAGTCAGGGGTTAGCCAGGACCTTGGGGATTTATTGAAAGTTACATTGTGCTTATAGACCCCCGAGTTCAGGACAGGCAGAATGAATGAATAGAACCATTAAAGAGACAATAACGAAATTAAGCTTAGAGACCGGCATAAAATATTGGACTATGCTCCTGCCTTATGAACTGTTTCATGCAAGAAATACTCCCTCTGTTTCTTTGTGTAACCTCACCCCCTATGAAATTTTCTATGGTGCCCCTCCTCCAGTAAGGGACCTAACCCCAACTCTAAGACCTAACGATCCCTTTCACACCCCCTTGCTTGACAGACTTAAAGCTCTTGAAGGAACTCAGGATACATGTGAAAACAGATGGCCACTGCCTAACAACCTGGGGACGAGAGCACTCCAAATCAACATCAAGTAAGATACTTCTTCTATGTAAGATGACATCAGCTGTCATCCCTGGAACCCAGCTTGAAAGGACCATACCAGGTGCTACTTATAACACCTACAGCAGTAAAGGTAGACAGAATCATTTCCTGGATCCATACCTCTCATCTCAAGCCTGCGGCCTGTTGAGACTCTGGCTGGAAACTGGAAAAGACTGGTAACCCTTTCACATTGTGTATTTCGCCGTGTGGATAAAGCTATAGACTCTCCCCTTGACCGCCAGTAGTCCTAACCCTCATCAGCCCGTTCAGCAGCGATGGCTGATCACAAATCCTACTGGAAAAGAAGTATGGTCTATCTCGTATACAGCCCACTTAGGTAACTAGTGACCATCTCTCCACCCAGACATTTATCAGCTGGCTATACGTCTTTCCTATTGGGATATCCCTGATGAAGAGGATGCCACTAAAATTCCATTAAATACCTTCCGAACCATAGACAATGGAAACAAACATAATGGATGTAGGGACAAGCGAGCCAGATGCAGGTTGGCTAGCCTAGATTACTATGATTACCTGGTGGACTATCAAAGCCACATGAAATCACGGCTGTGTGGGGGGAAACCCGACTTCTTCTGTAAGTCATGGGGATGTGAGCATAGAGGGACTGCCTGATGGATCTCAAGCTTCTCATCAAATTCTGTAGAGAAAAGGGAAAGAACAGAGAAATTGGATGGAAATGGAAGGAGACCCTCATTGTTATACAAAATTACATATAAGAGGTTGTGAGGGGAATGGGAAAAAAAATAAGGAGAGAAATGAATTACAGTAGATGGGGTAGAGAGAGAAGATGGAAGGGAAGGGGAGGGGGGATAGTAGAGGATAGGAAAGGTAGCAGAATACAACAGTTACTATTATGGAATTATGTAAAAATGTGGATGTGTAACCAATGTGATTCTGCAATCTTTGTAATGTTTTGAATAACCAATAAAAAAAAATTCTGTACACAGTATTGGCCATATTACCAATTAGATAACCAAAACCGATGGCCCACAGTGGGGTCTCTAGATCCTCAAATTCTGCGTGACATTTTTAACTTCTGCAAATGTTCAAAAGGGTGAAAGGAGATTCCCCTATGTGGAGGCCTTTTCCCTCCTTCGCTCACATCCTGACCTATGTTTCTCCAATAGATCCTCACCCTTAGCCTTCTGCTCCAGACTCTCTGCTGTCACTATCACCTCAGCAACATGATTTCTCCCCTCCAAGTACTAGATCAAAAATCCAAACCTCTGCCAGTTCTCAGACTATTGCCCAATTGCTGAGGTAGCATGTAATGGAGTACCCCTCCACCAACTCCCTCCTCTCTTCTCCTATCAGTGTCCGCACCGGATCCCACCAGGTCCTCTTACCAGCTAACCCAAATCTCAAACCAGCTGAGGAGAACCCTCAGACCCCTATCCAAGATTTAATGAAAATGGACTTAAAAGTTTCTTTGTCATCACTGAAAAAAGGTTACTCAGAATTTAAAGTCCCTTACAGGCTTTTAGTGATACTAACTCCAGTCTTATCCTCTGCTCTACCTGTTCTACTGCTCAAGTTTTTGCTGCTAGGAAAATCCCAAACCCCTTTCCCATTATTCCTTTAAATTTCTCCTTCCTCATTCTCAGATCTTCAGAACTGCTCTCAGCCCCACCTACCCCATCTGCCTCCTCTGTACCAGGCCCACCAAAAAGTCTTATCTGACCTTCTTCAGAAGTCTTCATCATGGCTGACTTTAGGACTTTCAGCAAAAGAGTCCCTATAATAGACTTCAGAGTAGATAAAATTCCTCTTTTTGTGTTGCCCTGTTTTACTTGGCCACTGGCTAAAAAAATCTGCACTCCTAAGGTAGACACCACCTTACTAGTTTTTCACAAAATATTTGTACAAGGCCTCTGGCCATGAGCTAGGGATTCACAGAGATGGCTACATTTCTAAGATACAGAAGTTAGAAACTGGGCTCCATGGTAACAGCTGGCAGGGTGAAAATTAAAGGGAAGAAAGAGCTCTCCCTAACCCAGGTGTCCTTGAAAAGTTAACTTGCCAAGAACAGAGGAAAAAAAACAGAAAAATAAACTGCTTTTTGTGAACTTCTGCAGACTTTGAACTTCTGCTCCCCTTCCTTTACATGTTGGGTACAAAATTCTGAAACTACCTAAACTTGGGTTTCAGGGGATTTATTGATTACAACAGAAGTAATGCCCTCTGAATCTGGTTGCAAACAAATAGGACTGTTTCCCTGTCTTCGGTACTATCTTAGGGGCCTTGCCTTGTCTGTCCCTACACCAGTATAATTCTATATACTTAAACATTTTTTATGTTTTCATGAAATTGTCAACAGATATGATTAATTGTGTAATGGTGCAGATGTTTCCCAGAGTGCTTTATCCTGATGCAGGTTCATTTGAAATTCAAATAGGGGGAAATAAAACCCGGTTCCAGTGGGAACATATATTCCTCACTTTAGCCATCCTATTAGAAATAGGAGTTGCTGCAGAGGTGGGCACAAGAACCACTGCCTTGCTCCATGGGACACAACAAATGACACAATTAGGAGCAGCAATCGACCAAAACTTAAAGATATTAGAAACCTCCATCAGAGCTTTGCAGAAATCTTTAACCTCTCTCTCTGAAGTTGTTTTACAGAACAGTCGAGGGTTGAACCTCCTCTTCATGAGAGAAGGGGGCCTTTGTTCTGCATTGATGGAAGAATGTTGTGTTTATGCTGACCATTCTGGAGTTGTAAAAAAGTCTATGAGTAAATTAAAAGTACAACTTGAAGAGTGTCAACGAGAGAGAGAGAGAGAGGCCAAAAAAGGGTGGTTTGAGTCTTGGTTTACATAGTCCCCCTGGTTAACTACGTATTTATCAACCCTGGCTGGTCCAATAATAATCCTCATATTATTGCTAACTATAAACTCTGTTGCTCAACCATGTAATTTCTTTTCTCCAATCTCAAATTGGACAAGTTAAACTTATGTTAATACCCCACTAGCAGACATAAAATGTGACACCCCCCAATGATCACTTTTATGACTAAAAGTAGCCAGAAGAAGAAGTGGGGAATGAAAGGTTCATAAAATAGGCACTTGTCACTTCCTGTTTTTCTGTACGCTTAACAAAACACTGTTGAAATCTTGAGAAATGTTTGCTAATCTTGTTCCCAGAATGTGCTGTCCCCAACTGCCAAACTACAGAATGCACTCCCTCACCCGGTTGCACGCAAACTGCCCACTCGCCCTGACCCATTAATAAAATTCCCTCCCTGCCCTCTCCAAGGAAAGTATATAAGCTCTGCTTAAGCTGTTCTCAGGGCTTTCTGCTCTATTCAAGTGAGCTATGAGCACCAGCACGCTGGAAACCCAATAAACCCTTTGCTGTTGCATGAGATAGATTCTGGGTGGTCTCTTCCTCCGATGCTCACCTGACATTTACTTGGATGATTGAATGTAGAAAAGAACATCCATTCAAAACGGGATAGTCAGTAAGATTAGGAACATAGTTGGTAGGTTTAGGAAGAAGAGTGAATATAGGATTTGGAAAAAAAGTCCTTTAGCAATAGGGTTTCATATAGAGAGTGAATGTAAATGTCAGCACATGTGAAGACTCAGTCACAATGATGAACTGGAGAAAACATGTAGGAAAGCAGATATCAATAGAGACATTATGAAATCAGGCAAAGCATAAAGTTAGTGATAGGATTACACATTCAACTGGGTTGACTTTAATTATATAATCTTAGGAAAAAAGAAATATGTAGTCATCAATAGGATTGACATTTGAGAGCATTAGGCAAGTGGACATGGATGATTTTAGTAATGCAGGTTCACTTTCCATTTAGGTTTTGGTACAATCCTAAGTGTGACCTTTGCATTTTGTGTTCAGAATATTACTGTGATACAATGTATATGTAGATCAGGTGGCATGAGTATTTCTTGTACCATTTCTGGGAGCAATATTTTGAAGACGTATAAATTAGTATTGGGGGTACAAAGAGTTGTACCCTGTGTCTATGAATATGGAGGTTTCCTGGCCTAAAGACATTTTGAGAAACTGCCTCTGAGGCTGGGCACTTGAAATATATGTTGTTGTCAGGAGCTTTAGCTTCCTTTGTAATGAGACCATCAAAGCTAGATATGCATCTATGTGACCTGAAGGACATGTGTTCTTATTTTCCAATGAACATGGTGCAGCAGTGATGAATTCTCTTTTTGTAGGTAAACAATGGCCATTGGGGCTAAGCGTCTCCCCGTGTGGACTGTGAAGCCCTTTCATCATACTCCACTTTTAATGGTCTTTCTTGCTGCTACAATGGAAGTTTGGTATTTGCTTCACAAAATACAAGGAGTTCAAATGGGTCGCAGTGCTGCACGGCATTCTGTCACATGTGGTTGGTCAGTGTCTGCTGGAGAACGCACCAACCAGGCTTCTATCCCACATAGCTTGCACCCTTGTCCATAGCAACCTGATTCTGAACATTGCCCAGAAACGTCTCCATATACAAGATGCCTTTTCATATAATTGTCTGCTGGCTGCACCATGTCAGTCACAGGACATTTGGAAGCCAATGGCAGATCTACATGGCCACAGCACAGATGTATTATCACACACTTGCTAACCACTACTCTAGACTCACTACTCATAAGGCTCCAACTTACGGGCATCTCTGTTCTACAGCATTTTCATGAAACCCAGTCAATCAAGGCACTGTCTGGTATACTCCAGATCAGCAATAGGACATGGAAATGTTTTCCAGTGCCACCTGGTCAAGGGAATGTCCAAAATTTCATGGTATTTATCTCGCCATTTTTCAAGGATGAATTTGGAGCCACTGTGGGTTTTCCATTCATCCAGGAACCATAAAATTTTGAGGAAGCTCATTTGAATGAAACCTCTGGAGAACTCTCACAGGCAAGGCTTCCCAAAGAGGGGGCAATAGGTCACATGAAGCCAGGCCCATTGAGGTCTACAATGTGAGATCCATGTGTGTTTTGTCTCTTAATTATTACTGCCAACTCTTTAAAAATAAAATCATGTAATATCCTGGATGAGATTCCCATGGCGATGTGGAAAGCCATCCTGGGCCTAGAACTCAGTTTCCAAGGGCGAATCTCATGCATGGCCTCCTAAAATCCCAACACGACTTCATGGCAGTACTTCTCTTAGTTCGGTTCCAGAACTCAGTCTTATGGGGAATCACACCAGTGTTCAAGCCCAGGTGGACCCAGTCATCTCTTCCAACCACCAACAAATGACCACAATTAAAACCAAAACACTCTCAAATGGCCTTCAGCTTCTTCCATGTAGACACTCAACATAAATTATATAACTGGTACCAACTTTAAATAATGGATTGAATTGTTATCTGAAAATATACAGGAAATCTTATATTGATATACAATCATTCATTCCAACTAGTTACACATCTAATGGTAATATTAGGGTTATGGTTTATCATGAAGAGTGTGGGAGTTTTGCTTCAAATTTTTATGGAAATCGAAAATAATGTGTTTGGAAAGAAGTCTCATGAGAAGAACAGTCAAGAAACCTGGAGGAATACATGTGTTCTGAAGCAGGAAATGATTGAAAGTGAAACAAATGCCTATTAATTTGTGAACCTGTGGATGAAATATATATCCTGTGGTGTGCATAAACTGAAGAAATAGTAATGTACCAGTGTTAAATAAAATGAACTTCAAAATACACATCATGTCCCATAGGAATCTATTTGCATTGATGTTAAACTGGGTCAGTTACTGTAGAAATATTAGGATTGTATGCACCATTCACTGAAGTTATTTTTCAGTACTAGGAAACAAATATGTATTTCAGGTGGATGTATAATTCTGAGAATAATCTTGTGAAAAGTTGATTATGAATCCACATACATGAACATGAATGAATTTAGGTAGTGTATATAGGACACATATATTTTATATTTTGAAAAATTTGGAGAGTATATATATATATATATACACACACACACAAAACACAAATACAGACAATAAAAAGTAGCAATATATATGCCAATCGAAATTCTTCATGAAATATATATCATCCACTGATGCAAAAATATTTATTTTACTTAACATGGATTTATGTATAATGTTTTTCTACTAGGAGGCTCCCCCATAGGTAGAATTTTCAGTTCCAACAGCGTTTAGGAGAAGTGATCTCTTCTCACAATTTGAATCTGCTAAGTCAGCCACCTCACAAGAATATACGTGTGATACCACGTAGGATTCTATATGTGCATATAAAATACATGTGGTGAATAGGCTACAGAGAAAGGGAGACAGGTATTCACATATTTTTTAACTTTAAAAACACATGGAGAACTATTTCAATTAAAAATTAGCTAGATTTATAACACCTACCCTAGATCATGCAAAAGGCAACTCCAACTATACACCATGCCTCCTCTGAACTGCTTGTATTTCTATTCTATTTGGGTTATTTTTCTCCATCATATTAGGATTAGTAGTCATAGTCTAGTAGGGTATGGGTTAGTGCCAGGTGTCCCAGCCGGCAGGACACATCAACGTGGGCATCGAACATAGTTGGGAAGGAATGAGGGGACAAGAGACAGGACAGATGACAGCCAGACAGGAGTTCTGATCAAGCTGCAAACTTTTATTGTTCTCACAGGGTGTTTATATGCTGCCAATGGGAAAGCTCTCTTATCGGCAGTTGCTGGATGTCTTCACAGGGTTAGATAACCTCAGGATAATTCAGGAAGACAGATGGCGACAGGATGTCTCAGGGAGAGAGATGGTTGTGGGATATCTCCCAGGCAGAATGTCTCCCAGGGGGCTGTTTCTTGTAAGTGTCAGGCTATTATTTGAAGGAGAACTTCCTTCGAGCCCCTGACATCTCCCCCTTTCTTATATAAAATATTTGACCTACCTTACCGGCCATGTTTCTAGGGGGTTTAGAGGCTCTGTTTCTCTAGGAGGCCTTAGAATATCTCCTGATATGATCGCGCATGTTTACTAGGAGATTTCGTGGTGGCCTTGGCATGTTTTTTGAGGAGACGGCTTTGAGGGGGAAGCATGCCAACTGCCATGCACCAGAGCGTGTCACTCAGAAGACTTGGGTTTTGGGAACCATGGATCCATCCTCCTGCAGTCCTTCCTGCACCCTCCGTTATTATGGCCTAACGTCCTCACTCCATGGGTGCGTCCTCCCCCAAGCAGAGGGGCCCATGGAGGAAGAACCCTTATGGCAAGGGCAGAAGATGGTTGGTCAGAGCTGTTACTTAGAGTTTTATGTAAGAAAGCGAGATCTGTGGGCATGTAAACTTAAGAAATAAGCTTGTGAGGAGGGTAGGACATCCTTTTAAATGTTGGCAGCACGGTCTTCCATATCCAGGCGATGATAGTGGACCTGTATGGGCTTAGAGGCCAAAATATTAATCTGTTCTTTAATAAATTGTACCAGCCTGTTTATAATGCAGGGTCCTAGGGACACCATTAAACGTAAACCCAACAAAGGGCCTAATAGGGGAAGAAGGTAGGGTAGAAATCCATTAAGCTTAGTCCAGAGGGTATTTTCAAATAGTTCCCGTCATCTCTTTTGTAGATCTTCTTGAAGCTGCTTAAATTTAGTGCATACTATGACTGATTTATTGGCATAAAAGCAGCATCGTTCCCCTAAGGCCAATCAAATATCTCCCTGGTTAGCAGTCAGCAAATCTAAGCCTTGTCTGTTTTGAAGGAACACTTTTGCCAGGAAGTCTATTTGGTCCTACAAATCTTTAATGGTTTCTGATAGAGTTTGTACATCATTTTAAGTTGTTGAGACAGGCGATGGTAAGGGTGTATTGCCGTGCCTAAACCAGTGTACCTGTGCCCACAGCAGCTGTTATTCCAAGGCTGGCAATAAGTGGTAAGGCCTGTATCGCCCGCCTCTGTCTTTCGACTAAGGTGTCTAGGCTAGAGGTTTGTCTCCTGGGACAATAGTTATATCAGGGAGTAATAAGGCAAGAACACAGCCACTAGTCCAATTCGCTGGAAGCCTGGGGAAGGCCACATTTCCTCCACACATAACAACTGTGCCATTGGGGGGACAAAGAGATGGGATGGGTGAGGAATAATTTTGTACTGTTGAGCAATTTCCAAAGGAAGTAATTCCAAAATCCATGTCATAGGTATTATTCTGCATCGCGCCTAAAAGACATAATGTAAAAGTGCCTATAGGCTGTACTTTAAAGGGAAATCGGGTTGGTATGTATTATCATTGTCCATAGTAGAATTAATAGGAACTGCCATAGGCATGCTTGCCCCTGTTGTCATGCAGAGCCAGCAATTACCAGCAAGGGTGGGGTTGGAATTATTAAGGAAGGAGAAGGTAGTTTGCAAAATATCTAATGTATTGGTATCTAAACCTGGGAACTGGGATTTCGGCTACATTAAGGGATGATATGTGAGCTCAGGGATTTGGGGTTTCAAAAGTTTGATTATCTGAGGATGCTTGACAGCATCAGTGGGTCCTCTACCATCAGAGACCCCTGTAGGGGCCTTAATGGGCCAGTAGGAAGGTTTTCCGACAGTGCCTTGGCACCCAGCTGACTGTACCTTGGTGTATTTGCCTTCTCCTCCCTGGTCAAAGAGAACGGGGGCATAATGAATAGTGGTCCCCCCTGCTTCATGAGTTTTAGTTAGGGAGGCTTCAAAAAATCATTCTCCCTGCTTGTTAACACAAATTGAGGCCGACACATAACAATAGACATGCATCGCCTGGGTATGCATACGGGTTGCAGAACAATTTTGGAGAGCTTTACTTGTACTAGGGGGAATAATCTTTAGCTTTTTAACACATACCCATTTAGGCTGATGAACTCCTCTGAATTTATGGTCAACCTCGGCACGGAGGTAAGCCACCTTAGTCATGCAGTCAGCAGTCTGGGTCCAACTAGTGGGAGCCTGAGTCCAAGATCCTCCCTTGCATTCACGGGGGGGTGGTGGGGGAAGGTACTCCATAATGTTGGAAGGTGGAGGGCCAAGGCCTCCGTGCACAAACCTGTTCAGCAGAAGTGCCTTAAGCAGGATCCTCACACAGATTGTTGGATGGATCCGAAAAAGAGGAAAATTTGTACTCAGAGGGAGGGCCTCCGTCCCCGGTTTGAGGTAAGTCATTAACCTGTTTAACCAGGCGTTCTGGTAACCATCTTGGGGCTGCTAGCTCTTGGTCCAAAACACAAGCTGAGCCTCGTTCCCAGATGAGGACAGGATCTGGGCTTTTCCATTTATTTGTAAGGGGATTTCGCCACATAACAGGTGGGTGATCAGAATTGGAAATGGGATGCCAGTGTCTGTCTGCAGCCGAAAGGACTTCACTGTCTAGGGTAAGAAAAAAAAGGGCAAATAATGCATGGTTAAGGCAATGCCTGTGAGTGGTAAATACAAGGGCGGAAGCCTTAAGGCGAGATAGCCAAGTCTTTAAGGTAAGGTGGAGCGTTCCACAATGCCTTGGCCCTGAGGTTTGTATTGAATTCCAGTAGTATGACAAAATTGCAAGGTAGCACAAAACTGTTTAAACTTGGCACTGGTATATGGAGGACAATTATCTGTTTTAATATGTATTGGTTTACCCATTATGAAAAAGGCTGAAAAAAGATGAGAAAGGACATCTTTAGTAGCCTCTCCAGAATGTGGTGATGCAAAAATAAAGCTGCTGAAGGTATCGATAGAAACGTGTATATATTTGGTTTTTCCAAATTCAGGAAAATGAGTAACATCTATTTGCCAAACCTGATTTGGCAGTAATCCTCGGGGGTTAACTCCCAAGTGTTGAATGGGGAGGGAGAGAGCGCAAGCAGGGCATTCTTTTACTATTTCTCGTGCCTGTTGCCTGGTAATTTTACAAAGTAATCGAAGGCTCTGGGAATTTAGTTGGTGAAGATTGTTTAGCTCCATGGCCTTTTGAATGGAGCCACCAAAAATTGGAAAGATGGTAGGAGTTGCTGCATCAGCTTGAGCATTACCTGTGTTAGAGGGCCGGAAAGATCAGAGTGTGCCCTGATGTGTCCTAAGAAAAATGGGTGTTGTCTGGCCTGAATTAGCTGCTGAAGCTGGTGAAACAGAAAGGCCGCATTGGAAGAAGCTTTAATGGCGGGTGAAATCTCCAGCAGGGGCACAGAATGAGCAATGTAGGCACTGTCTGTATGAATATTAACAGGATTATCACAAAATGATATAAAAACTTGTGTTATGGCAAACAATTCCACAAACTGTGCTGAATGATAGACAGTATCAAAAGTGGTAGGCTGGTTATTGACAACAAAGACCGCACAGCCATTACTGGAACCGTCTGAAAAGACAGTAAGGGCTTGAGGACTGGGAGCATTTTGAGTAATTTTGGGAAAAATAAATGGATGTATCTGGACAAAATGTAAAAGGGTGTCATTGGGATGTGGTTATCAATTGTTCCCAAATGGCCTGATTGGGCAATACCCCATTCATCTCCTCTCTGTAGTAAAAATTGGGTTTGGTCATTAGTATATGGAATTAAAATATTATCAGGGTCTTTGCCAAAATGTTGTCGAGAAAGCAAACAACCTTTAATAATAATAGAAGCTACCTGAGCAAGATAAACGGTAATAAACTTGGAGGATGTGGTGGATAAATGGACCCAAAGCAAGGGGAAGCCTTTATTTTTAAAATATGGATATCACTGCCAAAATTTTCCTGAGGGTATATGAGGAGTGTGTAAAAGAACCAGAACCAGAGGAAGGTTATAAGAAATTTGTGTAACAAACTGTTTGGCAATGGCTTCTGTGACTGGGTTTAATGCCTGTCATGCCTCGGGAGTAAGCTTTTGAGGGGAGGAGGGGTAGGAATCACCTTTCAAAATATCATTAAGGGGCAAAAGTACACAAGTGGGTAATTTTAAATATGTTCTTAGCCATTGAATATCTCCCAGTAATTTTTGAGAATCATTAAGGGTGTGAAGATGGTCCACACGTAGTTGTATTTTAGGAATTTGGATCTGATTATCTTGAAATTTAAGGCCCAAATAGGTTTAAGGGTCCTGTGTTTAAACCTTATCAGGAGCTATCTGTAGTCTCAAGGTAGTGAGGGTTTTCTAAAGGTCCAAGTAACAATTATTAAGGTCATGGTAATTAGGTGCAGCAATTAAAAAATCATCCATATTATGTAAAACATAAAATTGTGGTCATCACTCTCTCACAGGGTCTACTGCTTGAACAACTTATTTTTAGCCTAGACTAGGGATGTTGGCCATACCTTGGGGAAGAACCTTCCATTGAAATCTCTGCATAGAGCCCTGAAAATTAATGCAAGGGAGACTAAAGGCAAAATAGGGTCTATCCTCAGGATGTAAAGGAATGGTAAAAAAGCAAACTTTTAAGTCAATAACCATTTTACAATAGTTTTTGGGAATAGCCACTGATGTGGGAATTCCAGGCAGTAGTGCTCCCATCAGGCACATAACTTTATTAATGGCACACAAATATTGTAAAAGACGCCACTTGCCTGATTTTTTCTTGATAACAAAAATAGGCGTAATCCATGGTGAGGTTGAGGGCTCTACATGGCCGGCTGCCAGCTGTTCCTGCACTAACATGGAGTCAGCCTCCAATTTTTTTGGGGGGTAAGGGGCCACTGATCCACCCACACAAGAGTCTGAGTCTCCCAAATAATTTTATCTGCATGGGGTACAGGAGGGTCAGGAACCGACACTAAAAATCAGAATACCCAAGTCCATATGTATTTGTTTTTTTATGGGTTTTATAGTCCCCACCAGTCCTTGTCTTAGTCTCACAAGACCTGTACCAGGGACAAAATTCATACGAAGCATTTGATGAGTCACCATGGAATTGGGACTGGCAAGAATAACTTCCATTTGACTCAAAATATCTCGGCCCCATAGGTTAACAGGGAGGTCAGGAACAATGAAAGGAGTGACAGTCACCTTATTACCCTCTTTATCAGACCAGCTAAGAACCCTAGAACTGACATGGGGATTTTTTGACTCTTTACCCTTTTAGGTCATTCAAGGATGGGGTGATGGGCCAACCTGATGGCCAGTATTTGTGAGAAATAATTGAGGCATCAGCTCCAGTATCTAGAATTCCTTGGAATTCCTTTCCTTCAATAAGTAAGGTAAGGGTGGGTCTATTGTGAGAAATGGGCTGAACCCAATATACATCAGAGGAGCCGAGGGAGGCTGTCCCCCATTGTAGGTTTGGGCGGTGGAAGTGCCTCCTGAATCCAAGGGAAGGAATATTAATTGTGCAAGTCTTGTTCCTGCTGGGATGGCCGCAACTCCATTAATAGCTGTTGCCAGTATTTTTATTTCTCCAGTGAAATCATTATCATTAATGCCAGGGATGACCTGAACACCATTTAAGGTAGCAGAGGCTCTTCCAAGAATAAGGGCACTCATATGAGATGAAGGGGGACCCACAATTCTAGTGGGTATTATCTGGTGCCCTTGCATTGAGTCTAATATTGTATCAGTGGTGGCACAGAGGTCCAATCCTGCGCTGCCTGGGGTGGCTAGTTGGAGGGAGGCAATTGTGGGGAAGAATTTTGTGGTAGGTTTGGAGTTTGGGAGGGAATAAACATTATTGCCCCTGGTTTTGTCCTGGGGGAGGTCGTGGCCAGGGGCTGGCCCCGCAGGGAGTTTCCTGAGAAGCAGGAAGAAATAGGCTGTCTGAGGCCATTTGTCTTAGATCTACACTTACTGGCCCAGTGATGACATTTACCACATCTAGAACAAAGGGTAGCTGGGGGCGGTTTAGCCCCAGTTTGAGGAGATGATATTCCTAGGCTTTGTTTGCCTTTCAGACACTTGCGTGCAAAATGGCCAGGTTGTTTACAAGTAAAGCAAGTACATGAGCCAGGATTGTGAAAGGCCTTGGTAAAGGGGGCACGTAGGGCGAGACCCATGGCATGGGCTGCACCCACCCCTGCACAGAGTCTAATAAAGTCAGAAATTTTCCCTTTTTCCTTATGTGGTCGAAGAACATCCTGACATGCCGGGTTGGCGTTTTCAAAGGCAAGATGTTTTACAAAAGTTCTTTCGCTTTCGCTTGGTCCAAGCAAGTATTCTGCAGCTAGGTTAAGCCGGGGAACAAGGTTTCTATAAGGGTCGTTGGGTCCTTGTCAAATTTTTGCCAAAGAAGTGGTAGCCGAGCCCGTTTGAGGGAGGCATCTCCAAGCCAGCCTTCTGAATCTGCGCCAAAAGTCCAGCAGGGAAACGTGCCTATTTAGTTTTAGTGTCAAATGGCGCATAGCCCACTAGCTTAACATAAGTTCAGGATTTAGAGGAGGCCTTAGTTAATTTTTTTTGAGCAGTTTCCTGACAGTGCTCCTTGAAATCTGCATTCCATAACAGGAAATCTCTGGCACTGAGGGTAGCTCGGTCTAAAAATTTTCAATCATTGGGAGTAAGCCATTGTGCGCTGTGGCTTTCTATTAAAGTCAACTTGTAGAGCACAGTGGGGCCATTGTGACCACAAGTCTTTTTATGTTTTTCAAGAAAACGCAGGCTTAATTTTTTGTAGACACTCTGGGTTCCTTCCTGCCTAGGGGTGAACTCCTCATCCTCTGAGTCCTGATCTCCTTGATCCATTTCCCCCGCTTCCTCCTCTTGATCCTCGTCTAAGTCTTTGACCTCAGCCTGGGCAGGCTTATCTATCTGACTGTGGGTGACTGGGAAGGCGAGAACAGGCTGATGGAGGGGCTTAGCCTTTGTATTAGACCGCCGTGGCCCAGCTTGCATTGACTCCGTGCCTAAGGCTAATGAACAGAGCTCAGCGTCAAGGGATCTTAATTCTTTTCAAAGTTTGATCTGTTCCCGTCTATGTTGGAGAGACTCTCACAAGGGAGCCAGGCTAGGCAAGGGAAGTGGGGAAAAATATCTAGGTGGCATTTTTCTCCTGAAGGGCTGGAGCACAAAAGGCAGGAGGGATATAGGAGGTAGGTAGATGTGTAAGTCCTATAGACTGTGGCAGGGTCCTGAGAGGTGGCGCATCTTCTGAATGGTAGCTTGCTGCTTCCTTCTCCAAGGTAGCCTCCGTCCCAGGGGTCAATGTGTCTCTGGGATTTAAAACTCGATAAAGGTGTTTGGTAACCATTGGAGCCTTATTTATTAGGGTGGTATTTTGAGGGGGACCAGGAAGGTTCCCAGGGTCCTGGGGAGACTGAGAAGGGTCAATGTCTATACTAACTGATGGGAATGCCTTGGGGAGATGAGAGGTGTTTTGCATAGTCTCTTCTCCAATCCTGACAAGTTGAAAGGTACCATTGTCAAAGGGTGAACTTTTAAGAATTTCATTAATTAAGTTCCAGTAAGAAAAGGTGGGAACTGGCACTTTTTCTGGGCCAAAGGTTTCATAATAATCTTTTAAACAGTCTCTTACTCTAAGCCATCTTTTGCCATCAATGGTCACTTCAAGGTGAAACCATGGACACAATTCTCCTATGTATTAGAAGAAAAAATTTAAGTCCTTGTTCTTAACATGCACCCCCCATGTCTTGAAGGACTCCTTGAGGCCTGACAAAAACAAATCATGTGACGAAACTGCTTGTTCCATGGTGGGTCACTCACCGTGCGTCATCCCCACTCTCCTCCTGGATCTGTCTCTTGGTGGTGTCTGCTGAGGCAATCGCGAGCTCCACTTGATGAAGTCTTCCAGGAGGACAGGGTTCCCAATCAGTCAAAGGCTCGAGCCCCAGTCAGTGGGTGCCTGTAGTCCCGGCTGGAAAGACACATCAACAGGGGCAGCGAACCTAGATGCGGAGGAATGAAGGGACAAGAGACACGAGAGATGACAGCAAGACAGGAGTTCTGATCAAGCTGCAAACTTTTATTTTTCACACAGGGGCATTTATATGCTGGAGATGGGAAAGCTCTCTTATCCGAAGTTCCTGGATGTCTTCACAAGGTGAGATAAACTCAGGATGTTTCAGGAAGACAGATGGCAACAGGATGTCTCAGGGACACAGTTGGCTACAGGATGTCTCCCAGACAGGATGTCTCCATGGGGGCTGTTTCTTGTAAGTGTCAGGCTATTCTTTGAAGGTGAATTCCTTCTACCCCTGACAGTCAGCGATTCAGTATTTCGAATGGAAAATTGGAGAAAGAATCCAATGTGTATTCAGAACAATGCCTTGACATTACCTTCATCCCAAGTAAGACACAATTAGAGGAGAAGAGTTAGAAAATCTGTGAATAAATATCTGGAATGGAATATGCTCAGGAGTTCACAACCTTGAAGACGGTAGAGGAGATTTCAAAAGTAAGGGACAGGGAAAACAGTGCACAAACATGGAGCTCTGGTTCCCTAAATCCTTCTTGAGAAACTGACTCTGAGTTTGGGCACTTGAAATATATGTTGTTGTCGGGAGATTTATCTTCCATTGTAGTGAGACAATCAAAGCTGTGTCTGCATCTATGTTACCTGGAGGACATGGTTTCTTATTTTCCACTGAATATGTGGCAGCAGTGCTGAATTCTCTTTTGTAGGTAAACTGTGGCAACTGGGGGATAAGTGTATCCACATGTGGACTGTGAGGCCATTTGGTCATCCTCCACTTTTTGTGGTGTTTCTTGCTGCTGCACTGGGATTTTGGTATTTGCTTCATGATATACAAAGAATTCAACTGTTACCCGGTGCGTGAGTGAGTTCTGTCACTTTTGGTAGGTCAGGGTCTGCAGGAGAATGCAGCAACCAGGCTTATATCCCACATGACTTGCCCCCTTGACCATAGCAACCTGATTCTAAACATTGCCCTGAATCCTGTCCATATAACAAGATGCCTTTACATACAAGGGTCTGCTGGCTGCATCATGTCAGTCACAAGCCATTTGGAAGCCAATGGAAGATCCACATGGCCCCACCACAGTTGTTTTATTACACACCTGCCCACCACTGCTGTAGGCCCACTCCTCAGCAGGCTCCAACTTCCTGGTATCTCTGTTCTGAACCATTTTCATGAAAACCAGTCAATCAAAGCACTGTCTTGTAATCTCATGATCAGCCACAGGATATCCAAAGATTCTCCAGTGCCACCTGGTCATGGGAAGTTTAAAAATTTCTTGGTATTTATCTAGCCATTTTTCAAGGTTGAAGTTGGAGGCACTGTGTGTTTCATTTCATTCTGGAACTATTAAATGGTTAGGAAGCTCATTTCAATGAAATCTCTGGAGAAGTCTCACAGGCAAGGCTTCCCAAACAGTGGCCAAATGATCACATGAATCCAGGCCCATTAGGATCTACATTGTGACATCCATGTGTGTTTTGACTCTCATATATGGCTGCCAAGTCTTTCAGAATAAAATCATGTGGTAACCTGGCTGAGATTCCCAGTGCTCTGTGAACAGCCACCCTGGGCCTAGATCTCATTTTACAAGGGTGACTCTCATGTGAATCCTCCTAAAATCCCAACACAATTCATGGCAATACTCCTCTGAGGTGAGGTCCACAACTCAGTCTCTAAGGGGAATCACAACAGAGTTCAAGCCAAGGTGGACCCAGTCATCCCTTCCAAAGGCCACACATGACCACAATTAAAACCAAAACACTCCCACATGGCCCTCATCTTCTTCCATATGGACACTCATCATTACCTCTAGCTTGAGGTTTCCATGAGGGGCACAGCCCAAGACAGTGTGCAAAATAAACTCCATTGCCGCTCATTTGCCTAAAGTCAGGGTGGCCTGGGCACTCGTCCGGGGAACCAGGAGTGATCAAATAGGCCAGCTGTTAATATTGCTTTGCTCCTCCAATTTGAGGCCTACTGACTGTCAGGTATAGATTCTTTATGTGATTTGGATTCTGGAGAAAACCCAAGCACCTATGGGATAGCCTCTAAAGGGCTTTGAAGAACTCATTTGATCCAAAGGTTCCTATTCTCACTTGATGGAGGTCAGGAACCTTACAGGGGAAGGCGAGAGACTTCTTCCATATTGACTGCTCTTTTGGCCAATTTAGTTTTGGATGCAAACATGGGATTTTCTTTACATCCATCATGTGCTGAGAATCTAAGCCAAAGCCTAACACAGGACCTAGAGCCTGATTCAGACATATCCCTTTCCAATGCAATTAAGCAAAGAGTCACAGGTGATGCCCATTGATTTCCATTTGAAAACTGTTTTCTTTAGGCTCCCCAAAGGGGTGGCCAGAGGCAAAGACCTTCCTGACATTGAGGGCAACAGAACAATAGGTAACCAAAGCAGTATTTCTCCACTGAGACTTTCCTGATCACAATGATATCTGAGTTTTCTGAGATGCTCGCCATTCCCTTCAGCTATCCAGTACATGGCCATGTCACAGAGCTTGGTGGTGGCACACATCTTGGACGCAAAACCATGAGCCTATTCTGGAAAGTGGCCAGAATTCAGAAAGAAAACAGGAACTTAGGAAGATATCAGGGGTTGCCCATCGATAATGCAAGCCACAGTCCATTCATAAATGGGAAGTATGAATCCGGGGATACTTTCTACTAGACAGGACACATCCATTGAAGCATTCTCTTTTCTAATGTCTACAACCACGGACACAGTGGGATACACAGACCTAGAAACACTCGCCTTTTCAAACGACTTACTAGAATCAATTAACACCAAACCAAACAAACTGCCTTTCTTACTTATTCTCAGAACATGAGACAAAACCACAAACCCACACCCTCACCCACAAATGCACCTCCTTCCCCCAAGTAGGTCTGTGACTATCCGGAGTGTCCTCTGACTGGTGGGCCTTACTATGTTTCCATGAAATGGCCTGTTCTGTTTCAGATCTGTTCTCCTTGTCCAACTCTGTGAAGTTGACAGGAGCCAGCGGTGAGCCACAACCTGGTTTCTCAGGAAAGGGCCCTCTTCAGAGCTTTACTGGCATTTGACCATCCTCACATCAGTAGGTACCAAGAAAGAGTGACTCTCTCCTTGGTAAATCCAAACAAGTGAGATCACTGGGACTGGGACTGGGACTGGCTCTGGGTGCCTGGCTTCCTGGACCACATGTTCAGAGATTTCGACCACCAAGGAAGTGACGTGAGGTCACTTCCTTCAGGAACTGAATGAGGTCACTGCCTTGGCAAACACATTGTCCTAATAGTTGCTTCCAAAGGCCCCATGAGATGGAGGCTGCCCCTACTTCCTGTGACACTTTTACAAGTTAGAATGGTATATCATCCATAGGCACTCCAGAACAGCTCTCCACACTGGCCTGTTTTGGTCCATCTTCTCTACATTAAGAAGAGAGAGGCAGATTCAGACACAACCTTTCATCCTGACCAGGTTGTTGGCCATGGAAGGTGACTCTTACTCTCTCAGGTTCTTCATAGCTGCCTACATCTTCTACAGGGATCATTTCTGCATGGACGTTTGAGGTTCTCAGCAGGTGGAAGATCCCCTAAATTCCTGTATTGTAAGACCAACTCTTTCCCTGCTCTTCTGTAAAGTTAGATTGAGGGAACAGTGTATGGTTAGGGTAAATAACATGTTCGATTTGGGTTAGGAATTGTTCTGCTGTATGAATAATGTTATTGGGAACCTGCGATATTTATAAGACTATAGAGGTGAAATATAAGTATGAAAACAGAAATGTTCTAAGGTTGTGTGGTAATTCTAGGCTTAAAATAAAACATGTTGGAGATTTATGTGTATCATTTGTGTTGTATAATTGGACTTGTTATCAAAAAGATATGTACAGTTACATGTTACTTTTTACACTTAGATACAATTTAAAAGTATTTTTAAGTTAATGAGAGCCTAATCTCTGTGAAGGTTTTATTGTAAAACACAAAGGTAATGCCCATTCATTTCCATGTGAAAACTGTTTTCTTCAGGCTTCAGGAAAGAGAAGCCTGAGGAAAAGACTTTCCTGATATTCAGGGCAACATAAAAATAGGTAATCAAAAGGCCCAAACAGGGTTTCTCCACTGAGACTTTACTGGTCACACTGATATCAGAGTTTTCTGAGATGCTTGCCATTCCCTTCAGCTATCCAGTACATGGCCATGTCACAGAGCTTGGAAGTGGTACATGTCTTGTACCCAAAACCATGAGCCTATTTTGGAGAGTGGCCAGAATTCAGAAAGGATACAGGAATGTAAGAAAATAGTAGGTGTTGCCCAATGATAAGGCAAGCCACAGTCCATTTATAAAATGGGCAGGATGAATGCTTGGAAGTTTTCTCTTTGACAGGACACACCCATTGAGGCATTCTCTTTTCTAATGTCTACAACCATGGACACAGTGGGATACACAGACATAGAAACACTCGCCTTGTCAAAGGACTAACTAGAAACAGTTCACTCCAAACCAAACAAACCCCCTTTCCTAACTATTCTCAGAACATGAGAAAAAACCACAAACCCACTCAAACACCCACAAAGTTACCTCCTTCCCCCAAGTAGGTCTGAAACGATCCAGAGTGTCCTCTGACTGGAGGGCCATACTATGTTCCCCAGAAATGGCCTGTCCTGTCTCAGATCTGGTCTCCTGGGTCAACTCTGTGAAGTTGTCAGGCGACAGCAGTGAGCCTCTACCTTCTTTCTCCGGAAGGGCCCCTCTTCAGAACTTTCCTGGCATTTGGCCATCCTCACATCACTAGGTACCAAAAAAGACTGACTCTGTCTTTGGTAAATCCAAACAAGTGAGACCACTGTGACTGGAGCTTGGACTGGGTCTGGATGCCTGGCTTCCTGGAACCCAAATTCGGAGAGTTCCATCAACAAGGATGTGAGGTGAGGTCACTTCCTTCAGGAACTGAATGTGGTCACTGCCTTTGCAACCACTTTGTCCTAACATTTGCTTCCTAGGGTCTCATAATATGGAGGATGCCCCTACTTCCTGTGACACTTTCACAAGTTCGAATGGTATAGAAACCATAGGCACCTGGGAACAGCTCTCCACACAGGCCTAGTTTGGTCAATCTTCCCTACATTAAGAAGAGAGAGGATGATTCAGACACATGCTTTTAACCTGACCGGGTTGTTTGCCATGGAAGATGACTTTTGCTCTCTCAGGCCTTTCATAGCTGCCTGCATCTTCTCCAGGGATCATATCTGCATGGACCTTTGAGGTTGTCAACAGGTGGAAGATCCCCTACACCCCTGTATTGTAAGACCAACTCTGTCCCTGCTCTTCTGTAAAGTTGGATTGAGGGAACAGTGTATAGTTAGGATTAATAACATGTTCGATTTGTGTTAGGAATCATTCTGCTGGATGAATAATGGTATTGGGAACCTGCAATATTTATAAGAATATACAGGTGAAATATAAATATGAAAACTGAAATCTAGGTAAGATTTGAAGACCAGAAAGGCATTTGGCCCGTAATTGGGATACTTAGCTTTGAATTATGTTCTGCACAGATATCTCAGATAAATCAATATACAATGGCATAGGACCTTGTACCTTGGATGATTGATTGTTGAAGAGATCATCCAGTCAAAAGGGGATAGTCGGTAGGATTAGGTAGATAGTCGGTAGGTTTAGAAAAAAGAGTGAGTATAGTATTTGGACAAAAAGTTCTTTAGCAATAGGGTTTCGGATAAAGAGTGAATGTAAATGTCAGCACATGTGAAGAATCAGTCACTATGATGAACTGGGGAAAATATGTAGGAAAAGAGATATCAATAGAGACATTAGGAAATCAGACAAAATATAAAGTGAGTGATAGGATTAGACATTTTCAACATGGTTGAGGTTGAATATATAATCTTGGGAAGAAACAAATATGAACTCACCAATAGGATTGACATTTGAGAGAATTAGGCATCCAAGACATGGATATATTTAGTACGAACTTGTCAGATGAGGTAGCCTAAGACTAGACCTGGTCCATGACAAAATATTCTCGAAAAAAATGAAATATGAAAAATATAGGAAATGATATGAATTTTTCATGAAGGTAGTTGGATTATTCTTTAATCTCAATATATGTTCATTTTCAAAAGCCAGTTTTCTGGTAAAATAAATTTGTGATATTTACAACTACACAAAACAAACTTTCTGCTTATCAAAATGAATGCATCTCAACTCCTTTTTAGCTGATTTCTTCCCACTCAATTTTAAACCTTTGTTTATTTATTTTATTGGTTTTTCAAAACATTACAAAGCTCATGATATATCATCTTTCATACATTTGACTCAAATGGGTTATGAACTCCCAATTTTCCCCAAATACGAATTGCAGAATCACATCAGTTACACATTCACATTTTTACATAATGTCATATTAGTGACTGTTGTCCTCTGCTACCTTTATTATCCCCTACTATCCCCCTCCCCTCCCATCCTATCTCCCCTCTCTTCCTCATCTGCTATTTTTCACTTCTCTCTCTTGTTCCAGCCTTTCCCCTCACAACGTCTTATATGTAATTTTGTGTAACAATGAGGGTCTCCTACCATTTCCATATGCTTTCCCTTCTCTCTCCCTTTCTCTCTCCCACTCATCTTTGTTTAATATTAATCTTTTCCTCATGCTCTTCCTCCCTGTTCTATTCTTAGTTACTCTCTTTTTATCAAAGAAGACATTTGGCATTTGTTTTTTTAAGGATTGGCTAGCTTCTCTTATCATAATCTGCTCTAATGCCATCCATTTCCCTGCAAATTCTATGATTTTGTCATTTTTTAGTGCTGCATCCATCGTGTATAGATGCCACATTTTTTTAATCCATTCATCTATTGAATTGCATCTAGGTTGGTTCCACATTCTAGCTATTGTGAATTGTGCCACTATGATCATTGATGTGGCAGTATCCCTTTAGTACACTCTTTTAAGATCCTCAGGGAATAGTCCGAGAAGGGCGATAGCTGGTTCAAATTGTGGATCCATTCCTAACTTTCCCAGGAATCCCCATACTGCTTTCCATGTTGGCCTCACCAATTTGCAGCCCACCAGCAGTGTACAAGTGTCCCCTTTTCCCCACATCCTCGTAAACACTTGTTGTTGTTTGACTTCATAATGGCTGCCAATCATACTGGAGTGAGATGGTATTTTAGGGTGGGTTTGATTTGCATTTCTCTGACTGCTAGATATGGTGAGCATTTTTTCATGTACTTGTTGATTGATTGTATGTCCTCCTCGGTGAAGTGTCTTTTCAGGTCCTTGGCCCAATTGTTGATTAGGTTATTTGTTATCTTATTGATAATTATTTTTGAATTCTTTGTATATTCTGGATATTAGGGCTCTATCTGAAGTGTGAGGGGTAAAAATTTGTTCCCAGGATGTAGGCTCTCTATTTACCTCTCTTATTGTTTCTCTTGCAGAGAAAAAAAAACTTTTTAGTTTAAGTAAGTCTCATTTTTTTATTCTTGTTAATAACTCTTGGGCTATGGGCGTCCTATTAAGAAATTTGGAGCCCGACCCCACAGTATGTAGATCTTAGCCAACTTTTTCTTCTATGAAACGCAGTGTCTCTGATTTTATATCTAGATCCTTGATCCATTTTGAGTTAAATTTTGTGCATGGCGAGAGAACGGGATTCAGTTTCATTTTGTTGCATATGGATTTCCAATTTTCCTAGCACCATTTGTTGAAGATGCTATCCTTCCTCCATTGCATGCTTTTAGCCCCTTTATCAAATATAAGAAAGTTGTAATTTTGTGGATTGGTTTCTGTGTCCTCTCTTCTGTACCACTGGTCCACCTGCGTTTTTTCGGTACCAGTTTTATGCTGTTTTTGTTACTATTGCTTTGTAGTACAGTTTGAACTCTGGTATTGCTATACCTCCAGATTCACACTTCCTGCTTAGATTTGCTTTTGGTATTCTGGGTCTTTTGTTTTTCCATATGAATTTCACGATTGATTTATCTATTTCTACAAGAAATGCTATTGGAATTTTGATTGGCATTGCATTAAACCTATAGAGAACTTTGCGTAATATTGCCATTTTTATGATGTTAGTTCTGCCTATTCATGAACAGGGCACATGTTTCCATCTTCTGAGATCTTCTTCTATCTCTCTTTAGAGTTCTGTAGTTTTCATTATATAAATCTTTCACCTCTTTTGTTAGGTTGATTCCCAAGTATCTTATTTTATTTGAGGATATTGTGAATAGAGTGGTTTTCCTCATTTCCATTTCAGAAGTTTTGTTGCTGTTATGCAGGAATGCCTTTGATTTATGCGTGTTAATTATATATCCTGCCACTTTTCTGAATTCATTTATTAACTCTAGCCATTTCTTTGTAGACCTTTTTGTGTCTGTTAAATATATTATCATGTCATCTGCAAATAGTGATACTTTAAATTCTTCTTTTCCTATTTTTATGCCTTTAATTTCTTTTGTCTGTTTAATTGCTCTGGCTAGTATTTCAAGAACTAAATTGAATAGAAGTGGTGATAGAGGGCATCCCTGTCCTGTTCCAGATTTTAGAAGGAATGCCTTCAGTTTTTCTCCATTTAGGATGATGCTAGCCTGAGGGTTAGCATATATAGCTTTTACAATGTTGAGGTAAGTTCCTGTTATCCCTAGTTTTTACAGTGTTTTGAACATAAAGGGATGCAGAACTTTGTCAAATGCTTTTTCTGCATCTATCGAGATGATCATATGGTTCTTGTCTTTAAGTCTATTCATGTGGTGAATGGCATTTATTGATTTTCGTATATTGAACCATCCTTGCATCACAGGGATGAATCCTCCTTGATGATGGTGCACAATTATTTTGATATGCTTTTGTGTTCGATTCATCAGGATTTTATTGAGAATTTTTGCATCCAAGTTCATTAGAGATATTGGTCTGTAGTACTCTTTCTTTGAAATGTCTTTGTCTGGTTTTCGGATCAGGGTGATGTTGGCCTCATAGAATGAATTTGGAAGAGCTCCTTCTTTTTCTATTTCTTGAAAAAGCTTGAAAAACATTGGTTTTAATTCTTCTTTGAAGGTTTTGTAGAAATTCGCTGTATTCCCATCCGGTCCAGGGCTTTTTTTTTTTTTGGTTGGTAGTCTTTTGATTGCTTCTTCTATTTCTTCCTTTGTTATTGGCCTGTTTAAATTGTTTGTGTCTTCCTGACTCAATCTGGGCAGATCGTATGACTTAAGAAATTTATCAATATCTTCACAATATTCTATTTTATTGGAATATACTGTTTCAAAATACTTTCTAATTATCTTCTCTATTTCTGTAGTGTCTGTTGTGATATTGCCTTTTTCATCCCATATGTTAGTAATTTGAATTCTCTTTCTTCTTCTCTTCCTTAGCATGGCTAAGGGCCTGTCGATCTTATTTATTTTTTCAAAGAACCAACTTTTAGTTTTATCAAATTTTTCAACTTTTTTTTTGTTTCAATTTCATTGATTTCTGCTCTAAATTTAATTATTTCTTGTCTTCTACTACATTTGCTGTTGTTTTGCTCTTCCTTTTCTAGGTTTTTGTGGTGTAGTTTAAGTTCATTTATTTGTTGTATTTTTTTTGTTTTTTGAGGAAAAAACTGCAAGAAATGAATTTCCCTCTTAAAACTGCTTTCATTGTGTCCCATAGATTCTGGTATGTTGTGTCTGTATTGTCATTTGTCTCTAAGAATTTTTTTATCTCCTTCTTTATGTCTTCTGTAACCCATTGATCATTCAGTAGCATGTTGTTCATTTTCCATGTGATGTAGGATTTTTCCTTCCTTCTTTTCTCATTGATTTCCAGTTTCATTCCATTATGATCAGATATGGTGCACGGTATAATCTCCATGCCTTTATATTTACTAAGAATTGCCATATGGCATAATATATGGTGTATCTTTGAGTAGGATCCATCTGCTGCTGAGAAGAACATGTATCCACTTGATGATGGTTGATATATTCTATTTATGTCGATTAAGTCTAGGTTATTGATTGTGCTGTTGAGTTCTATAGTTTCTTTATTCAGTTTTTGTCTAGAGGATCTCTCTAATGCCGAGAGTGGTGTGTTGAAGTCACCCATAATTATTGTGTTGTAGTCTATTTGACTCTTGAACTTGAGGAGAGTTTGTTTTATGAACGTTGTACCTCCATTGCTTGGTGCATACAAATTGATAATTCTTTTTTTCTTGTTGGTGGATGATTCCTTTTAATAGAATATAGTGTCATTCTTTATCCCTTTTGATTAACTTATTTTTGAAGTTGATTTTATTCCATATGAGTATGGCAAATCCTTCTTGCTTATGAGGGCCATGTGAGTGTTATGATTTTTCCCAACTTTTTACCGTCAGCCTGTGTATGTCTTTTCCTATCATATGAGTCTCCTGAAGGCAGAATATTGTTGGATTTGTTTTTTTGATCCAGGTTACTAGCACATGTCTCTTGATTGGTGAATTTAGGCCATTAACATTTAAGGTTACAATTGAAATATGATTTGTACTTCCAGTCATGTTTATTTATTTATTATATTTTAGTTTGGATAGTTTTTACTTTTTTGGTTACTTTCCTCCTGCTTTACTGAGATACTTCCCACTGTTAGTTTTGGGCACTATTTTTTAACTCTTCTTCTTGTAGTATTTTGCACAAAATTCTTTGCAGTGCTGTTTTTCTGGCTGAGAATTGTTTTAGCTTTTTTTTTTATCGTGAAACACTTTAATTTCATTGTCAAATCTGAAGCTTAATTTTGCTTTATATGGTATTCTTGGTTGGAATTCTTTATTTTTTCAGCATTTGAATTACATTGTTCCACGATCTTCTCACTTTCAAAGTATGTGATGAAAAATCAGTTGTTAACCTAATTGGTTTACCCATGAATGTAATCTGCCTCCTTTCTCTTATAGCTCTTAATATTCTGTCCTTGTTCTGTATGTTGGCTATCTTCATAATTATATGTCTTGGAGTTGGTCTATTTTGGTTTTGAATGTTTGGGGTCCTGTAGGCTTCCAGGAATTGGCATTTCAATCCATCATTCATCTCTGGGAAGTTTTATAGAATTATTTCATTTAATATGTTGTCCATTTCTTTGGTTTGAATCTCTATGCCTTCTTCAATCCTGATGACTCTTAAATTTTTTTTTTTTCTATGACATCCCATATCTTTTGAATAGATTCCTGGTGGGATTTAAGCATCATTTCTGTGTTGACTATATTCTTTTCAAGTTGATAAACTTTGTCTTCATTATCTGATGTTCTGACTTCTACTTGAACTAGTCTATTTGTAATATTCTCATTTGAGTTTTTAATTTGGTTTATATTTTCCTGCATTTCTAGGATTACTGTTTAATATTTCTTTTTAAGATCTCTATCTCCTGGTAAAGCTCATTCTTTGCCATTTGAATTTGTTTATTTAATTCATTTTCAAAATATACTTTTATTGCTTGGACTTGCTGCCTCATGTCTTCTCTAATATTCCTTTCCATCTGAGTTCGGTATGCATTGAGTTCTTTCCCTATCCCTGTTTCTGATGCTTCAAGGTCCTCCTGTAGAATTAAGTTGTCCTGCATTGTTTGTACTCCTTTTTTGCCCTTGTTTTTTCATGATGTTCACGTTACTTTCCAGCTCTATTTGATTGCTGTGTTTCTGCTTTATTCTTTAGATTTGTTTTGGTGTTGTATATCTCTGTTGTCTCTCCTTTGTGTTGGTAAACTATGCCTGCTAAAGTACATTCCGCTTGGAAGTAATTCCGAAGGCCGAGCTCCAGTGATGTCACCTCTCTGCTTTGGCGGGCCCCAGGCTCCTTGCCGAGGTGTCCGAATTGGGGGGTGGGACTTGACTGTCTCTGGTTTATTTCAGCTCCGGGTCACTGGCAGGCAGGCGTTCTCCAGCTGCCCAATTGCATGGTTGGTCGCCAGCGGGCAGGCGGTCTCCAGCCGCCCAGTCACGCGGGCAGCAGGTGGGCTGTCGCTGGCGGGCGGGCATTCCTCAGCCACCCAGTCACTCAGGCAGTGGGTGGAATGTCACCTGCGGGCCTGCGATCTCCAGCCACCCAGTCACAAGGGCCTGGCCTCTAGTCCTTTGGTTTCTCCTGCTTGTCCTGGTTTCTTTTTCTAGACCAGATTTCCCCTGACTGATGCCTCTCGGCAGTTCAAACTGTACTCTGGGCCTGCCGTTTGTTGGGTGTGGAGGGCGTCTATTGGGAACCCAGACACTTTTTTGTTTTGATTTTTTCTCCTTGCCCCTCCCCCAGCACTGGCTATAAACGTTTCGTTATCGCCACTGATGGTAGGGGAAGTCGAAAGTCAGGTGTCTCTAGTTTTTCTGGAGTCTTTATGCAGGCTTGCTCTGATAATCCCTCCCCCGGAAAGCCTAGGAGAGATTTTATGCAAATTCCCTGCTGTATGAGAGATGAGCTGAGTAACACACACCTGTTTTATTGTTGCAATCTATTGGAGAGGGGCGGTGGTTACTTCAGATCTCAAAGATGGTGGCTGCTGGTTTCCTTGGTGGAGTTTCTTTTGTGGGGGATAGAACTATACCACTTTCTTCCCTGTCTGAATTCCCGAACTCAGCCCAGGGATCAGTGGGAGCTCAGCCGGCAGGATTCCACAGAATCCGCAGCAACATTTCTCCCTGTTTGCAGGTCACTTCTCGGTGGTGCCCCGCCATCTGTAACAGCAGGCCTGGCTGCATGATTCAATCAGCCTGGATCATCTCTGATTGCACATTTGGCTATTAGGAACCCCGGCACTCTATTGTTTTGATTTTTTTTCTGCTTGCCCCTCCCTCAGCGCTGGCTAGACAGGTTTTTTTCACTACTGATGGGAGGGGGAGTTGAAAGTCAGGTGCCTCTAGTTTTCCCCTATCTTTATGCAGGCTAGCTCTGATAATCTCTCCCCCAGAAAGCCTAGGAGAGATTTGATGCAAATTCCCCGAAGTATGGGAAATGAGCTGAATAACAGCACCTGTTTTATTGTTGCAATCTGTAGGAGAGTGGCTGTCATTACTTCAGCTCACCAAGATGGTGGCCGTTGGTTTCCTTCGTGGAGTTTCCATTGTGGGGGTTAGAACTGTACCACTTCCTTCCCCATCTGAAACCCTGAACTCAGCCCAGGGCTCAGTGGGGACTCTACTGGCAGAATTCCACAGAATCTGCATCAACGTTTCTCCATGCTTATTGATGGCATCTCGGTGGTGCCCCGCCGTCTGTAGCCACTGGACGGGTCGCGCGGATCAGTCAGACAGGATCTCCGGTCGCAGAGTTGGCTCGTTTTTGAGACTCATTTACCGGAGCTCAGTGCTAGAAATCCTTCTTCTAGGTTTCAGTGCACCCCCATTTTGCTGTAAGTTCCTAACAAGATAGTTTTTTGTCGTTCTTAGTCGTTAGTCACCTGCGCAGTGGCGCGGTACACTGGGTATGATGCTCTCTATTCGTGGCCATCTTGCAATGTCAAAATATTATGATTTGTATGCACCATTCAATGAAGTTAGTTTTCAGTATTAGGAAACAAATATGTATTTCAGGTGGATGAATATTTCTGAGAATAATCTTGTGAAAAGTTTATTATAAATCCTCATACATGAATATGAATGATTTTACGAAGTGTATAATAAGACACATATATTTCATATTTTGAAAAATCTGGAGAGTATGTATATATATATATATATATATATATATATATATATATATACACACACACACACACACAAACACACACACAGAGAGACATTAAAAAGTAGCAATATATATGCCAATCGAAATTCATCATTAAATATATAACATCCAATTATCCAAAAATATACATTTTACTGAAAATGGATTTATGCATAATGTTCGTCAACTAGGAAGCTCACCCATAGGTTGAATTTTCTGTTCCAACAGAGGTTAGGAGGAGTGATCTCTTCTCACACTTTTTATCTGCCATGTCAGCCACCTCAGAAGAATGTACATGTGATACCAGGTAGGATTCTATTTGTGCATATAAAAATACATGTGCTTAATAGGCTACAGAAAAAGGGAGAGAGGAATTCACATATTTGTTAATTTTAAAAACACATGGAGAACTATGTCAATAAACATTAACTATATTTATAACTCCTACACAATATAATGCAAAAGGGATGTCCAACTACATACCATGCCTTCTATGAATTGCTGGTATTTTTATTCTGTTTGGGTTACTATTCTCCATCATATAAGGATTAGTAGTCAGAGTCTAGTAGGGTATGGGTTAGTGTCAGAGATTCAGTATTTCCAATGGAAAATAGGAAAGTAAACCCAATGTGTTTGCAAATATGTGCTACACAAAAATCTTCCCACTCACATTAAGAACAATCCCTTGATATTACCCTCGCTGGAAGAAATACACAATTAGAGGATAAGAGATAGAAAATCTGTGAATACATACCCGGAATGGAATATGCTCAGGAGTTCACAACCTTGGAGGTGGTAGATGAGTTTCCAAAAGTAAAAGACAAGGTAAACACTCCACAACATGGAGCTCTGCAGGCCTAAAGACTTCTTGAGATACTGCCTCTGAGTTGGGACACTTGAAATGTATGTTGTTGTCGGTAGCTTTAGCATCCTATGTAGTGAGAGCATCAAAACTGGATCAACATCTATGTGACCTGGAGGAAATGGTATCTTATTTTCCAATGAAAATGAGGCAGCAGTGCTGAATTCTCACTTTGTGGGTAAACTGTGGCAACTGGGGGATAAGTTTCTCTCCATGTGGACTGTGAAGCCATTTGGTCATACTCTACATTTCGTGGTGATTCTTGCTGCTGCACTGGGAGTTTGGTATTTGCTTCATGAAATACAAGGAGTTCAACTGGGACACAGTGCTGGAGGGAGTTCTGTCACGTGTGGTGGGACAGGGTCTGCATGAGAATGCACCAACCAGGCTTATGTCCAACATAGCTTGCCCCCTTGACCATATCAACCTGATTCTGAACATTGCCCAGAAACCTATCCATATAACAAGATGCCTTTACTTATAAGGGTCTGCTGGCTGCATCATGTCAATCACAAGCCATTTGAAAGCCAATGGCCGATCCACATGAAACCACCAGAGATGTTTTATCTCACACCTACCCACCTTTGCTGTAGGCCCACTACTCAGCAGGTTTCAACTTACTGGCATCTCTGTTGTACACCATTTTTGTGAAACCCAGTCAATCAAGGCACTTTCTGGCACACTCATGATCAGCAACAGGAACTCCAATGGTTTTCCAGTGCCACCTGGTCATGGGAATTTCAAAAATTTCATGGTATTTATCGAGCCCATTTTTCAAGGATGAAGTTGGAGGCACTGAGCGTTTCATATAATTCAGTAACCATTAAATGGTGAGGAAGCCCATTTCAATGAAAGCTCTGGAGGACTCTCACAGGCAAGGCTTCCCAAAGAGTTGCCAAATGGTCACATGAAGCCAGGCCCATTGAGGTCTACAATTTAAAATCCTTGCGTGTTTTGACTCTCAACTATGGCTGCTAATTCTTTCAGAAAAAAATTATGTGATAACATGGCTGAGATTCCCTGTGCTCTGTGGAAAGCCTTCCCGGGCACATATCTCAGTTTCCAAGGGTGACTCTCATGCATGGTCTCCTAAAATCCCAACAAAACTCATGGCAATACTTCTCTGAGATCAGTTCCAGAACTCAGTCTCTAAGGGGAATCACACCAGAGTTCAAGACCAGGTGGAGCCAGTCATATTTTCCAACAACCATACTAATAACCACAATTAAAACCAGAACACTTCTACATGGCCGTCATCTTCTTCCATATAGACACTCATTTTAACCTCTGGCTGGAGGTTTCCATGAGGGGCACAGCCCAAGACAGTGTCCAAAATAAGCTCCCTTGCCCCTCATTTGCTTAAGGTTGGGGTGGCCTGAACACCTTCCTTTGAACCATGACTGATCAAATAGGCCTGCCGTTAATACTGCTCTGCTTCTCCAATTTGAGGACTACTAACTGTGGGGTTTAGATTCTTCATGTGAATTGGAATCATTGGAATCACCTAGGGGTAGCCTCTGAAGTGCTTTGAAGAACTCATTTGACCCAAAGATACCCTATTCTCACTTGATAGAGGTCAGGAACCTTACAGAGGTAGGGAGAGACTTCATCCACAAGGACTGCTCTTTTGGCCATTTTGGTTATGGATGAACACGTGGGATGTATAAGGTGCTGAGTATCTAACCACAGACTCACACAGGGCCAAGAGGCTGTTTCAGAAACATCCATTTCCATAGCAATTAAGCAAAGAGCCACAGGTGATGCCCATTCATTTCCACTTGAAAACTGTTTTCTTCAGGCTTCACAAATTAGTGTTCTGAGGTAAAGACCTTCCTGAAATTCAGGGCAACAGAACAATAGGTAACCAAAAGGCCCAAAGAAGTGTTTCTCCACTGAGACTTTCCTGGTCCTACTGATATCTGAGTTTTCTTAGATGCTCACCATTCCCTTCAGCTATCCAGTACATCACCATATCACAGAGCTTGGAGGTGGTACAAATCTTGGACACAAAACCATGAGGCTATTCTGGAGAGTTTCCAGAATTCAGGAAGAAAACAGAAACTTAGTAAGAGAGCAGATGTTGCCCTTCAATAAGACAAGCTGCAGTCCATTTGTAAATTGGGCAGGATGAATGCTTGGAAGCTTTCTACTAGACAGGACACATCCATAGATGCATTCTCTTTTCTAATGTCTACAACCACGGACAGAGTGGGATACACAGACATAGAAGCACTCGCCTTGTCAAACGACTTACTGGAAACAGTTCACACCAATCCAAACAAAGAGCCTTTTTTACCTATTCTCAGAACATGAGACAAAACCACAAACCCACACACACACACACTCAAAGGCACCTCCTTTGCTTAAGTAAGTCTGTGACTATTCAGAGTGTCCTCGGAATGGTGGGCCATTGTATGTTACCCCAAAATGGCCTGTCCTGTATCAGATCTGGCCTCTTTGGCCAACACTTTGAAGTTGTTAGGAGCCATGGATGAGATACTACCTGCTTTCCAGGAAAAGCTCCTCTTCAGAGCTTTCCTGTCATTTGGTCATCGTCACATCAGTAGGTACTAAGAAAGACTGACTCTGTTCTTGGTAAATCAAAACAAGTGAGACCACTGGGACTGGGACTGTGACTGGCTCTTGGTGCCTGTCTTCCAGGATCAAAAGTCCAGAGAGTTCCATCACCAAGGTCATTTCCTTTAGGAACTTAAGTTCCTTCAGGAACTGAATGAGGTAACTGACTTGGCAACCACTTTGTCCTAATAGTTACTTCTAAGGGTCCCATGAGATGGAGGCTGTCCCTACTTCCTGTCACAAATTCACAGTTAGAATGGTATACCAACCATAGGTACCTGGGAACAGCTCTCCACACAGGCCTGGTTTGGTCCATCTTCTCTACATTAAGAAGGTAGAGGCTGATTCAGACACATCCCTTCATCCTGACCAGATAGTTTGCCATGGAAGATGTCTTTTGCTCTCTCAGGTCCTTCATAGCTTCCTTCATCATCTCAGGGGATCATTTCTGCATATACCTTTGATGTTCTCAGCAGGTGGAAGATCCTCTACATTCCTGTATTGTAAGACCAACTCTGTCCCTCCTCTTCTGTAAAGTTAGATTGAGGGAAAAGTGTATGTTTAGGGTTAATAACATGTTTGATTTGCGTTAGGAATCTTTCTGCCGGATGAATAATGGTATTGGGAGTCTGTGATATTTACAAGAATATATAGGTAAAATATAAGTATAAAAACAGAAGTCTAGGTAAGATTTGAAGCCAGAAGGGAACTGGGTCCTTGAGTGGGATACTTAGGTTTGAATTATGTTCTGCACATGTGTCTCAGGTAAATTGATATACAATGGCATAGGACCTTATACCTTGGATGATTGATTGTCGAAGAGAACATCGAGTCAAAAAACTATAGTCAGTAGCATTAGGAAGATAGTCAGTAGGTTTAGAAAGAAGAGTGAGTATAGGATTTGGACCAAAAGTTCTTTAGCAATAGGGTTTTGGGTAGAGAGTGAATGTAAAGGTAAGCATATGTGAAGTGTCAGTCACAATGATGAACTGGGGGAAATATGTATGAAAGCAGGTATCAATGAAGATATTACAAAATCAGGCAAAGTATGAAGTGAGTGATAGGATTAGACATTTTCAACATGGTTGAGGTTGAATATATAATCTTAGGAAGAAACAAATATGTAGTCACCAATTGGATTTACATTTGAGAGCATTAGGCAACCTGGACATGGTTCCTTTTAGTAATCCACGCTCCCTTGGCATTTAGGCTTTGATACAATCATGAGTGTGACCTTCGCTTTTTGTGTCCAGAATATTCCTGTGATAAAATCTATATATAGATAAGGTGACATGAGTATTTATTCCACCATTTCTGGGAGCAATATTTTGAAGACGTATAAATTAGTATTGAAGGGACAAAGAGGAGTACACTGTATCTATGAATATAGAGATAATGCATTAATAGACAATACTGTGAATAAAAAACATAACTGGTTCCAACTTTAAATAATGGATTGAATTGAATCGTGAACATATAGAGGAAATCTCATATTGATATACAATTATTCATTCCAACCAGTTATACATCTAATGTTAATATTAATGTTATGGTTCATCATGAAGAGTGTATGAGTTTAGCTTCGAAATGGATTATGGAAATTGAAAATAATGTACTTGGAAAGAAGTCTCATGAAAAGACCAGTCAAGTAACATGGAGGAATACATGTGTTCTGAAGCGAGAAGTGTTTGAAAGTGAAACAAATTCCTATATATTTGTGAACTTGTGGATGAAATACATATCCTATGATGTGCAAAAACTGAAGAAATAGTAATGTACCACTGTTGGATTAAAATGAAGGTCAATAAAGACATCATGTCCCATAGGAATCTACTGGCATTGATGTTAAACTGGGTCAATTACTGTAGAAATATTAGGATTTGTAAACACCATTGATTGGAGTTAGTTTTCAGTACTGGGAAACAAATATGTATTTCAGCTGGATGAATATTTCTGAGAATTATCTTCTTAAAAGTTGATTATAAATCCATATACATGAAGATGAATGAATTTACAGAGTGTGTATAAGACAAATATATTTCATATTTTGAGAAATCTGGAGTGTGTATATATATATATATATATATATATATATATATATATATATATATATATATATTTAAATAAACACAAATATACATTAAAAAGTATCAATATATATGCTAATCGTAATTCATCATGTAATATACATCATCCACAGATAGAAAAATATTTATTATACTGAACATGGATTTATGTATAATATTGTTCTACTGGGAAGCTCACACATAGTTTGAATTTTCAGTTCCCACAGGGTTTAGGAGGACTGATCTCTTCTCACAATTTGTATCTGCCAATTCAGCCAACTCATGAAAATGTACATGTGATACCAGGTAGGATTCTGTATGTGCATATAAAAATACATGTGCTGAGTAGGCTACAGAGAAAGGGAGACAGGAATTTACATATTTGTGAACTTTAAAAACACATGGAGGACTATTTCAAATAAAAATTGAGTAGATTTATAACACCTACCCTTAATCATGCAAAAGGGAAGTCCAACTGTACACCATGCCTCCTCTGAACTGCTTGTATTTTCATTCTGTTTGGGTATTATTCTCCATCATATTAGGATTAGTAGTCAGCGTATAGTAGGGTATGAGTTACTGTCAGGGATTCAGTATTTCGAATGGAAAATTGGAAAATGGATCAATGTGTATGCAAATTAGTGTTACACAAAAATTTTCCCACTCTCATTTAGAACAATTACTTGACATTACCTTCACCCCAAGTAAGACACAATTAGAGAAAAAGAGTTAGAAAATCTTTGAATTCATACCTGAAATGAAAACTGCTCCGGATTTCACAACCTTGGAGATGGTAGAGGAGTTTCCAAAAGTAAGGGACTATGTAAAAACTCCACAAACGTGAAGATTTGCCAGCCTAAAAACGTCTGGAGAAACTGCCTCTAAGATGGACAGTTGAAATATATGTTGTTTTCAGGAGCTTTAGCTTTTGTTCTAGTAAGACCATCAAAGCTCTTTATGCATCTCTGTGACCTGGAGGACATGGTTTATAATTTTCCAATGAACATGAAGCAGCAGTGCTGAATTCTCTCTTTGTAGGTAAACTATGGCCACTGGGGGCTATGTGTCTCCCCATGTGGACTGTGAAGCCATTTCATCATCCTCCACATTTTATAATGTCTCCTGCTGCACTCAGAGTTTTGTATTTGCTTCATGAAATACAAGGAGTTAAACTTGACCATAGTGCTGGAGGGAGTTCTGTCACATGTGGTGGGTCAGGGTCTGCAGTAGAATTCACCAACAGGGCTTGTATACCACATAGGTTGCCTCCATGACCATAGAAACCTGATTCTGAATACTGCCCTTAAACCTCTCCATATAACATGATGCGTTTACATACAATGTTCTGCTGGCTGCACCATGTAAGTCACAAGCCATTTGGAAGACAATGGCAGATCCACATGACCCCACCACAGATGTTTTATCACACACTTAATCACCTCTGCTCTAGGCCCACTATTCTGCAGGCTCCAAATTACTGGCATCTCTGTTCTACATCATATTCATTAAAACCAGTTAATCAAGGCACTGTCTGGTACATTCATGATCAGCAACAGGACATTCAAAGGTTCTTCAGTGCCACCTGGTCATTGGAATTTTAAAAATTTCATGGTATTTATCTAACCAATTTTCAAGGATGAAGTTGGAGGCACTGTTTATTTCAATTCATTCAAGAATCATTCAATATTGAGGAAGATCATTTCAATGAAAGCTCTGGAGAACTCTCACAGGCAAGGCTTCCCAAAGAGTGGCCAAAAGGTCACATGAAGCCACGCCCATTGAGGTCTACAATTGAGGTCCATGTGTGTTTTGACTATCAAATATGGCTGCCAAGTCTTTCAGAATTAAATCATGTGATATCCTGTCTGAGATTCCCAGTGCTCTGTGGAAAGCCACCGTGGGCATAGATCTCAGTTTCCAAGGGCGACTCTCATGCGTGGCCTCTTAAAATCCCCACACAATTTATGGCAATTCTTCTTTGATGTGTGTTCCAGAACTCAGTCTCTAAGGGGAATGACACCAGAGTTCAAGCCCAGGTGGATCCAGTCATCTCTTACAACTGCCACAAGAATGACGACAATTAAAACCAAAATACACCCACATGGCACTCATCTTCTTAAATATAGACATTCATCATAACCTCTGGCTGGAGGTTACCATGCGGGATGCATCCCAAGAGAGTGTCCAAAATAATGTCGCTTGCCCCTCATTTGCCTAAGTCAGGGTGACAGGGACACCCTTCTTGTGAACCAGGAGTGATCAAATAGGCCTGCCTCCTTCTCCAATTTGAGGCCTACTGACTCTCAGGTATAGATTCTTTATGTGATTTGGAGTCTTGGGAAAACACAAGCACCTCTGCAGGGCTTTGAAGAACTCATTTGACCTAAAGGATTCTTATTCACACTTGATGGAGGTAAAGAACCTAACAGAGGAAGGCAAGAGACTCATCCACAATGACTGATTTTTTTGCCATTTTGGTTTTGATTGCACACATGGAATCTATCTTTAGATCTATCATGTGCTGAGAATCTAAGCCACAACCTCACACAGGCCCAAGAGGCTGATTCGGACACATCCCTTTCCAAAGCAATTAATCAAAGAGCCACATGTTATAACCATTTATTTCCATTTGAAAACAGTTTTCTTCAGGCTTCACAAAGGGGTGGCCTGAGGCAAAGACCTTCTTGACATTCAGGGCAACATAACCATAAGTATGCAAATGAACCAAAGCAGGGTTTCTCCACTGAGAGTTTACTGGTCACACAGATATTTGAGTTTTCTAAGATGTTCCCATTCCCTACAGCTATCAAGTACATGGCCATGTCACAGAGCTTGGAGGTGGTACATATCTTGGACTCAAAACCATGGGCCTATTCTTGAGATTCGCGGGAATTCAGGAAGAAAACAGGAACTTAGAAAGTTAGTAGGTATTTCCCATGCATAAGGCGAGCCACAGTCCATTCCTAAATCGGGCAGGAAGAATGCTGGGAAGCATTCTACTATACAGGACACATCCTTGATGCATTCTCTTTTCTAATGTCTACAACCACGGACAGAGTGGGAAACACAGACATAGAAGCATGCGCCTTGTCTAACAACTTACTAGAAACAGTCCACTCCAATACAAACAAACCGCCTTTCCTACCTATTCTCAGAACATGAGACAAAACCACAAACTCACACCCACACCCACAAAGGCACCTCCTTAACTCAAGTAGGTCTGTGAATATCCACAGTGTCCTCTGTCTGCTGGACCATACTATGTTCCCCTGAAATGGCCTGACCTGTGTCAGATCTGGTCTCCATGGCTAACTCTGTGAAGGTGTCAGGAGCCAGAGGTGAGCCACTACCTGCTTTCTCAGATACGGCTCCTCTTCAGAGCTTTCCTGGCATTTGGCCATCCTCACATCAGTAGTTACCAAGAAAGACTGACTCTGTCTTTGGTAAATCCAAACAAGTGTGACCAGTGGGACTGGGACTGGGACTGGCTATGGGTGACTGGCTTCATGAATCCCAAGTTCAGAGATTTTAATCACCAAGGAAGTGAGGTGAGGTCACTTCCTTCAGGAACTGAATGAGGTTACTGCCTTGGCAACCACTTTGTCCTACCAGTGGCTTCCAAGTGTCACATGAGAAGGAGGCTGCCCCTACTTCCTGTTACACTTTCACAAGTTAGAATGGTATATCAATCATAGGCACCCTGGAACAGCTACCCACACAGGCTGGGTTTGGTCCATTTTCTCTACATTAAGAAGAGAGAGGCTGATTCAGACAGAACCCTTCATCCTGACCAGGTTGTTTGCCATTGAAGATGACTTTTGCTCTCTCAGGTCCTTTATAGCTGCCTTCATGTTCTTCAGGGATCATTAATGCATGTACCTTAGAGGTTTTCATCAGGTGAAAGATTTCATACATTCCTGTGTTTTAAGACCAACTCTATCCCTGCTCTTCCGTAAAGTTAGATTGATGGAACAGTGAATGGTTAAGGTTAACAACATGTTTGATTTGGGTTAGAAATCATTCTGCTGGATGAATGATGGTATTTGGAACCTAAAATATTTAAAAGAATATAGAGGTGAAATATAATTATGAAAACAGAAATCTAGGTAAGATTCGAAGCCCAGAATGGCATTGGGACCTTGACTGGGATAATTAGCATTGAATTACGTTCTGCACAGATGTCTAAGATAAATCTATAATCAATGGCATAGGATCTTCTACCTTGGATGATAGAATGTATAAGAGAACATCCAGTCAAACAGGGATAGTCGGTAGGATTAGGAAGATAGTCGGTAGGTATAGGAAGAAGAGTGAGTATAATATTTGGAACAAAAGTTCTTTAGCAATAGGGTTTTGGTTAGAGAGTGAATATATTTGTCAGCACATGTGAAGAGTCAATCACAATGATGAACCTGGGAAATATGTAGGAAAGCAGATATCAATAGAGACATTACAAAATCAGGCAAACTATAAAGTGATAAGATTAGACATTTTCAACGGGTTCAGGTTGAATATATAACCTTAGGAAGAAACACATATGTAGTCACAAATAGGATTGACATTTGAGAGAATTAGGCAATGTGGATATGGATGTTTTTAGTAATCCATGCTCACTTTCCAATTAGGCTTTGGTACAATAATAAGTGTGACCTTTGCATTTGGTGTCCAGAATATTACTGTAATAAAATGTATATGTAGATCAGGTGACATGAGTATTTCTTCCACCATTTCCGGGAGCAATATTGTGAAGACGAATAAATTAGTATTGGGCGTACAAAGAGGTGTACACTGTGTCTATGAATATAGAGATAATGCATACATAGATCATACTGGGAAAAAAATATAACTGGTTCCACTTAAATAATGGATTGAATTGATATCTGAAAATATATAGGAAATCTTATATTGATATACAATCATTCATTCCAAAGAGTTATACATCTAATGTTAATCTTAGAGTTATGGTTTATAATGAAGGGTGTGTGAGTTTTGTTTCAAAAGTGATTACGGAAATAGAAAATAATGTGTTTGGAAAGAAGTCTCATGAGAAGACCAGTCAAGAAACATGGAGGAATACATGTGTTCTGAAGCAGAAAGTGATTGAAAGTGAAACAAATGCCTATAAACTTCCTAACTTGTGGAATAAAAATATATCCTATTATGTGCATAAACTGAAGAAATAGTAATGTAACAGTGTTGAAAAAAATGAACTTCAAAATACACATCATGTTCCATAGGAATCTACTTGCATTGATGTAAAACTAGGTCAGTTACTGTAGAATGGAAAATTGGAAAATAAATCCAATCTGGAATGGGAAATTCTCAGGAGTTCACAACCTTGGATGTGGTGGAGGAGTTTCCCAAAGTAAGGGACATTGTAAACACAACCCAAACATGGAGCTCTGCTGGCCTAAAGACTTCTTGAGAACCTGGCTCTGAGGTTGGGCACTTAAATTTATATTGTTGTCCGCAGCTATAGCTTCTTTTGTAGTGAGACCATCAAAGCTGGGTGTGCATCTATGTGACTTGCAGGACATGGTATCTTATTTTATAATGAACATATGGCAGCAGTACTGAATTCCCTCTTTGTAGGTAAACTGTGGCCACTGGGGGCTAAGTGTCTCCCCATGTGGACTGTGAAGCCATTTGTTCATCCTCCATTTTCGTGGTGTTTCTTGCTGATGCACTGGGTGTTTGGTATTTGCTTAACGAAATACAAGGAGTTCAACGGGGACAAGTGCTGGTGGCTACCCCTACTTCATGTGACACTTTCACTAGTTAGAATGGTATATCAACCATAGGCACCCGGGAACAGCTCTCCACACAGGCCTTGTTTGGTCCTTCATATCTGCCTACATCTTTTCCAGGGGTCATATCTGCATGGACCTTTGAGGTTCTCAGCAGGTGGAAGATCCCCTATATTCCTGTATTGTAAGACCAACTCTGTCCAGCTCTTCTGTAAAGTTAGATTGAGGGAACAGTGTATGGTTAGCATTAATAACTTGTTCAATTTGGGTTAGGAATTATTCTGAGGGATGAATAATGATATTGGGAATCTGCTATATTTATAAGAACATAGAGGTGAAATATATGTATGAAAACAGAAATCTAGGTAAGATTTGAAGCCCAGAAGGGAATTGGGCCCTTGATTGGGATACTTAGCAATGAATTACCTTCAGCAGAGATTTCTTGGATAAATCAATACACAATGGCATAAGACTTTGTACCTTGGATGATTGAATTTAGAAGGGAACATCAACTCCAAAAGGGATAGTCGGTAAGATTAGGAAGATAGTCTGTAGTTTTCAGAAGAAGTGTGAGTATAGAATTTGGAAAAAAAAAATTGTTTAGCAACCGGGTTTCGATTAGAGAGTGAATGCCAATGTCAGCACATATGAAGAGTCAGTCACAATGATGAACTAGGGAAAAAATGTAGGAAAGCAAATATCAAGGAAGACAATAGGAAATTAGGCAAAGTACAAAGTGAGTGTTAGGATTAGACATTTTCAACAGGATTGAGTTTGAATATATAATCTTAGGAAGAAACAAATATGTAGTTACCAAAGAATGACATTTGAGAGCATTAGGCAACGTGGACATGGATGTTTTTAGTAATCCATGTTCACTTTCCATTTAGGCTTTGTAAAATCATAAGTGTGACCTTTGCAGTTTTGTCCAGAATATTACTGTGATAAAATGTATATGTAGATCAGGTGGCATGAGTATTTCTTCCACCATTTCCGGGAGCAATATTGAGAAGACGTATAAATTAGTATTGGGGGTACAAAGAGGTGTATGCTGTGTCTGTGAATATAGAGATAATGCATGAATAGACCATACTGTGAATAAATAATATAACTGGTTCCACTTTAAATAATTTATTTAATTGATATCTGAAAATATACAGGAAATCTAATATTGATATACAATCATTCATTCCAACCAGTTATACATCTAATGGTAATATTAGGTTATGGTTTATCATGAAGGTTGTGTGAGATTTTCTTCAAAAGGATTATGGAAATCGAAAATAATGTGTTTGGAAAGAAGTCTCAAAAAATTCCAGGCAAGAAACCTGGAGGAATTCATGTGTTCTAAAGCAGGAAGGGAATTAAAGTGAACCAAATGCCTCTAAATTTGTGAACTTGTGGATGAAATATATATGCTATGATGGGCTAAACGTGAAGAAATAGTAATGTAGCAGTCTTGAATAGAAATGAAGTTCAAAATAGACATCATGTCCCTTAGGAATCTACTTGCATTGATGTTAAACTGGGTCAGTTAATGTAGAAATGTTAGGATTTGTATGAACCATTAACTGAAGTCAGATTTCAGTAATGGGAAACAAATATGTGTTCCAGGTGGATGAATATTTCTGAGAATAATCTTCTGAAAAGTTGATTATAAATCCACATACATGAACGTGAATGAATTTAGGGAGTGTACATAATACACATATATTTCATATTTTAAAAAACTTGGAGAGTCACACACACACGCACAGACATTAAAAAGTAGCAATATATATGCCAATCACATTTCATCATGAAATATATATAATCCACATATCAAAAAATATTCATTTTGCTTAACATGGATTCATGTATAATGTTCTACTAGGAAGCTGACATAGGTTGAATTTTCAGTTCCAACAGCGTTTAGGAGGAATGATCTCTTCTCACAATTTTATCTTCCAAGTCAGTAACCTCAAAAGAAATTATGTGTGATACCAGGTAGGATTCTATATGTGCGTATAAAAATAGATGTGCTGAATAGGCTACAGAGAAAAGGAGACAGGAAGTCACATATTTGTTACCTTTAAAAACACATGTAGAACTATTTCAATTAAAAATTGACAATTTTTATAATACCTACCCTTTATCATGCAAAAGGCAAGACCTAGTATACACCATGCCTCCTCTGAACTGCTTGTATTTCTATTCTCTTTGGGTTATTTTTCTTCACCATATTAGGATTAATCGTCAAAGTCTAGTAGGGTATGGGTTAGTGTCAGGGATTCAGTATTTTGGATGGAAAATAGGAAAATGAATCCAATGTGTACGCAAACATATGCTACACAAAAATCTTCCAACTCTCATCAAGAACAATGCCTTGTCATTACCTTCGACCCTAGTAAAACACAATTAGAGGAGAAGAGTTAGAAAATCTGTGAATTTATATGTGGAATAAAATATGCTCAGTAGTTCAAAAAATTGGAGGTGGTAAAGGAGTTTCCAAAAGTAAGGGAAAGGTTAAACAGTCCACACACATGGAGCTCTGCTGGCCTAAAGACTTCTTGAGAAAGTCCCTCTGAGGCTGGGCACTTGAAATATACTTTGTTGTAAGGAGCTTTAGCTTCCTTTGTAGTGAGACCATCAAAGATGGGTCTGCATCTATGTGACCTGGAGGACATGGTTTCTTATTTTCCAATGAACATGAGACCGCAGTGCTGAATTCTCTGTCCTAAGTAAACTGTGGACACTGGAACCTAAGTGTCTCCCCGTGTGAACTGTGAAGCCATTTGGTCATTCTCCACTTTTTGTGGTGTTTCTTGCTGCTGCACTGGGAGTTTGGTATTTGCATCACGAAATACAGGGAGTTCAACTGGGACACAGTGCTGGAGAGAGTTCTGTCACGTGTGTATGGTCAGGGTCTGAAGGAGAATGCACCATCCAATCTTCTATCTCTCATAGTTTGCCCCCGTGTCCATAGCAACCTGATTCTGAACATTTACCTGAAACCAAACCATATAACAATTTGCCTTTACATATAAGGGTCTGCTGGCTGCACCTTGTGAGTCACAAGCCATTCTATATAAATGCCACATTTTTAATCCATTCATCTATTGAAGGGAATCTAGGTTGGTTCCACAGTCTTGCAATTGTGAATTGTGCTGCTATGAACATCGATTTATCAGTATCTCTGTAGTATGCTCTTTTTAGGTCTTTAGGGAATAGACCGAGAAGGGGAATAGGTCAAATGGTGGTTCCATTCCCAGCTTTCCAAGAAATCTCCATACTGCTTTCCAAATTGGCTGCACCAATTTGCAGTCCCACCAGCAATGTACAGGTGTGCCCTTTTCCCCACATCCTCGACAGCACATGTTGTCGTTTGACTTCATAATGGCTGCCGATCTTACTGCAGTGAGATGGTATCTTAGGGTGGGTTTGTTTTGCTTTTCTCTGACTGCTAGAGATGGTGAGCATTATTTCATGTACTTATTGATTGATTGTATGTCCTCCTCTGAGAAGTGTCTGTTCAGGTCATTGGCCCATTTGTTGATTGGGTTATTCGTTTTCTTATTGTTTAATTTTTTTGAGTCCTTTGTATACTCTGGATATTACTGCTCTATCTGAAGTGTGAGGAGTAAAGATTTGTTCCAAGGATGTAGGCTCCCTATTTACCTCTCTTATTATTTCTTTTGCTGAGAAAAATCTATTTAGTTTGAGTAAGTCCCATTTGTTGATTCTAGTGATTAACTGTTGTGCTATGGGTGTCCTATTGAGAAATTTGGAGCCCAACCCCACAGTATGTAGATCGTGGCAAAAGTTTTCTTCTACCAGATGCAGTGTCTCTGATTTGATATCAACCTCCTAGATCTATTTTGAGTTAACTCTTGTGCATGGCGAGAGGAGGGGATTCAGTTTCATTTTGTTACATATGGAATTCCAGTTTTCCCAGCACCATTTGATGAAGATGCTATCCTTCCTCCATTGCATGCTTTTAGCCCCTTTATCAAATATAAGATAGCTGTAGTTTTGTGGATTGGTTTCTGTGTCTGCTAGGTATAGAATCATGTCTTTTGCAAATAGTGATAATTTGAGTTCTTCTTTTCCTATTTTTATGCCTTTAATTTCTTTAGTCTTTCTAATTGCTCTGGCCAGTGTTTCGAGAACTATGTTGAACAGAAGGGGTGAGAGAGGGCAGCATTGTCTTGCTCCAGATTTTAGGGGGAATGCCTTCAATTGTTCTCCATTCTGAATGATGCTAGCCTGAGGCTTAGCATAGATTGCTTTTACAATATTGAGGTATGATCTTGTTATCCCTAGTTTTTCTAGAGTTTTGAAAGTAAAGTGATGCTGTACCTTGTCGAATGCTTTTTCCGCATCTCTCGAGATGATCATATGGTTCTTATTTTAAGTCTATTGATGTGATGAATAACATTTATTGATTTCCGTATATTGTACCAGCCTTACATCCCAGGAATGAATCCTACTTGATCATGGTGCACATTTTTTTTATATATGTTTTTGTGTCTGATTCGCCAGAATTTTTTTGAGGATTTTTGCATTTTTCCTGAAATACCTTGAAAAGTATTGGTTTTTGTTCTTCTTTAAAGGTTTTGTAAAACTCTGCTGTATACCCATCCGGTCCTGGGCTTTTCTTAGTTGGTAGTATTTTGATGGTTTCTTCAATTTCCCCAATTGATATTGGACTGTTTAGGGTGTCTATATCCTCCTGACTCAATCTGGGCACATCATATGACTTAAGAAATTTATCAATGCCTTCACTATATTCTATTTTATTGGAGTATATTAATTCAAAATAATTTCTGATTTTCTTCTGTATTTCTGAAGTGTCTCTTGTTATATTTCCTTTTTCATTTCATATGCTAGTAATTTGAGTTCTCTCTCTTCTTCTCTTTGTTAGCATGGCTAAGGGTCTGTCGATTTTATTTGTTTTTTCAAAAAACCAATGTATTGTTTTGTCAATTTTTTCAATTGTTTCTTTTGTTTTGATTTCATTAATTTCTTCTCTGATTTTAATTATTTCTTGCCTTCTACTTCTTTTGCTGTTGTTTGCTCTTGTTTTTCTAAGATTTTGAGATGAAGTATGAGATCATTTATTTGTTGGTTTTCTTTATTTTTCTAAGGAATGAACTCCAAGCAATGAATTTTCCTCTTAGAACTGCTTTCAATGTGTCCCATAGATTCCGATATATTATGTCTGTGTTTTCATTTATCTCTAAGATTTTTTTTGATTTCCTCCTTGATGTCTTCTATAACCCATTGATCATTCAGAAACCTATTGTTCATTCTCCAAGTGATGAATGATTTTTCCTTCCTTCTTTTATGGTTGATTTTTAGTTTCATTCCATTATGATCAGATAAAATGCATGGTATTATCTCTACTTTTTTTATTGTCTAAGAGTTGCCCTGTGACATAATATATGATGTATTTTTGAGAAGGATCCATGTTCTGCTGAGAAAAAAGTGTAACTTCTTGATGATGGGTTGTATATTCTATATATGTCAATTAAGTCTAGGTTATTAATTGTGTTATTGAGTTCTATAGTTTCCTTATTCAACTTTTGTTTGGAAGATCTGTCCAGTGGTGAGAGAGGTGTGTTCATGTCTCCCATGATTACTGTATTGTGGTCTATTAGACTCTTGAAATTGAGAAGAGTTTGTTTGATGAACAAAGCTGCACCATTGTTTGGGGCATATATATTTATGATTGTTATGTCTTGTTGGTGTATGGTTCCCTTGAGTAGTATGTAGTGTCCTTCTTTATCCCTTTTGATTAACTTTGGCTTGAAATCTATTTTATTTGATATGAGTATGGACACTCCTGCTTGTTTCCGAAGTTCATAAGAGTGATATGATTTTTCCAAGTATCACCTTCAGTCTATGTATGTCTTTTCCTATAAAATGCGTCTCCTGTAGGCAGCATTTTGTTGTTTCTTGTTTTGTGATCCATTCTACTACCCTGTGTCTCTTAATTGGTGAGTTTAAGCCATTAAGATCTTTGGTTATTATTGAGATATGGGTTGTTCTTCCAGCCATATTTGTTTATTTATGTTACTAAACATAGTTTGTTTTCCTCTTTGATTATTTTCCCCCCTTTAATGTCCTACCTCCCACTGTTGGTTTTCATTGGTATTTTCCATTTTCACTTCCTGTAATGTTTTGCTGAGGATGTTTTGAAGAGATGGTTTTCTAGCTGCAAATTCTTTTCACTTTTGTTTATCGTGGAAGGTTTTAATTTCATCTTCCATCTGAAGCTTAATTTCGCTGCATACATGATTATTGGTTGGAACCCATTTTCTTTCAGTGATTGAAATATGTTATTAAAGGATCTTCTAGCTTTCAGAGTCTGTGTTGAAAGATCAGCTGTTATCCTGGTTGGTTTACCACTAACTATAATCTGCTTCCTTTCTCTTGTAGCTTTTAAAATTCTCTCCTTATTCTGTATGTTGGGTATCTTCATTATAATGTGTCTAGGTGAGGATCTCTTATGATTTTGCACGTTTGGAGTCCTGTAGACTTTTAGGATTTGGGATTTTGTCTCATTCTTCAAGTCTAGGATTTTTTCTCCTATTATTTCATTGAATAGATCGCTCACTCCTTTGGTTTGGACCTCTATACATTCCTGTATCCCAATGACTCTTATGTTTAGTCTCTTTATGTTATCCCATATTTCTTGCAGTTTTGCTCATGGTTTCTTAACAGTCTTGCTGAGCTGTATATGTTCTTTTTGAGTTGAAATACTTTGTCTTCATTGTCTGATGTTCTATCTTCTAAGTATTCTGCTCTGATGGTAGTATTCTCAATTGAGTTTTTAAGATGGTTCATTACTTCCTGCATTTTTAAGATTTCAGTTAGTTTGCTTTTTATAACCTCTATCTCCCTGTATAGTTGATCTTTCCTATTTGGATTTTTTTTATGTAATTCATTGTCGAAGTGATCTTTCATTGTCTGATTTTTGCTGTCTAATGTCTTCCTTGAGATTCCAGATCACGTGAAGCATGTATATCCTGAATTCTTTATCTGACATTTCATATGCTGCATCTATTACCTCTTCTAAAGTTGAGTTGACCTTCATTGCTTGTGGTCCTTTCTTTCCTTGTCTTTTCATACAGCTTGCGTTTCTTTCTGCTTGGTGAAACTGTTGTGTTTTTGAAATTTTCCCCCTACATATTTATATTGCTCTTGTATAGTGGAAAAGTCTCCATTGCAGGTGCAGTTGGCGGCTGTGCTGCTCCTCCAATTGGGGTGATCTGTCTTCCATGCTGACCGGCCACTGGGCCTGTTCTGCCGGTCGGTCGTACGTCTGCCTACCTTGCAGGCATGGGTGTCGGCTCTGCTCTGCCCCTACTCCAATTGGGGTGACGTGACTACCACGCCGGTGGGTCGCTGGGCCTGTTCCAGGCACAGGCGGCAGCTCTGCTCTGCACCTCTGGCTTGATGACTAAGTGAGAGAGACTCAGATGTTTGTGACTCACTTTCTTTACCAGGAGACCAACTATTTCTCTTGCCGCTAGTATCGATGAAGTTATCTCCTCCACCACTTTGTGATCACATCAGATCTCTGCCATGTTGGTATCCCATGTGAATGGCAGCATTTCATTCCCTTTGCTGGGTGACCAAAGCAACGGGTGAGTCCTGACCGGCCCTCACAAGCCCCGTCTCAATCTCGTTGCCACTGTCTATGAAGGCTCAGTTGGCATTTACCTCTACAGTATTCAGCAGGACCCAGACCAAGAAACAGTTTCCGCAAGTTCTTTAGCCCTGGGCCAGAGCAGTTCCGGGACCCGGAATTCAGCCGCTCCGGACTCGGTGTATGTTCTGATAGGAGCAGGATCCGAGAAGCAATTTTCGTGGGTTCTTTAGCACTGACCCTGAGTAATTTGTCTGCAAGATGAAGGCGAATTGCAGCCTGAAATTACCTATTCTGTATCTGAGTGAGCTGTGATCAGTCGAAAACAGGGATGGTGACGTCAGCTCTCCAAGATGGTGACCACTATCTTCCTCTGTGGTCTCACCGGTGTGGAAAACCGAATTGGACCGCTTCCTTCCCCCGTTTCAAACCCAGAATTCAGCACTGAGCACAGTGATTGCACAGCTGGCAGGAGCCCACATAATCCACAGGACTGTATCTTTGCGTTGCTCTCTCGTTGTTTCCCAGCGCGCATTGCAGACACTAGCCGTGGGGCGATTTGCTGAATAAGCAGTGTGACCCTCCGTGAGGACAAATCGCTGGCGTTTGAGCCCCCGTAGCTGGTCCTTGTGCAATGGAAATCCTTCCAGTAGGTTTTGGAGCACACCAATTTTCCTGGAAATTTCTAACAAGATAGATTTTAGCCATTCTAACTCGTCCTTCTCCTGCAAAGTGACGCGGTACACGGGGTTAATGAACTCCCATCGCCGCCATAATATGATCCCCTGAAGTTAGTTTTCAGTACTAGGAAACAAACATGTATTTCAGGTGGATGAATATTTCTAAGAATAATCGTCTCAAACGTTGATTATAAATCCAAATACATGAATATGAATGAATTTAGTTAGTGTATAATAAGACACATATATTTTATATTTTGAATAATCAGTAGAGTGAATACACACACACACACACACACACACACACACACACACACACCTAAATACAGACATTACAAAGTAGCATTATGTATGCCAATCGAAATTCACCATGAAATATATATCATCCACAGATCCAAAAATATTGATTTTACTAAATATGGATTTATGTTGTTCAACTAGTAAGCTCACCCATAGGTTGAATTTTCAGTTCCAACAGCATTTAGAAGAAGTGTTTTCTTCTAACAATTTGTATTTGCCAAGTCAGTTACCTCACAAATATGTACGTGTGATACCATGTAGTATTCTATATGTGCATATAAAAATGCATGTGCTGAATAGGCTACAGAGAAAGGGAGACAAGAATTCACATATTTGTTAACTTTAAAAACACATAGAGAACTATTTTAACTACAAATTGACAAGATTTATAACACCAACCCTTTATCATGCAAAAGGATAGTACAACTATACAACATGCCTCCTCTGAGCTGGTTGTATTTCTATTCTGTGTGGGTTATTTTACTCCATCATATTAGAATGAGTAGTCAGAGTCTCGTAGGTTGTGGGTTAGTGTCAGGGATTCAGTATTTCGAATTGAAAATAGGAAAATAAATTCAATATTTATGCAAATATGTGCTACAAAAAAATGTTCCCACTCTCATCCAGAACAATGCCTTGACATCATCTTCACTTAAAGTAAGACACAATTAGAGGAGATGAGTTACAAAAATCTGTGAATACATATCTGGAATGGAATATGCTCAGGAGTTCATATCCTTGGAGGTGGTATAGGAGTTTCCAAACGTAAGGGACAGGGTAAACACTCCACAAACATGGAGCTCTGCTGGCCTAAAGACTTTTGAGAAACTGCCTCTGAGTTTGGGCACTTGAAATATATGTTGTTGTCAGAAGATTTAGCTTCCGTTCTAGTTAGACCATCATAACTGGGTCTGCATCTATGTGACCTGGAGGACATTGTTTCTTATTTCCCAATGAACATGAGGCAGCAGTGCTGAATTTTCTCTTTGTATGTAAACTAAGTGTCTCCTCGTGTTTACTGTAAAGCCATTTTTTCATGCTCCACTTTTTGTGGTGTTTCTTGCGGCTGCACTGGGAGTTTGGTATTTGTTTCTTGAAATACAAGGAGTTCCACTGGGACAAAGTGCTGGAGGGAATTCTGTCACATGTGGTGGGTCAGGGTCTGCAGGAGAATGCACCAAGCAAGCTTCTTTCCCACAGAGCTTGCCCCATTGACCATAGCAACCTTATTCTGAACATTGCCCTGAAACCTCTCCATATAACAAGATGCTTTTACATACAAGGGTCTGCTGGATGCAAAATGTCAGTCACAAGCCATTTGGAAGCCAATGGCAGATAAACATGGCCTCACCACAGATGTTATATCAGACACCTCCCCACCACTGCTCTAGGCCAACTACTCAGCAGGCTCCAACTTACTGGCATCTCTGTTCTACACCATTTTCATGAAACCAAGTCAATCAAGGCACTGTCTGGTATACTCATGATCAGCAACAGGAATCCAAAGGTTCTCCAGTGCCACCTGGTCAAGGGAATTTCAAAAATTTGGTGGTATTTATCTAGCTATTTTTTAAGGATGAAGTTGGAGGCACTGTGGGTTTCCAATCATTCAGGAACCATTAAATGGCGAGGAAACTCATTTGAACGAAAGAAATGGAGAACAATCACAGGCAAAGCTTCCCAAAGTGTGGCCAAACGGTCACATGAAGCCAGGCTCATTGAGGTCTACAATGTGAGCTCCATGTGTGTTTTGACTCTCAACTATGGCTGCCAAGTCTTTAACAATAAAATCGTGTGATATCCTGGCTGAGATTACTTGTGCTCTGTGGAAAGCCACCCTGGGCCTAGATCTCAGTTTCCAAGGGCGAATCTCATGTGTGGCCTCCTAAAATCCCAACACAATTCATGGCAATACTTCTCTGAGGACAGTTCCACAACTCAGTCTCTAAGGGGAATCACACCAGAGTTCAAGCCCAGGTGGAACCAGACATCTCTTCCAACTGCCACACAAATGACCACAATTAAAAACAAAAGACTCCCACGTGGCACTCATCTTCTTCCATATAGACACTAATAATAACCTCTGGCTGGAGGTTTTCATGAGGGGCACAGACCAACACAGTGTTCAAAATAAGCACCCTCGCACCTCATTTGTCACAAGTCAGGGTTGCCTGGACACCCTTCCTTTGAACACGGAATGATCATAGAGCCCTGCCTTTAATATTGCTCCACAATTCCAATTTGAGGCTTACTGACTCTGGGATTTAGATTCTTTATGTGAACTGGAGTCATGAGTAATCACAAGCACCAATGGGCTAGACTCTGCAGGGCTTTGAAGTACTCATTTGATGCAAAGGATCCCTATTCTCACTTGATGGAGATCAGGAACCTTACAGAGGAATGCGAGAGACGTAGTCCACAATGAATGCTTTTTGGACATTTTGGATTTGGGTGCACACATGGGATCTTTCTTTAGGTCCATTAGGTGATGAGTATCTAAGCCACAGCCTCACACAGGGCCAAGTGGCCAATTCAGACACATCCCTTTCCAAACAATTAAGCAAAGAGCCCCAGGTGATGCCCATTCATGTCCATTTGAAAACTGTTTTCTTCAGGCTTCACAAAGGCGTGGCATAATCAAAGACCTTCCTGTTATTCAGTGCAACAGAAGAATAGGTATGCAAAAGGCCCAAAGCAGGGTTTCTCCACAGAGACTTTACTGGTCACATTGATATCTGAGTTTTCTGAGATGCTCCAATTCCCTTCAGCTATCCTGTACATGGACATGTCCCAGAGCTTTCAGGTGGTACATATCTTGGACACATAACCATGAGCCTATTATGGTTAGTGGCCAGAATTCAGGCAGAAAACAGGAACTTAGGAAGACTGTAGGTGTTGCCCATCAAGAAGGCAAGACAAGTCCATCTATAAATTGGGAAGGATGAATCTGGGAAGCTTTCTACTAGACAGAACACATCCATTGATGCATGCTCTTTCTAATGTCTTCATCCACGAACACAGTGGGATACCCAGACATAGAAACACACTCCTTGTCAAACGACTATCTAGAAACCATCCACTCCAAAATGAACAAACTGCCTTTCCTACCTATTCTCAGAAAATGAGACAAGACCACAAACTCACACCCAACCCACAAAGGCACCTCCTTCCCCCAAGTAGGTCTGTGACTATCCGCAGTGTCCTCTGATTGGTGGGCCATACTATGTTCCCAGAAATGGCCTGTCCTGTCTCAGATCTGGTCTCCTTGGCCAACTCTGTGAGGTTATTAGGAGCCAGTGGTGAGCCATTCCATGGAGATGACTTTTTCTCTCTCAGGTCCTTCATAGCTGCCTACATCTTCTCCAGGGATCATTTCTGTATAGACCTTTGAGGAACTTAGCATGTGGAAGATCTGCTACATTCCTGTATTGAAAGACCAACTCTGTCCCTAATCTTCTGTAAAGTTAGATTGAGGGAACAGTGTATGGTTAGGATTAATAACATCTTCGATATGAGTTAGGAATCATTCTGCAGGAATGATTGGGAACCTGCAATATTTACAAGAAAATATAGGTGAAATATTAGTATGAAAACAGAAATGTAGGTAAGATTTGAAGCCCAGAAGGGCATTGGGCCCTTGATTGGGATACTTAGATTTGAATTATTTTCTGCAGAGATGTCTCAGATAAATCGATGTACAATGGCATAGGACCTTGTACGTTGGATGATGGAATATTGAAGAGAAGTTCTAGTCAAAAATGGATAGTTGGAATTATTAGAAAGATATTCAGTTTCAGAAAGAAGAGTGAGTATAGGTTTTGGACAAAAAGTTCTCTAGCAATAGGGTTTCGGATAGAGAGTGAATTTAAATGTGAGCACATGTGAAGAGTCAGTCACAATGATGAACTGGGGAAAATATGTTGGTAAGCAGATATCAATAGAGACATTAAGAAATCAGGAAAAGTATAAAGTGAGTGATAGGATTACATATTTTCAACAGGGTTGAGTTTGAATATATAATCTTAGGAAGAAAAAAATATGTTGTCACAAATAGGATTGACATTTGAGAACATTAGGCAACATGGACATGGATGTTTTTAGTAATCCATGCTCACTTTCAATTTAGGCTTTGGTACAATCATAAGTTTGACCTTTGCATTTTGGGTCCCGAATATTACTATGATAAAATGTATATGTAGATCGGGTGACATAAGTATTTCTTATACCATTTCTGGGAGCAATATTTTGAAGATGTATAAATTATTATTGGCGGTACAAAGATTTGTACCCTGTGTCTATGAATATAGAATTAATGCATGCATTGACAATACTGTGAATAAATAATATAACTGTTTCCACTTTAAATAATGGATTGAATTGGTATGTGAAAATATACACAAAAACTTATATTGATATACAATCATTCATTCCAAAAAGTTACACATCTAATTGTATAATTGTGTTATGTTTTATTATAAAGATTGTGTGAGATTTGCTTCAAAAGTGATTATGGAAATCAAAAATAATGTGTTTGGAAAGAAGTCTCATTAAAAGACCAGTCAAGAAACCTGGAGGAATGCATGTGTTCTGAAGCAGTAAGTGATTGAAGGTGAAACAAATGCCTATAAATTTGTGAATTTGTGGATGAAATATATATCCTATGTTGTGCATAAACTGAAGAAATATTAACGAACCAGTATTGAATAAAAATGAACATCAAAATACACACCATGTCCCATAGGAATCTAATTGCATTGATGTTAAACTGGGTCAATTACTGTACAAATATTAGGATTTGTATGCACCATTCACTGAAGTTAGTTTTAAGTACTAGGAAACAAATATGTAGTTCAGGTGAATGAATATTTCTGAGAATAATCTTGTGAAATTTTTATTATAAATCCACATACATGAACATGAATGAATTTCGGTAGTGTATATAAGACACACCCAAAACACACACAGAGACATTAAAAAGTACCAATATATAAGCCAATCAATATTCATCATGAAATATATAACATCCACAGATGCAAAATTATTTAATGTACTGAGCATGGATTTATGTACAATGTTGTTATCCTAGGAAGCTCACACATACGTTGAATTTTCAGTTCCAACAGCGTTTAGGAGGAGTGATCTTTTCTCAAAATTTGTATCTCCAAGTCAGCCAAGTCACAAAAATGTACGTGTGATACCAGGTAGGATTCTATATGTGCATATAAAAATACATGTGCTGAATAGGCTACAGAGAAAGGGAGACAGGAATTCACGTATTTGTTAACTACAAAAACCCATGTTGAACTATTTTAATTAAAAATTGACTAGATTTATAACACCTACACTTTATCATGCAAAAGGCAAATCCAACTATACACCATGCCTCCTCTGAACTGTTTGTATTTCAATTCTGTTTGCATTATTTCTCTCCACCATATTAGGATTAGTAGTCAGAGTCTAGTAGGGTATGGGTTAGTGTCAGGGATTCAGTATTTTGAATGTAAAATAGGAAAATGAATCAAATGTGTATGCATATATGTGCTACACAAAATCTTCCTACTCTCATTCACAACAATACCTTGACACTATCTTTGCCCCAAGTAAGACAAAATAAAAGAAGAAGAGTTAGAAAATCTGTGAATACTTATCAGGAATGGAACATGGTTAAGAGTTCACAATATTGGAGGTGGTAGAGGAGTTTCCAAAAGTAAGGGACAGGGTAAATACTGCACAAATATGGAGATCTGCCAGCCTAAAGACTTCTGGAGAACCTGCCTCTGAGGTTGGCCACTTGAAGTATATGTTGTTGTCAGGACCTATGGCTTCCTTTCTAGTGAGACCACCAAAGCTGGGTCTCCATCTATGTGACCTGCAGAACATGGTTTCTTATTTTCCAAAGAACGTGAGGCAGCAAGGCTGAATTCTCTCTTTGTAAGTAAACTCTTGCCACTGAAGGCTAAGTGTGGCCCCGTGTGGACTGTGAAGCCATTTGGTCATCCTCCACTTTTCATGGTGTTCTTGCTGCTGCACTGGGAGTTTGGTATTGGCTTCAGGAAATACAAGGAATTCAACTGGGTCACAGTGCTGGAGGGAGATCTGTCACGTGTTGTGCGTCAGGGTCTGCAGGAGAATGCACCAACCAGGCTTCTATCCCACATAGCTTGCCCCCTTGACCATAGCAACCTGATTCTGAACATTGCCCTGAAACCTCTCCATTCAACAAGATGCCTTTACATACAAGGGTCTGCTGGCTGCACCATGTCAGTTACAAGCCTTTTGGCAGATTCACATGACCCCACCACAGAAGTTTTATTACAGACCTGCAAAACACTGCTCTAGGCCCACTACTCAGCAGACTTTAACTTATTTGCATCACTGTTCTACACCATTTTCATGAAACCCAGTCAATCAAGGCACTGTCTGGTACACTCATGATCAACAGGAAATCCAAAGTGTATCCAGTGTCACCTGGTGATGGGAATTTCAAATTTTTATGATGTTTATCTAGCCATTTTTCAAGGATGAGGTTGGAGGCACTGTGGGATTTAATTCATTCTGGAAACATTAAATGGTGAGAAAGCCCATTTCAATGAAAGTTCTGGAGAACTCTCACAGGCAAGACTTCCCAAAGAGTGGCCAAAAGATCAAATGAAGCCAGGCCCATTGAGGTCTACAATGTGAGGTCCATGTTTGTTTTTACTCTCAACTATGGCTGTCAAGTCTTAAAGAATAAAATCATGTGATATTCTGGTTCAGATTCCCAGTGCTCTGTGGGAAACCCCCTGGGCCTAGATCTCAGTTTCCAAAGGCCACTACCATGCGTGGCCTCCAAAAATCCCAACACAATTCATGGCAATACATCTCTGCAGTCATTTCCAGAACTCAGTCTCTAAGAAGATTCACACCAGAGTTCAAGCCAAGGTGGACCCAGTCATCTCTTCCATCAGCCAAACAAATGACCACAATTAAAACCAAAACACTCCCACATGGCTCTCAACTACTTCCACATAGACACTCATCATAACCTCTGGCTGCAAGTTTCCATGAGGGGCGCAGCTGAAGACAGTATCCAAAATATGCTCCCTACCCTCATTTGTCTAAAGTCAGGGTGGCTTGACAACCTATCTGTGAACAAGGAGTGATCAAATAGGCCTGCCATTAATGCTGCTCTGCTTCTCCAATTTGAGCCTTTTGTCTCTGGGGTTTAGATTCTTTATGTGAATTGGAGTCATGAGAAAATCCAAGCACCTATGGGCTTGCCTCTGCATGGCTATGAAAAACTTTTTGAACCAAAGGATACCTATTCTCACTTGATGGAAGTCAGGAACCTTACAGAGGAAGGCAAGAGACTTCATCCACAAGACTGCTCTTTTTCCATTTTGGTTTTGGATGCACACATGAGATCTTTCCTTAGATTCATCAGGTGGTGAGAATCTAAGTCACAGCCTCACACAGGGCCAAGAGGCTGATTCAGACACATCCCTTTCCACTGCAATTAAGCAAAGAGCCACAGGTGATGCTCATTATTTTCCATTAGAAAACTGTTTTCTTCAGGCTTCACAAAGGGGTGGACTGAGGCAAAGACCTTCCAGACATTCAGGGCAACGGAATAATAGGTAAACAAAAGGCCCAAATCAGTGTTTCTCCACTGACACTTTACTGGTCACACTGATATCTGAGTTTTCTGAGTTCCTCTCCATTCCCTTCAGCTATCCAGTACAAGGCCATGTTACAGAGTTTGGAGGTGGTACATATCTTTTACACAAAACCATGAGCCTATTCTTGAGAGTGGCCAGAATTCAGGAAGAAAACAGGAACTTAGGAAGATAGCAGGTGTTGCCCATTCATAAGGAATGCCGTAGTCCATTCATAAATTTGGCAGGATGAATGCTGAAAAGCTTTCTACTAGACAGAACAATTCCATTGATGCATTCTCTTTTCTAATGTCTATAACCACAGACACAGTGGGATACACAAACCCACAACCACACCCACAAAGGCAACTCTTTCCTCCAAGTTGGTCTTTGACTATCCAGAGTGTCCTCTGACTGATAGGCCATACTATGTTCCCCAAAATTGCTTGTCCTGTCTCAAATCTGCTTTCCTTTGCTAAATCTGTGAAGTAGTCAGGAGTCAGCGGTGAGCCAATACCTGCTTTATCAGGAAAGAATCATCTTCAGAGCTTCCCTGGCATTTGGCCATCCTCACATCAGTAGGTAAGTGCCGCAGCCCGGCTGGCTGGGCAAAATAACCGGGGGGGTGACGAACAACTTGTGTAGACTGATGCAGCAGGAGTGGAAGCCGTTTATTGTTGAATAAGAGCGGTATTTATACATTTTACACAGCCTATCTAATTAGCATGAAATAGATACATCAGTCAAACAATAAGGAATCTCCACACTTAATGGCTCGCTTTTGTTACTTCACAAACCACTCCCTCTGGCATTTTGCCAGGCGCCATCCAGACTTGTTTACAGACTCTAACATTTCTCTGGCAAAATAACAGGTGCCAATCTGACTTGTTTACAGACCTTAACAGGTAAGAAGAAAGACTGACTCTGTCTTTCGTAAATTCAAACAAGTGAGACCACTGGGACTGGGATTGGTAATGGCTCTGGGTGCCTGGCTTCCTGGATCCCAAGTTCAGAGACTTTCATCACCAAGGAAGTGAGGTGTGGTCACTTCTTTCAGGAACTGAATGAGGTAACTGCCTTGGCAACCACTTTGTCCTAACAGTTGCTTCCAAGGGTCCCATGAGATTGAGGCTGCCCCTACTTCCTGTGACACTTTCATATGTTAGAATGGTATATCAACCATACGCACCTGGGAAGAGCTTTCCACACAGGCCTGGTTTGGTCTACTCTACATTAAGAAGAGTGAGGCTGATTCAGACACATTCCTTCATCCTACCAGGTTGTTTGCCATGGAGATGTCTTTTGCTGTCTCAGGTCCTTCATAGCTGCCTACATCTTCTCCAGAGATCATTTCTGCATGTACCTTTGATGTTCTCAGCAGGTGGAAGATCCCATACATTCCTGTATTGTAAGACCAACACTGTCGCTGCTCTTCAGTAAAGTTAGATTGAGGGAACAGTGTATGATTAGTGTTATTAACATGTTCGATATGGGTTAGGAACCATTCTGCTGGATGAATAATGGTATTGGGAACGTGTGATATTTATAAGAATATAGAGGTGAAATATATGTACGAAAACAGAAATCTAAGTAATATTTGAAGCCCAGAAGGTCATTTGTCCCTTGATTGGGATACTTAGCGTTGAATTACATTCTGCACAGATGTTTCAGATAAATCGATATACAATGGCATAGGACCTTTCACCTTGGATGATTGAATGTAGAAGAGAACATCCAGTCAAAAAGTGATAGTCGGTAGGATTAGGAAGATAGTCGGTAGGTTTAGGAAGAAGAATGAGTGTATGATTTGGAACAAAAGTTCTTTAGAAGTAGGGTATCGCTAAGAGAGTGAATGTAAATATCAGCACATGTGACGAGGAAGTCACAATGATGAACTGGGGAAAATATGTAGGAAAGCAGATATCAATAGAGACATTACAAAATCAGGCAAAGTATAAAGTGAGTGACAGGATTAGACATTTTCAACATGGTTGAGTTTGAATATATAATCTTTGGAAGAAACAAATATGTAGTCACCAATAGGATTTTCATTTGAGAGCATTAGGCAACCTGGACATGGATGTTTTTAGTAATCCATGTTCACTTTCCATTTAGGTTTTGTACAATCATAAGTGTGACCTTTTCTTTTTGTGTCCAGAATATTACTGTGATAAAATGTTTATGTAGATCACGTGACATGGGTATTTCTTCCAGCATTTCTGGGAGCTATATTTTGAGGACGTATAAATTAGTATTGGGGGTACTAAGAGGTGTACCTGTGTCTATGAATATAGAGATAATTCGTGAATAGACTGTACTGTGAATAAATAATATAACTGGTTCCACTTTAAATAATGGATTGAATTGATATCTGAAACTAAGTAAGAAATCTTATATTGATATACAACCATTCATTCCAACCAGTTATACATCTAATGGTAATATTAGTGTTATGGTTTATTGTGACGGGTTTGTGAGTTTTGCTTCAAATGTGATAATGGAAATCGAAAATAATGTGTTTGGAAAGAAGTCTCATGAAAAGAGCAGTCAAGAAACATGGAGGAATACATGTGTTCTCAAGCAGGAAGTGATTGAAAGTGAAACAAATGCCTATAAATTTGCGAAATTTTGATGAAACATATATGCTATGATGTGCATAAACTGAAGAAATAGTAATGCACCAGTGTTGAATAAAAATGAATGTCAAAATGCACATCATGTCTCATAGGAGTCTACTTGCATTGATGTTCAACTGGGTCAGTTACTGTAGAAATATTAGGATTTTGGGGGGGGGATTTATAATACAATTTATTTTAGCACTAGCATGCCACAGAATGTAGAGGAAAGATCAATGGATTTTTAGTTATAGCACTAATAATCTAACATTTAGTGACTATTTTGGATAGTCTAGAAATTACATAAGGCTATGTAACATAATTTTTTTTTATTTAACATTCATCAAAGCTTGGAATTTTCATAACATTTCTTCTTTTTTATTTTTTCAGTTGTTGATTGACCTTCATTTTGTTTATTTGTATGTGGTGCTGAGAATAGAACCATGTGCCTCACACATGCTAGAAAAGCATGTTACCACTGAGCCACAAACCCAGCCCCTCCACTTTTATCTTAACATCATACACTCATGTCCCTCTTCTTTACTCACTTTCTTCCTCATTTTCCCCCTTCTCTCCCTTCCTTTTTCGTTTCCCCTCCATATCTATTTTTCTCTCATGTCATTACAAACAGTAGTATGCTATGAAATTTAAATTTAAGACTGTTTTTTATAGTCATTCGTTTTCTTGAGAAAATTTAAAAATTATAATCACCTGATAGATATATTACAATACATTTATTATACATATGTATCTATATTCATGCATATGCATTACATATATTATATATATATATATACATATATATTTAAAAGTACTTTGATTTTCCTGTTAGAAATAATATAGACCAATTCTTTCTTAATTCTCAATTCTTCCATAATTAACATCTTACAGTGAAAATCAAATAAACATATTTAAGTAAACAGGTATCATTCTTATTTATCAATACTGATAATTTAAGGTTTTATATCACATTAAGCTGTAATATGGCATATTAACTCTTATGAATTAGAGAAATTTTATTTGAACAACCTATTATTTAAGGACCATATGCACTGACATTTTAAATGGCTTTCTTTTGATTTCAATTTCTATCAATTGTGTATTAATTGCCAAATACTTATTTTAGTACTTTTCATGTTCATAATTGATATAAAGTCAATTGTTTAATTCTTCTTGTTAGTAGTTACTTATTACAGTAGGGTCATTACTAATAATACTACATCTTTATAAGAAAAATGGTACAAATTTATTTTCATTCAAAATTAAGAATAATTGCATGCTCTAGATGTTTGATTGTTGATACATATAACAAAGAGCTTTTGATGAGTCTCTTCCCCAGTAAAACATAAAATACAAAGATATAGTTAGGTTTGTATGTCCAAATAAAGATAAGAAAAGATACAGATTATCAGCTAGAAACTATTAAATAAAAGATGAAAAGAACAATCCAACACATTGTATGAACTTGTCAGATGAGGTAGTATTCTGGAAGAATAGCCTAAGACTAGACCTTGTCCATGACAAAATATTCACGAAAAAAATGAAATATGAAAAGTGTAGAAAGTGCTATGAATTTTTCATGAAGTTAGGTGAATTATCCTTTAATCTCAATTTATGTGCATTTTCTGGTAAAATAAATTTGTGATATTTACAACTACACAAAACAAAGTTTCTGCATAGCAAAATGAATACATCTGAACCCATTTTTAGCTGATTTCTTCCCACTAAATTTTAAACTTTTATTTATTTATTTATTTTTATTGGTTGTTCAAAACATTACAAAGCTCAAGATATATCATCTTTCATACATTTGACTCAATTGGGTTATGAACTCCCATTTTTTCCCCAAATACGAATTGTAGAATCACATCGGTTACACATTCACATTTTTACATAATGGCATATTAGTGACTGTTGTATTCTGCTACCTTTTCTATCCCCTATTATCCACCCTCTCCTCCCCTCCCATCTTCCCTCTCTACCTCATTTGCTATTGTTCAATTCTCTCCATTGTTTCCCCCCACTTCCCCCCACAACATCTTATATGCAATTTTGTGTAACATTGAGGGTCTCCTACAATTTTCATAAGCTTTCCCTTCTCTCTCCTTTTCTCTCCCCCCATTCGTCTTTGTTTAATGTTAATCTTTTCCTCATGTTCTTCCTCCCTGTTCTGCTCTTATTTTCTCTCTTAATATCAGAGAAGACATTTGGCATTTGTTTTTTAAGGATTGGTTAGCTTCGCTTAGCATAATATGCTCTAATGCCATCCATTTCCCTGAAAATTCTATGATTTTGTCATTTTTTGTGCTCTGTAATACTCCGTTGTGTATAGATGCCACATTTTTTTTTTATCCATTAATCTATTGAAGGGCATCTAAGTTGGTTCGACAGTCTAGCTATTGTGAATTTTGCCGCTATGATCATTGATGTGGCAGTATCCCTATAGTACGCTCTTTTAAGGTCCTCAGGGAACAGTCCAAGAAGGGTGATAGCTGGGTTAAATGGTGGATCCATTTCCAGCTTTCCCAGGAATATCCATACTTCTTTCAAAATTGGCCTCACCAATTTGCAGTCCCACCAGCAGTGTACAAGTGTACCCTTTTCCCCACATCCTCGCCAACACTTATTGTTGTTTGAATTCATAATGGCTGCTGATCTTACTGGAGTAAGATGGTATCTTAGGGTGGTTTTGATTTGCATTTCTCAGACTGCTAGAGATGGTGAGCATTTTTTCATGTACTTGTTGATTGATTGTATGTCCTCCTCTGTGAAGTGTATGTTTAGGTCCTTGGCCCATTTGTTGATTGGGTTATTTGTTATCTTATTGTTTAATATTTTGAGTTCTTTGTATATTCTGGATATTAGGGCTCTATCTGAAGTGTGAGGGGTAAAAATTTGTTCCCAGGATGTAGGCTCTCTATTTACCTCTCTTATTGTTTCTCTTCTTGAGAAAAAACTTTTTTAGTTTAAGTAAGTCCCATTTGTTTATTCTTGTTATTAACTCTTGGGCTATTGATGTCTTATTAAAGAATTTGGAGCCCGAACCCACAGTATATAGATCCTAGCCAACTTTTTTTCTATGAGACGCAGTGTGGCTGATTTGATATCTAGCTCCTTGATCTATTTTGAGTTAACTTTTGTGCATGGTGAGAGAACGGGATTCCGTTTCATTTTGTTGCACATGGATTTCTAATTTTCCCTGCACCATTTGTGGAAGATGCTATCCTTCATCCATTGCATGTTTATAGCCACTTTTTCAAATATAAGAAAGTTGTAATTTTGTGGATTGGTTTGTCTGTCCTCTATTCTATACCATTGGTCCACCTGCCTGTTTTGGTACCAGTACCACACTGTTTTTGTTACTATTGCTTTGTAGTAAAGTTTGAACTCTGGTATCGCTATACCTCCCGATTCACACTTCCTGCTTAGAATTCCTTGTGCTATTCTGTGTCTTTTGTTTTTCCATATGAATTTCATGATTGCTTTATCATTTCTACAAGAAATGCCATTGGGATTTTGATTGGCATTGCTTTAAACCTGTAGAGAACTTTGGGTAATTTCACCATTTTGATGAATTTAGTTCTGCCTATCCATGAACAGGGTACATTTTTTCCATCTTCTAAGATCTTTTTCTATCTCTCTCTTTAGGGTTCTGTGGTTTTCACCTCTTTTGTTATGTTGATTTCCAAGTATCTTATTTTCTTTGAGGATATTTTGAATGGAGTGGTTTTCCTCATTTTCATTTCAGAAGTTGTGTTGCTGATATACAGGAATGCCTTTGATTTATGCGTGTTGGTTTTACATCCTTCATTTATTAACTCTAGCAGTTTCTTTGTAGACCCTTTTGGGTCTGTTAAATATATTACCATGTCATCCACAAATAGCAATAATTCAAGTTCTTCTTTTCCTATTTTTATGCCTTTAATTTCTTTTGTCTGTCTAATTGCTCTGGCTAGTATTTCAAGAACTAAATTGAATAGAAGTGGTAATAGAGGGCATCCCTGTCTTGTTCCAGATTTTAGAGGGAATGCCTTCAGTTTTCTCCATTTAGTATGATCCTAGCCTGAGGTTTAGCATATATAGCTTTTACGATGTTGAGGTAAGTTCCTGTTATCCCTAGTTTTTCTAGTGTTTTGAACATAAAGGGATGCTGAACTTTGTCGAATGTTTTTACTACATCTATCGAGATGATCACATGGTTCTTGTCCTTAAGTCTATTGATGTGGTGAATAGCATTTATTGATTTCCGTATATTGAACCAGCCTTGCATTCCAGGGATGAATCCCACTTGATCATGGTGCACAACTATTTTGATATGCTTTTGTATTCAATTCACACGGATTTTATTGAGAATTTTTGCATCCAAGTTCATTAGAGATATTGGTCTGTAGTTTTCTTTTTTGAAGTGTCTTTGTCTGGTTTTGGGATCAGGGTGATTTTGGACTCCGAGAATGAATTTGGAAGAACTCCTTATTTTTCTATTTCTTGATATAGCTTGAAAAGTATTGGTATTAATTCTTCTTTGAAGGTTTTGTTGAACTCCGCTGTATACCTATCAGGTCCAGGGCTTTTTTTGGTTGGTAGTCTTTTGATGGCTTCTTCTATTTCTTCCTTTGTTTTTGGTCTGTTTAAATTGTGTGTGTCTTCTTGACTGAATCTGGGCAGATTGTATGACTTAAGAAATTTATCGATATTTTAACTATCTTTTATTTTATTGGAATATAGGGTTTCAAAATACTTTCTAATTATCTTCTGTATTTGTATACTCTCTGTTGTGATATTGCCTTTTTCATTCCGTATGTTAGTTGAGTTCTCTCTCTTCTTCTCATCCTTAGCATGGCTAAGGGCCTGTAAATCTTATTTATTTTTTCAAAGAACCAACTTTTAGTTTTATCAATTTTTTCAATGTTTTTTTTTGTTTCAATTTCGTTGATTTCTGCTCTAATTTTAATTATTTCTTGTCTTCTACTACATTTGCTGTTGTTTTGCTCTGCCATTTCTAGGTTTTTGATGTGTACTGTGAGTTTATTTATTTGTTGTTTTATTCTTTTTTTGAGGAAAGAACTCCAAGAAACGAATTTCCCTCTTAAAACTGCCTGTTTGTGTCCCATAGATTCCAGTATGTTGTGTCTGTATTGTCATTTGATTCTAAGAATTTTTTTATCTCTTCCTTTATGTTTTCTGTAACCCATTGATCATTCAGTAGAATATTGTTCTACTGAAGGATATTTCCTTCCTTCTTTTCTCATTGATTTCCAGTTTCATTCCATTATGATCAGATATGGTGCATGGTATTATCTCCACGCCTTTATATTTACTAAGAGTTGCCCAATGGCATAATATATGGTCTAACTTGGAGTAGGATCCATGTGCTGCTGAGAATAAAGTGTATCCACTTGATGATGGTTGATATATTCTATATATGTCGGTTAAGTCAAGGTTATTGATTGTGCTGTTGAATTCTATAGTTTCTTTATTCAGTTTTTTATAGAGGATCTGTCTAATGGCGAGAGCGGTGTGTTGAAATCACCCATAATTATTGTGTTGTAGTCTATTTGACTCTTGAACTTGAGACGAGTTTGTTTTATGAGCGTTGCAGCTCAATTGTTTGGTGCATACCAATTGATAATTGTTATGTCTTGTTGGTGGATGGTTCCTTTTAACAATATATAGTGTCCTACTTTATCCCTTTTGATTAACGTAGGTTTGAAGTTGATTTTATTTGATATGAGTATGGCCACTCCTGCTTGCTTCCGAGGGCCATGTGAGTGGTATGATTTTTCCCAACCTTTCACTTTCAGCCTGTGTATGTCTTTACCTATCATATGAGTCTCCCGAAGGCAGCATATTGTTGGATTAATTTTTTTGATCCAGGTTACTAGCCTATGTCTCTTGATTGGTGAGTTTAGATTTTTAACATTTAAGGTTACAATTGAAATATGATTTCTACTTCCAGTCATGTTTTTTTTTGTTTATTTTAATTTGGGTAGTTTTTACTTTTTGGTTATTTTCTTACCCCTTTACTGAGATACCTCCCGCTGTTAGTTTTGGGCACTATTTTTCAATTCCTTTTCTTGAAGTATTTTGCTCAAAATGCTTTGCAGTGCTGGTGTTCTGTCTGCGAATTCTTTTAGCTTTTGTTTATCAGGAAAGACTTAATTTTATTGTCAAATCTGGAGCTTAATTTTGTTGGATACAGTATTCTTGGTTGGAATCCATTATTTTTCATTGTTTGAAATACATTGTTCAAAGATCTTCTCGCTTTCAAAGTCTGTGATGAAAAATAAATTGTTAACCTAATTGGTTTACCCCTGAATGTTATCTGCCTACTTTCTCTCGTAGCTTTTAATATTCTCTCCGTGTTCTGTATGTTGGGTATCTTCATAATTATATGTCTTAGAGTTTGTATATTATGGTTTTGAATGTTTGAGGTCCTGTAGGCTTCCAGGATATGGCAATCCATTCCATCTTTCATCTCTGGGAAGTTTTCTAGAATTATTTCATTTAATATGTTGTCCATTCATTTGGTTTGAATCTCTATGCCTTCTTCTATCCCGATGACTCCCAATTTTGTTTTTTTTTATGACATCACATATCTCTTGAATAGTTGTTCATGGGATTTAAGCATGTTTTCTGTGTTGACTATATTCTTTTCAAGTTGACAAACTTTGTCTTCATTATCTGATGTTCTGACTTCTACTTGATCTAGTCTATTTGTAATATTCTTGTTTGAGTTTTTAATTTGGTTTATAGTTTCCTGCATTTCTAGAATTACTGTATGATTTTTTAAAAGATCTCTATCTCCTGGTAAAGGTTGTTCTTTGCCATTTGAATTTGTTTGTTTAATTCATTTTCAAAATATACTTTTATTGCTTGGACTTGCTGCCTCATGTCTTCTCTATTATTCCTTTCCATCTGAGTTAGGTATGACTTAAGTTTTATCCCTATCCCTGTTTCTGATGCTTCTAGGTTCTCCTGTAGTATTAAGTTGTCCTTCATTGTTTGTACGCCTTTTTTTCCCTTGTTTTTTCATGATGTTCACGTTATTTTCCAGCTCTATTTGATTGCTGTGTTTCTGCTCTCTTCTATAGATTTGTTATGGGTTTATATATCTCTGTTTTCTCTGCTTTGTGTTGGTAGACTATGCCTGCTTAAGTGGATTTCGCTGTGAAGGAATTCTGACAGCCGAGCTCCAGTGATGTCCCCTCTCTGCTGTGGTGGGCCCCAGGCTCCTTTCCGGAGTGTCCGAATTGGGGGGTGGACTGGATTGTCTCTGGTTGGTTTCAGCTCCCGGTCGCTGGCAGGCTGGCAGTCTTCAGCCACCCAGTAGCGCCGGCAGCGGGTGGGCTGTCGCCGGTGGGTGGGTGATCTCTAGCCACATAGTTGCGCGTTCGGTCGCCGGCAGGCGCACGTTCTCCAGCCGTCAAGACATGCCGTCAGCAGGTGGACTGGCGCCGGCAGGAAGGTGGTCTCCAGTTGCCCAGTCACACTGGCAGCGGGCCGGTGTTCTCCAGCCACCCAGTCACGAGGGCCTGGCCTCTAGTCCCCTGGTTTATCCTGCTAGTCCTGATTTCTCCTGCTAGACCAGATTTCTCCTGAGTGATGCTTCTCGGCAGCTCAAACTGTTCTCTGGGTCTGCCGTTTGTTGGGTGGGGAGGGTGTCTATTGGGAACCCTGGAACTCTATTGTTTTAATTTTTTCTGCTTGCCACTCACCCCGCACTGGCTAGACAAGTTTCATTTTTGCCGCTGATGGGAAGGGGAGATGAAGGTCAGGTGCCTCTAGTTTTCCCCCAGTCTTTATGCAGCCTTGCTCTGATTATCCCTCCCCCAAAAGCCTAGGAGAGATTTTATGCAAATTCCCCTCTGTATGTGAGATGAGCTGAGAAACACACAACTGTTTTATTGTTGCAATCTGTCGGGGAGTGGTGGTGGTTACTTCAGCTCTCCAAGATGGTGGCTGTTGGTTTCCTTTGTGGAGTTTCTGCTTTGGGGGATAGAAATGTACTCCTAACTTCCCCGTCTGAAATCCCGAATTCAGCTGGGGGTTCAGTGGATGCTCAGCCAGCAGGATTCCACAGAATCCGCAGCAACGTTTCTCCCTGCTTGGTGGTCGCTTCTCGGTGGTGTCTCACCATTTGTAGACACGGGGCAGGTCATGCGGATCAATCAGAATGGATCTCCGGTTGCACAAGTGGCTTGTGTTTTAGACTCAATTACCGGACCTCGGTGGTGGAAATCATTCTTCTAGGTTTCGGTAAACACCCATTTTCCTGTAAGATCCTAACAAGATAGTTTTTCATTATTCTAACTCGTTATTCACCTGCGCAGTGGCAGGGTACACTGGGTGTGATACACTGTCTTCACAGCCATCTTGCAATGCCGAAATATTAGGATTTGGATACACCATTTACTGAAAACTGTTTCAGTACTAGGAAAAAATATGTATTTCAGGTGGATGAATATTTCTGAGAATAATTTTTTAAAAAGTGGATTATAAATCCACATACATGAATATGAATGAATTTAGGGAGTGCATAATAAGACACAAATATTTTATATTTTGAAAAATCCGGAGAGTATATATATATACATACATATATATATATATATATATATATATATATATATATATATATATATATACACACACACACACACACACACACAGACATTAAAAACTAGCAATATATATGCCAATCGAAATTCATCATGAAATACATATCATCCACAGACCCAAAAATATTCATATACTTAACATGGATTTATGTATAATGTTGTTCAACTAGGAGGCTTACCCATAGGTTGAATTTTCAGTTCCAACAGCATTTACGAGGAGTGATGTCTTCTCACAATTTGTATTTGCCAAGTCAGTCACCTCACAAAAATGTACGTGTGATACCAGGTATGATTCTATATGTGCATATAAAATTACATGTGCTGAATTGGCTACAGAGAAAGGGAGACAGGAATTCACATATTTGTTAACTTTCAAAACACACGGAGAACTATTTCAACAAAAAATTGACTAGATTTATAACTCCTACCCTATATAATGCAAAAGGCAATTCCAACTATACACCATGCCTCCTCTGAACTGCTTGTAATTCTATTCTGTTTGGGTTATTATTCTCTATCATATTACGATTAGTAGTCAGAGTCTAGTAGGGTAGGGGTTAGAGTCAGGGATTCATTATTTCGAATGGAAAATTGGAAAATGAATCCAATGTGTATGCAAATATGTGCTACACAAAATCTTCCCACTCCTCCAGAACAATGGCTTGACATTATCTCCTCCCCAAGTAAGACATAATTAGAGGAGAAAAGTTAGAAAATCAGTGAATACTTATCTGGAATGGAATATGCTAAGGAGTTCACTACCTTGGATGTGGTAGAGGAGTTTCCAAAAGTAAGGGACAGGGTCAACACTCCACAAACATGGAGCTCTGCTGGCCTAAAGACTTCTTGAGAAATTGCCTCTGAGGTTGGGCACTTGAAACATATGTTGTTATCAGGAGCTTTAGCTTCCTTTTTACTGAGATCATCAAAGCTGGGTCTGCACCTATGTGACCTGTAAAACATAGTTTCTTATTTTCCAATGAACATGAGGCAGCAGTCCTGAATTTGATCTTTGTAGGTAAACTGTGGCCACTGGGTTCTAAGTGTCTCCCTGTGTGGACTGTGAAGCCATTTGTTCATCCTCCAATTTTCATGGTGTTTCTTGCTGCTACAATGGGATTTTGGTATTTGCTTCATGAAATACACGGAGTTCAACTGGGACACAGTGCAGGAGGGAGTTCTGTCACGTGTGGCATTTCAATTTCTGCAGGAGAATGCACCAACCATGCTTCTATATTACATAGCTTGCCCCATTGACCATACAAATCGATTCTGAACATTGCCCTGAAACCTCTCCATATAGCAAGATGCCTTTACTTAGAAGGGACTGCTGGCTGCATCATGTCAGTCACATGCCATTTGGAAGCCAATGGCAGATCCACATGGCCTCACTACAGATGTTTTATCACACACCTGCCTACCACTGCTCTAGGCCCACTAATCTTCAGGCTCCAACTTATTGGCATCTCTGTTTTACACAATTTTCATTAAAACCAGTCAATCAAGGCACTGTCTGTTATACTCATGATCAGCAACAGGACATCCAAAGGTTCTCCTGTGCCAGCTGGTCATGGAAATTTCAAAAATTTCATGGTATTTTTCTAGCCATATTTCAACAATGAAGGTGGAGGCACTGTGAGTTTCAGTTCATTCCAGAACCATTAATGTTGAAGAAGCTCATTTCAATGAAAGCTCTGGAGAAATCTCACAGGCAATGCTTCCCAAAGAATGGCCAAAAGGTCAAATGAAGCCAGGCCCATTGAGTTCTACAATGTGAGGTTCATGTGTCTTTTGATTCTCAACTATGGCTGCCAAGTCTTTCAGAAGAAAATTATGTGATATCTTGGCTGTGATTCCCAGTGCTCTGTTGAAAGCCACCCTGGGACTTGATCTCAGTTTCCAAGGGCGACTCTCATGCATGGCCTCCTAAAATCCCAACACAATTAATGGCAATACTTTTCTGAGGTTAGTTCCAGAACTCAGTCTCTAAGGGGAAAAACACCAGAGTTCATGTCAAGGTGGACCCAGTCATCTCTTCCAACCACCACACTAACAACCACAATTAAAACCAAAACACTCCCACATGGCCCTCATGTTCTTTTATATAGACACTCATCATAACCTATCACTGGAAGTTTCCACAAGGGGCGAAGCCCAAGACAGTCTCCTAAATAATCTCTCTTGCTCCTAATTTGCCTAAATTCAGGGTGGCCTGGACACCATTTCTGTGAACCAGGAGTGTTCAAATAGGCCTGCTGTTAATACTTCTCTGCTTCTCCAATTTGTGGCGTATTGACTGTGCAGTTTGGATTCTTTATGTGAATTGTAGTCACGGGAAAACTCAAGCAAATATGGGCAAGCTTCTTTAGGGCTTTGAAGAAATAATTTGGCCCAAAGGATCCCTATTCTAACTTGATGGAGGTCAGGAACCTCACAGAGAATGGGGAGAGACTTCATCCACAATAACTGCACTTTTGGCCATTTTTGTTTTGGATGCACACATGTGATGTTTCTTTAGATTCTTCAGGGGTTGAGAATCTAAGCCACGGCCTCACACAGGCCCAAGAGGCTGATTCAGACACTTCCATTTCCAAAGGAATTAAGCAAAGATCCACAGGTGATGTCCATTCATTTCCATTTGAACCTGTTTTCCTCAGGCTTCACAAAAGGATGTCTTGAGGCAAAGACCTTCCTGACATTCAGGGCAACAGAACAATAGGTAAGCAAAAGGCCCAAAGCAGGGTTTCTCCACTGAGACTATCATGGTCACACTTATATCTGAGTTTTCTGAGATGCTCGACATTCCCTTCAGCTTTCCAGTACATGGCCATGTCACATTGCTTGGAACTGCTACATATCTTGGACACAAAACCATGAGCCTATTCTGGAGAGTAGCCAGAATTCATGAAGAATGAAGGAATTTTGGAAGATACCACATGTTGCCCATCGATAAGGCAAGCTGAAATACATTCATAAATTCGGCAGGATGAATGCTGGGAAGCTTTCTAGTAGACAGGACACAACAATTGATGCATTCTGTTTTCTAATGTCTAAAACCATGGACACAGTGGGATACACAGACATAGAAACACTTGCTTGCCAAACGACTTACTATAAACAGTTCACTCCAAACCAAACAAACCGCCTTTCCTACCTATTCTCAGAACATGAGACAAAACCATAAACCCACACCGACAACCATAGAGGCACCACCTTCTACAAAGTATGTCTGTGACTATCCAGAGTGTCTTCTGACTGGTGGGCCAACTTATGTTCCCCGGAAATCACCAACTCTGTGAACTTGTCAGGAGCCAGCGGTGAGCCACTATCTGCTTTCTCAGGAAAGGCCCCTCTTTTGAGTTTTCCTGGCAGTTGGCCATCCTCATATCTGTAGGTACCATGAAAGACTGACTCTGTCCTTGGTAAATCCAAACAAGTGAGACCACTGGGACTGGGACTGAGACAGGCTCTTGGTACCTTGCTTCCTGGATCCCAAGTACCGAGAGTTCCATGACCAAGGAAGTGAGGTGAGGTCACTTCCTTCAGGAACTGAATGAGGTCACTGCTTTGGCAACCACTTTGTCCTAACAGTTGCTTCCAAGGGTCCCATGAGATCGAGGCTGCTCCTACTTCCTGTGACACTTTCACAAGTTAGAATGGTATATCAACCATAGGCACCCAGGAACAGCTCTCCAAACAGGACTGTTTGTGTCCATCTTCTCTACATTATGAACAGAGAGGCTGATTCAGACACAACCCTTCATCCTGACCAGCTTGTTTGCAATGGAAGATGACGTTTGCTCTCTCAGGTCCTTCATGGCTGCCTTCATCTTCTCCAGGGATCACTTCTTCATGGACCTTTGAGTTTTACAACAGGTGGAAGATTCTCTACATTCCTGTATTGTAAGACCAACTCGGTCCCTGCTCTTCTGTAAAGTTAGATTGAGGGAACAGTGTATGGTTAGGGTTAATAACAGGTTCGATTTGGGTTAGGAATTATTCTAATTGATGAATAAAGGTAATGGGAACCTGTGATATTTATAAGAATATATAGGTGAAATATAAGTATGAAAACAAAAATCTAGGTAAGATTTGAAGCCCAGAAGGGCATTGCGCTATTGATTGGGATACTTAGCTTTGATATACGTTCTGCACAGGTGTTTCAGATAAATCGATAATCAATGGCATAGGACCTTGTACCTTGGATGATTGAATGTAGAAGTGAACATCCACTAGAACAGGGATAGTCGGTAGGATTAGGAAGATATTCGATACGTTTCAGAAGAAGACTGAGTACAGAATTTGGACCAAAAGTTCTTTAGCAATAGTGTATCGGGTAGAGATTGAATGTAAATGTCAGCACACGTGAAGGGTCAGTCACAATGGTGAACTGGGGAAAATATTTAGGTAAGCAGACATCAATAGGGACATTAGGAAATCAGGCAAAGTATAAATTGAGTGATAGGATTAGACATTTGCAACAGGGTTGAGGTTCTAAATATAGTCTTACGAAGAAACAAATATGTAGTCACCAATAAGATTGACATTTGAGAGCATTAGGCACACTGGACATGAATGTTTTCAGTAATCTATGCTCACTTTCCATTTAGGCTTTGATACAATCATAAGTGTGACCTCTTCTTTATGTGTCCAGAATATTACTGTGATAAAATGTATATGTAGATTAGGTGACATGAGTATTTCTTCCACCATTTCTGGGAGCAACATTTTGAAGATGAAAAAATTAGTATTGGGGTTACAAATAGATTTACTCTGTGTCTATGAATATAGAGATAATTCATGAATGGACGATACTGTGATTAAATATTATAACTTGTTCCAACTTTAAATTTTGGATAGAATTGATATCTGAAAATAAACAGGAAATCGTATATTTATATGCAATTATTCATTCCAACCAGAAATACATCTAATGGTAATATTAGGGTTATGGTTTATCATAAAGAGTGTGTGAGTTTTTCTTCAAAATGATTAGGGAAATTGAAAAAAAAAGCGTTTGGAAAGAAGTCTCATGAAAAAACAGTCAAGTAACCTGGAGGAATACATGTGTTCTGAATCAGGAAATGATTGAAAGTGAATCAAAATCCTATAAATTATTGAAGTTGTTGATGAAATGTATATCCTATGATGTGTATAAACTGAGCAAATAGTAATGTACCAGTGTTGAATAAAATGAACTTCAAAATAGACATCATATCCAAGAGGAATCTAGTTGCATTGATGTTAAACTGCGTCAGTTACTGTAGAAATATTAGGATTGTATGCACCACTCACTGAAGTTAGTTTTCAGTACTAGGAAACAAATATGTAATTCAGGTGGATGAATATTTCTGAGAATAATATTGTGAAAAGTTGATTATAAATCCACATACATGAACATGAATGAATTTAGGTAGTATATGTAAGACACATATATTTCATATTTTGAAATATTTGGAGAGTGAATATATATATATATACACACACACACACACACACACACACACACACACAACACACACAGACAATAAAATGTAGCAATATATATGCCTATCGAAATTCATCATGAAATATATATCATCCACAGATGCAAAAATATTTATTTTACTGAACATGGATTTATGTATAATATTGTTCTACTAGGAGGCTCACCCATAGGTTGAATTTTCTGTTCCAACAGAGTTTAGGAGGAGTGATCTCTTCCCACAATTTGTATCTTCCAAGTCAGCCACCTCACAAGAATGTACGTCTGATACCAGGTAGGATTCTATATGTGCATATAAAAATACATGTTCTGAATCAGCTACAGAGAATGGGAGAGAGGAATTCACATATTTGTTAACTTTAAAAACACATGGAGAACTATTTCAATTAAAAATTAACTAGATTTATAACACCTACCCTATATCATGCAAAAGGCAAGTGCAACTATACACCATGCCTCCTCTGAACTGCTTGTATTTCTATTCTGTTTGGGTTATTTTTCTCCATCATATTAGGATTTGTCATCAGAGTCTAGGAGGGTATGGGTTCGTTTCAGATGGCCCGGCCGGCAGGACACATCAACTTGGGCGTCGATCCTAGTTGGGGAGGAATGAAGGGACAAGAGACACGAGAGATGACAGCAAGACAGGAGTTCTGATCATGCTGCAAACTTTTATTGTTCTCAGAGGGTATTTATATGCTGTGGATGGGAAAGCTCTCTTATCGGCAGTTGCTGGATGTCTTCACAGGGTGAGGTAACCTCAGGATGATTAAGGAAGACAGATGGTAGCCGGATGTCAAAAGGAGATAGATGGCTGTGGGATGTCTCCCAGGCAGGTTGTGTCCCAGGGGGCTGTTTCTTGTGTCAGTCTATTTTCTGAAGGAGAACGTCCTTCTAGCCCCTGACATCTCCCCTTTTCTTATATAAAATATTCTACCATACCTTACAGGCCATGTATTTAGGGGGTGATAGTGGCTCTGTTTCTCTAGGATGCCTTATAATATCTCCTGATACGAGCGAGCATATTTCCTCGGAGATTTCGTGTTGGCTTTGGCATGTTTTTGGAGGAGACGTCTTTGAGGGGATAGCATGCCAACCGCCATGGACCAGAGCGTGTCATTCAGAGGTCTTGTGTTTGGGGATCCGTGGATCCATCCTCCTGCAGTCCTTCCTGGACCCTCCGTAATTATGGCCTAACGTCCTCATTCCAAGGGTGTGTCCTCCCCCAAGCGGAGGGGCCCATGGAGAACGAACCCTTATTGCAAGGGTAGAAGATGGTTGGCCAGAGCTGTTACTTATAGTTTTTTGTAAGAAAGAGAGGTCTGTGGGGATGTATACTTAATAAGCCTGTGAGAAGGGTTGAACATTCTTTTAAATGTTGGCAGTGCTGTCTTCCATCTCCAGACCATGATAGTGGACCTGTATGGGCTTAGAAGCCAAAATATTAATCTGTTCTTTAATAAATTGTACCAGCCTGTTTATAATGCAGGGGCCTATGGACACCATTAAAAGTAAACCAAACAAAGGGACTAATAGGGGAAGAAGGTAGGGTAGAAATCCATTATGCCCAGTCCAGAGGGGATTTTCAAATAGTTCCCTTTGTCTCTTTTCTAGATCTTCTTGAAGCTGCTTAATTTTAATGCGTACTATGCCTGATTTATTGGCATAAAAGCAGCATCGTTCCCCTAAGGCTAAGCAAATACCTCCCTCGTTAGCTGTCAGCAAATCTAAGCCTCGTCTGTTTTGAAGGAACACTTCTGCCAGAAAATCTATTTGGTCCTGGAAATCTTTAATGGTTCCTGAAAAAGTTTGTACATAATTTATAAGTTGTTGAGACAGGCGATGGTAAGAGTGAATAGCCATGCCTAAGCCACTGTACCTGTGCCCACAGCAGCTGTTATTCCAAGGCTGGCAATGAGTGGTAAAGCCTGTATTGCCCACCTATGTCTTTTGACTAAAGTGTCTAGGCTAGAAATTGCTAGAGGTTCATCTCCTGGGACAACAGTTATATCAGGGAGTAATAAAGCAAGAACACAACCAATGGTCCAATTCGCTGGAAGCCTGGGAAGGCCGAGTTTCCTCCACACATAAAAACTGTGCCATTGGAGGGACAAAGAGATGGGGTGGGTGAGGAATAATTTTATACTGTTGAGCAATTTCCAAAGGAAGTAAGTCCAACATCAATATCATAGGTATTATTCTGCATTGCTCCTAAAAGACATAATGTAAAAGTGCCTATAGGCTGTACTTTAAAGGGAAATCCGGGTTGGCATGTATTATCATTGTCCATGATAGAATTAATAGGAACTGCCATAGGCATGATTGCCTCTGTTGTCATGCAGAGCCAGAAATCACCAGCAAGGGTGGGGTTCGAATTATTAAGCTAGGAGAATGTAGTTTGCAAAATATATAATGTATTGGTATCTAAACCTGGGAACTGGGATTTAGGCTACATTAAGTGATGATATGTCAGCTCAGGGATTTGGGGTTTCAAAAGTTTGATTATCTGAGGATGCTTGACAGAATAAGTGGGGCCTCCACCATCAGAGACCCCTGTAGGGGCCTTAATGGGCCAGTAGGAAGGTTTTCCGACAGTGCCTTGGCACCCAGCTGACTGTAGCTTGGTGTATTTGCCATCTCCTCCCTGGTCAAAGAGAACGGGGGTATAATGAATAGTGGTCCCCCTGCTGCATGAGTTTTAGTTAGGGAGGCTTCAAAAAATTGTTTTCCCTGTTTATTAACACAAATTGAAGCCGACACATTACAAGAGACATGCATCGCCTGGGTATGCGTACAAGTTGCAGAACAATTTTGGAGAGCTTTACTTGTAATAGGGGGAATTATCTTTGGCTTGTTAACACATACCCATTTAGGCTGATGAACTCCTCCGAGATTATGGTCAACCTCGGCACGGAGGTAAGTCACCTTAGTCATGCAGTCAGCAGTCTGGGTCCAACTAGTGGGAGCCTCAATCCAAAATCCTCCCTTGCATTCACTGCGGGGGGGCAAAAAGGTACTCCATGATGTTGGACGGTGGAGGTCCAAGGCCTCCGTGTTCAAACCTGTTCAGCAGAAGTGCCTTAAGCAGGATCCTTGCACAGATTGTTGGCTGTATCTGAATTGGAGGAAAATTTGTCCTCAGGGGGAGGGCCTCCGTCCCTGGGTTGAGGTAAGTAATTTACCTGTTTAACCAGGCGTTCTGGTAACCATCTTGGGGATGCTTGCTCTTGGTCCAAAACACAAGCTGAGCCTCATCCACTGATGAGGATAGGATCTGGGCCTTTTCATTTATTTGTAATGGGATTGCACCACATAACAGGTGTGCGAACAGAATTGGACGAATGATGCCAGTGTCTGTCTGTGGCCAAATGGCCTTCACTGTCTAGGGTAAGAAAAATAAGGGCAAATAATGCATGGTTAAGGCGATCCTTGGGAGTGGTAAATACAAGGGCAGAAGCCTTAAGACGGGATAGCCAAGTCTTTAAGGTAAGCTGGGCAAGTTCCACATGCCTTGACCCTGAGGGTTGTATGGAATTTCAGTAGTATGACAAAATTGCAAGGTAGCACAAAACTGTTGAAACTTGGCACTGGTATATGCAGGACATTTATCTGTTTTAATATGTATTGGTTTACCCATTACAAAAAAAGCTGAAACAAGATGAGAAAGGACATCTTTGGTAGCCTCTCCAGAATGTGGTGATGCAAAAATAAAGCCGCTGAAGGTATCTATCGAAACGTATATATATTTGGTTTTTCAAAATTCAGGAAAATGAATAACTTCCATTTGCTAAACCTGATTGGGCAGTAATCCTCGGGGGTTAACTCCCAAGTGTTGAATGGGGAGGGAGACAGTGCAACCAGGGCATGCTTTTACTATTTCTCATGCATGTTGCCTGGTAATTTTCCAAAGTAAACGATGGCTCTGGGAATTTAGATGGTGAAGATTGTGTAACTCCATGGCCTTTTGAATGGAGCCAACAAAAATTGGAAAGATGGAACGTGTTGCTGCATCAGCTTGGGCATTACCTTGTGTTAGAGGGCTCAGAAGGTCAGAGTGTGTCATGATGTGTAAGGAAAATGGATGTTTTCTGGCCTGAATTAGCTGCTGAAGCTGTTGAAACACAAAGGGGTAATTGGAAGAAGCCTTAATGGTGGGTGAAATCTCCAGCAGGGGCACAGAATGAGCAATGTAGGCACTGTCTGTATAAATATTAACAAGATTATCAAAAAACTTTATGAAAACTTGTGTTATGGTGAACAATTCCACAAACTGAGCTGACTGATAGACAGTATCAAAGGTGGTAGGCTTGTTATTGACAACAAAGAGTGCACGGCCATTACTGGAACCGTCTGTAAAGACAGTAAGGGCTTGAGGAATGGGAGCCTTTTGAGTAATTTTGGGAAAAATAAATGGATGTAACTGGACATAATTTAAAAGGGGGTCATTGGGGATGTGGTTATGAATTGTTCCCAAAAAGCCTGATAGGGCAATACCCCATTCATCCATGTCTCTAGTAAAAATTGTAGTAAGGGTTTGGTCCTTAGTATATGGAATTAAAATATTATCAGGGTCTTTGCCAAAATGTTGTCGAGAAAGCAAACGACCTTTAAAAATAAGAGAAGCTACCTGAGCAAGATTTTGGTACAAGGACCAAAAGCAAGGGGCAGCCTTTATTTTTAAAATGTGGATCTCGCTGCCAAAATATTCCTGTGGGTGTATGAGGAGTGTGGATAATAACCAGAACCAGAGAAAGGTTATAAGAAATTTGTGTAACAAACTTTTGGGCAATGGCTTCTGTGGCTTGGTTTAATGCATTTCATGCCTCGGGAGTAAGCTTTTGAGTGGAGGAGAGGTGGGAATCACCTATCAAAATTTCATTAAGGGGCAAAAGTACACAAGTGGGTAATTTTAAATATGTTCCTAGCAATTGAATATCCCCCAGTAATATTTGAAAATCATTAAGGGTGTGAAGATGGTCCACACATAGTTGTATTTTAGGAATTTGGATCTGATTATCTTGAAGTTTAAGGCCCAAATAGGTATAAGGGTCATTTGTTTGAAACTTATCTGGAGCTATCTGTAGTCCCAAGGTAGTGAGGTTTTGTAAAAGTCCAAGTAACAATTATTAAGGTCATGGGTATTAGGTGCAGCAATTAACAAATCATCCATATAATATAAAATATAATTTTGTGCTCATCGCTCTCTCACAGGGTCTACTGCTTGAGCAACGTATTTTTGGCAAAGACTAGGGCTGTTGGCCATACCTTGGGGAAGAATCTTCCATTGAAATCTCTGCATAGGGCCCTGAAAATTAATGCGAGGGAAACTAAAGGCAAAATAGGGTCTATCCTCAGGATGTAAAGGAATGGTAAAAAAGCAATCTTTTGAGTCAATAACCATTTTACAATAGTTTTTTGGAATCGCCACTGGTGTGGGAATGCCTGGCTGTAGTGCTCCCATCGGGCGCATAACTTTATTAATGGCACACAAATATTGTAAAAGGCGCCACTTGCCTGATTTTTTCTTGATAATAAATATAGGAGTAATCCATGGTGAGGTTGAGGGCTTTACATGGCCGGCTGCCAGCTGTTCCTGCACTAACGTGGAGGCAGCCTCCAATTTTTCTTGGGTAAGGGGCCACTGATCCACCAACACAGGAGTCCGAGTCTCCCAAATAATTTTATCTGCATGGGGTACAGGAGGGTCATGGACCGACACTAAAAATCTGAATACACAAGTCCACATGTATTTGTTTTTTGTATGGGTTGTATAGGCTCCACCAGTCCTTGTTTCAGTATCCCAAGGCCTGTACCAGGAACAAAATTCATAGGAAGCATTTGATGAGTCACCATGGAATTGGGACTGGTGAGAATAACTTCCCATGACTCAAAATATCTCCACCCTATATGTTAACAGGGAGGTCAGAATCAACGAAAGGAGTGACAGTTGACTTATTACCATCTTTATCAGTGCAGCTAATAGACCTAGAGCTGACCAGAGGATTTTTTTATTTTCCTATCCCTTTAAGGTCAGTCAAAGATGGAGTGAGGGGCCAACCTCATGGCTAGTATTTTTGAGAAATAATTGTAGCATCAGCTCCAATATCTAGAACTCCTTGGAATTCCTTTCCTTCAGTAAGTAAGGTAAGGGTGGGTCTATTGTGAGAAATGGGCTGAACCCAATACACATCAGAGAAGCCCAAGAAGACAGTCCCCCGAGGTAGGTTTGGGTGGTGGAAATGCCTCCTGAATCCAAGGGAAGGAGAATTAATTGTGCAAGTCTTGTTCCTGCTGGGATGCCGGCAACTCCATTAATAGCAGTGGCCAGTATTTTTATTTCTCCAGTGAAATCATTATCATTAATGCCAGCGAAGACCTGAACACCTTCTATGGTAGTGGAGGCTCTTCCAAGAATAAGGGCACATGTATGAGATGGAGGGGGACCCATAATTCCAGTGGGTATTATCTGGGGCCCTTGTATTGAGTCTAATATTGTATCTGTGGCAGCACAGAGGTCCAATTTTGTGCTGCCTGGGGTGGCTAGTTGGAGGGAGGCAATTGTGGAGAAGGATTTTGTGGTAGGTTGGGAGTTTGGGAGGGAACAAACCTTATTGCTCCTGTTTTGTCCTGGGGGATGTTGTGGCCAGGGCCTGGTCCCGCAGGGAGTTTCCCGAGAAGCAGGAAGAAATAGGCTGTCTGAGGGCATTTGTCTTAGATCTACACTCACTGGCCCGGTGATGACCTTTACCACTTCTATAGAAAAGGGTAGCTGGGGGCGATTAAGCCCCAGTTTGAGGAGACGCTATTCCTAGGCTTTGTTTGCCTGTCGGACACTCACATGCAAAATGGCCAGGTTGTTTACAAGTAAAGCAAGTACGTGAGCCAGGATTGTGAAAGGCCTTGGTAAAGGCGGCCCCTAAAGCGAGACCCATGGCATGGGATGCACCCACGCCTGCACAGAGTCTAATAAATTCAGAAAGTTTCCCTTTATCCTTATGTGGTTGAAGAACATCCTGACATGCTGGGTTGGCGTTTTCAAAGGCAAGATGTTTTACATAGGTGCTTTCACCTTCGCTTGGTAAATCCTATAGGCTGTGGCAGGGTCCTGAGAGGTCGCGGGTCTTCTGAATGGTAGAGAGCTGCTTAATTCTCCAAGATAGCATCCTCCCCAGGGGTCAATGTGTTTCTGGGATTTAAAACTGGATAAAGGTGGTTTTTAATCATTGGAGCCTTATTAATTAGGGTCGTATTTTGAGGGGGACAAGGAAGGTTCTCAGGGTCCTGGGAAGACTGAGAAGGGTCTATGTCTATATTAATGATGGGCATGCAGAGGGGGGACGAGAGGTCTTTTGCATAATCTCTTCCCCAATCCTGAAAAGTTGTAAGGTACCATTGTCAAAACGAAAAATTTTAAGAATTTCATTAATTAAGTTCCAGTAAGAAAAGGTGGGAACTGGCATTTTTTCTGGGCCAAAGAATTCATAATAATCTTTTAAACAGTCTCCTACTCTAAGCCATTTTTGCCATCAATGGTCCCTTCAAGAGGAAACCATGGACAAAATTCTCCTATGTATGAAAAGAAAAATTTTAAGTCCTTTTTCGTAACATGCACCCCCCATGTCTTGAAGGACTCCTTGAGGCCTGAAATAAACAAATCATGTGACGATACTGCTTGTCACATGGTGGGTCACTCACCATGCATCATCCCCACCCTCCTCCTGGATATGTCTCCGGGTGGTGTCTGCTGAGGGGATCGCGAGCTCCTCTTGACCAAGTCTTCCAGGAGGAAGGGGTTCCCCCTCAGTCAAAGGCTTGAGCCCCAGTCGGTGGGCGCCAGATGTCCCGGCCGGCAGGACACATCAACGTGGGCAGCTAACCTAGATGGGGAGGAATGAAGGAAAAAGACACACGAGAGATGAGAGCAACACAGGAGTTCTGATCAAGCTGCAAAATTTTATTGTTCACACATGGGTATTAATATGCTGGATTTGGGAAAGCTCTCTTATCGGCAGTTCCTGGATGTCTTCACAAGGTGAGATAACTTCAGATGTTTCTGGAAGAAAGATGGCCACAGGATGTCTCAGGGACACATATGGCTACAGGATGTCTTCCAGACAGGATGTCTCCTGGGGGCTGTTTCTTGTAAGTGTCAGGCTGTTCTTTGAAGAAAAATTCCTTCTACCCCTGACAGTCAGGGATTCAGTATTTCCAATGGAAAATAGGAAAATGAATCCAATGTGTAGGCAAATATGTGCTACCCAAAAATCTTCCCACTCTCATTCAGAACAATGCCTTGACATTTCCTTCACCCCAAGTAAGACACAATTAGAGGAGAAGAGTTAGAAAATCTGTGAATACATATCGGTAATGGAAAATGCTCAGGATTTCACAACCTTCGAGGTTGTAGAGGAGTTTCCAAAAGTAAGGGACAGGGTAAAAACTCCAAAAACATGGAGCTCTGCTGGCCTAAAGGCTTCTTGAGAAACTGCCTCTGAGGTTGGGCACCTGAAATATATGTTGATGACAGGAGCTTTAGCTTCCTTTGTAGTGAGACCATCAAAGCTGGGTCTGCATCTATATGACCTGGAGGACATGGGTTCTTTTTTTCCTATGAACATGAGGCAGCAGGGCTGAATTCTCTCTTTATAGGTAAACTGTTGCCACCTGGGGCTAAGTGTCTTCCAGTGTGGACTGTGAAGCCATTTGGTCATCCTCCACTTTTCGTGGTGTTTCTTGCAGCTGCACTGGGAGTTGGGTATTTGCTTCACAAAATATGAGAAGTTCAACTGGGATACAGTGATGGAGGGAGTTCTGTCACGTGTGGTGGGTAAGGGTCTTCAGGAGAATGCACCAACCTGGCTTATATCGCACATAGCTTGCCCCCTTGACCATAGCAATCTGATTCGAAATATTGCCCTGCAACCTCTCCATAAAACAAGATGCCTTTACATACAAGGGTATGGGGGCTGCACCATATCAGTCACAAGGCATTTGGAAGCCAATGGCATATCCACATCACCCCACCACAGATGTTTTAACACACACCTGCACACCACTGCTCTAGGCCGACTACTCATCAGGCTCCATGTTACTGGCATCTCTGTTCTACACCATTTTCATGAAACCCAGTCAATCAAGGCACTGTCTGGTACACTCATGATCAGCAATAGGACACCCAAAGGTTCTCCAGTGCCACCAGGTGATGGGAATTTCCAAACTTTGATGATATTTATCTAGGCATTTTTCATGGATGAAGTTGAAGGCACTGTGGGTTTCAATTCATTCAGGAACCATTAAATGTAGAAGAAGCTCATTTCAATGAAAGCTCTGGAGAATTCTAACAGGCAAGGCTTCCCAAAGACAGGCTAAAAGGTCACATTAAGCCAGGCATTTGAGGTCTACAATGTGAGGTCCATGTGTGTTTTGACTTGCAACGATGGCTGCCAAGTCTTTAAGAATAAAATCATGTGATGTCCTTCCTGAGATTTCCAGTGCTCTTCGGAAAGCCTCCCTGGGCCTAGATCTCAATTTCCAAGGGCGACTCTCATGCGTGGCCTCCTAAAATCCCAACACAATACATGGCAATACTTCTTTGAGGTCAGTTCCAGAACTCAGTCTCTAAGGGGAATCACATAAGTGTTCAAGCCCAGGTGGACATAGTCATCTCTTCCAACGGCCACAAAAATGACCACAATTAAAACCAAAACACTCCCACATGACCCACCTGATGCAAAGACCTTCCTGACTTTCAGGGCAACAGAAGAATAGGTAAGCAAAATCTCCAAAACAGGGTTTTTCCACTGAGGCATTCCTGGTCACACTGATATCTGAGCTTTCTGAGATGCTCGCCGTTCCCTTCAGCTCTCCAGTACATGGCGATGTCACAGAGATTTGAGGTGGTACATATCTTGGACACAAAACTATGAGCCTATTCTGGAGAGTGCACACAATTCAGGAAGAAAACAGGAACTTAAGAAGTTAGCAGGTGTTCCCCATCGATAAGTCAAGCCGCAGTCCATTCATGAATTGGGCAGGATGAAAGCTGAGAAGCTTTCTACTAGACAGGACTCACCCATTAATGCATTTTCTTTTCTAATGTCTACAACCAGGGACACAGTGATATAAACAGACATAGAAACACTCGCCTTGTCAAATGACTTACTAGAAACAGTTCCCTCCAAACCAAACAAACCGCCATTCCTACCTATACTCAGAATATGAGACAAAACCACAAACCCACACCCACACCCACAAAGACACCTCCTTCCCCCAAGTAGGTCTGTGACTATCCGGAGTGTCCTCTGAATGGTGGGCCATACTATGTTCCAATGAAATGGCCTGTCCTGTCTCAGATCTGGTCTCCTTGGCCAACTCTGTGAAGTTGTCAGGAGCCAGCAGTGAGCTACTACCTACTTTCTCAGGAAAAGCCCCTCTTCAGAGCTTTCCTGGTTTTGGCCGTCCTCACATCAGTAGGTACCAAGAATGACTGACTCTGTCCTTGGTAAATCCAAACAAGTGAGACCACTGGGACTGGGACTGCCTCTTGGTGCCTGGCTTCTTGGATACCAAGTTCAGAGAGTTCCATCAACAAAGAAGTGAGGTGAGGTCACTTCCTTAAGGAACTGAATCAGATCACTGCCTTGGTAACCACTTTGTCCTAACAGTTGCTTCCAAGACTACCATGAGATGGAGGCTGCCCCTACTTTCTGTGACACTTTCACAAGGTAGAATGGTATATCAACCATAGGCACGTAGGAACAGCTCTCCACACCAACCTGGTTTGGTCCATCTTCTCTACATTAAGAAGAGAGAGGCTGATTCATAAACAACCCTTCATCCTGACCAGGTCGTTTGCCATGGAAGCTGACTTTTACTCTCCCAGTCCTTCAAAGTTGTCTACATCTTCTCCAAGGATCATTTCTGCATGGACCTTGAGGTTCTCAGGAGGTGGAAGATCCCCTATATTCCTGTATTGTAAGACCAACTCTGTCCCTGCTCCTCTGTAAAGTTAGATTGAGGGAACAGTGTATGGTTAGGGTTAATAATATGTTCAATTTGAATTAGGAAACATTCTGCTGGATGAATAATGGTACTGGGAACCTGCGACATTTATAAGTATATATAGGTGAAATATATGTATGAAAACAGAAATCTAAGTAAGATTTGAAGCGCAGAATGGGGATGGGCCCTTGATTCTGATACTTAGCGTTGAATTATGTTCTGCACAGATGTCTGAGATAGATCGATATACAATGGCATTAGACCCTGTACCTTGGATTATTGAATGTATAAGAGAACATCCAGTCAAAAAGGGATAATGGGTAGGATTAGGAAGATATTCAGTAGGTTTAAGAAGAAGAGTGAGTATAGGATTTGGAACAAAAGTTCCTTAGCAATAGGGTTTGGATTAGAGTGTGAATGTAAATGTCAGCACAATTGAAGAGTCAGTCACAATGATGAACTGCGGAAAGTACGTAGGAAAGCTGGTATAAATAGAGACATTATGAAATCAGGAAAAGTATAAAGTGAGAGATAGGATTAGATATTTTCAACAGGGTTGAGTTTGAATATATAATCTTAGCAAGAAACAAATATGTTGTCACAAATAGGATTGACTTTTGAGAGCATTAGCCAAACTTGACATGGATGGTTTTAGTAATCCATGTTCACTTTACATTTAGGCTTTAGTGCAAACATAAGTGTGACCTTTTCTTTTTGTGTCCAGAATATTACTGAGATAAAATGTATATGTAGATCAGATGACATGAGTATTTCTTCCACCATTACTGGGAGCAAAATTTTGAAGACGTATAAATTAGTATGGGGTTTACAAAGAGGTGTACCCTGTTTCTATGAATATAGAGACAATGCATGAATAGACAATAGTGTGAATAAATAATATAACTGGTTCCACTTTAAATAATGGATTGATTTGATATCTGAAAATATATAAGAAATCTTGTATTGATATACAATCATTCATTCCAATCAGTTATACATCTAATAGTAATATTAGGGTTATAGTTTATCATGAAGGGTGTGTGAGTTTTGCTTCAAATATGATTATGGAAATCGAAAATAATATGTTTGGAATGAAGTCTCATGAAAAAACCAGTCAAGAAACATGGAGGATTACATGTGTTCTAAAGCAGAAAATGACTGAAAGTGAAACAAATGCCTATAATTTTGCTAACGTATGGATGAAATATATGTCCTATAATGTGCATAAACTGAAGAAATTGTAACATACCAGTGGTGAATAAGAATGAACATCAAAATACACATCATGTCCCATAGGAATCTACTTGCATTGATGAGAAATTATTGTAGAAATATTAGGATTTGTATCCACCATTCACTGAAGTTAGTTTTCATTTCTCGGAAAAAAAAATATGTATTTCAGGTGGATGAATATTTCCGTGAAGAATTTTGTGAAATGTTAACTCTAAATCCACATACATGAATATGAATGAATTTAGAGAGTGTATAATGAGACACATATATTTTATATTTTAATAAAATTTAGAGTGTATATATATATACACACACACACACACACACACACACACACAGACATTAAAAATTAGCAATACATATGCCAATCGAAATTCACCATGAAATATATATTATCCACAGATCCAAAAATATTCATTTTACTGAACATGGATTTATGTATAATGTTGTTCAACTAGGAAGCTCACCCATAGTTTTAAATTTCGGTTTCAACAGCGTTTAGGCAGAGTGATCTATTCTCACAATTTCTATCTGCCAAGTCAGCCACCTCACAAGAGTGTACCTGTGGTACCAGGTAGAATTCTATATGTGCATATAAAAATACATGTGCTGAATAGGCTACAGAGAAAGGGAGACAGGAATTCACATATTTGTTAACTTTAAGTACACATGGAACTATTTCAAATAAAAATTAACTAGATTTATAACACCTACACTTTATCATGCAAAAGCCAAGTCTAACTATACACCATGCCTCCTCTGAAATGCTTGTATTTCTATTCTGTTTGGGTTATTTTACTCCATCATATTAGGATTAGTAGTAAGAGTCTATTAGGGTATGGGTTAGGGTCAGTTATTCAGTATTTCAAATGGAAAATAGGAAAATAAATCCAATGTGTATGCAAATATGTGCTACAAAAAATTCCCACTATCATCCAGAACAATGCCTTGACAATATCTTCGCCCCTAGTAAGACACAATTAGAGAAGAAGAGTTAGAAAATCTGTGAATACATACCTGGAATGGAAAATGTTCAGGAGTTCACAACCTTGGAGGTGGTAGAGGAGTTTCCAAAAGTAAGGGACAGTATAAACACTCCACAAACATGGAGCTATGCTGGCATTAAGACTTCTTGAGAAACTGCCTCTGAGGTTGGACACTTGAAGTATATGTTGTTGTCAGGAGCTTTAGCTCCCTGTGTACGGAGACCATCAAAGCTGGGTCTGCATCTATGTGACCTGGAGGATATGGTTTCTTATTTTCTAATGAACATGAGGAAGCAGTGATGAATTCTCTCTTTCTAGATAAACTGTGGCCACTGGGGGCTAAATGTCTCCCTGTGTGGACTTTGAAGCCATTTGGTCATCCTCCAATTTTCGTGGTGTTTCTTGCTGCTGCACTGGGTGTTTTGTATTTGCTTCACAACATACAAAGATTTCAAATGGGTCACAGTGCTGGTGGGAGTCCTGTAAGGTGTGGTGGGTCAGGGTCTTCAGGAGAATGCACCAACCAGGCTTCTATTCCACATTGCTTGCTCCCTTGACCATAGCAACCTGATTGTGAACATTGCCCTGAAACCTGTCCATATAACCAGATGCCTTTTCATATAATTTTCTGCTGGCTGCACCAAGTCAGTCACAAGCCATTTGGAAGCCAATGACACACCCACATGGCCACACCACAAATATAATATCAGACAACTGCACACCACTGCTCTAGGCCCACTACTCAGCAGGCTCCAACTTACTGGCATCTGTATTCTACACCATTTTCAAGAAATTCAGTCAATCAAGGCACTGTCTGGTACACTCATGAGCAGCAATAGGACATCCAATTGTTCTCCAGTGCCACCTGGTCATTGGGAAATTCAAAAATTTCATGGTATTTATCTATCCATTGTTCAAGATTGAAGTTGGAGGCACTTTGGGGTTTCCATTCATCCAAGAACCATTAAATGGTGAGGAAGCTCATTTCAATGAAAGCTCTGGAGAACTCTCACAGGCAAGGCTTCCCAACGAGTGGTCAAAAATGTCACATGCAGACAGGCCCATTGAGGTCTAAAATGTCAGGTCCATGTGTGTTTTGACTCTTAACTATGGCTGCCAAGTCTTTCAGAATAAAATTATGTGATATCCTTGTTGAGATTCTCAGTGCTCTGTGGAAAGCCACCCAGGGCCCAATCTCAGGTTTCAAGGGTGACTCTCATGCGTGGCCTCCTACAATCCCAACACAATTAATAGCAATACTTCTCTGAGGTCAGTTTCAGAACTCAGTCTCGAAGAAGAATCACACCAGAGTTCAAGCCTATGTGGACCCAGTCATCTCTTCCAACCGCCACACAAATGACCACAATTGAAACCATAACATTCCCACATGACCCTCATCTTCTTCCATATAGACACTCATCATAAACTCCTGCTGGAGGTTTCCATGAGGAGCGCAGCCCAAGGCAATGTCCAAAATATGCACCCTTGCCCGTCATTTGCCTAAAGTGAGGGTGGCCTTGACACCCTTCCTGTGAACCAGGAGTGATCAAATAGGCCTGCCTTTAATACTGCTCTGCTTCTCCAATTTGAGGCCTACTGACTGTCAGGTATATATTCTTTATGTGATTTGGCATCATGGGAGAACCCAAGAACTTCTGCAGGAGTTCAAAGAACTCATTTGACCCAGAGGATCCTATTCTCACTTGATGGAGGTTAGGAACCTAACAGAGGAAGGCAAGAAACTTCATCTACAATGACTGATATTTTTACCATTTTTGTTTTCAATACACACATGGGAACTTTCTTTATATCCATCAGGTGATGAGAATCTAATCCATAGCCTGACCCAGAGCCAAGCGGCTGATTCAGACACATCCCTTTTGAAAGCAATTAAGCAAAGCACCACAGGTGATGCCCATTCATTTGCATTTAAAAACTGTTTACTTCAGGCTTCAAAAAGGAGTGGCCTGAGGTAAGGACCTTCCTAACATTCAGGGCAACAGAAAAATAGGTAAGCAGAAGGCCCAAAACAGTGTTTCTCCACTGAGATTTTCCTGGTCACACTGATATCTGAGTTTCCTGAGATGCTCGCCATTCCATTCAGCTATCCAGTACATGGCCATGTCACAGAGCTTGGAGGTGTTACATATCTTGGACACAAAACCATGAGCCTATTCTGGGTAGTGGCCAAAATTTAGGAAGAAAACAGGAACTTAGGAAGATAGTAGGAGTTGCCCATCCATAAAGCAACCTGCAGTCCAGTCATAAATTTGGTAGGATGAATGCTGGAAAACTTTCTTCTAGACAGGACATATCCATTGATGCATTCTCTTTTCTCATGTCTACAACCACGGACACAGTGAGATACACAGACATAGAAACACTCACCTTGTCAAACGACTTTTTAGAAACAGTCCACTCCAAACCAAACAAACCACCTTTCCTACCTATTCTCAGAACATGAGACAAAACCACAAACTCACATCCACACTCACAAAGGCACTTCCTTCCCCCAATATGTCTGTGACTATCCGGAGTGTCCTCTGACTGTGGACCATATTGTTACCCTGAACTGGCCTGCCCTGTCTCAGATCTGGTCTCTGTGGCCAAATCTGTGAAGTTGTCAGGAGCCAGTGATGACCAACTACCTGCTTTCTTAGGAAATGACCCTCTTCAGAGCTGTCCTGGCATTTGGCCATTCTCACATCAGTAGGTACCAAAAAAGACTCTCTCTGCCCTTGGTAAAACCAAACATGTGATCCCACTGGAACTGTTACTGGGACTGGCTCTGGATGCCTGGCTTCCTGGATCCCAAGTTCAGAGAGTTCCATCACCAAGTAAGTTAGGTGAAGTCACTTTCTTCATGAAATGAATGAGGTCACTGCCTTGGCAACCACTTTGTCCTAACAGTTGCTGCCAAGGGTCCCATGAGATGGAGGCTGTTCCTACTTTCTGTGACACTGTCACAAGTTAGAATGGTATATCAACCATATACACCGGGGAACTTCTCTCCATACAGGCCTGCTTTGGTCCATCTTCTCTACTTTAAGATGAGAGAGGCTGATTCAGACACATCCTTTCATCCTGTCCAGGTTCTTTACCATGTCAGAAGACTTTTGCTCTCTTTGGTACTACATAGCTGCCTACAACTTCTCCAAGGATCATTTCTGCATTGACCTTTGAGGTTCTCAGCAGGTGGAAGATTCCCTACATTCCTGTATTGTAAGACCAACTCTGTCCCTGCTCCTCTGTAAAGTTAGATTGAGGGAACAGCGTTTGGTTAGGGTTAATAACAGGTTCGATTTCGGTTAGGAATCATTCTGCGGGATGAATAATGTTATTGGGAACCTGCGATATTTAAAAGAATATATAGGTGAAATATAAGTTTGAAAACCCAAATCTATGTAAGTTTTGAAGCCCAGAAGTGTATTGGGCCCTTGGGTAGGATACTTAGCTTTGAATTATGTTCTGCACAGATGTCTCTGATTAATCGCTATACAATGGCATAGGACCTTTACCTTGGATGATTGAATGTCTAAGAGAACATGCAGTCAAAAAGGGATAGTTGGTAGGATTAGAAAGATAGTCAGTAGGTTTAGAAAGAAGAATGAGTATAAGATTTGTACCAAAAGTTTTTTAGCAATAGGGTTTCGGGTAGAGGGTGAATGTAAATGTCAGCACATGTGAAGAGTCATTCACAATGATGAACTGGGGAAAATATGTAGGAAAGTAAATATCAATTGAGACAAAAGGAAATCAGGCAAAGTATAATGTGAGTTATAGGATTAGACATTTTCAACAGGGTTGAGGTTGAATTTATAATCTTAGCAAGAAACAAATATGTAGTCACCAATTGGATTGACATTTGAGAGCATTAGGCAACCTGGACATGGATGTTATTACTAATCCATGCTCACTTTCCATTTAGGCTTTGGTACAATCATAAGTGTGACCTTTGCATTTTGTGTCCATAATATTACTGTGATAAAATATATATGTAGATCAGGTGACATGAGTATATCTTCCACCATTTCTGGGAGCAATATTTTGAAGATGTATAAATTAGTATTGGGGGTACAAAGAGGTGTACCCTGTTTCTATGAATATACAGATAATGCATGAATAGAACATACTCTGAATAAAACATATACTCATTCCACTATAAATAATGGATTGAATTGATATCTGAAAATATACAGGAAATCAAATATTGATATATAGACATTCATTACAACTAGTTATACATCAATGATAATATTAGTATTAGGATTTTCATGAAGAGTGTGTGAATTTTGCTTCAAAATTGATTATGGAAATCGAAAATAATGTGTTTGGAAAGAAATCTCATGAAAAGACCAGTAAAGAAACATGGAGGAATACATGTGTTCAGAAGCAGGAAGTGATTGAAAGTGAAACAAATTCCTATATATTTTTGAACTTTTGGATGAAATATATATACTATGATGTGCATAAACTGAAGAAATAATAATGTCCCACTGTTGAATAAATATGAACGTCAAAATACATATCATGTCCCATAGGAATCTACTTGCATTGATGTTAAACTGGGTCAGTTACTGTAGAAATATTAGGATTTGTATACACCATTCACTGAAGTTGGTTGTCAGTACTAGGAAACAAATATGAATTTCAGGTGGATGAATATTTTGGAAAATAATCTTGTGAAAAGTTGATTATAAATCCACATAAATGAATATGAATGAATTTAGGGAGTGTATAATAAGTCACATATATTACATATTTTGAAAAATCTGGAGAGTATATATATATATATATATATATAGAGAGAGAGAGAGAGAGAGACATTAAAAACTAGCAATATATATGCCAATCAAAATTCATCATGAAATATATATCATCCACAGATCCAAAAATATTCATTATACTGAACATGGATTTATGTATAATGTTGTTCAACTAGAAAGTTCACCCATAGTTTGAAATTTCAGTTCCAACAGCATTTACGAGGAGTGATCTCTTCTCACAATTTGTATCTGCCAAGTCAACCACCTCACAAGAATGTACGTGTGGTACCATGTAGAAATCTATATGTGCATATAAAAATACATGTGCTTAATAGGCTACAGAGAAAGGAAGAAAGGAATTCACATATTTGTTAACTTTAAAAACACATTGAGAACTATTTCAAAAAAAATTTGCAAGATTTATAACTCCTACCCTATAATATGCAAAAGGCAAGTCCAAGTATACACCTTGCCTCCTCTGAACTGCTTGTACTTCTTTTCTGTTTTTTTGTTATTTTTCTCCATCATATTAGGATTAGTAGTCAGAGTCTAGTTGGGAATTGGTTAGGGTCAGAGATTCAGTGTTTTGAAGGGAAATTGAAAAATGAATCCAATGTCTATGCAAATATGTGCTAACCAAAAATCTTCCCACTCTCATCCAGAACAATGCCTTGACATTATTTTTTACCAAATTAAGACACAGTTAGAGGAGAGAGTTAGAAAATCTGTGAATACAATCTGGAATGGAATTTGCTCAGGAGTTCACAACCTTGGAGTTGGTAGCAGAGTTCAAAAAAGTAAGGCAAAAGGTAAACACTCCTCAAACATGGAGCTCTGCTGGCCTAAAAAAATTCTTGAGAAACTGCCTCTGAGGTTGGGCACTTGAAATATATGTTGTTTTCAGTAGATTTATTTCTTTTGTAGAGAGACCATCAAAGCTGGTTCTGCATATATGTGACCTGTAAGACATGGTTTCTTATTTTTCATTGAACATGTGGCAGCAGTGCTGAATTCTTTTTTTGTAGCTAAACTGTGGACACTGGGGCTAAGTTTCTCCCTGTGTTAACTGGGAAGACATTTGTTCATCCTCCACTTTTAGTGTTGTTTCTTGCTGCTGCACTGGGAGTTTGGTATTTGCTTCACGAAATAAAGGAGGTCAATTGGGACACATTGCTGGAGCTAGTTCTGTCACGTGTGGTGGGTGAGGGTTTGCAGGAGAATGCAATAACCAGGCTTCTATCCCACATAGCTTTCCCCCTTGACCATAGCAACCTGATTCTGAACATTTCCCTGAAACCTCTCCATATAACAAGATGCCTTTACCTATTGGGTCTGTTGGCTGTAACCATATCAGTCACAAGCCATTTGGAAGCCAATGGCAGATCCACGTGGCCCCACCACAGATGTTTTGTCACACATCTGCCCACCACTGCTCTAGGCCCACTAATCAGCAGGCACAAACTAACTGGCATCTCTGTTCTACACCATTTTCATGAAACCCTATCAATCAAGGCACTGTCTGGTATACTCATGATCAGCATCAGGACATCCAAAGGTTTTCCAGTGCCACCTGGTCATGGAAATTTCAAAAAGTTCATGGTATTTATCTAGCCATTATTCAAGGAAGAAATTGTAGTCACTGTGGGTTTCAATTCATTCAGGAACCATTAAATGTTAAGGAAGCTCATTTCAATGAAAGCTCTAGAGAACAATCACAGGCAAGGCATCCCAAATAGAGGCCAAAAGGTCACATGAAGCCAGGACCATTGAGGTCTACAATGTGAGGTCCATGTGTGTTTTGACTCTCAACTATGGCTGCCAAGTTTTTCAGAATAAAATCATGTGATATCCTGGCTGAGATTCTCAGTGTTCTGTGGAAAGCCACCCTTGGCCTAGATCTCAGTTTCCAAGGGTGACTCTCATGCGTGGCCTCCTAAAATCCCCACACAATTCATGGCAATACTTCTCTGAGGTCAGTTCTACAACTCAGTCTCTAAGGAGTATTACACCAGAGTACAAGCCGAGGTGGACCCAGTCATCCCTTCCAACTGCCACACAAATGACCAAAATTAAAACCAAAACATTCCCACATGGCCCTCATATTCTTCCACATAGACCCTCATTATAACCTCTGGCTGGAGATTTTCATGAGGGGTTCAGCGCAAGAGAGTGTCCAAAATAAGCTTCCTTGGCCCTCATTTGCCTAATGTCAGGGTGTCCTGGACACCATTCCTGTGAACCAGGAGTGATCAAATAGGCCTGCCATTACAACTTCTCTGATTCTCCAATTTGAGGCCTACTGACTGTGGGGTTTAGATTCTTTATGTGAAGTGGAATCATGAGAAAACCCAAGAACCTCTGCATGGCTTTGAAAAACTCATTTGACCCAAAGGATCCCTATACTCACTTGATGATTGTCTGCAACCTAATAGAGGAAGGAGAGAGACATCATCCACAATGACTGAATTTTGCCATTTTAGTTTTGGATGCACACATGGGATCTTTCTTTATATCCACCAGGTGCTGAGAATCTAAGCCACAGCCTCACACAGGGCCAAGAGGCTGATTCAGACACATCCCATTCAAAACAATTAAGCAAAGAGCCACAGGTGATGCCCAATCATTTCCATATGAAAACTGTTTTTTTCATGCTTCACAAAGGGGTGGCCTGAGGCAAAGACCTTCCTGTCATTCAGTGAAACAGAAAAATAGGTAAGCAAAAGGCACAAAGCATGGTTTCTCCACTGAGACTTACCTGGTTACACTGATATCTGAGTTTTCTAAGATGCTCGCTATTACCTTCAGCTATTCAGTACATGGCCATGTGACAGAGCTTGGGGTGGTACCTATCTTGGACACACAACCATGAGACTATTCTGCACATTGGTCAGAATTCAGGAAGAAATCTGAAACTTAGGAAGATAGTAGGTGTTGCGCATCGATAAGGCAACCTGCAGTGCAGTCATAAATTGGGCAGGATGAATGCTGGGAAGCTTTCTACTAGACAGGACACATTCATTGATGCATTCTCTTTTCTAATGTCTACAACCACGGACACAGTGTTATATACAGACATAGAAACACTTACCTTGTCAAACGACTATATAGAAACACTCCACTGCAAACCAGACATACCAGCTTTCCTACCTATTCTAAGAAAATGAGACAAAACCACAAACTCACACCCACAAACACAAAGGCACCTCCTTCCCCCAAGTAAGTCTGTGAATATCCAGAGTGTGCTCTGACTGGCGGGCCCTATTATGTTCCCCCAAAATGGCCTGTACTGTGTCAGATCTGGTCTCCTTGGCCAACTCTGTGAAGTTGTTAGGAGCCAGCGGTGAGTCACTACCTACTTACTAAGGAAAGGCCCGTCTTCAGAGCTCTCCTGGCATTTGGCCATCCTCACATCAGTAGGTACCAAGAAAGACAGAATCTGTCATTGGTAAAACTAAACAAGTGAGCCCACTGGGACTGGGACTGGCTCTGGATGCCTGGCTTCCTGGATCCCAAGTTCAGAGAGTTCCATAACCAAAGAAGTAAGGTAGGTCACTTCCTTCAGGAACTGAATGAGGTCAATGCCTTGGCAAACACTTTGTCCTAATAGTTGCTTCCAAGGGTCCCATGAGATGGAGGCTGCCCCTACTTCCTGTGACACTGTCACAAGTTAGAATGGTATATCAACCATAGACACACGGGAACAGCTCTCCACACAGACCTTGTTTGGTCCATCTTCTCTACATTAAGAAGAAAGTGGCTGATTCAGACACATCCCTTCATCCTGACAAGGTTGTTTGCCATGGAAGATGACTTTTGCTCTCTCAGGTCCTTCATAGCTGCCTACCTCTTTTCCAGGGATCATGTCTGCATGGACCTTTGAGGTTCTCAGCAGGTGGAAGATCCCCTACATTCCTGTATTGTAAGACCAACTCTGTCCCTGCTCTTCTGTAAAGTTAGATTGAGGGAACAGTGTATGTTTAGGGTCAATAACTTGTTGGATTTGGTTTAGGAATCATCCTGCAGAATGAATAATGGTATTTGAAACTGCGATATTTACCAGAATATATATGTGAAATATAAGTGTGAAACCAGAAATCTAGGTAACATTTGAAGCCCAGAATGGCATTGGACCCTTGATTGTGATACTTAGAATTGAATTACATTCTGCACAGAGGTCTCAGATAGATCAATATACAATGGCATAAGACCTTGTACCTTGCTTGATTGAATGTAGAAGAGAACATCCAGTCAAAAAAGGATAGTCGGTAGGATTAGGAAGATAGTCGGTAGGTTTACAAAAAGAATGAGTATAGGATTAGGAACAAAAGTTTATTAGCAATAGGTTATCGATTAGAGTGTGAATGTAAATGTCAGCACATGTGAAGAGTCAGTCACAACGATGAACTGGGGAAAATATGTCGGAAACAGATAGAAATAGAGCCATAATAAAATCAGGCAATGTATAAAGTGAGGGATAGGGTTAGACATTTTCAGTAGGGTTGAGTTTGAATATATAATCTTAAGAAGAAACAAATATGTAGTCACCAATAGGATTGACATTTGAGAGCATTAGGCAACCTGGACATGGATGTTTTTAGTAATCCATGTTTACTTTCCATTTAGGCTTTGGTACAAATATAAGTGTGACCTTTGCATTTTGTGTTCCGAATATTTCTGTGATTAAATGTATAAGTAGATCAGGTGACATGAGTATTTCTTCCACCATTTCAGGGAGCAATATTTTGAAGACGTATAAATTAGTATTGGGGGTATAAAGAAGTGTACACTGCGTCTATGAATATAGAGATAATGCATGAATAGACCATACTGTGAATAAATAATATAACTTTTTCCACTTTAAATAATGGATTGAACTTTTATCTGAAAATATATAAGAAATCCTATATTGGTATGCAATCATTAATTCCATCCAGTTATACATCTAGTGGTAATATCAGAGTTATAATTTATCATAAAGTTTATGTGAGTTTTGCTTCAAAAGTGATTATGGAAATTGAAAGTAATGTGTTTTGAAAGAAGTCTCATGAAAAGACCTGTCAAGAAACATGGAAGAATACATGTGTCCTTAAGCAGGAAGTGAATGAAAGTGAAACAAATTCCTATAAATTTGCGAACTTGTGGGGAAATCTTAAGAGCCCCTCCCAGCTCTCCCTTGAGCGCGATAGCCAGACCGAGGGAATTAGGAGTGGCACGGGACTCCTGGTGCAGACCTCCAGGCCACCGCTCCCACCAGTGCTGAAAACTGAAGTCTCTTGCTCCAGCTTCCGGGGGCATGGCTTCCGGAGTGCAAGCAAATTCGCTGGGGGTTCTCAGGCCTAAGCTCTACAAACTTAGGGTCTGAGGGAGACAAACAGGGAGAGTGTGCCCAGGCGTTCATGAAAACAGGGCTCCTAGGAGCAGCAGACCTGGCATGTAGCCAGTATTGTGGTGAGTGTCACAGGTGAGTGCGGCCTGGCTTGAGGAAACACAAAAGAAGGCCCTAGGCACTCAGGATTGGACACCCACCCAGTCTGGGAGGAAGAGCTGCTGCACAGTGATTGGTTCCCACCTATTGAAAGGAGAAGCTTGGCCCAGTGGGCACAGCTCTACCTACTGGAAAAGAAGTTTATTGCAATCTATGACTGCATTTATTATTATTATTATTATTATTATTATTATTATTATTATTATTTGTTTTTTTGTTTTTGTTTTTTTTTGTTTTCTTTTATTTTCATTTTTTTGTTGCTGTTCTTTAACTTTTTAAAAATGTTTTTAATTTTTTTAATTTTTTATTTTGTTATTATTATTTTTAAAAAATTTAATTTTAATTTTATATTATCATTATCATTTTTAAAAAAAAATCATTTTCTTTCTTTATTTTTCTATTTTTTCCATTGTCTTTTCATTTCTTTTCAATTTACTTATTTCCCATTCCTTGCATTCTACCTGCCTACTCTCATTCTCTTTAGTGACTTTTTCCCTTCCCTTCTAAAATCTTTCCTCCCAAGCATCAAATAAATTTATAAGAGTAAACAGTAACTCAGCAGTCAAATAGAACAAGAAGTAACATGAGCAGCATAAACAAGCAAGGAAGAAAAGGAGTACAAACAACGAAGGACACCCTAAATATTCAGGAGGACCTAGAGTCATCAGAAAAATGGTCATATAAAGAACTCAAGGAATACCTTAGACAGATGGAATGGAAACTTAAAGAGGATATGAGACAGAAAATTCAAACAGTAAAAGAAAACATTGAAAATGAATTACATAAACAGATAAAAGAAAAAGTTAAGCATCTTTATCAGTGGATAGAGATTATAAAAAAAATAAAACAATAATTCTAGAAATGAAGGAAATGATTAACCAAATTAAGAACTCCATTGAGAGTATCACTAACAGAGTGGAGCAAGTAGAAGCCAGAACGTCAGGTAATGAAGACAAAATATATCATCTTGAAACAAGTCCAGCCAACTCAGAAAGGCTGGCAAAAAAATCACAAGAAAAACATCCAAGAGATTTGGGATAACATAAAAAAAAAAACCACACTTACGAGTCATCAGGATAGAGGAAGGTACAGAGACTCAAATCAAGGGAATGAGAAAACTGCTCAATGAAATAATTACAGAAAACTTTCCAGAAATAAAAAAGGTAATGGATATACAAATTGTAGATGCATACAGGACAAGAGCACACAAAATCACAGTAGACCAATGCCAAGACACATTGTTATGAAGATATCCAATATACAGAACAAAGAGTAAATAATAAATCTACAAGAGAATGGAGGCAGAATACATTCATTGGTAAACCAATAAGGTTAACAATGGATATTTTATCACAGACGCTGAAAGCGAGAATATCATGGAAAAACGTATTTCAAACACTCAAAGACAATGAATGCCAACCAAGAATTATGTATCCAGCATAATTAACCATCAGGTCCGACCACGAAATAAGAATCTTTCATGATATACAAAAGCTAAAAGAATTTGAAGCCAGAAAACAAGCATTGCAAAGCGTCATGAGCAAAACACTACACAAGAAAGAAATGAAAAACAACAACCAAAACCATCAGTGGGAAGGACCTTGGTAATGACAGATGCAGGGTGAAAGCTTATAATGGAGAAACAAACTAAATTAAAAAAAAGATAAATAATCAAACGTGGCTGGCAGTACAAACCATACATCAATAGTAACTCTCAATGTACATGGCTTAAACTCTCCAATAAAGCGACATAGGCTGGTAACTTGGGTTAAATAAACAAATCCAAAAATATGTTGCCTCCAGGAGACACATCTGAAATGCAAAGACATACAGGCTGAAGGTAAAAGATTGGGAAAAAATACACCATGCACACTTATCCTCGTAAGCAAGCAGGGGTGGACATCCTCATATCGAATAAAATCGACTTCAAGACTAAGTTAATCAAAAGGGTTAAGGAAGGACATTATATACTGTTAAAAGGAACCATTCACCAACAAGACATAACAATTATCAATATTTATGCACTAAATAATGGTGCAACGATGTTCATGAAACAAATTCTCCTCAAGCTCCAGAATGAAATAGACTTCAACACAATAATTATGGGTGACTTCAACACACATCTATCACCATTGGACAGATCCTCCAAACAAAAGTTGAATAAAGAAAGTATAGAACTCAATATCACAATCAATAACCTACATGTAACTGACATACATAGAGTATATCAACCATCATCAAGTGGATATACTTTTCTCTCAGCAGCACATGGATCCTTCTCAAAAATAGACCATATATGATGCCATAGGGCAACCCTCAGTAAATATAAAGGTGTGGAGATAATACCATTCATTTTATCTGATCATAATGGAATGAAACTGGAAATCAATGATAAAAGAAGGAAGGAAAAATTCTACATCACATGGAAAATGAACAATATGTTACTGAATGAACAATGGGTTACAGCGGACATAAAGGAGGAAATAAAAAAATTCTTAGAGATAAATGAAATTACAGACACAACATATCGGAATCTATGGGACACAATGAAAGCAGTTTTAACAGGGAAATTCATCACCTGGAGGTCATTCCTGAAGAAAAGGAAAAACCAACAAATAAGTGAGCTCACACTTCATCCCAAAGCCCTAGAAAAGGAAGAACAAAACAACAGCAAATTTAGCAGAAGGCAAGAAATTATCAAAATCAGAGTGGAAATCAACGAAATTGAAACAAAAGAAACTATTGAAAAAATTAACAAAACTAAAAGTTGGTTCTTCGAAAAAAAAAAATAAGATCAACAGACCCTTAGCCATGCGAAAGAAAAAAAGAAGAGAAAGAACTCAAATTACTAACATATGGGATGAAAAAGGCAATATCACAACAGATGCTACAGAAATACAGAAGACAATTAGAAATTATTTTGAAAACCATTATTCCAATTAAATAGAAAATAGTGAAGACATCGATAAATTTCTTAAGTCATATGATTTGCCCAAACCGAGTCAGGAGGATACACACAATTTAATCCGACCAATATCAATGGATGAAATAGAAGAAGCAATCAAAAGACTACCAACCAAGAAAAGCCCAGGAACGGATGGCTATACAGCGGAGTTTTACAAAACCTTTAAAGAAGACTTAATACCAATACTTTTCAAGTTATTTCAGGAAATAGAAAAAGAGGGAGCTCTACCAAATTCATTTTATGAGGCCAACATCACCCTAATTCCAAAACCAGAAAAAGACACCTCAAAGAAAGAGAACTACAGACCAATATATCTGATTAACCTAGATGCAAAAATCCTCAATAAAAATTTGCCTAATCAAATACAAAGGCACATCAAAAAAATTGTTCACCAGGATCAAGCAGAATTCATCCCTGGGATGCAACGATGGTTCAATATACGAAAATCAATAAATGTTATTCATCACATCAATAGACTTAAATATAAGAACCATCTGATCATCTCGATAGACGCAGAAAAAGCATTCAACAAAGTACAGCATCCCTTTATGTTCAAAACATTAGAAAAATAGGGATAACAGGAACTAACCTCGACATTGTAAAAGCTATCTATGCTAAGTCTCAGGCTAACATCATTATGAATGGAGAAAAATTGAAGGCATTCCCTCTAAAATCTGGAACAAGACAGGGATGCCCTCTGTCACCACTTCTATTCAATATAGTTCTCGAAACACTGGCCAGAGCAATTAGACAGACGAAAGAAATCAAAGGCATAAAAATAGGAAAATAAGAACGTAAATTATCACTATTTCCTGGTGACATGATTCTATACATAGAAGACCCCAAAGGGTCTACAAAAACACTACTAGAACTAATAAATGAATTCAGCAAAGTGGCAGGATATACAATCAAAACGCATAAATCAAAGGCATTTCTGTATATCAGCGACTAAACTTCTGAAACAGAAATGAGGAAAAACACTCCATTCACAATATCCTCAAAAAAATTAAATATTTGAAAATCAACCAAACAAAAAAGGTGAAAGACTTATACAATGAAAACTACAGAACCCTAAAAAGAGAAGTAGAAGAAGATCTTAGAAGATGGAAAAATATACCCTGTTCCTGGATAGGCAGAACTAACATCATCAAAATCGCGAAATTACCAAAAGTTTTCTATAGGTTTAATGCAATGCCAATCAAAATCCCAAAGGCATTTCTTGTAGAAATAGATAAAGCAATCATGGAATTCATATGGAAAAATATAAGACCCAGAATAGCAAAAGAAATTATAGCAGGAAGTGTGAATCAGGCGGTATAGTGATACCAGACTTAAAACTATACTACAGAGCAATAGTAACAAAAACAGCATGGCACTGGTACCAAAACAGGAGGGTTGACCAATGGTAAAGAATAGAGGACACAAAGATTAATTCACAAAGCTACAACTATGCTATATTTGATAAAGGAGCTAAAAGCATGCAATGGAGGAAATATAGCATCTTCAACAAATGGTGTTGTAAAAAATGGAACTCCATATGCAACAAAATGAAACCGAATCCCCTTCTCTTGCCATGCACAAAAGTTAACTCAAAGTGTATCAAGGAGCTAGATATCAAATAAGAGATTCTGCATCTGATAGAAGAAAAAGTTGGCTCCGATCTACATAATGTGGCGTCGGGCTCCAAATTCCTTAACAGGACACCCATAGCAGAAGAGTTAATAACAAGAATCATCAAATGGGACTTACTTAAACTGAAAAGTTTTTTTCTCAGCAGGATAAAAAATGAGAGAGGTAATATGGAGCCTAAATCATGGGAACAAATTTTTACTCCTCACACTTCAGATAGAGCCCTAATATCCAGAGTATACCAAGAACTCAAAAAATTAGACAATAAGATCATAAATAACCCAATCAAAAAATGGGCCATGGACCTGAACTGACACTACTAAGAGGAGGACATACAATCAATCAGTAAGTAAATGAAAAAATGCTCACCATCTCTAGCAGTCAGAGAAATGCAAATTAAAACCACCCTAAGATACAATCCTACTCTAGTAAGATTGGCAGCCATTATGAAGTCAAACAACAAGTGCTGGCGAGGATGTGGAGAATAGGGTACTCTTGTACACTGCTGGTGGGACTGCAAACTGTTGTGCAAATTTGAAAAGCAGTATGGAGAATCCTGGGAATGCTGGGAATGGAACCACCATTTGGCCCAGCTATTGCCCTTCTCAGACTATTCCCTGAAGACCTTAAAAGAGCATATTACAGGGATACTGCCACATCGATGTTCATAGCAGCACAATTCAAAATTGCTAGACTGTGGAACCAACCCAGATGCCCTTCAGTAGATGAATGGATAAAAAAATTGTGGCATTTATACACCATTGAGTATTATGCAGCAATAAAAAATGACAAAATCATTGAATTTGCAGGGAAATGGATGGCACTAGAGCAGATTATGCTTAGTGAAGTTAGCCAAACCCTAAAAAACAAATAAAAATGTTTGATATAATGAGAGCAACTAACAACAGAGCAGGGAAGAAGAGCAGGAAGAAAAGATCAACATTAAACAGAGACATGAGGTGGGGGTCGGAAAGAGAGAGATAAAGGAAATTGCATGGTAATGGAGTGAGACCTTCATTGTTACACAAAATTACATATAAGAGGTTGTGAGGGGAATGGGAAAATAAACAAAGATATAAATGTATTACAGTAGATGGGGTAGAGAGAGAAGATGGGAGGGGAGCGGGGATAGTAGAGGATAGAAAATGTAGCAGAATACAACAGTTATTAATAGGGCATTATAAAAATGCGAATATGTAACAGATATGATTCTGCAATCCGTATTTGGGATAAAAATGGGAGTTCATAACCCACTTGAATCTAATGTATGAAATATAATATGTCAAGAGCTTTGTAATATTTTGAACACCCAATTAAAAAAATAAAATAATAATATGAAATAAAATAATTAAAAATAAAACACATGGAGAAATATTTCACTCTCATCCAGAACAATGCCTTGACATTACCCTCGCCCCAAGTAATACATCATTAGAGGAGAAGAGTTAGAAAATCTGGGAATACATAGCTGGAATTTAATATGCTAAAAAGTTCACAACCTTGGAGGTGGTAGAGTAGTTTTCTAAAGTAAGGGACAGGGTAAACACTCCACAAATATGGACCTCTCCTGGCCTAAAGACTTCTTCAGAAACTGCCTCTGAGGTTGGGCACTTGAAATATATGTTGTTGTCAGGAGCTTTAGATTCCTTTGTAATGAGAGCATCAAAGCTGGGTCTGCATCTATGTGACCTGGAGGACATGGTTTCTTATGTTCCAATGAACATGAGTCAGTAGTGATGAATTCAATCTTTGTAGGTAAACTGTGGTCACAGGGGGCTAAGTGTCTCCCAGTGTGGACTGTGAAGCCATTTGGTCATCCTCCAAATTTTGTGGTGTTTCTTGCTGCTGCACTGGTAGTTTGGTATGTACACTTCACAAAATACAAGGAGTCCAGCTGGGACAAAGTGTTGGAGGGAGTTTCTCACTTGTGGTGGGTCAGGGTCTGCAGGAGAATGCACCCACCAAGGTTCTATCCCAAATAGCTTGCCTCTTGACCATAGCAACGTGATTCTGAACTTTGCCCTGAAACCTCCCCAAATAAAAATACGCCTTTACATATAAGGGTCTGCTCGCTGCACCATGTCAGTCACAAGCAATTTGGAAGCCAATGGAAGATCCACATGGCCCCACCACAGATGATTTATCACATACCTGCCGACTGCAGCTCTATGCCCACTACTCAGCAGGCTCCAAATTACTGGCATCTCTGCTCTACACCATTTTCTGGAAACCCAGTCCATCAGGCACTGTCTGGTATACTCATAGTAAGCAACAGGATATCCAAAGTTTCTCCAGTGCCACCTGGTCATGGAAATTTAAAAAAATTTCACGGTATTTATCTAGCCATTTTTCAAGGAAGAAGTTGAAGGCACTGTGGGTTTCACTTCATTCAGGAACCATTAATGGTGAGGATGCTCATTTCAATGATAGCTCTGGAGAACTCTCATAAGCAAGGCTTCCCAAAGAGTGGCGAATGATCACATGAAACTAGGCGCATTGAGGTCTACAATGTGAGGTCCATGTGTGTTTTGACTCTCAACTATGGCTGCCAAGTCTGTCAGAATAAAATTATGTGATACCCTGGCTGAGATTCCCAGTGCTCTGTGCAAAGCCAACCTGGGCCTAGATCTCAGTTTCCAAGGGCAAATCTCATGCGTGGCCTCCTAAAATCTCAACACAATTCATGGCAATACTTCTCTGAGGTCAGTACCACAACTCAGTATCTAAGGGGAATCACACCAGAGTTCAAGCCCAGGTGGACCCAGTCGTCACTTCCAACCGCCACCCAAATGACCACAATTAAAACCAAAACACTCCCACATGACCCACATCTTCTTCCATATAGACACTCATCATAACTTCTAGCTGGAGGTTTCCATAAGGGGCTCCGCCCAAGCCAGTGTCAAAAATAAGCTCCCTTGCCCCTTAATTTGACTAAACTCAGGGTGGCCTGTACACCCTTCCTGTGAACCAGATGTGATCAAATAGGCCTGCCATTAATACTGCTCCGCTTCTCCAATTTGAGGACTACTGACTGTGGGTTTTAGATTTTTTATGTAAACTGGAGTCATGATAAAACCCAAGCACCTATGGGATAGAATATGCAGGGCTTTGAGGAACTCATTTGACACAAAGGATCCCTATTCTCACTTGATGGAGGTCACGAACCTTACAGAGGAAGACGAGAGACTTCATCCACAATGACTGCTCTTTTTGCCACTTTGGTTTTGGATGTACACATGGAATCTTTCTTTAGATCCATCAGGTGATGAGAAACTAAGCAACAGCCTCACACAGGGCCAATGGTCTTAATGAGACACATCTTTTTCAAAGCAATTAAGCAAAGAGCCACAGGTGATGCCCATTCATTTCCATTTGAAAACTTTTTTCTTTAGGCTTCACAAAGGGGTGGCCTAAGGCAAAGACCTTCCTGACATTCAGGGCAAAAGAACAATAGGTAACCAAAAGGCCCAAAGCAGGGTTTCTCCACTGAGACTTTAATGGTCACAGTGATTTCTCAGTTTTCTGCTATGCTCGCCATTCTCTTCAGCTATCCAGTACATGGCCATGTCACAGAGCTTGGAGGTGGTATATATCTTGCACAAAAAACCATGAGCCTATTCTGGAGAGTGGCCAGAATTCAGGAAGAAAAGTGGAACTTAGGAAGATAGCAGGTGTAGCCAATTGATAAGGCAAGCCGCAGTCCATTCCTAAATTGTGCAGGATGAATTCTGGGAAGCTTTCTACTAAACAGGACATATCCATTGATCCAATATCTTTTCTAATGTCTACAACCATGGATAACAGTGGGATACACAGACATAGAAACACTTGCCTTGCCAAACGACTTACTAGAAACAGTTCACTCCAAACCAAACATACCGCCTTCCCTGCCTATTCTCAGAACATGAGACAAAACCACAAACCTACAACCAAACCTACAAAGGCACCTCCTTCCACCAAGTAGGTCTTTGACTATCTGGAGTGTCCTCTGATTTATGGGCCATACTATGTTCCCCCGAAATGGCCACTCCTGTCTCAGATTTGGACTCCATGGCCAACTCTATGAAATTGTCAGGAGCCAGCTGTGAGCCACTACCTGCTTTCTCAGGAAAGGCCCCTCTTCAGAGATTTCCTGCATTTGGCCATCCTCACATGAGTAGGTACCAAGAAAGACTGACTCTGTCCTTGGTAAATCCAAACAAATGAGACCACTCGGACTGGAACTGGCCCTGGATTTTTTGCCTGAATTCCTGGATCCCAAGATCAGAGAGTTCCATCACCAAGGAAGTGAGGTGAGGTCACTTCTTTCAGGAATTGAAAAATCTGTGGAAAGCAACCCTGGGCCTATATCTCAGTTCCAAGGGTGACTCTTATGTGTGGCCTCCTAAAATCCCAACAAAATTCAATGCAATACTTCTCTAAGGTCAGTTCCACAACTCAGTCTCTAAGGGGAATCACACAAGAGTTCAAGCCCAGGTGGACCCTGTCATTTCTTCCATCCGCCACACAAATGACCAAAATTAAAACGAAAACACTCCCACATGGCCCTCATCTTCTTACATATTGTCATTCATCGTAATGTCTGGCTGAAGATTTTCATGAGGGGCGAAGCCCAAGAAAGTGTCCAAAATAAGCTCACTTGACCCTCATTTGCCTAAAGTCAGGGTGGCCTGGACACCCTTCCTGTGAACCAGGAGTGATCAAATAAGCCTGTCATTAATAATGCTCTGTTTCTCCAATTTGAGGCCTACTGATTTTCAGGTATAGATTCTTTGTGATTTGGAGTCATGCGAAACCCCAAGCACCTCTGCAGGGCTTTGAGGAACTCATTTGACCCAAAGAATTCATTTTCTCACTTGGCAGAGGTCAGGACCCTAACAGAGGAAAACAAGAGACTTCATCCACAATGACTGATCTTTTTGCCATTATGGTTTTTGATGCACACATGGGATCATTCTTTAGATCCATCACGTGCTGAGAATGTAAGTCACAGCCACACACAAGGCCAAGAGGCTAATTCAGCCACATCCCTTTCCAAAGCAATTAAGCAAAGAGCCACAGGTGATGCCCATTCATTTCCATTTGAAAACTCTTTCTTCAGTCTTCACAAAGGGGTGACCTGAGACAAAGTCTTTCCTGACATTCAATGCAACAGAACAAAAGGTAAGCAAAAGGCCCAAAGCAGGGTTTTTCCACTGAGACTTTCCTGTTCACACTGATATCTGAGTTTTCTGAAAGGCTGGCCATTCTCTTCAGCTATCCAGTACATGGCCATGTCACAGAGCTTGTAGTGGTACATATCTTGGAAACAAAACCATGAGCCTATTCTGGAAAGTGGCCAGAATTCAGGAAGAAAACAGGAACTTAGGAAGATAGAAGGTGTTGCCTCTCGATAAGACAAGCTGCAGTCCATTCATAAATTGGGCAGGATGAATTATGGGAAGATTTATACTAGACTGGACGCATCCATTAATGCATTCTCTTTTCTAATGGAGAACACAGTGGGATACAGTGGGATACACAGACATAGAAACAACGGACACAGTGGGATACACAGACATAGAAACACTCGCCTGGTCAAATGACTTACTAAAAACAATCCACTCCAAACAAAACAAACCAACTTTCCTACCTATTCTCAGAACATGGACTGACCTCTCTCAGATCTGGTTTTCTTGGCCAACTCTGTGAAGTTGTCAAGAAAAAGGGGTGAGCCACTACCTGCTTCTTCTGGAAAGGTCCCTCTTCAGAGCTCTCCTGGCATTTGGCCATCCTCACATCAGTAGGTACCAAGAAAGACTGACTCTGTCCTTGGTAAATCCAAACAAGTGAGCCCACTGGGACTGGGGCTGCCTCGGGGTGCCTGGATTCTTGGATACAAAGTTCAGAGAGTTCCATCACCAGGGAAATGAGGTATGTCACTTTCTTTGGAACTGAATGAGGTCACTGCCTTGGCAACCACTTTGTCCTAACAGTTGCTTCCAAGTGTCCCATGAGATGGAGGCTGCCCCTACTTCCTGTGACACTTTCACAAGGTAGAATGGTATGTCAACCATAGGCACCCAGCAGCAGCTCTCCACACAGGCCTGGTTTGGTCCATCTTCTCTACAATAAAAAGAGAGAGGCTGATTCAGACACATCCCTTCATCCTGACCAGGTTGTTTGCCATGGAAGATGACTTTTGCTCTCTCAGGTCCTTCATAGCTGCCTACATCTTCTCCAGGTATCATTTCTGAAAGGACTTTTGAGGTTCTCAGCAGGTGGAATGTCCCCTACTTCCCTGTATTGTAAGAACGACTCTATCCCTCTCTTCTGTAAAATGAGATTGAGGGAACAGTGTATGTTTAGGGTTAATAACAGGTTCGATTTGGGTTAGCAATCATTCTGTGTGATAAATAATGGTATTGGGAACCTACGATATTTACAAGAATATCGAGGTGAAATATAAGTATGAAAACAGAAATCTAGGTATGATTTGAAGCCCAGAAGGGCATTGGGGCCTTAATTGGGATACTTAGTTTTGAATAATATTCTGCAAAGATGTCTCAGACAATTTGATTTACAATGGCATAGGACCTTGTACCTTGGATGTTTGAATATAGAAGAGAACATCCAATCCAAAGGGATAGTCGGTAGGATTAGGAAGATAGTCTGTAGGTTTAGGAAGAAGAGTGAGTGTAGGATTGGGACTAAAAATTCTTTAGCTATAGGGTTTCGGTTAGAGAGTGAATGTAAATGTCAGCACATATGAAGAGTCAGTCACTATGATGAAATTGGGAAAATATGTAGAAAAGCAGATATCAATAGAGACATTATGAAATCAGGCAAAGTATTAAGTGAGTGATAGGAGTAGACATTTTCACCAGGGTTGAGTTTGAATATATAATCTTAGGAAGAAACAAATATGTTGTAACCAATAGTATTGACATTTGAGAGCATTAGGCAAAATGGACATGGATGTTTTTAGTAATCCATGATCTCTTTCCATTTAGTCTTTGGTACAATCATAAGTGTGACCTTTACATTTTTTGTCCAGAATATTACTGTGATAAAATGTATATGTAGATCAGGTGACATGAGTATTTCTACCACTATTTCTGGGAGCAATATATTGAAGACGTAAAATTTGTATTGGGGGTACAAAGAGGTGTTCCCTGTGTCCATGAATATAGAGATTAAGCATGAATACACCATACTGTGAATAAATAATATAACTGGTTCCAACTTTAAATAATGGATTGAATTGATATCTGAAAATATACAATAAATCTTATATTGATATACATTCATTCATTCCCACCAGTTATACATCTAATGGTAATATTAGTGTTTTGGTTTATCATGAAGAGTGTGTGAAGTTTGCTTCAAAAGTGATTATGGAAATCGAAAATAATGTGTTCGGAAAGAATTCTCATGCAAAGACCAGTCAAGAAATATGGAGGAATACATGTGTTTTGAAGCAGGAAGTGATTGAAAGTGAAACAAATGCCTATATATTTGCTAAATTGTTTATGAAATATATATCCTATGATGTGCATAAACTGATGAAATTGTAATGTACCAGATTTGAATAAAAATTAACGTAAAAATACACATCATGTTCCATTGGAATCTACTTGCATTGATGTTAAACTTGGTCAGTTACTGTAGAAATATTAGGATTCGTGTGCCTCATTCACCGAAGCTAGTTTTCTTTTTTTTTTTGTAATTTTTTATGGTTGTTCTAAACATTACATATTTCTTGATATATCATATTTCACACGTTGATTCAAGTGGGTTATGAACTCCCATTTTTACCCCGTATACAGATTGCAGAATCACATCAGTTACACATCAATTGATTTACACATTGCCATACTAGTGTCTATTGTATTCTGCTGCCTTTCCTATCCTCTACTATCCCTCCTCCCCTCCCCTCTCTTCCCCTCTTCTCTCTCTACCCCCTCTACTGTAATAAATTTCTCCCTTTTGTATTATTTTTCCCTTTCCCCTCACATCCTCTTTTATGTAATTTTGTATAACCCTGAGGGTCTCCTTCCATTTCCATGCAATTTCCCTTCTCTCTCCCTTTCTCTCCCACCTCTCATCCCAATTTAATATTAATCTTCTTCTTGTGTTCTTCATCCCTACTCTGTTCGTAGTTACTCTCCTTTTATCAAAGAAGGCATTTGGCATTTGTTTTTTAGGGATTGGCTAGCTTCACTTAGCATAATCTGCTCTAATGCGATCTATTTTCCTGCAAATTCTATGATTTTGTCATTTTTTAAAGCAGAGTAATACTCCATTGTGTATAAATGCCACATTTTTTTTATCCATTCTTCTATTGAACGGCATCTAGGTTGGTTCCACAGTCTTGCTATTGTGAATTGTTCTGCTATGAACATCAATGTAGCAGTGTCCCTGTATCATGCTCTTTTAAGGTCTTTAGGGAATAGACCGAGAAGAGAAATAGCTGGGTCAAATGGTAGTTCCATTCCCAGCTTTCCAAGAAATCTCCATAATGCTTTACAAATTGGCTGCACCAATTATCAGTGCCTCCAATAATGTACAGGTGTACCTGTTTCTCCACATCCTCACCAGCACTTGTTGTTGTTTGACTTCATAATGGCTGCCAATCTTACTGGAATGAGATGGTATGTTAGGGTGGTTTGATTTGCATTTCTCTGACTGCTAGGGATGGTGAGCATTTTTTCATGTACTTGTTTTTTGATTGTATGTCCTTCTCTGAGAAGTGTCTGTTCTGGTTCTTGGCCAATTTGTTTATTGGGTTATTTGTTATCTTATTGTCTATTTTTTGAGTTCTTTCTATACTCTGAATATTAGGGCTCTATCTGAAGTGTGAGGAGTAAAGATTTGTCCCCAGGATTTAGGCTCCCTATTTACCTCTGTTATTGTTCCTTTTGCTGAGAAAAAAAAAATTTAGTTTGAGTAAGTCCCATTTGTTGATTCTAGTTATTAACTGTTGTGCTATGGGTGTCCTATTGAGGAATTTGAAGCCCGACCCCACAGTATGTAGATCGTAGCCAACTTTTTCTTCTATCAGACGCCATGTCTCTGATTTGATATCAAGCTCCTTGATCCATTTTGAGTTAACTTTTGTGCATGGCGAGAGAAAGGGATTCAGTTTCATTTTGTTACATATGGATTCCAAGTTTTCCCAGCACCATTTTTTGCAGATGCTATTTTCCTCCATTGCATGCTTTTAGCCCCTCCATCAAATATAAGATAGTTGTAGTTTCCTGGCTTGGTTTCTGTGTCGTCTATTCTGAACCATTGGTCCACCCGCCTGTTTTGGTACCAGTACCATGCTTTTTTTGTTACTATTGCTCTGTAGTATAGTTTGAAGTCTGGTTTGCTATGCCGCCTGATTCACACTTCCTGCTTAGTATTGTTTTTGTTATTCTGTGTCTTTTATTTTTCCATATGAATTTCATGATTGCTTTCTCTATTTCAAGAAGAAACGCCATTTGGATTTTGATTGGCATTGCATTAAACCTATTGAGAACTTTTGGTAATATCACCATTTTGATGATGTTAGTTCTGCCTATCCATGAACAGGATATATTTTTACATCTTCTAAGATCTTCTTCTATTTCTCTCTTTAGGGTTCTGTAGTTTTCATTGTATAAGACTTTCACATTTTTTGTTAGGTTGATTCCTAATTATTATTATTTTTTTTAGGATATTGTGTATGGAGTGGTTGTCCTCATTTCCATTTCAGAGAATTTGTCGCTAATATGCAGGAATGCCTTTGATTTATGCATGTTGATTTTATATCCTGCCACTTTGCTGAATTCATTTATTAGCTCCATTAGTTTCTTTGTAGACCCTTTTGGGACTGCTAGATATAGAATCATGTGATCTGCAATAGTGATAATTTAAGTTCTTCTTTTCTAATTTTTATGCCTTTAATTTCTTTCGTCTGTCTAATTGCTCTGGCCAGTGTTTCGAGAACTATGTTGAACAGAAGTGGTGAGAGAGGGCATCCCTGTCTTATTCCAGATTTTAGAGAGAATGCCTTCAATTTTTCTCCATTCGGAATGATGCTAGCCTGAGGCTTAACATAGATTGCTTTTACAATATTGAGGTATGTTCCTCTTATCACTAGTTTTTCTAGAGTGTTGAACATAACAGAATGCTGTACTTTATTGAATGCTTTTTTTGCATCTACCGAGATGATCATAAGGTTCTTATTTTTAAGTCTATTGATGGGGTGAATAACATTTATTGATTTCCGTATATTGAACCAGCCTTGCATCACACGGATGAATCCTACTTGATCAGGATTCACAATTTTTTTGATATGTTTTTGTACCCAATTCGCCAGAATTTTATTGAGGATTATTTCATGTAGGTTCATTAGAGATGTTGGTCTGTAGTTTTCTTTCTTTGGAGTGTCTTTGTCAGATTTAGGAATCATGGTGATGTTGGCCTCGTAGAATGAATTTGGAAGATCTCCCTCTTTTTCAATTTCCTGAAATACCTTGAAAAATATTGGTATTTGTTCTTCTTTAAAGGTTTTGTTAAACTCTGCTGTATACCCATACGGTCCTGGGCTTTTCTAAGTTGGTAGTGTTTTGATGGTTTCTTCGATTTCCTCAATTGATATTGGTCTGTTTATGTTGTCTATATCCTCCTGACTCAATATGGGCAGATCATATGACTTAAGAAATTTATCGATGCCTTCACTGTCTTCTATTTGATTGGAGTATAAGGATTCAAATTAATTTCTGATTATCTTCTGTATTTCTGAAATATCTGTTGTGATATTTCCTTTTTTAATCCCTTATGCTAGTAATTTGAGTTCTCTCTTCTTCTCTTTGATAGCATGGCTAAGGGTCTGTCAATTTTATTTATTTTTTCAAAGAACCAACTTCTACTTTTGTCAAGTTTTTTCAATTGTTTCTTTTGTTTCAATTTCATTAATTTCAGCTTTGATTTTAATTATTTCTTGCCTTCTACTTCTTTTGCTGTTGCTTTCGTCTTCTTTTTCTAGGATTTTGAGATGAAGTATGAGATCATTTATTTGTTGGTTGTTTCTTTTTTTAAGGAATGAACTCCAAGCAATGAATTTTCCTCTTAGAACTGCTTTCAATGTGTCCCATAGATTCCGATATGTTGTGTCTGCGTTTTCATTTATCTCTAAGAATTTTTAAATTTCCTCCTTGATGTCTTCTATAACCCATTGATCACTCAGTAACCTATTGTTCATTCTCCAAGTGATGCATGATTTTTCCTTCCTTCTTTTATCATTGATTTTTAGTTTCATTCCATTATGATCAGATAAGATGCATGGTATTATGTGTACTCCTTTATATTGTCTAAGAGTTGCCCTGTGACATAATATATGATCTATTTTTTAGAAGGATACATGTGCTGCTGAGAAAAAAGTTAACTGCTTGATGTTGGGTGTTATATTCTACATATCTCAAATAAGTCCAGGTTATTAATTGTGTTATTGAGTTCTATAGTTTCCTTATTCAACTTTTGCTTGGAAGATCTGTCCAGTGGTGATAGAGGTGTGTTCATTTCTCCCATGATTACTGTATTGTGGTGTATTAGACTCTTGAACTTGAGAAGAGTTTGTTTGATGAACATAGCTGCACCATTGTTTGGGGCATATATATTAATGATTGCTGTCTCTTGTTGGTGTATGGTTCCCTTGAGCAGTATGTAGTGTCTCTCTTTATCCCTTTTGATTAACTTGGCTTAAAATCTATTTTATTTGATATGAGTATGGACTCTCCTGCTTGTTTCCGAAGTCCATATGAGTGATATGATTTTTCCCAAACTTTCACCGTCAGTCTATGTATGCATTTTCCTATCAAATGCGTCTCCTGTAGGCAGCATATTGTTGGGTCTTCTTTTTTGTTCAATTCTACTAGCCAGTGTGTCTTCATTGGTGAGTTTAAGCCATTAACATTTAGGGTTATTATTGAGATATGGGTTGTTCTTCCAGCCATATTTGTTTATTTATGTTACTAAACATGGTTTGTTTTCCTCTTTGATTATTTTCCCCCCTTTAATGTCCTACCTCCCACTCTTGGTTTTCATTGTTATTTTCCATTTCCTCTTCCTGCAATGTTTTGTGGAGAATGTTTTGAGGAGATGGTTTTCTAGCTGCAAATTCTTTTCACTTTTGTTTATCATGGAAGGTTTTAATTTCATCTTCCATACTGAAGCTTACTTTCGCTGGATACACAATTCTTGGTTGGAACCCATTTTCTTTCAGTGTTTGAAATATGTTATTCCTGGATCTTCTAGCTTTCAGAGTCTGTTTTGAAAGATCAGCTGTTATCCTGATTGGTTTACCCCTAAATGTAATCTGCTTCCTTTCTCTTGTAGCTTTTAAAATTCTCTCCTTTTTCTGTTTGTTGGGCATCTTCATTATAATGTGTCTAGTTGTGGCTCTCTGATGATTTTGCACATTCGGCATTCTGTAGGCTTCTAGGACTTGGGATTCTGTTTTATTTATCAAGTCTGGGAAGTTTTCTCATATTATTTCATTGAATAGGTTGCTCATTCCTTTGGCTTGGACCTCTATACCTTCCTGTATCCCAATGACTCTTAAGTTTGGCCTCTTTATGTTATCCCATATTTCTTGGATGTTCTGCTCGTGGTTTCTTAAGTCTTGCTGAGCTGTCTATGTTCTTTTCAAGTTGAAATACTTTGTCTTGATTGTCTAATGTTCTATGTTCTAAGTGTTCTACTCTGCTGGTAGTATTCTCAATTGAGTTTTTAAGTTGGTTTATTGCTTCCTGCAATTCTAGGATTTCTGTTTGTTTGTTTTTACAACCTCTATCTCCCTATATAGTTGATCTTTTGCTTCTTGGATTTGTTTATGTAATTCATTGTTGAAGTGATCTTTAATTGTCTGATTTTGTTGTCTAATGTCTTCCTTGAGACTCCAGATCATCTAAAGCATGAGTATACTGAATTCTTTATCTGACATTCCATCTGATGCAGCTATTACCTCTTCTAAAGTTGAGTTGACCTGCATTGCTTTTGGTCCTTTCTTTCCTTGTCTTTTCATACTGCTCACGTTTCTCTCTGCTTGTTGAAACTGTTGTGTTTTTGAAATTTTCCCCCTATATATTTATATTGCTCTTGTATAGTTGAAAAGTCTCCCTTGCAGGAGTGGGGAGCGGCTGTGCTGCTCCTCCAATTGGGGTGATCTATCTACCACGCTGACGGGCTGCTGGGCCTGTTCTGCTGGTTGGTTGCAGGTCTGTCTACAATGTGGGCACGGGCAGTGGCTCTGCTCTGCCCTCCCCTCCTCCATTTTGTATGACATGTCTACAATGCCCGCGGACACCTCGGCCTGTTCTGCTGATCCATTGCAGGTCTGCCTACCTTGCAGGCGTGGGCGACAGCTCTACTCTGCCCTTACTCCAATTGGGATGATGTGGCTACCATGCCGGCAGGACGCTGGGCCTGTTCACTGGTCGGTCGCAGGTCTGTCTATTTTGTGGGCACGGGCGGTGGATCTGCTAAGCCCCTACTCCAAATGGGGTGATGTGTCTGCCGTGCCGGCAGGCCGCTGGGCCTGTTTCTCTGTTCGGTTGCAGGTCTGCCTACGTTGTGGGCGAGGTTGGTCGCTCTGCTCTGCCCCTACTCCAATTGGGGTGTCGTGACTAGCATGCCGGCAGGTCGCTGGGCCAGTTTCGGGCACGGGCGAAGGCTCTGCTCTGCCCCTACTCTAATTGGGGTGATGTGACTACCTTGCCAGCGGGTCGCTGGGCCTGTTCTGGGCATGGGCAGTGGCTCTGCTCTGCCCCTATTCCTATTGGGGTGACCGGCTCTGCTCTGCCCCTCTGGCTTGAAGACAAAGTGAGAGAGACTCGGGTGTTTGTGACTCACTTTTTTTACCAGGAGACCAACTGTTTCTGTCACCGCTGGTATCGATGAAGTTATCTCCTCCGCCACTTTGTGATGACATCAGATCTCTAACATGTTGGTATCCCATGGGAATGGCAGCATTTTGTTCCCTTTGCCGGATGACCAAAGCAATGGGTGAGTCCTGAGCAGCCCTCACAAGCCCCGTCTCAATCCTGTTGCCACTGCCTATGAAGGCTCGGTAGGTATTTACCTCCACAGTATTCAGCAAGACCTAGACCTAGACCGAGAAGCAGTTTCCGCGGGTTCTTTAGCCCTGGGCCTGATCAGTTTCAGGAGCCAGAATTCAGCCGCTCTGGGCTTGGTGTATGTTCTGATAGGAGAAGGCCTGAGGAATTTGTCTCTGAGACACAGGCGAATGGCAGCCTGAGATTACGTGTTCTATAGCGGAATGAGCTGCTATCAGTTGAAAACAGAAATGGTGACGTCAGCTCTCCAAGATGGTGGCCCCTGGCTTCCTCTGTGGTCTAACTGGTGTGTAAAACTGAATTGGACCGCGTCCTTCCCCGGTCTCAAACCCAGAATTCAGCAATGACCACAGTGATTGTACAGCTGGCAGGAGCCCACAGAATCTGCACCACTGAATATTTGTGTTGCTATCTCATTGTTTCCCAGCATGCGCCACAGACTCTAGCCGCAGGGCGATTTGCTGAATAAGCAGCATGACGCTCTATGCAGACAAATCACTCACGTTTGAGCCCCGTAGCTGATCCTTGTGAGATGGAAATACTTCCAATAGGTTTTGGAGCACACAAATTTTGCTGGAAATTCGTCATTCTCCTGCACAGTGATGCTGTACATGGGGTTGATGCACTCCTTTCGCTGCCATCATATGATCCCTTGAAGTTAGTTTTCAGTACTGGGAAACGAATATGTATTTCAGGTGGATGAATATTTCTGAGAATAAACTTGTGAAAAGTTGATTATAAATCCACATTCTTAAATATGAATGAATTTAGGGAGTTTATAATAAGACAAATACATTTCATATTTTGAAAAATTTGGAGAGTGAATACATATCTATATCTATATCTATATCTATATCTATATCTATATCTATATCTATATCTATATATATCTATATCTATCTATCTATCTATCTATATATATATATATATATATATATATAGATATAGATATACACATCAACACACACAGACATTAAAAAGTAGCATTATGTATGCCAATTGAAATTCACCATGAAATATATATCATCCACAGATCCAAAAATATTCATTTTCCTGAACATCAATTTATGTTGTTCAACTAGAAAGCTGACCCATTTGTTGAATTTTCATTTCCAACAGCATTTAGTAGGAGTAATCTTTTCTTACAATTTGTATCTGCCAAGTCAGCCACCTCACAAAATGTATGTGTGATATCAGGTAGAATTCAATATGTGCATAAAAAATTACATGTGCTGAATAGGCTACAGAGAAAGGGAGACAGTTATTCACATATTTGTTAACTTTTAAAACACATAGAGAACTATTTCAATTAAAATTTGCTAGATTTATAACACCTACCATTTATCATACGAAAGGCAAGTCCAACTATGCACCATGCCTCCTGTGAACCTTTTGTATTTCTATTTTGTTTGGTTTATTTTCCTCCATCATATTAAGATTAGAAGTAAAAGTCTAGAAGGGAATTTGTTAGTGTCAGGGATTCAGTATTTCGAATGAAAAATTGGAAAATGTATCCAATGTGTATGCAAATATGTGATACACAAAAATCTTCCCACTCTCATTCAGAACAATGCCGTGGCATTACCTTCACCCCATGTAAGACACAATTAGAGGAGAAGAGTTAGAAAATCTATGAATACATACATGTTATTGAAAATGCTCAGGAGTTCACAAATTTGGAGGTGGTAGAAGAGTTTCCAAAAGTAAGGGACAGGGTAAACACTCCACAAACATGAAGCTCTGCTGGCCTAACATCTGGAGAAACTACCTCTGAGGTTGAGCACTTGAAATATATTTTGTTGTCAGGAGCATTAGCTTCCTTTGTAGTGAGACCATCAAAGCTGGATCTGCATCTATGTGACATGGATGACATGGTTTCTTATTTTCCAATGAACATGAGGCAGCAGTGCTGAATTTTCTCTTTGTAGGTAAACTGTGGCCACTGAGGGCAAGTGTCTCCTCATGTGGACTGTGAAGCCATTGGGTCATCCTCCACTCTTCGTGGTGTTTCTTGCTGTTGCACTAGGAGTGTGGTATTTGCTTCATGAAATAAAAAGAGTTCAACTGGGACACAGTGCTGTAGGGAGTTCTGTCATTTGTGGTGGGTCGGGTTCTGATGGAGAATGCACCAACCAGGCTTCTATCCCACATAGCTTTCCCCATTGAACATAGCAACCTGATTCTGAACATTGCCCTGAAACCTCTCCATATAACAAGATGCTTTTACATATAAGGGTCTACTGGCTGCAAAATGTCAGTTACAAGCTATTTGGACACCAATGGCAGATAAACATGGCCACACCAGAGATATTTTATCACACACCTGCCCACCACGGCTCTAGGAACACTACTCAGCAGGTTCCAACTTACTGGCATCTCTGTTATACACCATTTTCATGAAACCCAGTCAATAAAGGCAATGTCTTGTATTCTCATGATCAGCTAGAGGACATCCAAAGGTTCTCCTGTGACACCTAGTCTTGGGAATTTCAAAAATTTCATTGTTTTTATCTGGCCAATTTTCAAGGATAAAGTTGGAGGCACTGTGGGTTTCAATTTATTCATTAACCATTAAATGTTGAGTAAGCTCATTTCAATGAAAGCTCTGGAGAACTCTCAGAGGCAAGGCCTCCCAAAGGGTGGCCAAAAGGTCACATGAAGCCAGGCCCATTGAGGTCTACAATGTGAGGTCCATGTGCCTTTGACTCTCAACTATGGCTGCCAAGTCTTTCGGAATAAAATCATGTGATATCCTGGCTGAGATTCCCTTTGCTCTGTGGAAAGCCAACTTGGGCCTAGATCTCACTTTCCAAGGGCGACTCTCATGCATGGCCTTCTAAAATCCCAACACAATTCATGGCAATACTTCTCTGAGGTCAATTCCAGAACTCAGTCTCTATGTTGAATCACACAAGAGTTCAAGCCCAGGTGGACCCAGTCATCTCTTCCTACTGCCATACTAATGTTCACAGTTAAAACCAAAACATCCCAACATGGCCCTCATCTTCTTCCATGTAGACACTCATCATAACCTCCGGCTGGAGGTTTCCATGAGGTACACAGCCCACGTCCGTGTCCAAAATAAGTTTCCTTGCCCCTCATTTGCCTAACATCAGGGTGGCCTGGACTCCCTTCCTGTGAAACAGAAGTGAAAAAATAGGCCTGCCGTTAATACTGCTCTGCTTCTCCAACTTGAGGCCTACTGAGTGTGGGGTTTAGATTCTTTATGTGAATTCATTTTTTTGTTGTTGTTGTACTTTAACTTTTTAAAATGTTTACATTTTTTAAATATTTTTATTTTATTATTATTATTATTATTATTATTATTATTATTATTTTAAACTTTAATTTACATTTTTAAAATGATCATTATTTTTTAATTTTTTTTCTTTCTTTCTTTTCTATTTTTTTCTTTTGTCTTATCGTTTCTTTTCAATTTTCTTATTTCCCCTTTCTTGAATTCTACCTGCCTATTCTCATTCTCTTTAGTGACTTCTTCCCTTTCCTTCTAATATCTTTCCTCGGAAGCATCAAATAAATTTATAAGAGTAAGCAGTAACTCAACAGTCAATCAGAGCAAGACGTAACATGAGCAGCACAAAAAATCAAGGAAGAAAATAAGTACAAACAATGAAGGACAGCCTGAATATTCAGGAGGACCTATAGTCATCAGAAAAATGGTCATATAAAGAACTCAAGGAATACCTTAGACAGGTGGAATGGAAACTTAAAGAGGATACGAGACAGCAAATCCAAACAGTGAAAGAACACATTGAAAATGAATTACCTAAACAGATAAAAGAAGAAGTTATGCATCTTTATCAGGAGATAGAGATTATAAAATATCAAACAATATTTCTAGAAATGAAGGAAACGATAAACCAAATTAAAATGTCAATTGAGAGTATCACTAACACTGTGGAGCAAGTAGAAGACAGAATGTCAGATAATGAAGAAAAAATATATCATCTTGAAATGAATCTAGCCAACACAGAAAGCCTGGTAAAAAATCATGAGTAAAACATCCATGAGATATGGGATAACATAAAAAAAAAACAAATTTATGAGTCATCTGGATAGGTACACAGATTCAAACCAAGGAAATGAGTAATCTATTGAATGAAATAATTACAGAAATATTTCCAGAAATACAAAGTAAATGGATATACAAATTGGACATGCTTACAGGACACCGAGCACACAAAATCACAGTAGACCAACACCAAGACACATTGTTATGAAGATATCCAATATACAAAACAAAGAGAAAATATTAAAAGCTCTAAGAGAAAGGAGGTAGATAACATTAAGAGGTAAACCAATAAGGTTGAGAACGGATTTTTCATCACAGTTGCTGAAAGCGAGAAGATCCTGGAACAACGTACTTCAAACACTGAAAGACAATGAATGCCAACCAAGAATTCTGTATCCAGCAAAATTAAGCTGCAGGTACGACAATGAAATAAAAATATTTCATGATAAACAAAAGCTAAAAGAATTTGTAGCCAGAAAAGCAGCATTGCAAAGCATCTTGAGCCAAACAATACACGAAGAAGAAATGAAAATCAACAACCAAAACCATCAGTGGGAAGTGCCTCAGTAATGACAGAGGGTGGGGGAGAAGCTAATCATGGAGAAACAAACTAAATTAAAAAAAAAAAAACATGAATCATCAATCATGGGTGGCAGTACAAACCATATATCAATAGTCACTCTAAATGTTAATGGCTTAAACTCTCCAATAACACGACCTAGGCTGGTAACTTGGATTAAAAACGAATCCAACAATATGTTGCCTCCAGGAGACACATCTGAATGGAAATGACATACACAGGCTGAAGGTGCAAGTTTTAGAAAAAATGTACCATGCAACGGTCCTCGTAAGCAAGCAGGGGTGGCCATCCTCATATCGAATAAAATCAACTTCAAGACTAATTTAATCAAAAGGGATAAGAAAGGACATTATATACTGTTAAAAGGAACCATTCACTAACAAGACATAAAAATTATCAATATTTATGCACCACATAATGGTGCTGCAACACTCAAAAAACAAATTCTCCTCAAGTTCCAGAATGAAATAGACCACAACACAATAATTATGGGTGACTTCAACACACCTCTCTCACCATTGGACAGATCCTCCAAACAAAAGTTGAATAAAGAAACTATAGAACTCAATATCACAATCAATAACCTAGACTTAACTGACATATAGAGAATAAATCAACCATCATCAAGTGGATATACTTTTTTCTCAGTAGCACATGGATCCTTCTCAAAAATAGACCATATATTATGCCATAGGGCAACCCTCAGTAAATATAAAGGGGTGGAGATAATACCATGAATTTTTCTGATCATAATGGAATGAAACTGGAAACCAATGATAAAAAAGGGGGAAAAATCCTACATCACATAGAAAATGAACAATATGTTACTGAATGATCAGTGGGTTACAGAAGATATAAAGGAGGAAATCAAAAAATTCTTAGAGATACATGAAAATACAGATGCAACATATGGGAATCTATGGGACACAATGAAAGCAGTTTTAAGAGGGAAATTCATCGCCTGGAGGTCATTCCTGAAAAAAAGTAAAAACGAACAAATAAATGAGCTCACACTTCAACTCAAAGCCCTAGAAAAGGAAGAGCAAAACAACAGAAAATGTAGCAGAAGGCAAGAAATAATTAAAATCAGAGCAGAAATCAACGAAATTGAAACAAAAGAAACTATTGAAAAAATTAACAAAACTAAAAGGTGGTTCTTCGAAAAAATAAATATGTTCGACAGACCCTTAGCCATGCTAATGTAGAGAAGAAGAGAGAGAACTCAAATTACTAACATTTGGGATGAAAAAGGCAATATTACAACAGATGCTTCCGAAATACAGAAGACAATTAGAAATTATTTGGAAAACCTATATTCCTATAAAATAGAATATAGTGAAGACATCGATAAATTTCTTAAGTCATATGATTTGCCCAGACTCAGTCAGGAGCATACACACAATTTAAACAGACCAATGTCAATGGATGAAGCAGAAGAAGCAATCAAAAGACTACAAACCAAGAAAAGCCCAGGAACGGATGGCTATACAGCGGAGTTTTACAAAACATTTAAAGAAGATTTAATACCAATACTTTTCAAGTTATTTCAGGATAGAGAAAAAGAGGGAGCTCTGCCAAATTCATTCTATGAGGCCAACATCACGCTGATTCCGAAATCAGAAAAAGACACCTCAAAGAAAGAAAACTACAGACCAATATATCTGATGAACCTACATGCAAAAATCCTCAAGAAAATTCTGGTGAGTCGAATACAAAGGCACATCAAGAAAATTATGCACCATGAACAAGTAGGATTCATACCTGGGATGCAACGATGGTTCAGTATACGGAAATCAATAAATGTTATTCACCACATCAACAGACTTAAAATAAGAACATATGATAATCTCGATAGAAGCAAAAAAAAGCATTTGACAAAGTACAGCATCCCTTTATGTTCAAAACATTAGAAAAAACAGGGATAACAGGAAGTTACCTTGATATTGTAAAAGCTATCTATGCTAAGCCTCAGGCTAGCATCATTATGAATGGAGAAAAATTGAAGGCATTTCTTCTAAAATCTGGAACAAGACAGGGATGCCCTTTCTCACCACTTCTATTCCATATAGTTCTCGAAACACTGGCCAGAGCAATTAGACAGACTAAAGAAATAAAAGGCATAAAAATAGGAAAATAAGAACGTAAATTATCACTATTTTCGGGTGACATTATTCTATACATAGAAGACACAAAAGGGTCTACAAAAACTACTAGAACTAACAAATGAATGACCTGCGACCCACCGGCAGGTCAGGCCCAGAAACCTGAAGAAGGGAACAGCTGCCCCACGCAGCTGCAATGTAGGCGGTACCGTGACCACTGACAAAACAGGCCCAGTGGCCCGTCTGACACATCACCCCGGTTGGGGGAGGGGCAGAGCCGCCACCAGCGCCTGTTAGGTAGACAGACCTGCAAACGACAGACAGAACAGGCCTAGCGGCCAGCGGAGGGGCAGAGCTGCTGCTCACGCCTGCAAGGGAGGCGGACCTGTGACCACCAAAAGAACAGGCCCACCGAAAGTACAGGCACAGCGGCCTGCTGGCGTGGTAGGCACATTGCCCCAAATGGAGGAGGGGCAGAACCACCGCCAAAGCCTGCGAGGGAGACTTTGCAACTATACAAGAGCAATATAAATATATAGGGGGAAAAATCAATAACACAACAGTTTCACCAAGCAGAAAGAAACGCGATCAGTATGAAAAGACAAGGAAAGAAAGGACCACAAGCAATGCAGGTCAACTCAACTTTAGAAGAGGTAATATCTGCAGCAGATGGAATGTCAGATAAAGAATTCAGGATATACATGCTTCAGATGATCTGGAGTCTCAAGGAAGACATTAGACAGCATAATCAGACAATGAAAGACCACTTCGACCACTTCGAAAATGAATTACATAAACAAATCCAAGAAGCAAAAGATCAATTATACAGGGATATCGAGGTTATAAAAAACAAACAAACAGAAATCCTGGAAATGCAGGAAACAATAAACCATCTTAAAAACTCAATTGAGAATACTACCAGCAGAGTAGAACACTTAGAAGATAGAACATCAGACAATGAAGACAAAGTATTTCAACTGGAGAAGAACATAGACAGCTCAGCAAAGCTGTTAAGAAACCATGAGCAGAACATTCAAGAAATATGGGATAACATAAAGAGACCAAACTTAAGAGTCATTGGGATACAGGAAGGTATAGAGGTCCAAACAAAAGGAATGAGCAGTCTATTCAATGAAATAATACGAGAAAACTTCCCAGACTTGAAGAATGAGACAGAATCCCAAATCCTAGAAGCCTACAGGACGCTGAATGCGCAAAATCATAAGAGATCCACACCTAGACACATTATAATGAAGATGCCCAACATACAGAATAAGGAGAGAATTTTAAAAGCTACAAGAGAAAGGAAGCAGATTACATTTAGGAGTAAATCAATCAGGATAACAGCTTATCTTTCAACGGAGACTCTGAAAGCTAGAAGATCCTGGAATAACATATTTCAAACACTGAAAGAAAATGGGTTACAACCAAGAATTGTGTATCCAGCAAAATTAAGCTTCAGTATGGAAGATGAAATTAAAACCTTCCATTATAAACAAAAGTGAAAAGAATTTGCAGCTAGAAAACCATCTCTTCAAAACATCCTCGGCAAAACATTGCAGGAAGAGGAAATGGAAAATAACAATGAAAACCAACAGCGGGAGGGAGTACAGTAAAGGGGGGGGGAATAATCAAAGAGGAAAACAAACCATGTTTAGTAACATAAATAAACAAATATGGCTGGAAGAACAACCCATATCTCAATAATAACCCTAAATGTTAATGGCTTAAACTCACGAATTAAGAGACACAGGCTAGTAGAATGGATCACAAAACAAGACCCAACAATATGCTGCCTTCAGGAGATGCATTTGATAGGAAAAGTCATACATAGACTGAAGGTGAAAGGTTGGGAAAAATCATATCACTCATATGGACTTCAGAAACAAGCAGGAGTGTCCATACTCATATCAAATAAAATAGATTTCAAGCCAAAGTTAATCAAAAGGGATGAAGAGGGACACTACATACAGCTCAAGGGAACCATACACCAACAAGACATCACAATCATAAATATATATTCACCAAACAATGGTGCAGCTATGTTCATCAAACAAACTCTTCTCAAGTTCAAGAGTCTAATAGACCACTATACAATAATTATGGGAGACTTCAACACACCTCTCTCACCACTGGATAGATCTTCCAAAGAAAAGTTGAATAAGGAATCTATAGAACTCAATAACATAATTAGTAACCTAGACTTAATTGACATATATAGAATATACCACCCAAGATCAAGCAGTTACACTTTTTTCTCAGCAGCACATGGATCCTTCTCAAAAATAGATCATATATTATGTCACAGGGCAACTCTTAGACAATATAAAGGAGTAGAGATAATACCATGCATCTTATCTGAATATAATGGAATGAAATTGAAAATCAACGATAAAAGAAGTAAGGAAAAATCATGCATCACTTGGAGAATGAAAAATAGGTTACTGAATGATCAATGGGTTATAGAAGACATCAAGGAGGAAATTAAAAAATTCTTAGAGATAAATGAAAACACAGGCACAACATATCGGAATCTATGGGACACATTCAAAGCAGTTCTAAGAGGAAAATTTATTGCTTGGAGTTCATTCCTTAAAAAAGAAAAAACCAACAAATAAATGATCTAATACTTCAACTCAAAGTCCTAGAAAAAGAAGAGCAAAACAACAGCAAAAAAGTAGAAGACACGAAATAATTAAAATCAGAGCTGAAATTAATGAAATCGAAACAAAAGAAACAATTGAAAAAATTGACAAAACTAAAAGTTAGTTCTTTGAAAAAATAAATAAAATTGACAGACCCTTAGCCACGCTAATGAAGAGAAGAAGAGAGAGAACTCAAATTACTTGCATACGGGATGAAAAAGGAAATATCACAACAGACACTTCAGAAATACAGAAGATTATCAGAAATTATTTTGAATCCTTATACTCCAATAAAATAAAAGATAGTGAAGGCATCGATAAATTTCTTAAGTCATATGATTTGCCCAGATTGAGTCAGGAGGATATTGACAACCTAAACAGACCAATATCAATTGAGGAAATAGAAGAAACCATCAAAAGACTACCAACTATGAAAAGCCCAGGACCGGATGGGTATACAGCAGAGTTTTACAAAACCTTTAAAGAGGAACTAATACCAATACTTTTCAAGCTATTTCAGGAAAATGAAAAAGAGGGAGAACTTCCAAATGCATTCTATGAGGCCAACATCACCCTGATTCCTAAATCAGACAAAGACACTCCAAAGAAAGAAAACTACAGACCAATATCTCTAATGAACCTAGATGCAAAAATCCTCAATAAACTTCTGGAAAACCGGATACAAAAACATATCAAAGAAATTGCCCACCTAGATCAGGTAGGATTTATCCCTGGGATGCAAGGTTGGTTCAATATACGGAAATCAATAAATGTTATTCACCACATCAAAAGCCTTAAAAATAAGAACCAAATGATCATCTCGATAGATGTGGAAAAAGCATTCGACAAAGTACAGCATCCCTTTATGTTCAAAACTCTAGAAAAACTAGGGATAACAGGAACATACCTCAATATTGTAAAAGCAATCTATGCTAAGCCTCAGCCTAGCATCATTCTGAATGGAGAAAAACTGAAGGCATTCTCTCTAAAATCTGGAACAAGACAGGGATGCCCTCTCTCACCACTTCTGTTCAATATAGTTCTCGAATCACTGGCCAGAGCAATTAGACAGACGAAAGAAATTAAAGGCATAAAAATAGGAAAAGAAGAACTCAAATTATCACTATTTGCAGATGACATGATTCTATACCTAGCAGACCCAAAAGGGTCTACAAAGAAACTAATGGAGCTAATAAATGAATTCAGCAAAGTGGCAGGATATTAAATCAACACGCATAAATCAAAGGCATTACTGTATATCAGCGACAAATCCTCTAAAATGGAAATGAGGACAACCACCCCATTCACAATATCCTCAGAAAAAATAAAGTACTTGGGAATCAACCTAACAAAAGAGGTGTAAGACTTACACAATGAAAACTACAGAACCCTAAAGAGAGAATTGAAGAAGATCTTAGAAGATGGAAAAATATACCCTGTTCATGGATAGGTAGAACTAACATCATCAAAATGGCGATATTAACAAAAGTTCTCAATAGGTTTAATGCAATACCAATCAAAATCCCAATGGCATTTCTTATAGAAATAGAGAAAGCAATCATGAAATTCATATGGAAAAATAAAAGACCCAGAATAGCAAAAACATTGCTAAGCAGGAAGTGTGAATCAGGCGGTATACCTATACCAGACTTCAAACTATACTACAGAGCAATAGTAACAAAAATAGCATGGTACCGGTACCAAAACAGGCGGGAGGACCAATGGTACAGAATAGAGGACACAGAAACCAATCCACAAAACTACAACTATCTTATATTCGATAAAGGGGCTAAAAGCATGCAATGGAAGAAGGGTAGCATCTTCAACAAATGGTGTTGGGAAAACTGGAAATCCATATGCAACAAAATGAAACTGAATCCCTTTCTCTCGCCATGCACAAAATTTAACTCAAAGTGGATCAAGGAACTTGATATCAAATCAGAGACATGGCATCTGATAGAAGAAAAAGTTGTCTATAATCTACATACTGTGGGGTGGGGATCCAAATTCCTCAATAGGACACCCATAGCACAAGAGTTAATAACTAGAATCAACAAATGGGACTTACTCAAACTAAAAAGTTTTTTTCTCAGCAAAAGAAACAATAAGAGAGGTAAATAGAGAGCCTACGTCCTGGGAACAAATCTTTACTCCTCACACTTCAGACAGAGCCGTTAGATCCAGAATATACAAAGAACTAAAAAAATTAGACAATGAGATAACAAATAACCCAATCAACCAATGGGCCAAGGACCTGAACAGAAATTTCTCAGAGGAGGACATACAATCAATCAACAAGTATATGAAAAAATGCTCACCATCTCTAGAAGTCAGAGAAATGCAAATCAAAACCACCCTAAGATACCATCTCACTCCAGTAAGATTCGCAGCCAGTAGGAAGTCAAACAACAACAAGTTCTGGCGAGGATGTCAGGAAAAGGGTACTCTTGTACATTACTGGTGGGACTGCAAATTGGTGCGCCCAATTTGGAAAGCAGTATGGAAATTTCTTAGAAAGCTCGGAATGGCACCACCATTTGATCCAGCTATTCCCCTTCTCGGTCTATTCCCTAAAGACCTAAAAAGAGCACACTATAGGGACACTGCTACATCCATGTTCATAGCAGCACAATTCACAATAGCAAGACTGTGGAACCAACCTAGATGCCGTTCAATAGAAGAATGGATAAAAAAAAATGTGGCATTTATACACAATGGAATATTACTCTGCATTACGAAATGACAAAATCATAGAATTTGGAGGGAAATGGATGGCATTAGAGCAGGTTATGCTAAGTGAAGCTAGCCAATCGCTTAAAAACAAATGCCAAATGTCTTCTTTGATATAAGGAGAGTAACTAAGAACACAGTAGGGACGAAGAGCATGAGAAGAAGATTAACATTAAACAGGGATGAGAGGTGGGAGGGAAAGGGAGAGAGAAGGAAAATTGCATGTAAATGGAAGGAGACCCTCAGGGGTATACAAAATTACATACAAGAGGAAGTGAGGGGAAAGGAGGAAAAATATAAGGGGGAGAAATGAATTATAGTAGAGGGGGTAGAGAGAGAAGAGCGGAGGGGAGGGGGGAGGGGGGGATAGTATAGGATAGGAAAGGCAGCAGAATACAACAGTCACCAGAATGGCAATATGTAAATCAATGGTTGTGCAATTGATGTGATTCTGCAATCTGTATATGGGGTAAAAATGGGAACTCATATTCCACTTGAATCAAAGTGTGAAATATGATATATCAAGAACTATGTAATGTTTTGAACAACCTACAATAAAATTAATTTAAAAAAAAAACAGCATGGTACTGGTACCAAAATAGGCGGGTGGACCAATGGTACAGAATGGAGGACACAGAGACTAATCCAAAAAGCTACAACTATCTTATATTTGATAAAGGAGCTAAAAGCATGCAATAGAGGAAATATAGTATCTTCAACAAATGGTGTTGGGAAAAATGGAAATCCATATGCAACAAAATGAAACTGAATTCCTTTCTCTCGCCATGCACAAATGTTTACTCATAGTGGATCAAGGTGCTAGATATCAAATCAGAGACTCTGTGTCTGATAGAAGAAAAAGTTGGCTCTGGTCTATATATTATGGGGTCGGGCTCCAAATTCCTTTATAGGACACCCATAGCACAAGAGTTAATAACAAGAATCAACAAATGGAACTACTTAAACTGAAAAGTTTTTTTATCAGCAAGAGAAAGAATAAGAGAGGAAAATAAGGAGCATACATCATGGGAACAAATTTTTACTCCTCACACTTCAGATAGAGCCCTAATATCCAGAATATACAAAGAACTCAAAAAATTAGACAATAAGATAACAAATAACCTAATAAACAAATGGGTCAAGGACTTGAACAGACACTTCTCAGAGGAGGACATACAATCATTCAACAAGTACATAAAAAAATGCTCACCATTTCTAGCAGTCAGAGAAATTCAAATCAAAATCACCCTAAGATACCGTCTCACTCCAGTAAATTGGCAGCCATTATGAAGTCAAACAACAACAAGTGCTGGCAAGGATGTGGGGTAAAAGATACTCTTGTACATTGCTGGTGGGACTGTAAACTGGTGTGGCCAATTTGGAAAGCAGTATGGAGATTCCTGGGAAAGCTGTGAATGGAACCACAATTTGACTCAGCTATTGCCCTTCTTGGACTATTCCCTGAAGACCTTAAAAGAGAGTAATACAGGGATACTACCACATCTATTTTCATAGCAGTACAATTCACAATTGATACACTGTGGATCCAACCCAGATGCCCTTCAATAGATGAATGGATAAAAAAAAAATGTGGCATTTATAAACTATGGAGTATTACGCAGCACTAACAAATGACAAAATCATAAAATTTGCAGAAAAATGGATGGCACTGGAGCAGATTATGCTTAGTGAAGATAGCCAATCCCTAAAAAATAAATACCAAATGTCTTCTTTGATATAATGAGAGCAACTAAGAACAGAGCAGGGAGCAATAGCAGGAAGAAAAATTAACTTTAAACAGGGACATGAGGTGGGAGGGTAAGTGAGAGAAAAGGGAAATTGCATGGTAATGGAGGGAGACCCTCATTGTTACAAAAAATTACATATTGTTGTGAGTGGAATGGGAAAATAAACATGGAGTTAAATGAATTACAGTAGATGGGGGAAAAAGAGAAGATAGGAAGGGAGGGGAGGGGAGATAGTAGAGTATAGGAAAGGTAGCAGAATACAACAGTAACTAATAGTGCATTATGTAAAAATGTGGATGTGTAACCAGTGTGATTCTGTAATCTCTATTTGGGCTAAAAATGGGAGTTCATAAGCCACTTGAATCTAATGTATAAAATATTATATGTCAAGAGATTTGTAATGTTTTGAGCAACCAATAAAAGAAAAAAAAGTAGCAATATAAATGCCAATCAAAATTCATCATGAAATATATATAATCCACAGATCGAAAAATATTCATTTTACTGAACATGGATTAATGTATAATGTTATTCAACTAGGAAGCTCACCCATAGGTTGAATTTTCAGTTCCAAAAGCATTTAGGAGGAGTGATCCTTTCTCACAATTTGCATCTGCCAATTCAGTTACCTCACAAGTATGTACGTGTGGTACCAGGTAGAATTCTATATGTGCATATAAAAATACATGTGCTGAATAGGCTACAGAGAAAGGGAGACAGGAATTCACATATTGGTTAATTTTAAAAACACATGTAGAACTATTTCAACAAAAAATTGACTAGATTTATAACTCCTACACTATATAATGCAAAAGGCAATTGTAACAATACACCATGCCTCTTCTGAACTGCTTGTATTTCTATTCTGTTTCGGTTATTTTTCACCATCATATTAGAATTATTAGTCAGAGTATAGTAGGGTATGTGTTAGTTTCAGGGCTTCAGTATTTCAAATAGAAAATTGAAAAATGAATCTAATTGTAAATATGTAAATTTTACAAGTGTATGTAAATATGTGCTACACAAAAATCTTCCCACTCACATTCAGAACAATGCCTTGATATTACTTTGGCCCCAAGTAAGACACAATTAGAGTAGAAAAGTGTGAAAATCTGTGAATACATATCTGGAATGGAATATGCTCGGGAGTTCACAACCTTGGAGGTGGTAGAGGAGTTTCCAAAAGTAAAGAACAGGGTAAACACTCCACAAACATGGAGCTCTGCTGGCCTAAGACTTCTTGGGAAACTGCCTCTGAGGTTGGGCACTTGAAATATATGTTGTTGTCATGAGCTTTAACTTCCCTTGTAGTGAGACCATCAAAGAAGGGTCTGCATCTATGTGACCTGGAAGACATGGTTTCTTATATTCCAATGACCATGAGGCAGCAGTGCTGAATTCTCTCTTTGTAGGTAAACTGTGGCCACTGGAGGCTAAGTGTCTCCTCGTGTGGACTGTGAAGACATTTGGTCATCCTCCACTTTTCGTGGTGTTTCTTGCTGCTGCACTGGGAATTTGGTATTTGCTTCACCAAATACAAGGAGTTCTACTAGGATACAGTGCTGGAGGGAGTTCTGTCACGTGTGGTGGGTCAGGGTCTGCAGGAGAATGCACCAACCAGGCTTCTATCCCACATAGCTTGCCCCAATAACCATAGTAAACTGATTCTGAACATTGCCCTGAAACCTCTCCATATAAAAAATGCCTTTACATATAAGTGTCTGATTTCTGCACTATGTCAGTCATAATCCATTTGGAAGCCAATGGCCGATGCACATGGCCCCACCATGGTGTTTTATCACACACCTGCCCACCACTGCTCTAGGCCCACTAATCAGCAGGATACAAATTACTGGCATCTCTGTTCTACAGCATTTTCATAAAACCCAGTAAAACAAGGCATTCTCTGGTATACACATGATCAACCACAGGACTTCCAAAGTTTCTCCAGTGCCACCTGGTCATGGGAATTTCAAAAATTTCATGGTATTTATCTAGCCATTTTTCAAAGATTAAGTTGGAGGCACTGTGGGTTTCAAATCATTCAGGAACCATTAAGTGTTGAGAAAGCTCATTTCAATGAAAGCTCTGGAGAACACTCACAGGCAAGGCTTCTCAAAGAGTTGCCAAAAGGTCACATGAAGCCAGTCAAATTGAGGCCTACAATATGAGGTCCATGTGTGTTTTGACTCTCAACTATACCTGCCAATCTTTCAGAATAAAATCATGTGATATCCTGGCTGAGATTCCAATTGTTTTGTGGAAAGACACCCTTGGCCTAGATCTCAGTTTCCATGGGTGAGTCTTATGCATGGCCTTCTAAAATCCCAACACAATTCATGGCAATACTTCTCTGAGTTCAGTTCCAGAACTCAGTCTCTAAGGGGAATCACGCCAGAGTTCAAGATATAGATTCTTTATGTGATTTCGAGTCATGAGAAAACCCAAGCACATATGGGCTATCCTCTGCAGGGATTTGAAGAACTCATTTAATCCAAAGGATCCCTATTCTCACATGATAGAGGTCAGGAACCTAAAACAAGAAGGCCAAAAATTCATCCACAATGACTTCTCTTTTGGCCATTTCGGTTTGGGAAGCACATGGGATTTTTCTTTAGATCCATTGGGTGCTGAGAATCTAAGTCACAGCCTCACACAAGGACCAGAGACTGATTCAGACACATCCCATTCCAAAGCAATTAAGCAAAGAGCCACAGGTGAAGCCCATTCATTTCCATATGAAAACAGTTTTCTTCAGGCTTCACAAAGGGTTGGCATGAGGCAAAGACCTTCCTGACATTCAGGGTAATTGAAACAGAAGTAAGCAAATGGCCCAAGAAGGGTTTCTTCACTGAGACTTTACTGGTCCCACTGATATCTGAGTTTTCTGAGATGCTCTCATTCTCTTCAGCTATCCAGTACATGGCTATGTCACAGAGCCTTGTGGTGTTACATATCTGGGACACATAACCATGAGCGTATTCTGTAGAGTGGCCAGAATTCACGAAGAAAACAGTAACTTAAGAAGACAGTAGGTGTTGCCCATCCATAAGGCAAAGTGAAGTCCATTAATCAATTGGGCAGTATTAATGTGGGGAAGCTTTCTACTAGAGAAAACAAATCCATTGATGCATTCTCTTTTCTAATGTCTACAACCACGGATACAGTGGGATACACAGACATAGAAACCCTCACAATGTCAAAGGACTTACTAGAAACAGTCCACTCCACACCAAAAAAAACGCCTTTCCTACCTATTCTCAGAACATGAGAAAAAAACCACAAACTCACACTCACAACGGCAAAGCCACCTCCTTCCCCCAAGTAGGTCTGTGACTATCCAGAGTATCTTCTGACTGGTGGGCCATATTATGTTCCCCCGAAATGGCCTGTCCTGTCTCAGATCTGGTCTCCTTGGCCAACTCTGTGAAGTTGTCAGGAGACAGCGGTGAGCCACTACCTGCTTTCTCAGGAAAGGTGCCTCTTCAGAGCTCTGCTGGCATTTGGCCATCCTCACATCAGTAGGTACCAAGAAAGACTGACTCTGTCCTTGGGAAAAGCAAACAAGTTAGCCCAATGGGACTAGGACTGGGACTGGCTCTGGGTGCCTGGCTTCCTGGATCCCAAGTTCAGAGAATTCCATCACCAAGGAAGTGAGGAGAGGTCACTTCCTTCAGGAACTGAATGAGGTCACTGCCTTGAAAACCACTTTGTCCTAACAGTTGATTCCAAGGGTCCCATGAGATGGAGGCTGCCCCAACATCCTGTGACACATTCAGAAGTTAGAATGGAATATCAACCTTAGGCACCCGGGAACAGCTCTCCACACAGGCCTGGTTTCTTCCAACTTCTCTACAATAAGAAGAGAGAGGCTGATTTAGACCCATCAATTCATCCTGACCAGGTTGTTTCCCATGGAAGATTTCTATTGCTATCTCAGGTCCTACACAGCTGCATAAATCTTCTCCAAGGATCATTTCTCCATGGATCTTTGAGGTTCTCAGAAGGTGGAAGATCACCTACATTCCTATATTGTAAGACCAACTCTGTCCCTGCTCTTCTGTAAGTTATATTGAGGGAACAGTGTATGTTTAGGGTTAATAACATGTTTGATTTGGGTTACGAATCATTTTGCGAGATGAATAATGGTATTGGCAACCTTCGATATTTACAAGAGTATATAGGTGAAATATAAATATGAAAGCAGAAAATTAGGAAAGATTTGAAGCCCAGAAGGGAACTGGACCCTTAAGTGGTATACTTAGCTTTGAGTTATGTGCTGCACAGTTGTCTCAGATAAATCAATATACAATGGCATAGGACCTTGTACCTTGGATGATTGAATGTTGAATTGAACATCCAGTCAAAAAGCGATATTCAGTATGATGAGGAAGGTAGTCGTTAGGTTTAGAATGAAGAGTGAGTATAGGATTTGGACAAAAAGTTCTTTAGCAATAGGGTTTCGGTTAGAGAGTGAGTGTAAATGTCAGCACATGTGAAGAGTCAGTCACAATGATGAACTGGGGAAAATATGAGGGAAAGCAGATATCAATAAAGACATTAGGAAATCAAGCAATGTACAAAGTGAGTGATAGGATTAGACATTTTCAACAGGCTTGAGGTTGAATATATAATCTTAGGAAGAAACAAATATGCAGTCACCAATAGGATTGACATTTGACAGCATTAGGCAACCTGGACATGGATGTTTTTAGTAATCCATGCTCACTTTCCATTTAGGCTTTGGTACAATTGAAAGTGTGACCTTTGCTTTTTTGTGTCCAGAATATTTCTGTGATAAAATGTATATGTATATCACGTGACATGAGTATTTCTTCCACCATTTCCAGGAGCAATATTTTGAAGACATATAAATTTGTATTGGGTTACAAATAGGTATACCCTCTGTCTATGAATATAGCAATAACATATGAATAGACCATACTGGGAATAAATAATATAACTGGATCCACTTTAAATAATGGATTGAATGGATATCTGGAAATATATAAGAAATGTTATAATGATACACAATCAATCATTCCAACCAGTTATATATCTAATGGTCATCTTAGGGTTATGTTTAATCATGAAGGGTGTGTGAGTTTTGCTTAAAAATTGATCATGGAAATTGAAAATAATATATTTAAAAAAAAGTCTCATGAAAAGACCAGTCAAGAAACATAGGGAAATACATGTGTTCTGGAGCAAGAAGTGATTGAAAGTGAAACAAATGCCTATAAATTTGCTAAGTAGTGGATGAAATATATATCCTATGATGTGCATAAACTGAAGAAATAGTAATGTACCAGTGTTGAATAATAATTAATGTCAAAATACACATCATGTCCCATAGGAATCTACTTGCATTGATGTTAAACTAGGTCAGTTAATGTAGAAATATTAGGATTTGTTTACACCTTTCACTGAAGTTAGTTTTCAGTACTAGGAAACAAATATGTATTTCAGGTGGATGAATATTTCTGAGAATAATCTTTTGAAAAGTTGATTATTAATCCACATACATGAACATGAATGAATTTAGGGAGTGTATATAAGACACATATATTTCATATTTTGAAAAATCTGGAGATTTATTATATATATATATATATATATATATATATATATATATATATATATATATATATACACACACACACACAAACACACACACAAAGACATTCAAAAGTAGAATTATATATGCCAATCGAATTTCACCATGAAATATATATCATTCACAGATCCAAAAATATTCATTTTACTGAACATGGATTTATGTATAATGTTATTCAACTAGGAAGCTCACCATTAGCTTGAATTTTAAGTTCCAACAGCGTTTAGGTGGAGTGATCTCTTCTCACAATTTGTATCTGCAATGTCAGGCACCTCACAAAAATGTACGTGTGATATCAGGTAGGATTCTATATGTGCATATAAAAATTAATGTGCTGAATAGGTTACAGCGAAAGGGAGATAGGAATTCACATATTTGTTAACTTTAATACACATATAAAACTATTTCAATTAAAAAATGACTAGATTTATAACACCTACCTTTTATCTTGCAAAAGGCAAGTCCAATATACACCATGCCTCCTCTGAACTGCTTGTATTTCAATTCCGTTTGGGTTATTTTTCTCCATCATATTAGTGTTTGTAGTTAGCGTCTAGAAGGGTATGGGTTATTGTCAGGAATTCAGTATTTCAATTAGAAAATTGGAAAGTGAATCCAATGTGTATGCAATTATGTGCTGCACAATATTCTTCCCACTCTCATCCAGAACAATGGCTTGACATTACCTTCGCCCCAAGTAAGACACAATTAGAGAAGAAGAGTTAGAAATTCTGTGAATACATATCTGGAATGGAAAATGCTCAGGAGTTCACAACCTTGGAGGTGGTAGAGGATTTTCCAAAAGTAAGGGACAGGGTTGATCACCCAACATGATCTTTCATTAAAATTGTGAGCCATCTTGCCACAAAGCCATGAAAAGATAATTTTTGCTTTACTATAAATTACTGCAAATTCTGAACCTGCTTAGAATGCCTGACCATGTTTTGAACTCACCCATGCCTGGCTCTCTGACCAGATAACAGCCCTCTCTGAAACCATACTGACACCTCATAAATATTGGCCTTCCCTGGCCAGACAACGACCCTCTCTGAGGCTCTAATGGTCCTCATAATTTCTGATGCTGGGGCCAGAAAAAAAAAAGTAAACTACAATTAGTGTGATGCTTGTCAAAGTTCTGTTTTCTGTAACCCCCCTTTTGTGTAACTTTCTGGGCTATAAAGCTGGGCTGTAGGAAAAGTGGGGTTGCTGTCTTGTTCCCGCCATTTTGAGAGGGAGAGGCAGCCTGGCTGGTTGAAATATTAAGCTTGCCTTAATTTGATTTTAATTGGAGTCAGTGGTCTTTTCTTGCGTCCTGGACTAACATTTTGGAGTTCCCCAGAAACATGACCCGAAAAGATCACAAAGCCAGACTCCTGGAAATTCTGAAGCTGGCCTATCCTCCAGAACTCCGGGCTGGAGAGACAAGTTCCAAGGCCTTGGAATGAGCCTTCAGTCCGTGGATCACTGCAGTGAACCATCGCACTAAAACTATTATCAAGCACCTGGTGGAGGAGGCCTTCATAGGTAAGAGGCGCCTTTATAACATCTGATATCCGGTTAAGGGAGTACTCTTCTGATGACAGAGAGGTGGCCTGGGAAGGCTCACATATACTCCTGTCCGGGACAGTAATAGAAATCCTTCTTTCCTCTGTTCTGTTCTGTAGGGAATACCTCTGAAAGAGTAGAGAGGTGCTGACTGGCACGCAGGAGCTCCTACCCTGGAGCTTTAGCAAGATGCTGCATTGCTCCTCTGGTTTTCTGTTTATTCGCCGAGTTTCTGTTTTTTTGTGTTTTGTTCTGTGTTCTAAATGTTTTTTATTTGTTTTTGTGCGTTTTGTTGTGTGATTTCTGTGGTAAAAACTTAAGGATATTGGACGTGAAAATGGGTAATAAAGCATGTAAGCCTGACACCCCTTTGGACTGTGTTTTAAAGAAATGCCATGCACTATACCCCCCTTTGTTAAGCAGGATGAGAGAAGCCCCTAGCTGGCTGTCTGGAGCACACCCACTGCAGAGGGCAATGCCTGCTGGGGACCTAATAACTGAGTATCTCCCAGGTTAACGAGTGAAACTCCTTTAAAACCCCTTGTCCCTCCAGATCAAGAGAGTCACAACTTTGGACAGAGTCCTCTGTTTTTCTCCTTTGTTAGCAAAGCAGTAAACCTCCCTTTTACTTTTTCTCAAACCCTGTCCTTATATTAAATTGGTATTAATTGGCTTCAAGGTCCAGAACCGAAATTTAAGTTACAAATTTTGATACCTGCCCTGACCCCGGAATTTTTGAGAGCTGACTAATGAAATGTTAGGAGATTCAGCGTGCTTGGGGGGAACCGAACCAGAGAAGCTAATCCTGTAAGTAAAAGACGGGACTGAGGGACTCCCAGCAGCTGCCGAAGTCCTGTTGCTTCAGTGAATTCCCTCCTTCCTTCCCTGCACTGTAAGTATTATGCCACCTCTGTCTTCTTAAAAAAGAGAAAAAGAAAAAGGAGACACTAAATGCAGTAAAGTCACCATGGAGACCTTTGATATTACATTTCAGGTTGCCCCTCTGTGAAAACATCTGATGCCCTTGTGGGGACATCTGTCGTGCCACTGGTGTAGGAGAATTTTCTCTTATCTGCTGTTTTAAAGGCTTCTGTCCTGTCAGCCATAGTCTGGAGCTCCTTTCTGTCTGTCTTTTGTCTTTGTTTCTGGCCATTTAAGACATGTGCAATAATGTGTTGATATTATAAATTGTTTTTTGGGAATGATCTTAGCTGAATGTGTGTCTAAATGATGATGTTTTATTGTAACAATCTGGTATCTGAATGGGTTTTTGAAGCATTGCACAATCTTGCAGTTAAAAGTCGGGTTTAGGTAATTTTTTAGTTTATGATTTCAGATAATTCATGCCAGAGAACTTAAATACTTAAAATGGAAAACTAAAGAATTCTACTTCCAAGTTGGCAAGTAACTTCCCAATCATTCCGTTTTTTTTTTTTTTCACCAATTTTTAATTGGGTAACCTGGGAAAATGTCACAGTGTGTATCAGTGCATTAATTTGGACAAGGATAGTAAATCATAGTATGGTATCTGTTGACAAAACAAGATGTTAAGGTATAAAATTTTGAATTGTATCTTAAAATTGTATCATAATTTTCAACATCCTCACCTGAAAATTATGGTTAAAGTGCCTTAGGCCTGAGGTGTCTGCTCAGAATAGCAGTTTTGTCCAGCTCCTTCCAGAACTCAGCCAGGACTTATGTTGAAATGTAAATGAAAGAAGCCTGCAAGCTCAGTAGGATACTGATCTGATGTCTAAGTCGGAAAAAAAAGGTAAATCGTATGGTATTTACTAATTACTGGCCAGTCATTTTTTCTAGGACTCTCATTTTTTTCCTTAGATTCTGTATTTTTTTTTGAGCTCATTATTTTGATCCTACAGAACTAGGTTAATATTTTTCTGATCAGTTCTATCTTTGACCAACAGTGGAGTTTCGAAACATTGCAATGGAGATTTCACCTGCAAAAAGCTACAAGGCCTTAGTATTATTATTTGTGCACACTTTTGTTATGTGTTGTATGTCCATATATCCATATGTTCGTATATCATATAAATGATATACAAATTAACATATATAAGGAGCGATGATTTAAAAAAGCACTCATAAAAACAAATTTTAAAAAGTGGATTCAAAGATCTTTAATTCACGTGATTTAAATGGTTCACTTTAAATTTGGATAAACAGATAACAATAAATGTCTTTAAATTTAAGCTTACAAGTTTTTCTAGCTGCTCAAAAATCTAATAAAATATTAATGTCTATAAAATGTCTAATATGCCTTGGTTCTAGGATTTTTCCTTTAACAAAAAAATGGTTTACATTGTTCAATACATTTCTCTAATATTTTGATAAATAAGTGAAGTAAATTTGATATGGGATTACTCATTCATGAGTACTTTTGTTAGATATCAGATTGATTTAGTAAGGTCTGTATAAGTTTGTTCTAAAGTCTGTATAAGATTGTAAAAATCAGTCATATGATGAAGCGACACAAATTTCTTAAAACAAAAGTTTACCCATAACATTGTGTTTATTAAGTTTTATTTTTCTAGAGCAAGCAACCATAAAAATTAAACAACTGATTAAATAAGAACTGTTATTTTAGAGCACTGTACTGGAATTTCTTTAAAAGCTAAACTTGTTTAATGTAAAAACATCAATGTCATTGTGATGCTATTAATGTGCTCATATCTTCCAGGTATACAAGTCTGTAAGGTTGAAACTTTAAAAGAGCATTACATCATGCTGGTGTTCTGAAGTTGTATGGTAAAAAAAAAAAAAAAAAAAAAAATATATATATATATATATATATATATATATATATATATATATATATATTGGGGATTTATTTACTTGTTATCAATAAAATATGTAAAGTTTTATGTTACTTTTTACATTGGGGAAAAAATTAAATATATTTTTAAGTTAATGAGCGCCTAATCTATGTAAAGGTTAAAAACTTTCAGCCTTTCTTTAATTCATGTTTTAAATGTGATATCATATGGTGTTAGCTAATGTTCATGTGACCTCAAACAATTTATGTAAACTGTGTAAAATGATATTTAAAAAACAAAGATCAGCTTTAGAACTAAAACACTTAAGATTTATATAGAGCGCTGCCTTACCTGAGATAAGGCTCTGTGTCTCACCTTACAACATGTGAGAATAACTACGAAAGCAGTAGGTCAGATGTTATTTAATTTAAAGTTATGTTCAGAATTTTTTTTTTCTGTCAAGATTACTAGGATCTCAAAAAGGGGATATAATGTATAACTCAGCCAAAAATTCAGGGTAGCTATTACACGAACTAAGTATTTTTACTCTTGTTAATTTTATTTTATAATTTCCTTATAAGTTAACTAAAGATTCCCTTTTAGTGTTTTACAAAAGAGTTGCTTTTAGAACACAACATTGGTTAATTTAAGATAATAAGTCATCACCTACAAGACAGACAGAAAAATACAGATCCCAAATAATAAAAAGATAAATAATTTTAAATTATACACATTAAAGCACAGTACTCTTAAAATAAGGCTGTTAAAATTTATTTTCTGGATGTTTAAGATTAGGATTTAAAATTTAATTTAAATGAAAAGGGACAATAAAACAAATATTTGGCTCTTGCCCTCTGAGTCAGTCTGTATCCAGGGAACAGGAGACTTCTCTAAAGAACTTTGCAACTCTGAGCCACATAACCTCCTGATCAGGAAGATTAATGAGACCACTGGAGAACAGAAAGCCAATCAGTGCATTTTCTACGAAGAAGAGAGTCATCAGAGAAGGGAGATATTCCTGATGCTTCTGAGAGAAGCCACATGGTCAAGCAAGACCTGGACTCACCTAGCGCAAATGGCACTAGCAGAACTGAGAAGCTGCTCTCAAGTTTCCCCAGGAATGACTCCCATAAAATCTCAGCTGACTGTTAACAATAGATAGAAACAAAAGTCAGTTTTACTGCTTCATCTTAAACTCTTAGCAAAGACAGATAAACCCAAAATACAGCCATTCCTGGGCATTTTAAATAATAATAGTTATAATAATATTTTAACGTATACACTTTATGGTAGCCTCCCAAAATAAGAAAGACTGGAGGCTAAAAAGAAGGATTCTCAGAAAGGAATGCCTGATGAGTATAAAAAGAGACTATCAAGAGGAGCTACCAGAGGCAGAAGTTTTTTGTTTAAGGCCTACAGATATTCCTAACCTACGCGGGTAGTCTTGGTGTTTGCTAGTACGATTATCCAGCCCTAACAGAATTAAAGTTTTCTCTATTACACACAGAGGTCATACTAGTAAAAGGAATTTGCAAGATCAGATGACATTAAATTATTAAACTGTATCTTATGGGGTGGGACAACTGTGATACTAAAAGTTAAATATTAAGTTGAAAGTCCTGATAACTGGGGATATTGAAGACAGATGAGGGGACATCTATACAGTGACATGTTTCAGCTGCTGCAACATTTATTCAGTACTCATGGTATTTGTTTCTCTCATAGAAGAACCCATCCCCAGATGACTTTACAAACTGTTCTACCACAACCAGACTTCAAACCGAACTGACTTCTAAAAGGCAACTCTTGTCCCTCATGCTGTGCCCCCTTATGTCACCCTCTCTGAGCTCAGAAGAAGCCAAAATGAGTGACGCCTCTCTTCTTACAACAATGGAGCCAAAAATAAATAGACTTTCATTTTAAGTACTTAATTAAGTCAGGTAAAATCAGGGAGACTGGTTTTGTGTGAGTTCAAAAAATATGGAGACTGTTACCTGAGGTATTAAAATTCCCTCAGTGCTCTTCCCCTACCCTATCAAAGATTTGAAAGGGACACATTAGAAAAGGGGGGAATGATAGACCCAACCTGATCTTTTATGAAAATTTGGATCCATCTTGCCACAAAGCCATGAAAAGAAAATTTTGGCTTAACTATAAATTACACCAAATTCTGAACCTGCCTGGAATGCCTGCCCGTGGCCTTGAACTCACCCATGCCTGGCTCTTTGACCAGGAACAGCCCTCTATGAAACTTTATTGACATCTCATAAATATTGGCCTTCCCTGGCCAGACAATGACCCTCTCTGAGGCTCTAATGGTCCTCATAAATTCTGATGTTGGGTCCAGGAAAAAAAAAAAAAAAATATATATATATATATATATATATATATATATATATATATATATATATATATACACACTACGATTAGTGTGATGCTTGTCAGAGTTCTGATATTTGTAACCCCCCTGTAGTGTAAAATTCTGGGTTATAAACCTGGGCTGTAGGAAATTTGGGTGGCTGTCTTGTTCCCACTGTTTTGGGAGGGAGAGGCCACCTGGGCAGTGGAAATTATAAGCTTGCTTTAACTTGATTTTAATTGGAGTCAGTGGTCTTTTCTTGCATCCTGGTCTAATAGGTAAACGCTATCAAACATGGAGCTCTGCCAGCCTAAAGACTTCCTTAGAAACTGCCTCTGAGGATGGGCACTTGACATATATATTGTTGTCAGGAGCTTTAGCTTTCTTTCTAATGAGACCATCAAAGCTGGATCTGCATCTATGTGACCTGGAGGACATGGTTTCTTATTTTCCAAAGGATATGAGGCAGCAGTGCTGAATTCACTCTTTGTAGGTAAACTGTGGCCACTGAAGGCTAAGTGACTTTCTGTGTGGACTGTGAAGCCATTTGGTCATCCTCCACTTTTCGTGGTGTTTCTTGCTGCTGCACTGGGAGTTTGTTATTTGCTTCACAAAATAAAAGGAATTCAGCTGGGACACAGTGCTGGAGGGAGTTCTGTCACATGAGATAGGTCAGGGTCTGCAGGAGAATGCATCAACCAGGCTTCTATCCCACATAGCTTGTCCCCTAGACCATTGCACCTTTTTCTGAACATTGTCCTGAAACATCTCCATATAACAAGATGCCTTATATGGAGAGTTATCAGACATATAAGTGATTCCTGGCTGCACAATGTCAGCCACAAGCCATTTGGAAGTCAATGGCAGATACACATGGCCCGACCACAGATGTTTTATCACAAACCTGCACACTACAGCTCTGGGCCCACTACTCAGCAGGCTCCAACATACTGGCATCTCTGTTCTACATCATTTTCATGAAACCCAGTCAATCCAGGCACTGTCTGGTACACACTTCATCAGCAAGAGGACATTGAAAGGTTCTCCAGTGCCACCTGGTCATGAAAATTTCAAAAATTTCATGGTATTTATCTAGCCATTTTTCAAGGATGAAGTTGGAGAAATTGTGGGTTTCAATTCATTCAGGAACAATTAATGTTTGAGGAAGCACATTTCAAGGAAACTCTGGAGAACTCTCAGAGGCAAGGCTTCCCAAAGAGTGGCCAAAAGGACACATGAAGCCAGGCCCATTGAGGTCTACAATGTGAGGCCCATGTGTGTTTTGACTGTCAACAATGGCTGCCAAGTCTTTCAGAATAAAATAATGTGATGCCCTGGCAGAGATTGACAATGCTCTGTGGAAAGCCACCCTGGGCATTGATCTCAGTTTCCAAAGGCAACTCTCATGCGTGGTCTCCTAAAATCCCAACACAATTCATGGCAATACTTCTCTGAGGTCAGTTCATTAACTTAGTCTGTAAGGGGAATCACACCAGAGTTCAAGCCCAGGTGGACCTAGGCATCTCTTCCAGCCACCACACAAATGACCACAATTAAAACCAAAACACTCCCAAATGGCCCTCATCTTCTTCCACATAGACACTCTTCATAACCTCTGGCTGGAGGTTTCCATGAGGGGCACAGCCCAAGACAGTTTTCCAAATAAACTCCCTTGCCCTTCATTTGCCTAAAGTCAGGGTGGCCTGGACTCCGTTCCTGAGAACCAATAGTGATCAAATAGTCCTGCTCTTAATACTGCTCTGCTTCTCTAATTTGAGGCCTACTGACTGTCTGGTATAGATTCTTTATGTGAATTGGTGTCATGAGAAAACCCAAGCCCTTATGTGCTAGCCTCTGTAGGGCTTTGAAGAACTGATTTGACACAAAGGATCCCTATTCTCACGTGATGCAGGTCAGGAAGCTTACAGAGGAAGGCGAGAGACTTCATCCACAATGACTGCTCTTTTGGCCATTTTCGTTTTGCATGCACACATGGAAACTTTCTTTAGATCCATCAGGTGCTGAGAATCTAAGCCACTGCCTCACACAGGGCAAAGAGGCTGATTCAGCCACATCTCTTTCCAAGCAATTAAGCAAAGAGCCACAGGTGATGCCCATTCATTTCTATTTGAAAACTCTTTTCTTCAGGTTTCACAAAGGGGTGGCCTGAGGCAAAGATCTTCCTGACATTCAGGAAAACAGAACAATAGGTAAGCAAAAGGCCCAATGCAGTGTTTTTCCACTGAGACTTTAATGATCACACTGATATGTGAGTTTTCTGAGATGCTTCTATTCTCTTCAGCTATCCAGTACATGGCCATGTCACAGAGCTTGGAGGTGGTACATATCTTGGAAACCAAACCATGAGGCTATTCTGGAGAGTGGCCAGTATTCAGGCAGAAAACAAGAACTTAGGAAGATAGTAGGTGTTGCCCATCCATAAGGCAAGCCTCTCTCCATTCTTAAATTGTGCAGTATGAATGCTGGGAAGCTTTCTACTAGACAGGACACAACCATTGATGCATTCGCTTTTCAAATGTCTACAACCACAGATACAGTGGAATGCACAGACATAGAAACACTAACGTTGTCAAACGACTTTCTAGAAACATTCCAGTCCAAACAAACAGTCATTCCTACCTATTCTCAGAAAAGAGACAAAACCACAAACTCACACCAACACCCACAACATCACCTTCTTCCCCCAAGTATGTTGGTGAATATCTTGAGTGTCCTCTGACTGGTGGTCCATACTATGTTCCCCCAAAATGGCCTGTTCTGTCTCAGATCTGGTCTCCTTCGCCAACTCTGTGAAGTTGTCAGGAGCCATGGTTGAGCCACTACCTGCTTTCTCAGAAAAGGCTCCTCTTCAGAGGTCTCCTGGCATTTGGCCATTCTCAATTCAGTAGGTACCAACAAAGACTGACTCTGTCTTTGGTAAATCCAAACAATTGAGACCACTGGGACTTGGACTGGGACTGACTCTGGGTGCCTGGCTTCCTGGATCCCAAGTTCAGAGTGTTCCATCACCAAGGAAGTGTGTACTGACATTTGCTTCTAAGGGTCCCAGGAGATGGAGACTGCCCCTACTTCCTGTGACAGTTTCACAAGTTAGAATAGTATATCAACAATAGGCACCTGGGAACAGCTCTTCTCACAGGCCTGGTTTGGTCCATCTTCTCTACATTAAGAAGAGAAAGGCTGATTCAGATACATCTCTTCTTCCTGACCCGGTTGTTTAACATTGAAAATGACTTTTGCTCTCTCAGGTCCTTCATAGCTGCCTTCTTCTTCTCCACGTATCATTTCTGCATGGACCTTTGAGGTTCTCATCAGGTGGAAGATACCCTACAATTCAGTATTGGAAGACCAACTCTCTCCCTTCTCTTCTGTAAAGTTAGATTGAGGGAACAGTGTATGGTTAGGATTAACAACATGTTCGATTGGGTTAGGAATAATTCTGCAGGATGAATAATGGTTATGGGAACATGCGATATTTACAAAATATACAGTTGAAATATAAGTATGAAAACAGAAATCTAGGTAAGATTTGATGCCCAAAAGGGCATTGGGCCCTTGACTGGGATACTTAGCTTTGAATTAATTTCTGCACAGATGTCTCAGATAAATCAATATACAATGGTATAGGACATTGTACCCTGGATGATTGAATGTCGAAGAGAACATGCAGTCAAAAAGGGATAGTCGGTAGGATTAGAAAGATAGTCGGTAGTTTTAGAAAGATGAGTGAGTATTGGATTTGGACAAAATGGTCTTTAGCAATAGGGTTTCATGTAGAGAGTGAATGTGAATGTCAGCACATGTTAAGAGGCAGTAACAATGATGAACTGGGGAAAATATATATCAATAGAGACATTAGGAAATCAGGCAAAGTATAAGGTGAGTAATAGGATTAGACATTTTCAACAGGTTTGAGGTTGAATATATAATCTTAGGAAGAAACAAATATGTAGTCACCAATAGGATCGACATTTGAGAGCAATAGGCAACCTGGACATGGATGATTTTAGTAATCCATGTTCAATTTCCATTTAGGCTTTAGTACAATCATAAGTGTGACATTTGCTTTTTGTTTCCAGAATATTACTGTGATAAAATGTATGTGTAGATCAGGTGACATGAGTATTTCTTTCACCATTTCTAGGAACAGTATTCTGAAGACGTGTAAATTAGTATTTTGAATACAAATAGGTGTACACTGTGTCTATGAGTATAGAAATAATGCATGAATAGACCATACTGTGAATAAATAATATAACTGGTTCCAACTTAAATAATGGTTCGAATTGATATCTGAAAATATACAGGAAACCTTATATTGATATATATCCATTCATTCAAACCAGTTATACATCTAATGGTAATATTAGGGTTATGGTTTATCATGAAGAATGTGTGAGTTTTGCTTCAAAAGTAATTGTGGAAATCGAAAATAATGTGTTTGGAAAGAAGTCTCATGAAAAGACCAGTCATGTAACCTGGAGGAATACATGGGTTCTGAAGCAGGAAGTGATTGAAAGTGAAACAAAAGCCTTTAAATTTGTGAACTTGTGGATGAAATATATATCTTATGATGTGCATAAACTGAGGGAATAGTAATGTACAAGTGTTGAAAAAAAATGAACGTCAAAATACACATCATGTCCCATAGGAATCTACTTGCATTTATATTAACCTGGGTCAATTAGTGTAAAAATATTAGGATATGTATGCACAATTCACTGAACTTATTTTTCAGTACTAGGAAATAAATACGTATTTCAGGAGGATGAATATGTCTTAGAATAATCTTATGAAAATTTGATTATAAATACGCACTTAAATATTAATGAATTTAGGGAGTACATAATAAGATACATTTATTTCATATTTTGAAAACTCTGGAGAGTGTATATGTATGTGTGTGTGTATATATATATATATATATATATATATATATATATATATATATAGACATTAAAATACACACACAGAAATTAAAAAGTATTAATATACAAGCCAAATGAAATTCACCATGAAATATATATCATCCACAGATCTAAAAATATTCATTTTACTGAACATGAATTTATGTATAATGTTGTTCAGCTAGGATACTCACTCATAGGTTGAATTTTCAGTTCCAACATTGTTTAGCAGGAGTGATCTCTTCTCACAATTTGTATCTGCCAAGTCAGCCACCTCACAAGAATGTACGTGTGGTACCAGGTAGGATTCTATATGTGCATATAAAAATATATGTGCTGAATAGGCTACAGAGAAATGGAGGCATGAATTCACATATTTGTTAACTTTAAAAATACATGGAGAAGTGTTTCAACAAAAAATTGACTAGATTTAAAACTCCTACCATATATAATGCAAAAGGAACCTCCAAATGTACACCTTGCATCCTCTGAACTCCTTGTATTTCAATTTGGTTTGGTCTATTTTAATCCATCATATTAGGATTTCTAGTCAGAGTCTAGTAGGGAGGGGTTACTATGAGGGATTGAGTATTTTGAATGAATAATTGGAAAATGAATCCAATGTGTATGCAAATATGTGCTACAAAAAAACCTTCCCACTCTCATCCAGAACAATGCCTTGACATTACCTTCGCCCCAAGTAAGATACAATTAGAGGAGAAGAGTTAGAAAATCTAGGAATACATATATGTAATGGAAAATGCTCTGGAGTTCACAACACTGGAGGTGGTAGAGGAGTTTCCAAAAGTAAAGGAGACTGTAAACACTCCACAAACATGGAAGTGTGCAGGCCTCAAGACATCTGGGAAACTGTCTTTGAGGTTGTACACTTGAAATATATGTTGTTTTCAGGACCTTTAGCTTCCTTTGTAGAGAGACCATCAAAGCTGTGTATGCATCTATGTTACATGGAGGACATGGTTTCTTATTTTTCAATGAACATGAGGCAGCAGTGCTGAATTCTCTCTTTGTGGGTAAACTGTGGCCACTGGGGTCTAAGAATCTTTCCGTGTAGACTGTGAAGCCATTTGATCATTCTCCAATTTTGTTGTGTTTCTGGTTGCTGCACTGGGAGTTTGGTATTTGCTTCACAAAATACAAGGAGTTTCACTGGGACACAGTGCTGGAGAGAGTTCTGTCACGTGTGGTGGGTAAGGGTCTGCAGGAGAATGCACCAACCAGGCTTCTATACCACATTGCTTGCCCCCTTGACCGTAGCAACTTGATTCTGAACATTGCCCTGAAAACTCTCCATCTAACAAGATGGCTTAATATATAAAGGTCTGCTGGCTGCACCATGTCAGTCACAAGCATTTGGAAGCCAAAGTAAGATCCACATGACCCCACCACAGATGTTTTATCACACAACTGCACACAACAGCTCTGGGCCCACTACTCAGCAGGCTCCACCATACTGGCAGCTCTGTTCTACACCATTTTCATGAAACCCAGTCAAGGAAGGCACTGTCTGGTACACTCTTGATCAGCAACAGGACATCCAAAGGTTCTCCAGTGCCACCTAGTCATGGAAATTTCAAAAATTTCATGGTATTTATCTAGACATTTTTCAAGGATGAAGTTGGAGAAACTGTGGGTTTCAATTCATTCAGGAACCATTAAATTTTTAGGAAGCACATTTCAAGGAAACCTCTGGAGAATTTTCAGAGGCAAGGCTTCCCAAAGTGTGGCCAAAAGACCACATGAAGCCAGGCCCATTGAGGTCTACAATGTGAGGTCCATGTGTGTTTTGACTGTCAACAATGGCTGCCAAGTCTTTCAGAATAAAATCATGTGATGTACTGGCTGAGATTGACAGCGCTTGGTGAATAGCCACCCGAGGCTTAGATCTCAGTTTCCAATGGCGACTCTCATGCATGGCCGCCTAAAATCCCAACACAATTAATGGCAATACTTCTCTGAGGTCAGTTACAGAACTCAGTCTTTAAGGGGAATCACACCAGAATTCCAGCCCAGGTGGACCCAGGATTCTCTTCCAACCACCAACAAATGACCACAATTAAAACCAAAACACTCCCACATGGCCCTCATCTTCTTCAACATAGACACTCTGAATAACCTCTAGCTAGAGGTTTCCATGACGGGCGCAGCCCAAGACAGTGTCCAAAATAAGCTCCCTTGACCCTCATTTGCCTAAAGTCAGGGTGGACTGGACACCCTTCCTTTGAACCAAGAGTGATCTAATAGCCCTTCTTTAATACTGCTCTGCTTCTCCAGTTTGAGGCCAACTGACTGTCTGGTATAGAATCTTTATGTGAATTGGTGTCCTGAGAAAACCCAAGCACCTATTGGCTAGCCTCTGCAGAGCTTTGAAGAACTGGTTTGACCCAACGGATCCCTATTCTCACTTGATGGAGGTCAGGAAGCTTACAAAGGAAGGCGAGAGATTTCATCCACAATGACTGCTCTTTTGGCCATTTTGGTTTTGGATGCACACTTGGAAACTTTCTTTAGATCCATCAGGTGCTGAGTATCTAAGCCACTGCCTCCAACAGGGCAAAGAGGCTGATTCAGCCACATCCATTTCCAAAGCAATTAAGCAAAGAGCCACAGGTGACGCCCATCCTTTTCCATTTGAAAACTGATTTCTTCAGGTTTCACACAGGGGTGGCCTGAGGCAAACACTTTCCTGACATTCAGGAAAACAGAACAATAGGTAAGCAAAAGTCCAAAGTAGTGTTTCTCCACTGAGACTTTACTGGTCGCACTGATATCTGAGTTTTCTGAGATGCTCTCATTCCCTTCAGCTATCCAGTACATAATCATGTCAGAGAGCTTGGAGGTGGTACATATCTTGGAAATAATACCATGAGGCTATTCTGGAGAGTGACCAGTATTCAGGAAGAAAAGAGGAACTTAGGAAGATAATAGGTGTTGCCCATCCATAAGGCAAGCAGCTCTTTATTCTTTAATTTGGCAAGATGAATGCTGGGAAGCTTTCTACTAGACAGGACACAACCATTGATGAATTCTCTTTTCAAATGTCTACAAAAACGGATTCAGTGGGATACACAGACATAGAAACACTCCTGTTGTCAAAAGACTTTCTAGAAACATTCCAGTCCAAACAAACAAACCGCCTTTCCTACCCATTCTCAGAACATGACACAAAACCACAAACTCACACCGACACCCACAACGGAACCTCCTTCCCCCAAGTATGTCTGTGAGTACCCTGAGTGTCCTCTGACTGGTGGGCCATACTATGTTCCACCAAAATGGCCTGTCCTATCTCAGACCTGGTCTTCTTTGCAACTCTGTGAAGTTGTCAGGAGCCATGGTTGAGCCAATACCTGCTTTCTCAGAAAAGGCCCCTCTTCAGAGCTCTCCTGGCATTTGGCCATTCTCACTTCAGTAGGTACTAAGAAAGACTGACTCTGTCCTTGGTAATTCCAAACAAGTGAGACCACTGGGACTGGGACTGGGACTGGCTCTGGGTGCCTGGCTTCCTGGATCCCGAGTTCAGAGCGTTCCATCACCAAGGAAGTGTGATAGGTCACTTCCTTCACGAACTGAATGAGGTCACTGCGTTGGCAACCACTTTGTCCTAACAGTTGCTTCCAAGGGTCCCATGAGATGGAGGCTGCCCATACTTCCTGTGACACTTTCACAAGATAGAACGGTATATCAACCATAGGCACCCGGGAACAGCTCTCCACACAGGCCTGGTTTGGTCGATTTAATCTACATTAAGAAGAGAGAGGCTTTCAGACACATCCCTTCATTTTGACCAGGTTGTTTTACATGGAAGTTGACTTTTGCTCTCTCAGGTCTTTCATAGGTGTCTACATCTTCTTCAGGGATCATTTCTGAATGGAACTTTGAGGTTCTCAGCAGGTGGAAGATCCCCTACATTCCTGTATTGTAAGACCAACAATATCCTTGTTCTTCTGTTAAGTTAGATTGAGGAAATATTGCATGGTTAAGGGTAATAACAGGTTCGATTTGGTTTAGGAATCATTCTGCAGGATGAATTATGGTATTGGGAACCTGCGATATTTACAAGAATATACTGGTGAAATATAAGTATGAAAACAGAAATCTAGGTAATATTTGAAGTCCAGAAGGGCATTGGGTGGCCTGAACACCCTTCCTTTGATTCAGGAGTGATCAAATAGCCCTGCCGCTAATACTGCACTGCTTCTCCAATTTGAGGCTTACTGACTGTCAGGTATAGATTCTTTATGTGATTTGGAGACATGAGAAAACCCAAGCACCTATTGTCTCATGCCACAGCAAATGGTTTATTGGGGGTCCAGCATGCTGGGGCTCAAAGCTCACTTCAGAGGAGCAAAGAACAAAGAGCCCCGAGAACAACTTGAGAAGAGATTATATACAATCTTTAGAGAGTGCAGGGACTTTATATACATCATAGCCTCCTTTAGCAAATATCATATACTGTGGGAAAATCAAATAACAACTCTAAAACATGATTAGCACATTCGTTGGCGGGAACAGTTCGGGCAGTGGGTGATTGGTCAGCCCTGAGAAGGGGTATACATTTAAACTGATTGGTTGAAGCCCTGAGATGTATACGTGCTGAGATGCACAGTTTCTGGGAAGGGGTTGTTAAGTAACTAGGTGGTCAGGGAAGATTTCAACACATCTAATGGACAGTTCTGGGAATTGTCTTCACTGACACAGGAATTTCAGGTTCTGAGCACAGCTTGTAAACTTTACAAAACCTGTTTCTTTACGTTTCAATTTCAATTTCTTTAATTCTTTCATTTCTCACTCCTTTTTATGCCTACTTTTAATCTTAAAAGTAATGAATCATAATTATTGTGGGGTCTCACATTCTATTTCTGCCAGTGAAGTGTATTTCTGTCTGATTACCATGAGTTTTAACTGCCCAATCTGAGCCTGGAGAAAGGAAACTATGCGGTTAAGCAAACGAGGTCCCACAGTTATCAACACCATAAGCATAATCAGGGGTCCAGCTAAGGCTGATAGGAGTGTAGTTAACCAGGGGGACTGGGTAAACCATGACTCAAACCACACTTGTTGAATCTCCCTTTCTATCTGGTGCTCTTCAAGGCATTTTCTCAATTTACTCATGGATTATTTTACAACTCCAGTATGGTCAGCATAAAAACAGCATTTTTCTCTCAGTACAGCACAGAGGCCCCCCTCCCTCATGAAATGGAGGTCTAATCCTCGCCTTTTCTGTAAAACAACTTTAGAGAGAGAGGTTAAGAATTCCTGCAAAACTGTGATGGAGGTCTCTAACGTCTTCAAGTCTTGATTTATTGCTGTTTCTAATCAGGCCATTTGTTGTGACCCATGGATCATATCAGCTGTTCCTGTACCCACTCCTGCAGCAGCTCCTAGCCCCAATAGGATGGCTAGAGTAAGGGACACTGGCTCCCAGCACAATCAGGTTGTTTGTCCCCCTAGTAGACCTTCAAAGGATTCTGCATCATGATAGAGCACCCTGGGGAGTATCTGCACCATTACACAATAATGTACAGAGCTGTAAAATACCTGTGCTGAAATGCAAGGAGTTCTGACTGTGTGGAGTTCAGTACCATAAAGGTTCCTTTAATTAGTTCCCAGGGGGAGGAGTCAGCTGTACTCTGGACTGGGGAAGTAGGCAAAGACGGAAACTGCGAAGTATGAGATGGTAGAGGGGTTTTGGTAGATCTAGGCATGGGAGGTTTAGGAGGCTTAATTCCTGACTTGAGAGGATTGGGCCCTATTGCTGTGGGATTTTCTTCCTTTTTAAGCCGGATGGTGAACCAGAGACCAAAGTCATAACCAGGGCCATTAATATAGAATCGCATTCACCAAGTATTCCCCATAGGCCATGTTGTTCTGAGGTAGCCCCTTCCTTTGGAAGTGAAAGTTATATTGAGGGGGTAACATAGACTATTTTTTCCACAGCAAGTTTTTGACACCACTTGGATGGCGGCACATTTATTGGGATCAATCCAGATGTCATTTCATCCTACCCAAATCATACTGTCTGGGGAGTTTGGGTTTCACAATGTAGCTCCCGTGTGTTCACAACCCCAAGATCTACAATAAAAGTCACTGGGTCCTCCACAGGTTTGGGCCTGTTTGCGACTTCAGAAATCAGCTGGGCACACTTAATAAACAATACTGGCTAGTTTACACCTGAGCTGGGGGAGATGAAATCAATAATTCATGGGGTAAGTTCGTCTATGTTGCCCTGGTTTGGGTTTGAGTGGGATCTGTGTGGCGTCCACTATGTCAGGGAGATCCCAGTCAGAGAGGCCTATGGCAAGCTGACAAATGTCTGGGTGGAGAGATGGCCACCAAGTCCATAAGGGGGCTGTATGTGAAATAGACCACACTACTTGCCCAGTAGGATTTATAACTTGCCATTGTTGCTGAACAGGCTGATGGGGATTAGGACTGCTGGTGGTCAGGGGAAGAATCCATAGCCCTACCCACACCACGGACATGCAACTTGAGAGGGTTACCAGTCTGTTCCAGTTTCCAGCCAGAGTATGGACAGGGCGCAGGATTGAGATGGGAGGCATGGATCCAGGAAGTGATCCCATCCACTTTCACCACTGTAGGTGTTATAAGCAGCACCTGGTATGGTCCTTTCCAGCAGGGTTCCAGGGATGACACCTGACGCTGTCTCATGTAGACGAAGTCTCCCACTTGATATCGATGTGGAGTTCCCTCGTCTCCAGGATGGTAAGCAGTGGCCAACTGTTTTCACAGGTATCGCTGGGTGCTGGGTTTGTTCAAGGGCTTTAAGTCTGTCTAGCAAGGGGGTGTGAAAGGAATCATTAATCTCAGAGTTGGGGTTAGGTCCCTTAATGGAGGAGGGGCACCGTAGAGAATTTCATAAGGGGTGAGGTTGCACAAAGAGGCGGAGGGGGTATTTCTTGCACGAAAAAGTGCATGAGGTAGAAGCATAGTCCAATTTTTTATGCCGGTCTCCAAGATTAATTTCGTTAAGTCTCTTTGATGGTTCTATTCATCGTTTCTACCTGTCCTGAGCTCTGGGGTCTATAAGCACAATATAACTTCCAATTAATCCCCAGGGTCCTGGAAAATACCTGACTTACCTGGGCCACGGATGCCAGTCCGTTATCAGACCCTATTACCTTAGGCAGGCCGAACCTTGGAAAACTGTCTTCTAGGATCTTTTTGACCACCATCTGAGCTGTTTCTTTCTTCATGGGGAAGGCTTCGACCCATCCTGAAAAAGTATCTACAAAGACTAGGAGATATTTAAGTCCATACCTTGCTGGCTTAATTTCAGTAAAGTCCACTTCCCAGAATTGTCCTGGTCTGGTTCCTCGTAAGTGCTTCCCTGCAGGAATTTTGGATGGGAAAGTATTAACTAATTGGAAGACTTGAAAAGCTCTAGTCACCTGCTCAGCTATTTTTTTCCTCTGTGAGTCAGTCAATAATAAGTCCTTTCTTCGGTCCTTTAAGAGTGCCTATAACTTCTTTGAGCCTAAGTGGTTGAGCTGGTGTACGTCTTTGACATAAAGGTGGGCTTTTTTCAATTGTAAACTTGGCTCTGTAGGGTCCCAGAGTTCTGTATCTGTCTCCTCAGATGATAAGTTGCCTGAATGTTTCGGGGTGGCCAAGTCTCCTGATTTTTGTTCCCCCCAGTGTGGAAAAAGTTAACAGAGTCACTCCGTTTAGGGCTGCCAATTAAGCTTCCTCATCTGCCCTTCTGTTTCCAACAGCCACGGGGTTGTTTCTCTTCTGGTGCCCTGGACAGTGCACTATAGCTAGTTCCTTATGGCCCTGCACTGCTGAGCAAAGGTGGAGGATCTCATCTTTATTCTTTATTTCTTTCCTGGCAGAGGTTAATAGCTCCCATTGTTGGTAAATAGTCCCGTGCATATGAACAGTGGCAAATGCATAGTGGCTATCAGTTTATATGGTGGCCCTTTTGCCTGTTGCTAGTTCCAATGCTTTCATAAGGGCAATCAGTTCTGCTTTTTGGACTGATGTCCCTTCTGGGAGACCAGAGTATCAGATGAAATCAGTTTTGCTAACTGCTGCTGCTCCAGCCCACCGCTTACCTTCTTGGAGGAAGCTGCTGCCATCCGTAAACCATACGACTTCAGGGCGAGGCAGTGGCTGATCCTTCAACTCTTGTTGTATACTGGTTTCCTTGCCAGTATGTGTTGACACCCATGAGTGACGGGTCCTGATGATTCTTCTGGCAGCAGTGTAGCTGGGTTGAGTGGAGCAGGGGGTCCCAGCATTATTCTGTCTTTGTCAAGCAAAAGGCTCTAGTAGTGGTTTATTCTGGAGTTTGATAGCCACCTCTCTGGAGGCTAACAGATGATGCTCTCCAGGGCATGGGGGGCTATAATGGTTAGCTTCTGTCCCAACGTTAATTAATGAGCATCTTTTAGTAGAAGGGTTGCCGCTGCTATAGCACTTAAGCAATGGGGCCACCCGCTAGCCACTGGGTCCAGTTTTTTGGATAAATACGCTACCGGCTTTTTCCAAGGTCCCAAAGACTGAGTGAGCACTCCCCGTGCTATTCCTTTCTTTTCCTCGATGTAGAGAATGAAGGGTTTTCTACATCTGGGAGTGCTAAGGCCGGAGCAGATAGCAGCACCTTTTTTTGACATTATCAAAAGCTTGTTGGTGCTCAGGGGTCCATTGGAAGTGGGCATCCCCCTTTTATCAGCGGGTATAAAGGGGCAGCCAGAGATGCGAACCCAGGAATCCATAACCTGCAAAAGCTGGCAGTCCCAAGAAACTCTCTGAGTTTTCTCTTATTAGATGGGGGCAGTGTCTGCACAACGTTTTTTTTTCTGGGCTCAGGGAGCCATCGTTTACCACCCCTAAGAGAATAACCCAGGAAGATTACTTCTTGCTGACAAATTTGGGCCTTTTGGCAGAAGCCCTATATCCAAGCTGAGCAAGCTCGAATAATAGTGCTTGGGTCCCAGACTCATAGGTCTCCTTGGTGTCGGCTGCCAGTAGAAGATCATCCACTATTGGAGTAGGGTGACTTCGGGGTGTGCAGTTTTGAAGTCATTGATGTCTCTGTGGAGGGCTTCATCAAAGAGAGTGAGGGATTTTTTGAACCCCTGTGGGAGTCTAGTCCAGGTTAGTTGGCCAGATGTTCCAGGTTCTGGGTCTATCCACTCTAAAGCTAACAGCAACTGACAGCCCTTATGTAGAGGCGAGGAGAAGTAAGCATCTTCTAAGTCCAGCACAGTGTACCATTTCCGCTCCGGATTCAGAGTGCTAAGCAAATTATATGGATTGTGTACTGTGGGGTGAATGTCCTGCACTCTGTTGTTGATCTCTCTTAGGTCTTGAACAGGATGGTAGTTCCCAGTTCCTGGCTTTCTTACTGGTACCGGGGGGTGTTCCAGGCTGATTGACAGGGCCTTAGGACCCCAAGAGCCAGGTATTTATGAATATGGTGCCTTATCCCATCCTTAGCTTCTTTGCTTAGAGGATATTGTTTAACACTAATTGGAGACGAAGAGGCTTTTAATTCTACTACTATTGGAGGTTGTTGATGGCTAGACGTAACCCAGCAGTTTCTGCCCAGGCTTTAGGATAATCTTTTATCCATTTATGGGGTAGTTTGCCTGTTTGATCAGTCCTAGGGGGCGCGAAGAGTTGATGTTCATCTTCTACGGACATAGTCAAAGATGTTATTATGGGAGTTTATACTGAAGGCTTTAGAACCTTCACTTGGGGACCATTAGGGTTAAAGGTTATTCTAGTCTGGAGTTTGGTAAGCAGATTCATGCCCATCAATGGGGCTGGGCATTCTGGGATTACTAGGAAAGAGTGGTGGACTTTTCCCTTTCCGAGGTCCATATTCATCTTAGTTGTCCAAGCCCGATATCTACTGCCATTAGCCCCTTGAACTAGGGACCATTTAATTGATAGGGGGGCCAGTGAAGTCTTAAGGGCTGAGTATACTGCTCCTGTAATCACTTCAAAGTTCACTGTGTTCCTCTCAACTTCAAATGTTACTCTGAGCTGGGGGAGGGGATCTGAGCCCCGAATTTCCTAGTCCTCTTCTAGAGTCAGCACGGTGGGCTGGCGTTGCTGCTTCTTTTGGGGGCACTCTTTGGCCCAGTGTTCTTTTTTATTACAGTGGGCACATTGATTTGAGGCCAGGGGCAGCCTTTGGCGTGGGCTCAGGTATCCCTTTATGTATCCCTGCTTTTTAACTTCTGGCCTATTTGCTGCTGTGACCAGAACCTTAGGCAATGCTTTACTCTGCCATTTGCTTCTTTCCTCCTTCTTTTGTTCCCTTTTCTTCTCTCTCCTCTATTCCCTTTCCTCCTCAGTTTCTCTCTTATAATATACTTTCTCAGCTTCTCTGATTAAATCTCTTAAGGTCATATCTTATAATCTATCTAGACGTTGTAACTTTCTCTTAATATCTAGGGCAGTCTGCTCGATAAAGGCCATTGCAACAGATGGCTTTTGGTCTTCTGCCTGAGGATCAAAAGGAGTATATTTCCTATAGGCTTCCATAATTCTCTCCAAAAACATAGAAGGAGACTCATTAGGCCCTTGGATAATCTCTCTTACCTTGGCCAAATTATTCGGCCCTCTGGCGGCCACTCAGAGACCCACTATTAGAAAACGACGATAAGTGGACAGATGCTACCTACATTCAAAGGTGTTGGGGTCCCTGTTGGGTCGGTTCATGGGCCCATAGGGACGGAGAGGGAGCATCACAGGTGCTTCCGAGTTTTCTATTATCCATCTCCTGCGGGTTCATTTTGGTGGCCCAGCTTCCTTCAGGGGAGCAGGGGCTGCTGCTGCTGCGGGGAAGTCCCCTGGAGGGCTTGGGTCTGGCCCAATTGCCTCTAGCAGCGGAGAGGCTGAGTCAGCGGCGGGAGGATCATCTGGAACATGTTGTGGGTTGGGGAGCGAGGGTAGAGAATATGGAGAGAGAGGAGTGTCCAGTCTTGTGACTCAGAATGGAGGGAAGAGGGGGAGGAGCAGAATGTTGGAATGATAGAATCGTGGGGGAAGGGGTATATGGCTGTTGATCTGGGTGGCCACGTGGCCCCGGTGAAAGACAATATCTCTGACTTTTCGGATTAGAGGGAAGTGGAAGGATTCTTCTGGGGGCCATCCGACTCCTAGGATGGGCCATTCTGAAGCACAGAGAGTCTGCCAGGTCCGGCATTTTACTGAAAAAGAAAGATTCTTGGTACTTGAGCGGACATCAGTCCAATGATCAAGGTAAAGGGACAGAGGCATGGAAGTGCTTTGTCCCATAATGTCCCATAATGGGTGTTACTCAAACAGGGACAGTGAATACACAAACGTGACACAGACAAAGACGAACAGTAAACGTTTAACATGAGTCCAAGACAAAGATTAGAACTGAGTAACTGGCAAAACCTGATGGGTTAGACAATAAAGACAGACAGTAAACTCAACATGAGTTCCTGACAATGAACAAAACTGAGTAGCCAGCAAAACCTGATGGGCTGGAAAACCGAATCCTGAAGCAAAAAATAACCGAGTTGAGGAAACTACTAATCCTCAATTTCCCGAGTCCTCTGGAGTGTCCCCCAGGGACGTGGCCTGTGGCTCTGTGACACATCTGTCAGCCACCGTCGCAGAGAGCTAATGTTCTTCACCGACAGCCATTTTGCCAAGCCCTAACCTGAAACCCGAAACCAGAAAGAGGCACCTTACTTACTCTGAAAGGAGTCCGTTGGGGTCTTTTGTTCGTCACTGCTGGATTACTCAGCTAGGGTCTCCAGATGAAAAGGTGGGCCGAACGTCGGAGGAAAAGACCACCAAGAGAATTTCTCATGAAACAGCAAAGGGTTTATTGGGGGTCCAGCATGCTGGGGCTCAGAGCTGACTTCAGAGGAGCAAAGAACAAAGAGCCCTGAGAACAACATGAGCAGATTTTATATACATTCTTTAGAGAGGGCAGGGACTTAACATACATCATAACTTCCTTTAGCAAATCACGGTATACCCTGGGAAAATCAAATAACAACTCTAAAGCATGATTTGCACATTCATTGGTGGGAACAGTTCAGGCAGGGGGTGATTGGTCAGCCCTGAGAAGGGGTATACATTTAAACTGATTGGTTGTAGCTCTGAGATGTATATGTGCTGAGCTGCACGGTTTTTGGGAAGAGGTTGTTAAGTAACTATGTGGTCAGGGAAGATTTCAACACACATCTAATGGGCAGTTCCGGGAATTGTCTTAACTGCCACAGGAATTTCAGGTTCTGAGTGCAGCCTGGAAACTTTACAGAACCTGGTTCTTTACGTTTCAATTTCAATTTCTTCTATTCTTTCAGAACCTTACAAAGGAAGGCGAGAGACTTCATCAACAATGACTGCAATTTTGGCCATTTTGGTTTTGGAAGCAGATATGGGATCTTTTTTTAGATCCATACGGTGCTGGTAATCAAAGCCACAGCCTCACACAGGGCCAAGAGGCTGATTAAGACACATCCCTTTCCAAAGCAATTACTTCTCTGAGGTCAGTTACAGAACTCAGTCTCTGAAGGGAATCACACCAGAGTTCAAGCCCAGGTGGACCCAGTCATCTCTTCCAAACTCCACACAAATGACCACAATTTAAACCAAAACACTCCCCCAAGGCCCTCATCTTCTTCCATATATACATTCATCATAACCTCTGGCTGGATGTTTCCATGAATGGCACAGCCTAAGAGAGTTTCCAAAATAAGGTCTCTTTCCCTTCATTTGCCTAACCTCAGGGTAGCCTGGACACCCTTTCTGTGAACCAGGATTGATCACATAGGTCTGCCATTAATACTGCTCTGCTTCTCCAATTTGAGGCCTACTGACTGTCAGGTATAGTTTCTTCATGTGATTTGGAGTCATGAGAAAACCCAATCATCTCTGCAGGGCTTGAAAGAACTCATTTGTCCCAAAGGATCCCTATTCTCACTTGATAGAGGTCAGGAACCTAAAAGAGGAAGGTGAGAGACTTCATACACCATGACTGATCTTTTTTGCATTTTGGTTTTGGATGCAGACATGGGATTTTTCTTTAGATCCAACTGGTGCTGAGAATCTAAGCCACTACCTCACACAGGGCAAAGAGGCAGATTCAGATACATCCCTTTCCAAAGCATTTAAGCAAAGAGCCACAGGTGATGCCCATTCATTACCATTTGAAAACAGTTTTCTTCAGGATTCACAAAGGGCTGGCCTGAGGCAAAGACCTTCCTGACATTCATGGCAACAGGCAAATAGGTTAGAAAAAGGCCCAAAGCAGGGTTTCTCCACTGAGACTTTCCTGGTCACACTGATATCTGAGTTTTCTGAGATGCTCGCATTCCCTTCAGCTATCCAGTACATGGCCATGTCACAGAGCTTGGAGGTGGTACATATCTTGGACACAAAACCATGAGCCTATTCTGGAGAGTGGCCAGAATTCAGGAAGAAAACAGGAACTTGGGAAGATAGTAGGTGTTGCCCATCAATAATGAAAACTGAAATCCATTCCTAAAATGGGCAGGATGAATGCTGCGAAGCTTTCTACTAGACAGGACACATCCATTGATGCATTCTTATTTCTAATGTTTTCAACCACGGACACAGTGAAATACACAGACATAGAAACACTCACCTTGTCAAACGACTTTCTAGAAACAGTCCACTCCAAACCAAACATACTGACTTTCCTACCTATTCTGAGAACATGAGACAAATCCACAAACTCACACCCACATTCACAAAGGCACCTCCTTCCCCCAAGTAAGTCTGTGACTTTCCAGAGTGTCCTCTGACTGGTGGACCATACTATGTTCCCCCGAAATGACCTGTCTTGTCTCAGATCTGGTCTCCTTGTCCAACTCTGTGAAGTTCTCAGGAGCCTGGGCTGACCACTACCTGCTTTCTCCGGAAAGGCCCATCTTCAGAGCTCTACTTGCATTTGGCCATCCTCAAATCATTAGGTATCAAGAAAGACAGACTCTGTCCTTGGTAAATCCAAACAAGTGAGCCAACTGGGACTGGGACTGGGACTGGCTCTGTGTGCCTGGCTTCCTGGAAAACAAGTTCAGAGAGTTCCATCACCAAAGATGTGACTTAGGTCAATTCCTTCAGGAACGGAATGAGGTCACTGCCTTGGCAACCACTTTGTCCTAACAGTGGCTTCCAAGGGTTCCTTGAGATGGAGGCTGCCCCTACTTCCTGTGACACTTTCACAAGTTAGAATGGTATATCAACCATAGGGACCAAGGAGAAGCTCTCCACACAGGGCTGGTTTGGTCCATCTTCTTTATATTAAGAGGAGAGAGGCTGATTCAGACACATTGTTTCATCCTGACCAGGTTGTTTGCCATGGAAGATGACTTTTGCTCTCTCAGGTCCTTTATATCTGCCTACATCTTCTCCTGGGATTATTTCTGCATCAACCTTTGAGGTTCTCAGCAATTGGAAGATCACCTACATGCCTGTATTGTAAGACCAACTCTGTCTATGCTCTTCTGTAAAGTTAGATTGAGAGAACAGTGTATGGTTAGGGTTAATAACATATTCTATTTGGGTTAGGCATCATTCTGCGGAATGAATAATGGTATTGGGAACGTGCGATATTCACAAGAATATATTGGTGAAATATAAGTATGAAACCAGAAAATCTAGGTACGATTTGAAGCCCTGAAGGGCATTGGGCCCTTTAGTGGGATACTTAGCTTTGAATTATGTTCTTCACAGATGTCTCAGATAAATCGATATGCAATGGCATAGGACCTTGTACCTTGGATGATTAAATGTAGAAGAGAACATCCAGTCAAAAATGAATAGTCTGTAGGATTAGAAAGATAGTCGGTAGGTTTAGTAAAAAGAGTGAGTGTAGGATTTGGACCAAAAGTTCATTAGCAATATTGTTTCGTTTAGAGAGTGAACATAAATATTAGCACATGTGAAAAGTCATTCACAATGATGAACTGGAGAAAATATGTAGGAAAGCAGATATCAATAGAGACATTAGAAAATCTGGCAAAGTATAAGGTGAGTGATAGGATTAGACATTTTCAACATGGTTGAAGTTGAATGTATAATCTTAGGAAGAAACAAATATGTAGACACCAATAGGATTGACATTTCAGAGCATTAGGCAATCTGGACATGGTTGATTTTAGTATTCCATGCTCACTTTGCATTTTGCTTTGGTGAAAGGTTAATACAATAGGTACTTGTCACTTCCTGTTTTTCTGTATGCTTAACAAAACACTGTTGAAATCTTGAGAACTGTTTGCTAATTTTGTTCCCAGAATGTGCTGTCCCCAACTGCCAAACTGCAGAATGTACTCCCTCACCTGGTTGCACGCAAACCGCCCACTCGCCCTGACCATCAAAAATTTCCTTCCATGCCCTCTCCAAGGAAAGTATATAAGCTCTCTTTAAGCTGTTCTCAGGGCTCTCTACTCTATTCATGTGAGCTCTTAGCCCCAGCATGCTGGACCCCAAATAAACCGTTTGCTGTAGCTGAGTGAAAATGGTATACTCTTCTGGAATTAAAAGATGCTTTCTTTTGCTTGACTCTGCATAAAGATAGTCAGTTGCTGTTTGCTTTCGACTGGGTAGACCCAGAAACTGGAATGTCTGGTCAACTAACTTGGACTAGACACCCACAGGGGTTCAAAAATTCCCCCACTCTCTTTGATGCAGCCCTCCACAGAAATCTCAACAACTTCAGAACTACACACCCCGAAATCACTCTGCTTCAATATGTGGATGTCCTGCTACTGGCTGCCAACACCAAGTAAAACTGTGAGTCTGGGACCCAAGCACAATTATCTGAAATTGCTGAACTCGGGTATAGAGCTTCGGCCAAAAAGGCCCAAATTTGCAAGCAAGAAGTAATCTTCCTGGGGTATTCCCTTAGGGGCGGTAAATGATGGCTCACTGAGCCCAGAAAACAAACTATTGTGCAGATACCACGCCCATCTAACAGGGGATAACAGAGAGTTTCTTGGGTCTGCTGGCTTTTGCAGGTTATGGATACCTGGGTTTGTGTTCTTTGCTGCTCCTTTATACCCTCTGTTAAATGAGGATGCCCAATTCCAAAGGACCCTTGAGCACCAGCAAGCTTTTTATAACATTTAAAACACTGACACTGAACTCCTCAACTTCACTGAGCCCAGCCTGCAATTTCAGAAAGCCCTACACTACGTTAAAAATGTACATCAACTTACTCACCTTGGCTCAAAGAAACTGCAGGCATTCCTGAAGGATCAGGAACAGAGATTTCGACTAACTCACTCACAGTGAAAGGAAATAACTGAACGGGTAACAAAAGCCTGTCAGTTCTGTCAATTGGTTAATGCTTACACTTCCAAGCTTCCTGCAGGAAAGCACCTATGAGGAACCAGACCAGGACAATTCTGGAAAAGTGGACTTCACTGAAATTAAGCCAGCAAGGTATGGACTTAAATATCTCTTAGTCTTTGTAGATACAATTTCAGGATGGATTGAATCCTTTCTCACAAAAAAAAAGAAAAAAAAAAAAACAACGGCTCAAACGGTGGTCAAGTAGATCCTAAGATATTTTTCCAAGACACGGCCTGCCTAAGGTAATAGGGTCTGTTAATTGAACGGTGTTCATGGCCCAGGTGAGTCAGAGCTTAGCCAGGACCCTGGGGATTAATTGGAAGTTACATTGTGCATATAGACCCCAGAGCTCAGGACAGGAAAAAAAAATAAATAGAAACATTAAAGAGACCTAAACGAAATTAAGCTTAGAGACCGGCATAAAAGATTAGAGTATGTTCCTGCCTTATGCACTGTTTCATGCAAGAAATACTTGCTTGACAGACTGAAAGCTCTTAAAAGAACTCAGCGATACCTGTGGAAACAGCTGGCCACTGCCTACCACCCTGGGGACAAGGGGACTCCACATGGATATCAAGTAAGAGACTTCGTCTACATAAGACGACATCAGGTGTCATCCCTGGAACCCGGCTGAAAATGACCATACCAGGTGCTACTTAGAACACCAAGAGTGGTATATGTAGATGGAATCACTTCCTGGATCCATGCCTCTCATCTCAAGCCTGCGCCCTCTCCAGATTCTGGCTGGATACTGGAAAAGAGTGGTAACCCTTTCAAATGGTGTATTCACCAGGTGGATAAGGCTATAGATTCTCCCCTTGGCCACGAGTAGTCCTAATGCTCATCAGCCCGTACAGCAGCGATGGCTAATCACAAATCCTACTAGACAAGAAGTATGGTCTATCTCACATACAGCCCCCTTAGGGACCTGGTGGCCATCTCTCCACTCAGACATTTGTCAGCTGGCTATAGGTCGTTCCTATTGGGATATTCCTGAAGGAGAGGATCCCACTAAAATTCCATTAAATGCCTTCTGTACCATAGATAATGGAAACAAACATTATGGATGTAGGGACACACGAGCCAGATGCAGGTTGGCTAGCCTAGATTAATATGTTTTCCCGGCGGACTATCAAAACCACAAACAGCCATGGCTATGTGGGGCAAAAGCCGACTTCTTCTGTAAGTCATGGGGATGTGAACATACAGGGGCTGCCTGGTGGAATCCAAACTCCTCATAAAATTCAGTACACAGCATTGGCCATATTACCAATTAGACAATCAAAACTGATGTCCCCCAGATGGGTCTCTAGATCCTCAAATTCTGTGTGACCTTTTTAACTTCTGCAAGTGCTCAAAAGGGTGAAAGGAGATTCCCCTATGTGGAGGCCAATTCCCTCCTTCTCTCACATCCTGAACTATGCTTCTCCAATAGATCCTCACCCTCTGCCTTCTGCTCCAGAATCTCTGCTGTCACTCCCACCTCAGCAACCTGATTTCTCCCCTCCAATTACTAGATCAAAACCCAAACCTCGGTTCTCAGACAATTGCCCCCTTGCTGAGGTAGCAGGTAGTGAGGCACCCCTCCACCAACTCACTCCTCTCTTCTTCTGTCAATGCCCGCACCGGGTCCCAACAGGTCCTCTTACCAGCTATACCAAAGCTCAAACCAGCTGAGGAGAGCCCTCAGACCCCTATCCAAGATGTAATAAAAATGGCTTTTAAAGTTGCTTTGTCATCACAAAAAACAGTTACTAAGAATTTAAAGTCCCTCAGAGACTTTTTGGGATACTCACTCCCATCTTCCCCTCTGCTCTACCTGTTCTGCTGCTCAAGATTTTGTTGCTAGGAAAATCTCAAACCCCTTTCTCATTATTCTTTTACATCTCTCCTTTCTCATACACAGATCCACGTAGCTGCTCTCACCCCCTGCCTTCCCCGTCTTTCCCCTCTGTAAAAGGCCCACAAAAAAGTCTTAACTGACCTTCTCCAAAATTCTTCACCAAGGCTGACTTTAGGACTTTCAGCAAAAGAGTCCCTATAAAAGAGTTCAATGTAGACAAACTTCCTCTTTTCGTGTTGCCTGTTCTACTTGGCAACTGGCTGGAAAAATCAGCACTCCTAAGCTAGACACCCCCTTACTAATTTTTCACAAAATATGTGAACAAGGCCTCTGGCCTTGAGCTGGGGCTTCACAGGGATGGCTACATTTGTAAGATAAAGAAGTTACCAACTGGACCCCATGGTAACAGCTGGCAGGGAGAAAACAAAAAAGAGAAGAAAAAAGCTCTCCCTCTCCTAGGTGTCCTAAAAAAGTTAACTTGCCAAGAAAAGAGGAAAAAAAAAAACAGAAACAAAAGCTGCTTTTTGTGGACTTCTGCAGACTGTGAACTTCTGAGCCCCTTCCATTACATGTTGGGTACAAAATTCTAAAACTACCTAAACTTGGGGTTCAAGGGATTAATTGATTACAACAGAAGCAATGCCCTCTATATCCAGTTGCAACCAAATAGGACTGTTTCTCTGTTTTCGGTGCTATCTTAGGTGCCTTGCCCTGTCCATACCTACAAGAGTATAATTCTATATACTTAAACATTGTTTATGTTTTCATAAAATTGTCAACTGGTGTGATTAATTATGTAATGGTGCAGATGTTTCCCAGAGTGCTCTATCATGATGCAGGTTAATTAAGATCAAATAGCGGGGGGCATACAACCCGGTTCTGCCGGGAATCTGTATTCCTCACTTTAGCCATCCTATTAGGAATAGAAGTTGCTGCAGGGCTGGGCACAGGAACCACTGCCGTAGTCCATGGAACAGAACAAATGACCCAATTAGAAGCAGCAGTAGACCAAAGCTTAAAGATATTAAACCTCCATCACAGCCTTACAGGAATCTTTAACATCTCTCTCTGAAGTTGTTTTACAGAAAAGGCGAGGGTTGGACCTCCTCTTCATGAGAAAAGGGGGCCATTGTGCTGTATTGAGGGAAGAATGTTGTTTTTATTCCGATCATACTGGTTGTAAAATTATCTATGAGTAAATTGAGAAGACGCCTTAAAGCGCATCAACGAGAGAGAGAGGCCCAAAAAAGGGTGGTTACAGTCTTCGTTCACACAGTCCCCCTGGTAAACTACGCTTTTATCAGCTCTGGATGGTCCATTAATAATCATAATATTATTGCTAACTGTAGACCCTGTTTGCTCCACCGTGTAGTTTCATTTCTTCAAGCTCAAATTGGAGAAGTTAAATTTTGGTAATCAGACAACAATATACCCCACTAGCAGACATAAAATATGACACCCCTCAATGATCACTTTTATGATTAAACGTAACCAGAAAAAGAAGTGGGGAATGAAAGATTAATAAAATAGGTATTTGTCACTTCCTGTTTTTCTGTATTCTTAACAAAACACTATTGAAATCTTGAGAACTGTTTGGTAATCTTGTTCCCAGAATGTGCTGTCCCCAAATGCCAAACTGCAGAATGTAATCCCTCACTCGGTTGCACACAAACCGTCCATTCGCCCTGAACCACCAATAAATTTCCCTCCCTTCCCTCTCCAAGTTAAGTATGTAAGCTCTGCTTAAGATGTTCTAAGGGCTCTAGGCTCTATTCAAATGAGCTCTGAGCCCCAGCATGCTGGACCCCCAATAAACCCTTTGCTGTTGCATGAGACAGTCTCTTGGTTGTCTCTTCCTCCAATGCTAGAACGACTTTTACATTGGTACAATCATAACTGTGACCTTTGCTTTTTGTGTCCAAAATATTACTTTGATAAAATGAATATATAGATCAGGAGACATGAGTATTTCTACCACCATTTCTTGCAGCAATATTTTGAAGACATAAAATTAGTATTGGGTATACAAATAGGTGTACTCTGTGTCTATGAATATAGAGATAATGCATGAGTAGACCATACTGTGAATAAATAATATAACTAGTTCCAACTTTAAATAATGGATCGAATTGATATCTGAAAAAATACAGGAAATCTTATATTGATATACATACATTCATTCCAATCAGTTATTCATCTAATAGTAATATTAGGGTTATGGTTTATCATGAAGAGTGTGTGAGTTTTGCTTCAAAATTGATTATGGAAATCAAAAATAATCTGTTTGGGAAGAAGTCTCATGAAAAGACCAGTCAAGAAACATGGAGGAATACATGTGTTCTGAAGCAGGAAGTGATTGAAAGCGAAACAAATGCGTATAAATTTACTAACTTCTGGATGAAATATATATACTATGATGTGCATAAATTGAAGAAATAGTAATGAACCAGTGTTGAATAAAAACTAACATCAAAATATACATCATGTCCCATAGGAATCTACTTGCATTAATGTTAAACTGGGTCAGTTACTGGAGAAATATTAGGATTTGTGTGCAACATTCACTGAAGTTAGTTTTCAGAACTAGGAAAAAAAAATATGTATTTCAGGTGAATGAATACTTCTGAGAATAATCTTGTGAAAAGTTTACTATAAATCCACATACATGAACATGAATTAATGTAGGGAGTGAATAATAAGATGCATATATTTCATATTTTAAAAAATCTGGAGAGTATATATATATATATATATATATATATATATATATATATATATATACAAAACACAAACAAAGACATTAAAAAGTAGCAATATATATGTCAATCAAAATTCATCGTGAAATATATATCATCTACAGATCCAAAAATAATAATTTTACTAAACATGGATTTATGTATAATGTTGTTCAACTAGGAAGCTCACTCACAGTTCGAATTTTCAGTTCCAAAAGCGTTTAGGAGGAGTGATCTCTTCTCACACTTTGTATCTGCCAAGTTAGCCACCTCACAGGAATGTACGTGTGATACCAGGCAAGATTCTATATGTGCAAATTAAAATACATGTTCTGAATAGCTTACAGAGAAAGGGAAACAGAAATTCACATATTTGTTAACTTTCCAAACACATGGAGAACTATTTCAACAAAAAATTGACAAGATTTATAACTCCTACCCTATATCATGCAAAAGGCAAGACAAAATATACACCGTGCCTCCTGTGAACTGCTTGTATTTCTATTCTATTTGGGTTATTTTTCTCCGTCATATTAGGATTTGTAGTCAGAGTCTAGTACGGTATGGGTTAGTATCAGGGGTTCAGTATTTTGAATGGAAAATTTGAAAATGAATCCAATGTGTATGTAAATATGTGCTACACAAAAATCTTCCCACTCTCATCCAGAACAATGCCTTGAGAATACCTTTGCCCTAAGTAAGACACAATTAGAAGAGAAGAGTTAGAAAATCTGTGAATACATATCTGGAATGAAATATGCTCAGGAGTTCAAAACCTTGGAAGTGGTAGAGGAGTTTCCAAAAGGAAAGGACAGGGTAAACACTCCACAAACATGGAGGTCTACTGGCCTAGAGAATTCTTGAGAATCTGCCTGTGAGGTTGGGCACTTGAAACATATGTTGTTGTCAGGAGGTTTAGCTTCCTTTCTAGTGAGACCATCAAAGCTGTGTCTGAATCTATGAGACCTGGAGGACATGGTTTCTTCTTTTTCAATGAACATGAGTCAGCAGTGCGGAATGCTCTCTTTTTAGGTAAACTGTGGCCACTGGGGGCTAAATGTCTCCCCATGTGGACTGTGAAACCATATGGTCATCCTCCATTTTTGTGGTGTTTCTTGCTGTTGCACTGGGAGTTTTGTATTTGCTTAACAATATGCAAGGTTTTCAACTTGGACACAGTGCGGGAGGGAGTTCTGTAACGTGTGGTGGGTCAGGGTCTGCAGGAGAATAAAAGAACAAGACTTCTATCCCACATAGCTTGCCTCCTTGACTATAGCAACCTGATTCTGAACAATGTCCTGAAACTTCTCCATATATCAAGATGCCTTTACATATAAGGGTCTGCTGGCTTCACCATGTCAGTCACAAGCCATTTGGAAGCCAATGGCAGATCCACATGGCCACCCCACAGATGTTTTATCACACACCTGCCCACCATTGCTCTAGGCCCACTATTCAGCAGGATGCAACTTTCTGGCATCTCTGTTAAACACCATTTTTATGAAAACCAGTCAATCAAGGCACTGTCTGGTATACTCATTGTTGGGAAAAGTATAAATGGCAGCCATAACCCAGAGAAAATTCCCAACATGGCGCCTAAGGACTTTTTCTTCCTACCTTCTTCTTTTCTGCAGCCGCGTGAAAAGTTCCCTCCTGTGTGAACTCTCCCGCCTCCTCCAATTTCACATCTCGCTGGCGGAAAAACTTAGCCCCAATGAGAACAAATTCCTGGGCTCCGGAGGTGATATCTGAAAGAACTTGCCAATAAATGGGTTGCCTGCCATTTATCTAAGCCCTTCCATCTCCCCCTTAGTTATATATAAGCAAACAGCTTTTTGCAATAAAATTGGAATTTTCTGGTGAAGTGTCTTTGCGTGGGGAGTTCTTTCATTCTGGTGCCCCGTGAGAGGATACGGGTGAGCTCTTTCCAACAAGAGCCCCGTCCCCCGCTCCGCCGAGAAACTCTGCCCTAGTCCGCTCTTTTCAGACGCCAGCTTTCTGCACTCACCACTGATCTGATGTAAGTAATCCTCCCCTGACCCCGGCTCACCAACTCCCTTCAGGCTGCCACTGGTTTTGTGACAGTGATCGTCCAGCACACTCCAGACGCCTGGTAGGGGAGAGGGAATTCCTCCCACTAAGACCTTTACTAGTTGCAGTGGACCCTCTGGTGTTACGTTTCTTTTTGGGGCATGAGGCTTCTGAGTTTACACCAGAGGCTTTATGGATTTTCCTGCTCCACTGCCGCTGCTGCTGCCGGCTAGAGTTGCTGTATCCTGTGGGGCTGCTGTGTCTGGCTGAAGCTGCTTCTCTGCTCTGGGAAAACTGAACTCTCGGCCTGGAACTGCATTCTGTCAGAGCCAGAGTTTTGTTTTCATTACTGACTTCTTCTGCTGCAGTCGAAAACTTTCCTGACGTCAGGTTGCCCTTGGCTCCAATTCCTTTTGGTTTCACAGATCGCACTTCACTGGCGATGACCAGGTAGTGCCCTCTGTATTTCCTCGTGATGGCTGTTCATTTTGGGGACTCCCACCTGACCCCCGTTTGCCCTGAGCTTCCTGGAAGCCGTTCCAGCCCGGGTTTTCTCTTTGTCTTTCTCGCTTACTCCAATTCTCTCTCTCTCTCTCTCTCTCTCTCTCTCTCTCTCTCTCTCTCTCTCTCTCTCTTCCATCTCTCCCTGTGACTATGAGCACCTCTTCGTCTGCACCTGAAGACTCACCTCTCAAATGTTTAATAAAAAATCTGGCCACACTCTCCCTCACACCAGACATCAAGCCCAAACTTTTAATCAAATTCTGTACCCATAATTGGCCTACATATCCACTGGATAATGGCAATCATTGGCCACCAGAAGGCTCCTTAGATCCAAACCTCTTCCGGGACCTTTTTAACTAATGCCAGCATCTGAAAAAGTGGAGGGAGATTCCCTGCATTGAAGGTTTTAGCCTTCACACACAGCACCCTGCTCTCTGCTCCTTTTGCCCTCCCTCTCAGGTCCTCTTTGCTTGAAAACCCCTCTCTTCCCCTACTTCTATTCCTGACTTCACAGATTCTTCCTCATTCGACCAAGCAGATGAACCCCCACCTTATCCCCCAGCCCCATCTGCCCCTTCTCTCCCACTATACCTTCCTCTTCCTCTGCCTAATTACATAGATCCTCCGCCTTCCGTTTCATTCCCCTCCCCTTGGCCCTCTTCTGCCTGCTCCACCTCCTCCTCCTCCACAGAGACACTCCCTTCCTCTCCCTCTCCTTCCTGCCCGCCGCCTGCCTCTTTCAGTCCTCCTGTTACCAGGTCTAAGGGACTCCTTCCCACCCCCAAGACAATCGCACCCCTTCGTGAGCTAGCTGGTCCCGAGGGTGTCATCAGAGTCCACGTTCCCTTTTACATGTCGGACATTACTCAGCTAGAGAGTAAGTTAGGCTCTTTCACCACTGACCCCACCACTTACATTCGGGAGTTTCAATGGGTCCTGCAAGTATGTAGCCTCACTCATCATGACATCTACATGCTCTTGGCCAATACACTTCTCCCCAAGGAAAAGCAATGGGTCTGGGAGCTAGCCCAAGCCCATGCTGATGAAAATCATAGCACCAATCCTACCCACCCCACAGGCCCTCAAGCTGTCCCAGAGCAGGATCCCCTATGGGATTACAACACCCGTGAAGGCTTACAGTTTCGTGACCTTTTTACATCCTGTCTCTTGGCGGGGCTGAAAAAGGCCACCCGTAAGGCTGTTAACTTTCAAAAGGTGCAGGAGGTCATTCAAAGGAAGGAGGAAACACCTTCAGATTTCCTGGATAGACTAACCAAGGCCCTTCAAAAGTACACAAAACTCGACCCAGAAACCCCAGATGGCTGTCATGTCTTAATGACATACTCTCACTATTAAAAGTCATCATTCACATATCACCCCACATTCTCCTACCTCTCATTTTCTCATGATGTTCCTAGGGGCAGATACACCTCCTTCATGCAGTCTCCCACGACTATCTAAACCAGTTAACCCTGAGATTTGGGACACAATTACACCCTCTATGGCTAAATGCAGTCCTATTCATATCGTCTTACACGACCCTTCAAGATATATTAGTCAACCACAATATCTACTCACAACCACAGCCCTCCTCGGATTAGAACCCATCATCCAGGATTTATTACGAAAGGGGTATCTTAGGCCTACACAATCTCCTTTCAACACCCCCATTCTGGCAGTTAAGAAACCTAATGTGTCCTACAGGCTGGTTCAAGACCTTCACCTTGTCAACTCCTCTGTGGTCCCCATCCACCCGCTAGTGCCCAACCCTTACACCTGCCTCTCTCAGATCCATGCCACTACTACCCACTTCTCGGTTCTGGATTTAAAAGATGCATTTCTTTCTATTCCCTTGTCATCAGAATCTCAGGATATATTTGCTTTTACGTGGACTGACCCTCACACCCGCCATTCTCGTCAGCTTACCTGGACTGTCCTCCCACAGGGATTCAGGGATAGGCCCCATCTCTTTGGCCAAGTTCTTGCCCAGGACCTCACATCCTTTCACCCGACCTGTCCTGACTCTACTCTCCTTCAATATGTCGATGACCCACACTGCCCAGCTTCTTAATTTCCTAGCATACAATGGATATAGGGTGTCTCCCCACAAGGCCCATGTTTTCCAGTTTTCTCTCATCTATCTTGTTTTTTGCCTTACACCTAGGAAAAAGGAAATAACACTGGATAGGAGGCAACTCCTCTCTGATCTACCAGTGCAACATACGAAAGCTGAAATACTATCATTCCTAGGACTAGCATTTATTTTAGGGCCTGGATCCCAAATTATTCTCTTCTAGCCAAAAACCTGTATGACCTAGCAAAGGGACCCCCTAGTGAATCTCTTGCCTCCACCCCTAACTACCACATCTGCAGGCTTCAGCAACTCCTCTTAAAGGCACCTGCCTTTCACCTTCCTCATCTTTCAAGACCATTTCATCTATATGTCCATGAAAAAGGGGAGCAAGCATTTGGGGTCTTAGGTCAAAACTATGTGCCTACATTTGCACCTCTGGCATATATGTCCAATAAAGTAGACCCTACCGTCTGTGGGTGGGCCCCGTGCTTAAGAGCTCTGGCTGCTGGACAAATTTTACACAAAGAAGCCTCTAAGCTGACTTTTGAGGCCCCTTGAACTACTATTCACTCCCCACATCACTTGAAGGATCTTTTAGCTTATAAGGGCCTTCAAACCCTCCCTCCATCCAGAGTTCTGTCGCTCCTCACTTCATTTCTGGAAAACCGTAATATTACTTTCCTCCCCTGCTCTGCACTGAACCCTGCCTCACTGCTCCCAATGACTCCCACGTCTAACACAACAATTCATAATTGCTTGGAAACCTTAGATGATTTCCTCCCCTGTCATTCTTCCATTTCTGAGGGACCACTCACCAAGCCTGACCTTATCTGGTTCACTGACGGCAGTTTCTTTAGGCAGAATGGCACTCATTACTCTGGATACACTGTAGTTTCAGCCACTGAGATTATAGAGGCCAAAGCTCTACCTTCAGGAACTACCAACCAGCAGACTGAACTTATAGCAGCCACTCGTTCCTGCCTTCTAGCACAAGGCAAATCCCTCACCCTTTATACTGACTCAAAATATGTCTTCCATATCTTATTATCCCATGCTGCAATATGAAAGGAGCGAGGACTACTTACCACCAAAGGTAATGCGATCACTAATTCGGCTCTTATAACCAATCTGATAGAGGCCTCCCACTTACCCACCCAGTTGGGAGTTGTCCATTGTAGGTCCCATCAGAAGGACGGCTCTCTTATCACTGAGAGCAATGCCAAAGCTGACCAGGCGGCACGAATGGCTGCCACCACTTCCAATTTTTGCCCCCCCTGGGGGACATATAATGGCCACTTTAGACATCTCATCTGAAGCCACTACTTCTTCCAGTAATAACAAGGATCTTTTCAAGTTCCTTCATACTCTATTCCATTCCAATTCTCAGTCTTTGACCCTCTTTTTACAGAGCTTCTTCTCTCTCACGCCCTCTGACAAAGCCATGCTACAGAATATAGCCTCTAATTGTCAGATCTGTCAGCGGGCCAACCCTCATACTTTTTTAAGGCCCAAACCTTTCCCTTCCCACCAAGCCCGGAGACACATTCCCACTGCTGACTGGCAGGTAGACTTCACCAACATGCCCAAAGTATGGCACACTAAATACATCCTTGTCTTTGTGGACACTTTCTCTGGTTGGGTTCAGGCATTTCCCATTTCCAATAAAAAGTCTTCCACTGTAGCTTCAATCTTTCTGACAGACATCATCCCCAGGTTTGGAATGCCCAATTTCCTACAATCTGACAATGGCCCTGAGTTTATTTCTAGGATCACACAAAAGGTCTCTCAAGCCCTCTCCTTCAAGTGGCATTTTCACTGTCCATATCACCTTCAGGCTTCAGGGAAAGTGGAAAGGGTAAATCGTACTCTAAAGGAAGTCCTTACCAAATTGACAATGGAATTAAACTTAGACTGCTTAGACTGGGTCAAACTCCTTCCCTTGGATTTGTTTCGAATCAGAGCTCTACCTAAGAAACCATCTTTACTCTCTCCCTTTGAGATAAGGTATTCAAGACCTCTTATCCCCCCTGGGTTGGTCATTTCACAAGGACCTCTCACCCGAGATTTGTCTTTGCCTCTCTTGTTTTATCTTTGCTCGGAACTCTGGAAATATCAGGACTGGCTTCTTCCAGACCCAGTCTCCTCTCCAAACACTCCTCCCTTAACACCTGGAAGTTTAGTCTATAATAATACCCCAGAGGAGAAAGGGCCTCTTCCCCCAAAATGGGAAGGCCCCTATCCTGTCATTCTCTGTACCCCCAACTCCACCAAACTCTCCTTATCAGACAACTGTCTCACCCCTTGGATTCACATATCTAGGTTGAAGCCATATCACCAAGAGGTCCCACCTGCTGATGACAGGACCACCCCAGAGGAACTCCAAGAATCACCTCCTGAACCTCCCCTTTACTCCTGCTCTCCACACCCATCTCACCCATTTAAGTTGCGGCTAACACGGTGTTCCCCGCAGAACAATTTCTCTTAAAGAAGGCACAATGAGCTCTCCCAACACCCTAGTCTTCTCTAACTGCTTGTTTTGTGTGCTCTGCTTATTTTCTGTGCTCTGTCGGGACTGGTCTTTACCCTCCTCTGCTACCATGTATTTTTTCACTCTTCGGGAATGATACTATGAACATGGCATACAGAATGTCCACGCAGTGGATGCAACTGCTTGCTTCATCCACAACTGCACATCTATTTCCCTAAAATTGTCACCTTCAAGGAACTTCGTCCCTGGTAGCTGGAACTGGCCTTTAATTTGCTTCCTTTTTGATCAAACAAAAGATTATTGTTATTGGTGGCCTGAGATATATAATGGGTGCCCCTATAAATCATGCAGGTTCCATGATGAACGTGGTAGCTATTCTTACCACTCACTTGGTTACCATGAAAGGTGGACTTCTAGTTACCTAAAGTAATATAAAGGCTCTTCATCCAATAACAATGGATGGTATACTTTAGATATACCTGACCCCAAGGCCAAACGTCTGGACTATGTTGAGTTTGCTGTCTATGCTCGGACAACCTCAGCCAGACCCACAATGTGGATGACTGTTGGCCGCACCCTGATTACGCCACCTAAGACAACCATCCAGGTAGTCGAACACATTAAGGAGTCAGAATCAAAACTTCGAGATCTTATCCATAGCTCATTCAAAGAGGATTCAGAGCCTTCAACCCCCTCAGGTCCCCCTCCCACATGGCTCAATTTGCTACACCAAACTCTTTGATTATTAAACTCCACCCCTCTTTCTGTGCCTACTTCTCAGTTCTTTCTCTGTGCTTCACTTAGTCATCCACTTCTAGCAGCGGTCCCATTAGCGGCAGGAAATATTTCAGCAAAAACCTACAATTTCTCTAAGAAAGGAAAACCCCTACATGTGACACGTATCCCACTATGGGAAAATTATTCCACCAATACTTTATTTCCTTTCATCTGTTTCCACCTGACAATAATGAATTCTTTACCCATTTGTTCCTTGAGCTTTAGCACCCCATCGAGCCCTGATTTATGAAACCTGGACATTTTCTCTGGTGTAACGGGTCTTTAAGTACCTCAACGATCAATGTCTCTGGCACCTGTTTCTTGGTTTCTGTAGTTCCTCAGCTGTCTTTGTATACTCCCACCGAATTCCGACAGGTGGCCCTACCTTCATGCACCCTTAGGGCAGTCTTTCTGCCGGTTCTGGTAGGCCTCACATTAACAACCTCAGTGGCGAGTCTCGGACTCTCTGGTGAAGCTATAGGTCATGCTCTATGGGCATCCAATGACCTGCAACAAAAACTGCAGGAAGCACTTGATACCACTGCTCAGTTTCTGGGCTCCTTGCAGTGGCAGTTACTTCATTGGCACAACTGGCTTTACAGAACCGAAGGGCAATTGATCTTCTCATTGCAGAAAAAGGGGGAACATGCCTGTTCCTCAGAGAGGAATGTTGCAATTATGTTAATGAATCTGGGCTAATAGAAAAAAAATGTTGTTAAATTGCAGGAATTATCGACCCAATTGCTCAAACCTACCACCTCCAATCCCATAATGGGGTTCTTCCAATCCTTTCTTGCCATGTACTTACTACCAATCTTGGGGCCCCTTATTGGGATGCTCCTTTTTTGTGCTCTCTTGCCCTGCATAATGAAGTGCCTTCAAACCCAACTGCAAAAAAAATTCTAAACAAACATTCAACCAGCTTTTGCTTAGGCACTAGCAGCCTCTGATGACCTATGAACCCCCAACGTCTCCAAGAGAACAGTTCACTCAGTGCTGAAGCTCACTACCCGGCATGATGAAATGCAACGGACATCAGACAGCGAGAGACAACGAGCTCGGAGAACCTCTTAATCTTCCATTCTGGATTAATGAGTCTTTATGTCCTTCTAAGTTTCCTCATGGCCCTTGGCCTCTTCTCTGTCAGTCCCCCAACATGGTACTTCTGCCAAAAATTGACCTTTGCTTTAATTTTTATCTTAATTCGGTTTTTATTCACTCTGATCTTCTTCAGGTGCTGGTGACGCCATGTCCAGGCAACGCTTCCAGTATTTCCCAGAGTCTCTGTAACAGGACCAGTGACTGATACCAACAAACTCCTCCATCCAGGACTGGTTCCATGCCATCGACAACTTGTGGCTTCAGGGAACTTTCATAGACTTCACCCCTATGGAAGTAGTTGTCTGTAGCCACTGGGTTTTCTTTCTGACTGCCATGATATCCCCAGACCTGCCCCCCGAGAATTCCTCCACTTTCCATTCTAGGCCCCACAGCGCCCCCAAACAGCAAGAAGCAGCCAGATCTGACTAATGACGCCACACTTCCTAAGAAAACAAAAAGGGAGGAATGTTGGGAAAAGTATAAACGGCAGCCATTCCCCAGAGTAAAAACCGCAACATGGTGCCTAAGGACTTCTTCTTCCTACCTTCCTCTTTTCTGCAGTGATGCAAAAAGTTCCCGCCCGTGTGAACTCTCCCGTTGGCGCCAATTTCAAATCTCTCTGGCGGGGAACCTTAGCCCCAATGAGAACTAATTCCCTGGCTCCGGAGCTGATATCTGAAAGAACTTGCCAATAAACGGGTGGCCTGCCATTTATCTAAGCCCTACCATCACCCCTTTAGTTCTATATAAGCACACAGCTTTTTGCAATAAAATTGGAATTCTCCTATGAAGTGTCTTTGTGTGGGGAATTCTTTCACTCATGATCAGCAACAGGATATCCAAAGGTTCTCCAGTGCCACCTGGTCTGGGAATTTCAGAAATTTGATGGTATTTATATAGCCATTTTTGAAGGATGAAGTTGGAGTTACTGTGGGTTTCAATTCATGCAGGAAACATTATATGGTGAGGAAGCTCATTTCAATGAAATCTCTGGAGAACACTCACAGGCAAGCTTCCCAAAGAGTGGCCAAAAGTTCACATGAAGCCAGGATCACTGTGGTCTACAATGTGAGGTCCATGTGTGTTTAGACTCTCAACTTTGGCTGCCAAGTCTTTAAGAATAAAATCATGTGATATCCTGGCTGAGATTCCCAGTGCCCTGTGGAAAGCCACCCTGGACCTCAATCTCAGTTTCCAAGGGTGATTCTGATGCGTGGCCTTCTAAAATCCCAACACATTTCATGGCAGTACTTCTCTGAGGTCAGTTCCAGAACTCAGTCTCTAAGAGGAATCACACCAGAGTTCAAGCCCAGGTCGGCCCAGTCATCTCTTCCAACCGCCACAAAAATGACCACAATAAAAACCAAAACACACCCACATGGCCCTCATCTTCTTACATATAGACACTCATGATAACTTCTGGCTGGAGTTTTCCATGAGGGGTGCAGCCCAAGACGGTGTGAAAAATAAGCTCCTTTGCCCCTCATTTGCCTAAAGTCCGGGTGGCCTGGAAACCCTTCTTGTGAACCAAGAGTGATCAAATAGGCCTGCTGTTAATACTGCTCTGCATCTCCAATTTGAGGCCTACTGAATATCAGGTATAGATTCTTTATATGTTTGGGAGTCATGAGACAAACCAAAAACCTCTGGGCTAGCCTCCGCAGGGCTTTGAAGAACTCATTTTACCCAAAGGATGCCTATTCTCACTTGATGGGCATCAGGAACCTTAGAAATGAAGTCAAGAGACTTCATTCACAATAACTGCTCTTTTAGCAATTTTGGTTTTGGATGCACACATGGGATCTGTCTTTGGATTAATCAGATGCTGAGAATCTAAGCCACAGCCTCACACAGGGCCAAGAGGCTGATTCAGACACATCCTTTTCCAAAGCAATTAAGCAAAGAGCCACAGGTGATGCCCATTAATTTCCATTTGAAAACTGTTTTCTTCAGGGTTCACAAAGGTGTGGCCTGAGGCAAAGACCTTCCTGACATTCAAAGCAACAGAACAATAGGTAAGAAAAAGGTCCAAAGCAGGGTTTCTCCACTGAGACTTTCCTGGTCACACTGATATCTGAGTTTTCAAAGATGTTCGCTATTCCCTTCAGCTACCCAGTACATGGACATGTCACAGAGCTTGGAGGTGGTACATATTTTGGACAAAAACCATGAGTCTATTCTGGAGAGTGGCGAGAATTCAGGAAGAAAACAGGAACTTTGGAAGATAGCAGGTGTTGCCCATTTATAAGGCAAGCGGCAGTCCATTCATAAATTGGGCAGGATGAATGCTGGGAAGCTTTCTACTATACAGGACACATCAATTGTTGCATTCTCTTTTCTAATGTCTACAACCACGGACACAGTAGCATACACAGACATAGAAACACTTGCCTTGTCAAACGTCTTACTAGAAGCAGTCCACTACAAAAAAAAAAAAAAAAAAAAAAAAAAAAAAAAAAAAAACGCCTTTCCTACCTATTCTCAGATCATGAGACAAAACCACAAATTCACACCCACACCCACGAAGGCACATCCTTCCCCCATTAAACTCTGTGACTATCCAGAGTGTCCTCTGACTGGTGGGCCACAGTATGTTCCCCCGAAATGGCCTGTCTTGTCTCAGATCTGCTCTTCTTTCCCAACTCTGTGAAGTTTTCAGGAGCCAGTGGTCAACCACTACCTGCTTTCTCAGGAAAGGCCTCTATTCAGAGCTCTCCTGGTATTTGGCCATCCTCATATCTTAAGGTACCAAGAAAGACTAACACTCTCCTTTGTAAATCCAAACAAGTTAAACCCCTGGGACTGAGACTTGACTGGCTCCGGGTGCCTGGCTTTCTGGATCCCAAGTTCAGAGAGTTCCATCACCAAGGAAGTGAGGTAGGTCAATGCTTCAGGAACTGAATGAGGTCACTGCCTTGGCAACCACTTTGTCCTAACAGTTGCTTTCAAGAGTCCCATTAAATGGAGGCTGCCCCTACTTCCTGTGACGTTTTCACAAGTTAGAATGGTATATAAACCATGGGCACCTGGGAACAGCTCTCCACCTAGGACTGGTTTGGACCATCTTCTCTACATTAAGAAGAGAGAGGCTGATTCATACACATCCCTTCATGCTGACCAGGTTGTTTGCCATAGAAGATGACTTTTCTCTCTCAAGTTTTCGTAGCTGCCTACATCTTCTCAAGGGATCCTTTCTGCATGGATCTTTGACGTTCTCAACAGGTGGAAGATCTCCTACATTCATGAATTGTAAGACCAACTCTGTCCCTGCTCTTCTGTAAAGTTAGATTGAGGGAACAGTGTATGGTTAGGGTTAATAACATGTTCAATTTGGGTTAGGAATCTTTCTGCACGACGAATAATGGTATTGGGAAACTATAATATTTACAAGAATATATAGGTGAAATATAAGTATAAAAACAGAAATCCAGGGAAAATATGAAGCCCAGAAGGGCATTGCACCCTTAATTGGTATGCTTAGCTTTGAATCATGTTCTGCACAAATGTCTCAGATAAATCGATATACAATGGCATAGGACCTTGTACCTTTGATGATGAATGTCGAAGAGAACATCCACTCAAAATGGGATAGTAGGTAGAATTAGGAAGATGGTCGGTAGGTTTAGAAAGAAGAGTGAGTATAGGATTTAGACCAAAACTTCTTAAGCAATAGGGTTTCAGTTAGAGAGTGAATGTAAATGTCAGCACACATGAAGTTTCAGTCACAATGATGAACAGGGGAAATATGTAGGAAAGCAGATATAAATAGAGACATTACTAAATCAGGTAAAGTATAAAATGAGTGATAGGATTAGACATTTTCAACAGGCATGAGGTTGAATATATAATCTTAGGAAGAAACAAATATGTACTCACCAATAGGATTAATATTTGAGAGCATTAGGCAACCTGGACATGGAAGTTTTAGTAATCCATGCTCACTTTCCATTTAGGCTTTGGTACAATCTTAAGGGTGAGTTTTGTTTTTTTTGTGTGTCTAGAATATTACTGTGATAAAATGTATATGTAGATCTGGTGACATGAGTATTTCTTCCACCATTTCTTTTAGGAATATTTTGAAGATGTATAAATTAGTATCTAAGGTAAAATAGGTGTACCCCTTGTCTATGAATAGAGAGATAATGCATTAATAGACCATACAGTTAATAAATAATATAACTGCTTCCACTTTAAATAATGGATTGAATTGATAACTGAAAATATATAAGAAATCATATTTTGATATTGAATCATTCATAACAACTTGTTATACGTCTAATTGTAATATTAGGGTTATGGCTTTTCATGAAGAATGTGTGAGTTTTGCTTCAAAATGATTATGAAAATCAAAAATAATGTGTTTGGAAAGAAGTCTCATGAAAAGACCAGTCAAGAAACATGGAGGAATATATGTTTTCTGAAGCAGGAAGTGATTGAAAGTGAAATAAATGCCTATAAATTTGTGAACTTGTGGATGAAATATATATACTGTAATGTGCATAAACTTAAGAAATAGTAATGTACCAGTGTTGAATTAAAACTCCAAAACACATATCATGTCCTATAAGAATCTACTTGCATTGATGTTAAACTGGATCAGTTACTGTAGAAATATTAGGAGTTATATGCACCATTCACTGAAGTTAGTTTTCACCTCTAGGAAACAAATATGTATTTCAGGTGAATGAATATTTATGAGTATAATCTTGTTAAAAGTTGATTATAAATCCACATACATGAACAGAAGTTATTCACTCCAAACCCAACAAACCGCCATTCCTACCTATTCTCAGAACATGAGACAAAACCGCAAACTCACACCCACACACTCAAAGTCACCTACTTCCTGCAACTAGGTCTATGACAATCTGGAGTGTCCTCTGACTGGTGGGTCACACTATGTTCCCCTGAAATGACCTGTTCTGTCTCAGAACTGATCTCCTTGTCCAACTCTGTGAAGTTGTCAAGAGTCAGCGGTGAGCCACTACCTGCTTTCTCAGGAAAGACCCCTCTTCAGAGCTTTTCTCACATTTGGCCATCCTCACATCAGTAGGTACCATGAAAGAGTGAATATGTCCATGGTAAATCCAAACAAGTGAGACCACTGGGACTGGGACTGGGACTGGGACTGGCTCTGGGTGCCTGGCTTCCTGGATCCCATGTTCAGAGAGTTCCATCACCAAGGAAGTGTGGTGAGGTCACTTCCTTCAGAAACTGAATGAGGCCACTACCTTGGCAACCACTTTGTCCTAATAGTTGCTTCCAATGGTCCCATGAGATGGAGGCTGCCCCTACTTCCTGTGACACTTTCACAAGTTAGAATGCAATATCAACCGTAGGCACCCGGGAACAGCTCTCCACACAGGCCTGGTTTTGTCCATCTTCTCTACATTAAGAAAAGAGGGGCTTATTCAGACACTACCCTTTATCCTGACCAGGTTTTTGCCATGAAAGATGACTTTTGCTCACTCAGGTCCTACATATCTGCGTACATCTTCTTCGGTGATCATTTCTTCATGGACCTTTAAGGTTCTCAGCTGGAGGAAGACCACCTACATTCCTGTATTTTAAGAACAACTCTGTTCCTGCTCTTTTGTAAAGTTAGATTGAGGGAACTGTGTATGGTAAGGGTTAATAACATTTTTGATTTGGGTTAAGAGTCATTCTGCTGGATGAATTATAATATTGATAACCTTTAAGATTTATAAGAATATAGAGGTGAAATATATGTATGAAAACAGAAATCTAAGTAAGATTTGAAGCCCAGAAGGGCATTGGGCCCTTGATTGGGATACTTTACTTTGAATTACATGCTACTAACATATCTCAGATAAATCGATATACAATGGCATAGGACCTTGTACCTTGGATGATTGAATGTCGAAGAGAACATCTAGTCAAAAAGGGATAGTAGGTAGGAATAGGAAGATAGTTGGAAGTTTTAGGAAGAAGAGTGTGTATAGGATTTGGAATAAAGGTTCTTTAACAATAGGGTTTTGTTTAGAGAGTGAATGTCAATGTCAGCACATGTGAAGTGTCAGTAACAATAGTGAACTTGGAAAAATATGTAGGAAAGCAGATATCATTAGAGAGATTAGGAAATCAGGCAAAGTATAAAGTGAATCATAGGACTAGACATTTTCAACAGGGTTGAGTTTGAATATATAATCTTAGGAAGCAACAAATATGTAGTCACCAATATGATTGACATTTGAGAGCATTAGGCAACCTGGACATGGATGTTTTTAGTAATCCATGTTCACTTTCCATTTATTCTTTGGTACCATCATATTGTGTCTTTTGCATTTTTTGTTCAGAATATTTCTGTGATAAAATGTATATGTAGATCATATATTTCATATTTTGAATAGTTTGGAGAGTGTATATATATATATATATATATATATATATATATATATATATATATATACCACAGAGACATTAACAATTAGCAAAATATATTCCAATCGAAATTCATCATGAAATATATATCATCCACAGATGAAAAAATATTTATTTTACTGAACATGGATTTATGTATAATCTGGATCTCTTAGGAAGCTCACACATAGGGTGAATTTTCACTTCCAACAGTGTTTCTGGGGAGTGATCTCTTCTCACAATTTGTATTTGCCAAGTCAGCCACCTCACAAAAATGTACGTGTTATACCAGGTAGGATTCTATATGTGCATATAAAAATATATGTGCTGAAGAGGCTACAGAGAAAGGGAGACAGAAATTCACATATTTGTTAACTTTAAAACACATGGAGAACTATTTCAATTAAAAATTTACTAGATTTTTTACAGCTCCCCTTTATCCTGCAAAAGGCATGTCCAACTATACACCATGCCTCTTCTGAAATTTTGAATTTCTATTCTGTTTTGTTGTTTTCCTTATCATATTAGGATTAGTAGTCAGAGTCTAGTAGGGTGTGGATTAGTGTCAGGGATGCAGTATTTCGAGTGGAAAATAGGAAAATGAATCCAATGTGTATGCAAATATGTGCTACACAACAATCTTCCCACTCTCATCCAGAATAATGCCTTGACCTTACTTTTGCCCCAAATAACACACAAATAGAGGAGAAGAGTAAAAAAAATCTGTTAATATATATCTGGAATGAAAAATGCTCAGGGTTTCACAACATTGGATGTGGTAGAATAGTTTCCAAAAGTAAGGGACAGGGTAAACATTCCACAAACATGGAGCTCTTTCGGCCTGAAGACTTCTTGAGGAACTGCCTCTGAGGTTTGGCACTTGAAATATATATTGTTGTCAGGAGATTTAGATTCTTTTCTAATGAGACCATCAAAGCTGCGTCTGCATCTATGTGACCTGGAGGACATGGTTTCTTCTTTTCCAATGAACATGAGGCAGCAGTGCTGAATTCGCTCTTTGTTGGTAAAATGTGGCCACTGTGGGCTAAGTGTCTCCCCGTGTGGACAGTGAAGTCATTTTTTAATCCTCCACTTTTCGTGGTTTTTCTTCCTGCTGCACTGGGAATTTCATATTTTCTTCACAAAATACAAGGAGTTCAACTGGGACACAGTGCTGAAGGGGGTTCTGTCACGTGTGTTGGGTCAGGGTCTGCAGGGGAATGCATCAACCAGGCTAATATCCCACAGAGCTTGCCCCCTTATACATAGCAACATGATTCTGAACATTGCCCTGAAATCTCTCCATATAACAAGATGCATTTACAAATAAGTGTCTATTGGCTACACCATGTCAGTCACAAGCCATTTTGAAGCTAATGGCAGATCCACATGGCCCCACCACAGATGTATTATCACACACCTGCACACCACTGCTCTAGGCACACTAATCAGCAGGCTCCAACTTACTGGCAAATCTGTTCTACACCATTTTAATGAAACCCAGTAAATCAAGGCACTGTCTGGTACACTCATGATCAGCAACAGGACATCCAAAGGTTCTCCGGTGCCACCTGGTCTTGGGAATTTGAAAAATTTCATGGAATTTATGTAGCTGTTTTTCAAGGAAGATGTTGAAGGCTTGTGGGTTACAATTCATTTAGGAATCATAAAATGGTGGGGAAGCTCATTTCAATGAAAACTCTGGAGAACTCTCACAGGCAAGGCTTCCCAAAAAGTGGCCAATAGGTCACAAGAAGCCAGGCCTATTGCAGTCTACAATGTGAGGTCCATGTGTGTTTTGACTGTCAACTATGGCTGCCACGTCTTTCAAAATAAAATCATGTGATATCCTGGCTGAGATTCCCAGTGCTCTGTGGAAAGCCACCCTGTTCCTAGATCTCAGTTTTCTTTCCAAGGGCGACTCTCATGCGTTGCCTCCTAAAATCCTAACACAATTAATGGCAATATTTCTCTGATATCAGTTCCAGAACTCAGTCTGTAAGGGGAATCACACCAGAGTTCAAGCCTGGTTTGGTCCATCTTCTATACATTAAGAAGAGAAATGTTGATTCAGACACATCCCTTCATCTGACCAAGTTGTTTGCAATGGAATATGACTTTTGCTTTCACAGGTCCTTCATAGCTGCCTATATCTTCTCCAAGGATCATTTCTTTATTGAACTTTGAGGTTCTCAGCAGGTGGAGGATCCCCTACATTCCTGTATTGTAAGACCAACTCTGTCCCTGCTCTTTCGTAAAGTTAGATTGAGGGAACAGTGTATGATTAGGGTTAATATCATGTTCCATTTGGTCTACGGGATGAATCATGCTATTGGGAACCTGCAATATTCATAGGAATATAAGTGTAATATAAGTATGAATACAGAAATCTAGGTAAAATTTGAAGCCCAGAAGGTCTTTGGGCTCTTGACTGGGATACTTAGCTTTGAATTATATTCTGCACAGATGTCTCAGATTAATCAATATACAATGGTAGCATTCCTTGTACCTTGGATGATTGAATGTCGAAGAGAACATCCACTCAAAAAGGGATAGTCGGTAGGATTAGGAATTAGTCGGAAGAGTGAATATAGGATTTGGTCCAAAAAATCTTTAGCAATAGGGTTTCGAGTACAGAGTGAATGTAAATGTGAGCACATGTGAAGAGTCAGTCACAATGATGAACTGGGGAAAATATGAAGAAAAGCAGATAATAATAGAGACATTAGGAAATCAGGCAAAGTATAAACTGAGTGATAGGATTAGACGTTTTCAACAGGCTTGATGTTGAATATATAATCTTAGGAAGAAACAAATATGTAGTCACCAATCGGGTTGACATTTGAGAGCATTAGGCAACCTGGACATGGATGTTTTTCGTGATCCATGCTCACTTTCCATTTAGGCTTTGGTACAAACTTAAGTATGATCTTTGTAATTGTGTCCAGAATATTACTTTGATAAAATGTATATGTACATCAGGTGATATGAGTATTTCTTCCACCATTTCTGGGAGCAATATTTTGAAGATGTATAAATAAGTATTGGGGGTATACATAGGTGTACCCTGTGTCTATGAATGCATGAATAGACCATACTGTGAACAAATAATATAACTTTTTCCAACTTTAAATAATGGATTGAATTGATATCTGAAAATATACAGAAAATCTATATTGATCTACAATCCTTCATTCCAACCAGTTATACATCTAATGGTAATATTAGGGTAATGGTTGATCATGAAGTGTGTGTGAGTTTTGCTTCAAAGGAGATTATGGAAATAGAAAATAATGCGTTTGGAATGAAGTCTCATGAAAAGACTGTGAATCAGGCGGTATAGCGATACCAGACTTCAAACTATACAACAGAGCAATAGTAACAAAATCAGCATGGCACTGTACCAAAACAGGCGGGTGGACAAATGGTACAGAATACAGGACACAGAAACCAATTCACTAAACTACAACTATCTTATATTTGATAAAGGGGCTGAAAGCACACAATGGAGAAATGATAGCAGCTTCAACAAATGTTGCTGGAAAACATGGAAATCCATATGCAACAAAATGAAACTGAATCCCTTTCTCTTGCCATGAACAAAAGTTAACTCAAAATGGATCAAGGAGCTTGATATCAAATCAGAGACACAGTGTCTGACACAAGAAAAAATTGGCTATGATCTACATACTGTGGGGTCGGGCTTCAAATTTCTTATATGACACCCATAGCACAAGAGTTAATAACTAGATTCAACAAATGGGACTTACTCAAACTAAAAAGTTTTTCTCAGCAAAAGAAACAATAAGAGAAGTAAATAGGTAGCCTACATCTTGGGAACAAATCTTTACTCCTCACACTTCAGATCGAGCCCTAATATCCAGAGTATACAAAGAACTCAAAAAATTAGACAATTAGATAACAAATAACCCAATCAACAAATGGGTCAAGGACCTCAGCAGACACTTCTCAGAGGAGGACATACAATCAATCAACATGTACATGAAAAAATGCTCACCATCTCTAGCAGTCAGAGAAATGCAAATCAAAACCACCCTAAGATATCATCTTGCTCCAGTAAGATTGGCAGCCATTATGAAGTCAAACAACAATAAGTGCTGGTGAGGATGTGGGGAAAAGAGTCCGTTTGTACATTGCTGGTGGGAGTGCAAATTGGTGCAGCAAATTTGGAAAGCAGTATGGAGATTTCTTAGAAAGCTGGGATTGGAACCACCATTTGACCCAGCTGTTAACCTTCTCGGTCTATTCCCTAAAGACCTAAAAAGAGCATGCTACAGGGACACGGCTACATCGATGTTCATAGCAGCACAATTCACAATAGCAAGACTGTGGAACCAGCCTAGATGCCCCTCAATAGACGAATAGATTAAAAAATGTGGCTTTTATACAAAATGGAGTATTACTCTTCGTTAAAAAATGACAAAATCATAGAATTTGCAGGGAAATGAATGGCATTAGAGCAGGTTATGCTAAGTGAAGCTAGCCAGTCCCTGAAAAACAAATGCCAAATGTCTTCTTTGATATAAGGAGAGTAACTAATAACAGAGTAGGGACAAAGAGCCTGAGAAGATTAACACTAAACATGGATGAGAGGTGGGAGGGAAAGGAAGAGAGGAGGGAAATTGCATGGAAATGGAAGGAGACCCTCAGGGTTATACAAAATTGCATACAAGAAGAAGTGAGGGGAAAGAGGAAAAAAAAGGGAGAGAAATGAATAACAGTAGAGAGGGTAGAGAGAGAAGAGGGGAGGGGAGGGAAGAAGAGGGGGATAGTAGAGGAGAGGAAAGGCTGCAGAATACAACAGACACTAGTATGGCAATATGTAAATCAATGGATGGGTAACTGATGTTTTTCTGAATTCTGTATGCAGGGTAAAAATGGGAGTTTATAACCCACTTGAATCAAAGTGTGAAATATGATATATCAAACAATATGTAATATTTTGAACAACCAACAATAAAAATTTAAAAAAAAGAAACCTGGAGGAATACATGTGTTCTAAAGCAGGAAGTAATTGAAAGTGAAACAAATGTCTATAAATTTGTGAACTTGTGGATAAAATATATATCTTATGATGTGCATAAACTGAAGAAATATTAATGTTCTAGTGTTGCATAAAAATGAACGTCAAAATACACAACTTGTCACATAGGAATCTACTTGCATTAATGTTAAAATGGGTCAGATACTGTAGAAATATTAGGATTTGTGTGCACCATTCACTAAAGTTAGTTTTCAGTACTAGGAAACAAATATGTATTTCAGGTGGATGAATATTTCTGAGAATAATCTTGTGAAAAGTTTATTATAAATCCACATACATGAACATGAATGAATGTAGGGAGTGTATAATAAGGCATATATATTTCATATTTTGAAAAATCTGGAGAGTGTATATATATATATATATATATATATATATATATATATATACACACACACACACACACAAAACACACACAGAAACATTAAAAAGTAGCAATACATATGCCAGTCGAAATTCATCATGAAATATATATCTTTCACAGATACAAAACTATTTATTTTACTGAACTTGTATTTATGTATAATGTTGTTCAACTAGAAAGCAAACCCATAGATTGAATTTTCTGTTAAAACAGTGTTTAGGAGGAGTGATCTCTTTTCACGATTTGTATCTGCCAAGTCAGCCACCTCATAAGAATGTATGTGTGATATCATGTAGGATTCTATATGTGAACCTAAAAAATACATGTGCTGAATAGGCTTCAGAGAAAGGGAGACAGGAATTCACATATTTGTTAACTTTAAAAACACATGGAGAACTATTTCAATTAAAAATTGACTAGATTTATAACACCAACACTTTATCAGGCAAAAGGCAAGTCCAACTATACACCATACCTACTCTGAACTGCTTCTATTTCTATTCTCTTTGGGTTGTTTTTCTCCATCGTATTAGGATTAGTAGTCAGAGTCTAGTCTGGTTTTGGTTAGTGTCATGGATTCAGTATTTTGAATGGAAAATTAGATAATGAATCCAATGTGTATGCAAATATGTGCTGCACAAAATTTTTTTCCACTCTCATCCAGCACAATACCTTGAAATTATCTTTGCCCCAAGTAAGACACAATTAGAGGAGAAGAGTTAGAAAATCTGTGAATACATATCTGTACTGGAAAATGCTCAGGAGTTCACAACCTTGGAGGTGGTAGAGTAGTTTCCAAAAGTAAGGGACACGGGTTGATAGACCCAACCTTATCTTTTATTAAAATTGGGAGCCATCTTGCCAAAAAGCCATAAAAAGTTAATTTTGGCTTTACTATAAATAACTGCAAATTCTGAATCTGCTTGGAATGCCTGCCCGTGCCTTGAATTCATCCATGCTTGACTCTCTGACCAGATAGCAGCCCTCGCTGAAACTTTAGTGACACATCATAAATTTTGGCCTTCCCTGGCCAGAAAACGACCCTCTCTGAGGCTCTATTTGTCCTCATAATTTCTGATATTGGGGCCACCAACAATAAATAAATAAATAAATAAATAAACTACCATTTGTGTGATGCTTGTCAAAGATCTGTTATCTGTAACCCCCATTTTGTGTAACTTTCTGGGCTATATAGCTGTGCTGTAGGAAAGGCGGGGTTGCTGTCTTGTTCCTGCCGTTGTGGGATGGAGAGGCAGCCCAGCCAGTTGACATAATAAGCTTGCCTCAATTTGATTTTAGTTGGAGTCAGTGTTCTTTTTTTGCGTCCTCAATTAACCTTTTTGAGTTCCCCAGCAAGATGACCCTGCCGACCAGATCACAAGACCAGACTGCTGGAAATTCTGAATCTGGCCTTCCCTCCAGGGCTCCGGGCTGGAGAGCCCCTCTAGGGGCTGCACATCTTGAGATGTTCCAAGGTCATGGAGTGAGCGTTCGGTCCCAGGAGCACTGCGGTGAACCACCGCACTAAAACTATTAGCAATCACCTGGTGGGGGAGGCCTCAATAATTAAGTGGCACCTTTATAACATCTGATATCCGTTTAAGGGAGATCTGTTCTGATGACATAGAGGTGTCCTGGGGAGGCTCACATATACTCGTTTTCGGGACAGTAATGAGAATCGTTCTGTCCTCTTTTCTGTTCTGTAGGGAATTCATCTGGAATGGTAGAGAGGTGATGACTGGCATGTACGCGGTCCTACTTCGGAGCTTTAGCAAGACGTTGCATTGCTCCTATGTTTTTCTGTTTCAAGTCCGGGTTTCTGTATTTTGTGTTTTGTTTTGTGTTCTATATGTTTTTCTTGTTTGTTTTTTGTGTTTTGTTCTGTGATTTCTGTGGTAAAAAACATAAGTATATTGGACGTGAAAATGGGTAACAAAGAAAGTAAGCGTGATATTCCTTCGGACTCTGTTTTAAGGAACTGCGATGAACTTTACCCCCCTTTGTTAAGCAGGATGAGAGAAGCTCCTAGCTGGCTGCCTGTGGTACACCCACTGCAGAGGGCAATGCCTGCTGGGGACCTAAGAACTGAGTATCTCCCAGGTTAAGAAGTGAAACTCCATTAAAACCCCTTGTCCCTCCAAATCAAGAGAGTCACAACCTCTGGGCAGGGTCCCCGGTGTTTCTTCTTTGTTACCAAAGCAATAAACCTCCCATTTTCTTTTTCTAAAAACCATGCCCTCATTATTAAATTGGCATTAATTGGCTTCAAGGTGAGGAGCCGAACTTTAAGTTACAAATTTTGATAAATCCCTCCCCCCCCCCGTCCCGGAACATTTTTAGAGCTGACTACTGAAATGTTACTAGATGGAACATGCTTGGGGTGGAACCGAACCAGAGGAGATAATCCTGTAAGTAAAAGGAGGGACTGAGGGACTCCCAGCAGCTGCTGAAGCCCTGTTGCTTCAGGGAATTTCCTCCTACCTTCCCTGCACTGTAAGGATTATGCCACCTCTGTCTTGTTAAAAAAGAAAAAAAAAGGGGGACACTAAATGCATTAAAGTCACCATGGAGACCCTTGATTGTACATTTCAGGTTGCCCCTCTGTTAAAACATCTGCCCCCCCCCCTTGTGGACATCTATGGTGCCACTGGTGTAGGAGATTTTTTTCTTATCTGCTCTGGTTTAAAGGATTCTGTCTGACAGCCATAGTCTGGACCTTCTTTCTGTCTGTCTTGTGTCTCTGTTTCTGGCCCGTTAAGACATGTGCAATAATGTGTTGATATTATAAATTGTTTCTTGGGAATGATCTTAGCTGGATGTGTGTCTAAATGATGATGTTTTCTTGTAACAATCTGGTATCTGAATGGGTTTTTGAAGCATTGCAAAATCTTGCAGTTAAAAGTCGGGTTTAGGTAATTGTTTAGTTTATGATTTCAGATAATTCATGCCAGAGAACTTAAATACTTAGGATGGAAAACTAAAGAACTCTACTTCCAAGTTGGCAAGTAACTTCCCAATCATTCAGTCTTTTTTTTTTTCACCAATTTTTAATTGGGTAGCCTGGGAAAATGTCACTGTGTGTTCGAGAGCATTAATCTGGACAAGGATTGTAAATCATAGTATGATATCTGTTGACAAAACAAGATGTAAAAATATAAAATTTTATGAATTGTATCTTAAACTTGTACCATAATTTTCAACATCCTAACCTGACAATAATGGTTAAAATGCCTTAGGCCTGAGGTGTCTGCTCAGAAAAGCAGTTTTTTCCTGCTCCTTCCAGACCTCAGCCATGACTTATTTTGAA